>NC_045697.1:107116939-107789737 GCF_009834535.1 Camelus ferus | reverse complement strand
TGTTCTTGGACTCTCTAGAATTTCACTTTTCATTAAAAAAAAAAACGAGAAAAAATGATGTTCACAGCAGATCAAAACAGAGAAATTATCTGGCTGTCAGTTAAATTAGAAATTTTACTTTGTCAATTTCACTTTAATTGTGGAATTTAGTCAGACCCATTAAGGCAAACAAAAAATCATCTCTGTAGGACTCTGTTCAATTCAATGATCTTTAGACAATTACTGTGAATTCATGTCTGACATCTCCAAATCTTGATCCTACAGACAGATTGGTCTCCCCACCAAGAACTCCAAAGCTAAGACCGAGGTGGCCTTTTCACAGTAACTACCTCATGGGGCCACGTGGGAGTAAATGAGATGATGCAGGCTTCATGCACCTGCTTAAGGTAAATGCTGCAGCCCAGTGCTCAGCACATGTTAAATGGGCCAGAAGTGTTGTTTACTACTGGTATTCTATTACAAGTAACGCAAATTCAACATGATGTCATGAGGACTTAAATACCAGTTATTTCAATCCTCTTTTATTTTTACAAATGAGGAAATGGGTTCACACAATTAGGCCTAGAACTCAGGCCTCCTTGATGCCTGTCTGATACTGTTTCTCTAACACTATCTTGTCTGTTGGTGGGTTTTCTCTGCACTGAGTGAAGGCTGGAGGAGGCACCTTAATTCACGCAATTACACTTAATCAGAGCAATCTGCAATTTGATATTTAAGTCTACACGCTCAAAATATACTTGGCTTATAGGTATCTGCCTGGGTAAATAGTAATTCTCTAAAGCAGGTATTTTAAGTTGCAGGCGAAAAGCAAATGGGTTTATATCCACCTCAGAGGATGATGAATGATTGATGATAAATCTCTCCTCTGATCGAAGGTTTCTGATTGCATTAGACAGAGGGCATGAAGACTAATCAAAAATGCTCGTACATTCATCACCGTTGATTGTGCATAATCCACTGCTGAAGGTACCAGTGCGGCACCTTCTCTAAAATGACAGAGGAAACAGATGAATTTCCATTCAGAACTCCCAGAGGCTATCTGTCTTGATTTCAGGGTAAATGGGCTTTCCCTAATAATCTAAATCACAAACAGAATGACAGTGCAAAAACCCTGGACCACATTTTACCATTCTATCTGAGCAGGGGCTGGTCAGGTCTGGTCACATGCTACATGATCAATAAATAATTACAGATAGATTGGTAAACAGGTCTATGGGCATACTTTAGGGATTTTCAAAACTAATTTTTCTAGACGCCTACATATTTAGAAGTCAAAATGTGTGTTCCAGTGAGCTAAAGGAAATACATCCTGTATCCCACCAAAAACAGACCTTAAGCTGCTTCTCTCATATATGTACTCTAGCCCTATAGTGAGTGGCTTGTACTGAACTCTCCTCACCCTTTCGGGGCCACAGTTATCATGGGAGAGTCAGCAGTGTTGCATTCATCCAGGAGAACATCCCTGATAGGGGCTTTCTAACAAGGAAAGACAGGTCATTTGCATCTCTGTCCTCTAAAGAAACCTCCACTAACTGCACATTGACAATCTCAAATACATGCTCCTGGGCTGAAAAGGGAAGGATGGGAGGAGGCTAACGGTCAATATGTGGTCTCCTACTTCTCAGGAAATATGCCCCCTACCCTCAGCGTGCACACACAAACACACACACACACACACTCCACCCCTATCCCAGAAAGCCACCACCACCAGCCTCCTCTCTGACCTGATTTAGGAGTTAGAATCCTTACCTAGTGGAAGGGAGGAGAATCTACCCATAATGCCACCTGAACTCACCTCAGTGCTTAAGGTGTTTGTACCTATCCTCCCCCAGGAGGCCCCCGTGACACGTCTGCAGTGGGGCAGCCAGGGGAGTAGGGTAAGGAACACTACCTGGTCTATGGAACCTGCACAACAGGGGGCAAGTTTGGAGACCTGGCTTAAAACTCAAAATTCTGTGAGATGAAGATACTTGTCATACGAACTTTTGATCTGCTTGATGTATGAAGGGTCAGAAAAATGAAAATGGATTAGAAATGACATAATCTGCATTAATAGCAAGGGAGAGAGTTCTGAAATGAATAGTAACTCAACACAGCAACTATAAACTTAAGGCGGGAAAGGGATAAAATAATGAGACTGAGCTTGAAAAGTCACCTTAGTTTAAGCAATAAAAGGACAAAGCCAAGGAAAGATACAGACCAAACAATACCAAAATTGTTATGCTGCTGCTCAGCCTCTGCTTTCTGAGAAACAATCCACTATCAGCATCGAATTAAGCAACGCCACACATCCACACACTCCATGTTCCTTCTATGTGAGTTACCACCAAGTGAAATTTACATTTTCTAACTTGTATATTCCTCTGTCGCTTTTTAAAAAATTCTTGCCTTTCTTAAACCTCATTCCCTTCTTTACACATCTCTCACTGGGCCCTGGAGATCCAGCTTCTGGCCCAGAATCTATCCCTGTAGATATCAATGTAATTTATGTAAGTATCAGTAGGCCTCCATTTTCCCATAAATTTACTCAACAAATTCCACTCTGCACCAGGTTCTGTGCCAAGTACAAGGCATACAACATGGAACAAGTCAAACACGGTCCCTGTTCTTAAGGAGCTCAGAGTCTAAAAAAACGAAGGTTCGATATGAAATCAACAATCCCTTCAAGGTCTCAAGTGTTTGACTTTCCCTTTCTCCCTCTTTCTTCTGATTCTCAAGGCACAAACTTCAACTTTTTCATTTCCATCTTCAGTCACCTTTAACATCCACCACCTACCCACAACAGGCAGTGCCATATGAAAATTGTATTCTCTAATGCAGGGATTTAGCCAGACTGGTTCACAGGGCAAGGAGGAGGAAAACGCAGCAGAGAGATTCTATAAAAATCAAGGCCTCAGAAAAACGTAGAGCAGCACTGTGTTCAATAGACACAAAATGTGAGTAAAGGTAACTGGTGGGGAGACAAACAACAGAGAAGAGGAGAAAGCGTGACTGGCTCCTCCTCCTCTGAAATTGGAAACCTGACCCCCTGAAAGTCTGCTCCTGGGTCATTCAATCCTGATTGCTTAATGAAAGTGTACAAATCAGCAGATATTACGCCTGAGTGTTCCAAATGTCCCTAATTATGACCAAGTACACAAAGGCCTTAAAAAAAATCACACTTCACCTTATTGAAAGGGTTCCTGGCACATCAGTAATTAAAACACCTCAGCTCCCAACCACATTAGAAACATGATAATTATCTTCGTACAAAATTTGCTTTATAACACTTGAAAGGCTTCAAACCCTAGGATGACAACAGAATATAAACAAAAAGACCACGCATTCAGTCTCCTGCCCATGACTATGTTGCTGCAGCTCAATGTTAAGAGCTCCCTCCTTCGGGAATAATAAGCATTGACAGTCCCCAGAATCAAACGCATGATTATCATATTATGGTTATAATTATATTAGCAGCACCTCGTTTTTCTTGACTCATCACTATGCACCATGCCTGTACTAAGTGCTTTGTTACATATCCAGGCTCAGAGAGACTGAGTAACTTGCCAGAGGTCACCCAGCCAGGATGTGTCAGAGCAGTAAATCGAACCCAGATTTGCCTGGCTCCCAGACCTGTACTGCTCATCACTACACTGCCAGCAAATGGGTAACGTCCAAAGCCGGCAGGGGGTAGGGAAGAGAAGGAGCTGGCAACTGCAAACATCCTTCTCCTCCCAAAGTGTAATTTACAAGGTTGAAAACCGTTAGAACTGCAGAGATTGAATGCTGAACCATTAGAGAAGCCCAAACAGAATTCCAAAGAATTCCCCAAACAGAGATCAAAAAACCTGCCGTCTCGCCCAAGGCTGGTAAAATTTGAACAAAGAGAAATGGCAAGGCTGTGGTGTGAGGAAAAAGTGATTCATAGGGAGGATCCCTCCCTGAGGACAGACAGTGGGGCCACAAGTTAACTGATGAACACAGACTGCAGGCCTACTGTGTGCCGGCTGCCAAGCCACTGCCCTGGTTATGGCCTCTAGGCTCCACATGCCGGAGAGAAATGACGAACCCCTAAATGAGGAAGAGAACGGGGTACCAACCCGCAAAGGGAAACGAGCAGGACTGATGGAAACATCTGCCCCCAGTGCTCCTGACCGTAGGTGCAGACTGCTCAGTCTGCGAGCCCTTCCAGCCCAGCACCTAGCGCAGCTGTGATGGTGAGAACAGTGCCGCTCTCGAAACACTGAGCTTTAACTATTTCTTTTCAATCACAGAAAACTCACAATCTTTCCTAGAAGCTCTTTTCCATGAGATGGGAAAATGAGAAGCTACCCTGGTTCTAAAGCACTGGGGAAAAACACACAGCCCCAGCCCCTCAGAGAATAAGAAGGGGCCAGCACTATCCATCGAGTGCCTTGCCTCATCTGTGAAGAACTCACAAGTAAAAAACACATCATGGCCCAGCGGAGTCAAATAAATCTAGCTTCAAATCCCATCTCCTCCACCTCCTTAGTCAATAACTTGAGGCATAGTATTTAACCTCTTTCGGCCCCAATTTCCTCAGTTTCAAAACAGGGATAATAACCTCCATCTTACTGGTATCTTGTGGGCATTACCTGAGGGTGGGTTTTTCACCCCACTGGGGTGCTTGCCCTGCCCACGGCCCCTTCTACAGGAAATTGATAACATTCCCAACCACTGTTTGGGGGCGGCCCTCGGCAATGCTTTTCTGTAAATACACACACACACACACCCCAACCTGCTAATTATATGGAACAGAATCCGATAGAGCCAAGGATGATCTAAAAGCAACTAATCCCAAGGCTGGCCATCAACCTGTGACACGATTTAATCCCAGCAACGGTGGTGAATTCGCTCAGCCACTCAAATTGTTTTGGAGATTTCAACTAGGAAGTGAAGCCAGCTGTCAGCAGGGAGTGCAGCCCACCTATCCCCAAGACAGAACAGCAACTGGGAGAGGAGCTGGGTTAGCAGCGAGGGCAGACGCCCAGGACGGCGGTCCCCAACCCCTCAGCTGAGGCCCCCGGAACCAGTGGGGATCCAGGCATCTTCTAATTCCAGCCTCCAGGTGTTCAGCTCCCTGCCCTTCCTTAAGCCTGGCTGGTCCTTTCTCCTAGGATCTAACAGTAAACTTCCGATGACCCCAGGTTCCTTGTAAGCCATGAGAAGGCAGGTAAGGACGTCCACTCATCTGTGAAAGAGGCAGAGGGGCAGAGAATCAGTCACCAGACTGTTTGGCAGGATCTCACTGAACAGACAGGGGGAGAGAGGACAGGATCCATCCAGCAAAGAAAGGCTCAGGGTGCCTTTCAGAGATCCAGGCTCACCAAGAAAACAGTCAGGAAGGGGACCCCTGTTACGATAGGTATTTGATGTCTTCAAGAAGTTCCATGAAGTGAAACACCGAGTCGAGTCCCAAGGCCCTCGCTCCTTTGTCACCACTGGGGCCTCTGTTGAGAGGGGAAAAATAATACTCTAATGCTTCTTGAGGTTGAAATGAAGACAGATGTTCCTGGTTTTCTCTTTGGGATAAGTTTTCATTAAGGAATGAAAAAACAAAGCAAACAATCCAAGCCCCCTCAAAACAAAAGCAGCAAAACAAAACAAAGAAACTTAAGTCAAAGCCTCCCTCTTCTCCCTACCCAAATACATAACTTAGAAAATGACAGTCAAAACAACCAGCTGCATCAATCACGCAGGAGTCATTACACGGAGCCTTTCCCGACCCCCGCCTCCTCCAGCTAGGCCTCCGGTCCCATGCCAGCTTTTCTGGAGCACCTTTGGGGTCCCTTTCCATTTATCATTCATTTTATTATCTGGCTTTGTGCAACCCAATTTGTTCCACTTCATGTTTCTGGTTGAAATATGTGAGTTCTGTATTTCAACAGAACGGACAACGGGCTTCAGCAGACGCCCTCGGTGTACATTTCACAGCTACCTGCTTCAGGGCTTCTCTCGAATCTGCAAATAACACAGAAAACTTGTTGGCTGTGTGTTTAAGAGGCAGCAGACAGGTACTGCTGCACAAATCAGATCTGGGGAGGGAGTCGGGGGTACCCCAACAGGCCAAAGGATAATTTATCTAGATTGACTTTTCCTTAGACCACTACTCAGTTGAGCTGGAGAATTGTTCCTGTTAGCTTTTCTTTCAGCCACCAAAAGGACAAGGCTCAAAGCAGCTGCTGTCTTGACAAAGTATTCACTTCTCACAGGGGTGGGAGTGAGCAGAGAAACTCAGATCTGAAGCCGCTGGCCTGGGTCCATCCTATATGTTATGAGAAATGCCTGAGATAACATTTTGGTTCTGTTCCAAGCTCCACGGTTTCTGTTCTATTCTCTCGGTGCAGAGGATTCAGTGCCTTCCTGGCACTAAGTGGCAACAGCTCAAGGTGACGAGCAGTGAATCACAGCAAACTTCATTGAGTGTTTTCTTGCAGCCTATAAATAAAATCAGAATCTCTGAAACTAGTAAACCATCTGCAGCCTGAACACCTCAAGGTTATTCATCTCTAAACCTCTCTGGGAAGGATAAAAACATCATCCAGAGAAACGTGGTTTCTGATGAACGAAATTTCTTAATGCATGAAAATCCACGTTTTAATTGTCCGAGGCATTATACTAAAAGCTTTGCAGACCTTTAACTTCTCACTCCCTATGTTACCCCAAAAAAGCTCATTTTCCAGCAGGGTTTGAAAAATAACAGAGGTGAGCTGCAAAACACCAGATTCGAGGAAAAGCTAGGGTTCGTCATTATTTTTATATGATGAAGTGGATAAAATGGGCTGAATAGATCGAATTCCTCCTTACGCCACAAAGAAACTTTAAAACATCAGTGCCACAAAAAGCAAATAACATTTTAGGAACTGGGTAACTTTAAGTGGGGATTTTCAACATGTTTGAGTATCTGCCAGGGTCCCCCCTTCTCTGCTCCCCAAGACCTCCAGTTCAAGGTGGGGACCTGCTGCCATTCTGGCCTCACGTGGGCCTGGCTGCCCTGCCTTCTGCCTTTGCTGACTGGGCTGAGCCAATCAAATTTCTCCCCTTGGAATTTAAATCAGAACTAGAGATGCTAAATGGATTTCTCCAGTTGCTGCAATCGCTGGGACGTGACGCAGGAGGTACAAAGAGCCCGGGTTAGCTACGCGGAATGAACGCCAATTCAGCAAGGGAAGGAAAGCAAACGGAAGAAAGTGCTGAGCTGGCATCCCAGACCCTGCTCTGAGGGTAGGCTGAGCCCAGGTTCCTTAAGATACCAGGATCCTTTCCATAAAGTTCCCTTTTTATTTAATCTGGTGGAGGTTTTCTGTTAATTTCAGCCTGTTTCAGTCAGGGCTAGGGCTGGGGCAGCCCAGGTGTGGAGTGAGAGCTAAATAATACCAGAATGATCACTTGGGCAAGTGAAAATAAGACCATCATCAAAACTCAGAGTCAGAAAACCAACTGTGATCACAAAAGATGGAGTGACATACTGTTTGAGAATTTGATTCCTATTTCTGTCCTGTATTTATTACAGCCTCTCAGTTCAAAATCAAAGGGCCTCAAGCTTCTACGTGTCAGACGGGTAACCCTTCCCTCCCCAGGTCGTTTCTTGCAGTCCTCCCTGCCCCGGGCTGCACTGACACACAGCAGTATCTCTAGCATCTTCCCTCGAGTGTTAATTTGCTCATATTAAGCTCCATCATGAAAGCCTGCAGTGGCTTCCAACTGCTTGACGTGCCAAATGAAAACACCCGGTAAAGTGTTGCATCCATTAGTTCCACATTATCTGGCCACTGTCATAACCCATTACGCCTAAACTCGCAGCCAGTCATAGAGTCAGCTCTCTTGTTCATCACCCACTGTCACAGGACTCCTCCTCCACGCTAACAGTGAGGCCTTCTCAGAACTGAGTCAAGAGAAGGGATCCCAGAGTCTGGACACTTCACCATCGGTCATGGCTCTTCTATTAACCAGTTATCTTTTAATTCCTGATCTCTTCTCTATAAAACAAAGATGCTGGGACTTGACCCCACCAGCTTTTAGCTTTTTTTTCTGCCTCAACACATCTAAGAGGTGTGGTGAGAACACAAGAAAAATTACACAGTAACAAAGAAACAAGATAAAACATGTCATATTAACTGAGGAGACTATCCAGAAAGAGGCTGCTGCAGGCTTGGCTGGCATTGCAGCAGAGGGAGAAGCTGGGCTAAGCCAAGGAGAGGCAGGGCAGGGGTCAGTGGAATGACACGTGATCATGTCACTTGACCTTTCACTTACTTTTGGGTTGGCTGTTGACAAATGGTACTAATAAACCTTTAGGAAAAAACATGTATTAATAGATTGTACTGGAAAAGAAGAGAGGAACTGTTCCAAAAAATCTGTCAAACAATTATTGAGAAAGGTTTCTCTAAGGCAAAGGACGGTGCTAAAAGTGGAACCAGAAATGCATGGACGTGGTCCACCTGCCACTGTCCTCTCTGCCTTGCTCACACTGCACTCCCAAACCTAAGAGCGCCCCGCTGAATGCTCAATAAACACCTACTGCAAGAATTCATAAATACAGCCCCTGCCTTTAAGGACTTAACAATTTGTTTTAATGGAGAATAAAAGAGAGAGAATATGTTGTCCTTTCCCTTCAGGAACACTAATAAATATAGCATTAATTTCCCTTCAAGGCAGCCCTCCTAGGATAATAGAGGGAAGAAGGTAAACCTCATGCAATAACCATTTTATACAATAAATGATCAAATCTCACCATGTTAGCAAGTAAACAAATCTGTCACTTGCCTCATTCTCTGTGCTTACGCATTAGCCAAGAATGAGCCTTTTAATAGAAAGGAATAAGCCACTCCAGCATGGTGAAGCCCAGATCCAGCTAATACCCTGATACACAGTCAGCCCTCCATATCATCAGTCCGCAGTTGGTCAAATCTGCCGATGCCGAACCTGATTCAGAGGGTCGACTGTGCCATGGCCATTTTATAAAAGGGACTTATGCATCCGTGGGTTTTGGTATCCATGGGGGTCCTGGAATTGGTCCCCTACAGATACCAAGGGACAACAGTATATATTAATTTGCTTCAAAATGCCACTTCCTCTTAAGTTGATTTTCCCCTCCAACTGCCTCAACCACAGGCAATGGTGTCACGTGCACCAGATCCATGCAGTCCAAATGACAAACAGTCCCCTTAAACCAAATGCATTTCCATAGCAACAAAAGGACTACATTAGCCGTTCTCTACCTGCCATGCCCCATCAATTATTTAACATGCCTCTACCACAGCGATACTGCATAAATGATCATGTTCATTAGCGGCAAGAGTCAGCTCTGAGAAAACCACAAATGCCAGACAGCTAAACTGAGCACAAACCAAACACATACACACACACCCCTTGATGGTGATGTTAGATATCCCAGCGCAAAGGGAAGGAGGGAAAACTAAATGTTCTTCATTCTAAGCTTCCACTTTAGAATTACATGAGCACACGAATCTCACAATTATTTTCTTTTAACAAAGGGAAACACATCAATTGATTTTATATAATATAACACATGCTATCAAAAGTTGCTGGGAACAGGAGGATATGACGAGATCAGAGAGCCAACGGAGGAAATTCGTCTTAAACTTGTTTTCTAGTTTTGGTTTTGGTTTTGGTTCTGTCCCATTTTCTGGCTTATTTCTCATTAGGAGAGCAGGCAGGGGACTGGAAAATTGGATACTGAAGGGAGTGTACGTCACCTAGCAGCCAGCCATGACCGTCCTTTCACTCAACCTGGTTAAATCTCCACGGACTTCCCCTGGGAAGACTCCTGAACAGAAAACGACGGAGGACCTCCACCCAGTTCTGGGAGAAAGGAGAGAGTCTCTCATCAAGAATAACCAGAGACTGAGTTCGTGCAGGACTCCTGCAATTCACGTTGGGACACACCTCAAACCCTTAAGGCCAATGCAGTCAGATCCAACACTGCTATCTTAAACCAACTGGTGAGTTTAATCCAGATAGGGCTTGGTTAGGGTGGCCCCTGTGTCTTGTGTCCACAATGAACCACTGACAGGATCAGCACTGAAGGCTGGAAGCAGCACTGTGGCCAGAATGGAGGCTAAATGACTCTTTGACTCGCTTTGTTGTGCTCTTTCTTGACATCTCTCAGAAAGAGAGAAAAAGGGGACAGCCCTCTGAAAGATTCTGATTTATTTATAATAAGCCATGGTCTGCTAACGAGAGCATCACACAGACAAGAGTTCATATTTGGTTAAAAAAAACTGACATGGCCCAGAAAGGGAATCTCTAATTACTGACAAATGAGAAAGCATGTATAAAATTTCGAAGAACCCATTCACACACAGACTTCCTATGATATTCTTCTACATACAGTCCTCTGTCTTTCCGCTTTGCCAAAATCTAGCTTGACACAAGCTGCAGCTATCAAACTTTGATTACACGCTGCAGGACTTAACAATTCATGAAAACGGCAGTGTTCCAGTACAGTAGTCTTTCCACCACATATATTAATTTTTATTCTTGTAAACACAAGAAAACCTCTTAAAAGATTATGATGCACAATGATTTCAAAGTTTTGAGAACATGGGAAAAAAATTAAATATTCACCCCAAATATTTGTTTTTCCCTTAAAACTCTATCTTCCCCAAGAAAAGCATCACAAAGACCAGAAATGATGTCTAGGGCAGCCACCACAAATCGCTCCTGTAAGTGGATAAACTATCAAGTATAGAAGCTAAGAATGTAGAAATACTTCAGACAGTAGTACACTTTTACTTACATAACCACATAAAATAAGAACATGTGCCTTGGGGATCATGTACACAACTAAATGCCTTGCTGATTACCATATAAAGAAGCTTAAGACAGATGACCTCTCACATCTGACAGTACACAGGACATGAGTTATGACCGCTGTTCTGTTTCCATAATTGAGTGGTTGCCTTTAGACAACTGGTCAAATATCTGCCTCTCATTTTCAACAACATGACATGCATGCAAATGCATGTTTACAACATCTTAGGGACCCGTGGAGAATAGTATGTTCTAAGAAAGTCCTTTTGAAGGTTTCAGTCTTTCTACTTCTCTACTCTAGTAACTTTGGTTGATGATATATAATAGAAGCCATCTATAAATGACATTTAGATGCAAGTGAATTTTCTTCTCCCAGCTGATGAGGACTTCACGGTGTTGGTCAGAGGACTCACTCTACCTTCTGGCCAATAGCAGGCACTCTCATTCGTCACAGAACTAAACATCAGAATCTACTATGTAAAGGTAAACAGTAACGTTGCACTTGTACATATCTGCATTGAATTTTGTTTATAAATTAATTCTGCCACTTATAACTTAAATAATCGAAGATTCAACAACAAGTAATATGCATCATAATGTTTTTAATTGAAGTATAGTTGTTGTATAATATTATATGTTACAGGTGTAGAATACAGTGATTCACAATTTTTAAATTATACTCCATTTATAATTATTATAAAATATTCCATATTGCACAATATATCCTTGTGGCTTATTTCATACATAATAGTTTGTACCTGCCAATTCCCTACTCCTA
This sequence comes from Camelus ferus, assembly GCF_009834535.1. Lineage (NCBI taxonomy): Eukaryota > Metazoa > Chordata > Mammalia > Artiodactyla > Camelidae > Camelus > Camelus ferus. The sequence continues at coordinate 107,778,183 of NC_045697.1, read as the reverse complement.
TACTGCCCCACCCTCTTCCCTCTCCCCACTGGTAACCACTAATTTGTTCTCTATATCTGTGAGTCTGTTTCTTTTTTGCTATATTCACTAGCTTGTATTTTTTTTAGATTCCACACATAAGTCATATCATACAGTTTTTGTCTTTCTCTGTTTGACTTATTTCACCTAGCAACAATATTGTTATTAACATTGAGAAATTATAAACTTCAAAATTCCCGACAATGGCAAAGTGATTCTATATGATTACAGACATTCATACAATTATTTAAAATGGTGCAAGACAAGAATAAAGTAGATCAATGGAACAGAACAGAAAGTCTCAGAAGTAGACCCACACATATACAGTAATGATTTTCAACAAATGCACCAAAGCAATCCAATAGTTAAAGAAAACTCTTTTCAACAAATGGTGTGGGAATAATTGGATACCTATATGGAGAGAAAATAAACCGTGACCTCTACCTCACATCACTCACACAAACTGAAGAGATATGATACAGATACATGCATTAAAGCTAAAATCATTAAGCTTATACTGGGAAATATAGACTATCATCATGATTTGGGGCTCAGTAAAGTCACAGAAAGCAGTCATATTTTCAAAATAATAATAAATATGACTGTGTTGAAATTTAGAGCATCTCATCAAAGACACAATTAAGAAAATAAGCAAATCACTGTCTGGGAATAAAAATCTACAAAACATGATGACAAAGGACTAGTACTTGGATATATAGAAAACTCCAACTCAGTAAGAAAAGACAAACAATCCAATTTTTTAAATTGACAAATACTTAAACAGACACTTGACAAAAGAAGATATGCAACTGGCCAATAAGCACATGAAAAGTACTCAATATCATTATATCACTACACACCAACCAGAATGACCAAAATTAAAAAGACTGACAAACTCAAGGCTGTTGAGCAACAGGAATTTAATATATTACTGGTGGAAATGTAAAAAAGTACAACCACTTTGGAAGCAGGTTTGTCAGTTTCTTATAAGGGAAACATACACCTACCCTATGATCAAGCCATTCTAGTCATAGGCATTTACCCAAAAGAAACAGGAAATATATATATACACATATATATGAATACACACACACATATATCCACAAAAAGACTTGTAGAAGAATGTTCATTGCAGTTTTCTCACAGGAGCCAAAAAAATAGAAATGCTCCAGGTGTCCATGAATAAATAGAAGAATAGGGAAGCTATGGTATACTCATACAAAGAAATACTGTGCAGCAATAAAAAGGAATGAAACTACTAAAACATACAGGAATCTGGATGAATCTCAGAAACACTATGCTGAGTGAAAGAAGGACCACGTTGAAGAAAGTATATATGGGTTTGAACTGCATGGGTCCATTTATACAAGGATTTGTTTCAATAGATACATATATGTATTGTAAATATATTTTCTCTTCCTTATGATTTTCTTAGTAACATTTTTCTTTTCTCTAGCTTACTTTATACAGTATATAATACACATGCAAACCATGTGTTAATCAATTGTGTGTCATCAGTAAGGCTCGTAGTCACCAGTAGGCTATTAGAAAACTAAGTTTGGGGGAAGTCAAAAGTTATACTTGGATTTTTGATTGTGCAGGGGGTCAGTGCCCCTAACCCCCACATTGTTTAAGGATCAAATGTATATTATATGATTCCATTTAGATGAAACCATAGAATGGGCAAAACTAATCTCTGGTGAAAAAAATTAGCACAGTGGTTGCCTCTAGAAGGGTAGCGAGTGGGGAATAACTGGAAGGGTAATGAGGGAACTTTCTAGGGTGATAATGGTGTTGTACAGTCTATGTCATGATAGAGTGTGATTTACACAGGTGTACGTGCTTGTCAAAACTCAGCAAGATGAGTGCATCTCATTGAAAACAAATTCTTATCAAAAGAAAAATCTGTAAACAAACATTGGACTCTAGTTAACGATAAGTATGCTGAACTATTTAGAGGATATTTCCTAATATAGGCAATGTACTTCAAGATGTATTAAATAATTAAGATACATTAATAAGTAGAATGATAAAGAGATATATATGTGATAAAGCAAATATAGAAAAGTGTTACTAGTAGACTACAGATGATAGGTTTGGGTCCTAACTGTCAAATTCCCTCAACTTTGCTACATTTGAAATTTTTCATGATAAAATTTTTCACAGTAAAATGTCAAAAAACGTGTGAAAAGTGTACTTATTGACATACACACACACATATCTACACACATATAGTAAAATATAAAAAGCAAGATGCAAGATAGCATCTAGAAATGATTGCATTCTAGTTTTCTTTTAAGGCAAACATGTACAGAAAAAGGGCTGGGAAGACAATCACAATCAGCACATTGGTGTATTTAATATAACTATATTTTAACTCCACTTCACAGAGGGACAATGTAACATCCATTTGTAAAATAACAAAGTACTGACAGTTCCCTGGATTTACCTAGGCCATCTTAATTATAATTTTGAACTGAACAGCACTATGTATTTCATGGTCTCCAGACAGTGCTCCTTCTAGTAAGGGCAGCCTAGTGAGGATTTGTCAGATCAGAGTTTTGGGGTCTCTATCCTTGCGTTTCCAGGCACCCTGTTTATATCTCTACCATAACATTTTCATACTGTTTTGCAACTGTATATTTTCCACTAGATCATAAATTCCTTAAAGGTAAGAGTTACAAGTTGAAGTTCAAGTTACTCCAGAGATAAGTACAGTATTTAGCACATATGGAACAGTCAGTCAGTAAGTGCTAGTGAAGAGAAAATTCAATAAATGAACAAACAGCGGTTTCAAGAGGCCCTCAATTCAAAAAACCTCTTTCACCCAAATTCTACTACCACTGAAAACTGATCACTACAAACCGTTACACTTGGACTCACTACTAATGTTACCCAAAAAATGTCTTAGAATGTAAAAATTCTTCTGAGAAGATAAAACTTTAAGTCACTCAAACCCACTAATAGGTTTCCAGCTCCTTGAAGGTAAGAGAAAAGGATGGTGCCATGGCTGGATCCTGAGGACAGCAAAGTCCCCAGCACAGGAGCGGTATTAAAAGGGTGCTGAGAAGAAATCGTGCATCAAATGCCTGACCCATTAAGTTAAGCGGTTAACATTGGGGGAAACTGGGGGAAGGGTATATGGGAACACGCCACATTATTTTTGCAACTTTTCTGTAAATCTAAAATTATTTCAAAATAAAAAGTCTTTAAAAATGCTGTCGGCCGCAGGGGTGGGGAATGCACCACATGTGGAAAGAGGGAGCTAAGAAAGCGGAGATGTGCAGGGCACAGAAAAGGAAAGCTTTTCTTTCAGTTCCCAGCCTTGCCCAGGACCATCCATGCTTTAATACCTTCAGCTGTAAGAAAAATACTTGGGCCTCCCAAAAGGTATCTTCCCCAAAAATGAAAGATAAATCAATCCTTAACCAAACTGAGATTTCCAAGCCAGATCACAAATACATCAAGACAGAGAGGTAAAGTGGGGATGGAAAAAAAAAAAATCTCTTTAAATGTATTTATATCTACATAAGGAGTAACTAACTGTAAAAAGCACTTGCAGCAGCTCAATGGGAAAGAAACATGAAATGAACAAAGGAGGAGCCCTGGGGTGAAGTCGACCTCGATGCTGGCCTTCTATTGGCCACCATTATTAATTCCTCACCACAACCACTATTGACTTGTTTGTCAGCTGAGAATGACAACAGAGGTAGATTTCACACAAGAATAAGCTCACAAATGGTGCTCTCAGTCTCCAAAGGCAGAAGCCGAGATCTGCTGTTGTATTTTGTGCTACCCCTGGCTCAGTGCCCCATGAAGGTAAAGAGCTTAATAAATGCTTTCAGTGGTACCAATGGCTGCAAGAATTTGCTTCCCATCTCATTTACTGTCCTCATGTAATATTTATTAAATATTCACATGCACAAGGGGAGCCCCAAGCTAGGGGCTATTTGTACCCTTCCCAAAGAATGCCTAATACTGCCTGCAGGGAGGAATTTCATCCAAATCCAAAAGGAGGAAAAACTGTTATTTAAGGGTGTCTTGGGTTTACCTTGGGGCAGTTTTGGAACAAATGTTCCTTCCAAGTTACAGGAGGTAGTTTTTAGGGAAGGCTGGCTGGGAAAGGGGAGAGTATATGAGAGCTGGCAGAGAGGGAAGTGGGCGGCTCCAACCTCTGAGCTGCCTGTTCGTTCGGCTGTCCCTGCCAGGGTCCAGACAATCCTGAGGGACTGGCGTTACCCAATTTCAAGACTCAAAGTGGGTTCCAATTTCAAATTACCAATTTTTGTTTCTCCCCAAGTTCTAAGCTTTGCAAGAGCAATAAAGTCAAACCTTGATGCTGAGAGCCTATCTACGCAAGTACACAGCTGATGTCTTAGTTCAGCCAATGACTGTGGATCAGTAGTGTGATGTTGTTCACCTAGAGGGCGAGGAGAAGACAGCCTATTCTACCTCACCCCTCATCCTTTCACCCACAGCTCCAGCTGGGGCCACACACAGCCATTCACTTACTCATAGCTCCTATATTCTGATGAGGAACCTTTGGACAGGCCAGATCCCACCCCAAGGCAAAAGGCTAACAACTCCTGAGCCAGCAACCCAAGGAGACAATGCTGGCCAGTGATCAGACCTCAGCACACTCACTGTTACCATCCTGTGCGTGAAGGCAGGTCCCCAGGGTCTTTCTCCCCTAAATTTCTGTGCCTGCCTTGCTCTTTCCTAGATCTTAATTCCCAAGAGGATACTGTTCATTGTAAATGTTGCACTTTTCTGAGATATTCTGAGCTTAAATAAAAACTGAGTTACTCAAAAGCACACAGCCACATAAAATTATGCAATCCTGTTACAGAACTCCCACTCTCTTCCTTGTTCCCTCTCCGAGTCTCGTCCAAATCTCTTCATAAACCTGCTGGGTAAGGCCTTCCCGGATGCTCAGCCTTCCCACAGTACCTCCTTGTCTTCACCTTGAAAGGGCCTCTTCAGTTTTCATTCTATATTCTCTGTCTTCTCCTCCTGAACCTTTCAGACTCGAAATGCCTCAGGAAAGAGGCTCTAATTTCAGTACCACTTCTGCTTCCAGGAGCAACATTTACCTTCACTATTTAAATAATATATAACACAGTCTCTCTGGTAAGCATTAGCCCATGCTGTCCTTTTCGGCTCCTGATCACCTCTCTCCCTCTGAATATCTCCATCTCCCAGAGTCAAAACTGTGGTTCTCAAAGTGTTTACATTCATGGGGGTGGGGGAGGGGCAGAGAGAGCCAGCGGGGCTCTTCTACAGGCCCTTACAACTTCAAAAATGAATAATAAAAAGATCACAGATGACCCCTGTTCATTTAATAGTCCAAGAAAACATTTCCTACAAAATATGACATGGATCTAAGATCATCTGCCACACCATTTAACAATGTATAATGATATGAAAGTAAAAACATGTTAGATAATTATCAAATACTAAAAAATGCATATACTGACTAGAAGGAAGACATTAGTAAGTGGAGAATTGGGGTTCAAAATAATACTAGACGTGTTTTAACTTTTGAAAACCTTTTTTCTTATTTTCTAGTGTCTATCTCACTCCTTACTGTACTCCTTTTAAAAATTAGATACAGCTTTCACAGCATAAACAGAGAGAGTGGTACAGGACACTGAGCTGAGCAGCGGTACTTTGGGTGGGAATCTCAGCTAGAAACAAATGCTCCCTGTTGAAGATTATGAAAGTTTTATTTTTGCCAGGGAATGTCCTATTTGATTTCTCTTTTATAAAAGTAGGAGGATTTGTCCTCTGTCCCAGGTGACAGAGTTGGTTTGTAAATAAGAAGTAATTACCACAGTTCTAAATCTCTTCCCATATTACAGAACTGGTTTCATATTTTACATTCTGAAATTCAGCACTCTCTTAAGGGTTGTCTTTAATTTAGTGGAAATACTTCCCTAGCAAAGGTCACAGAAAACTCAGTAGAGCCTCACAGTAACAGTGAATATTTATTAAGTATCCTGTCCGAAAAATCACCCCTCTCTACACAGTCACCACCCAACTCAATCCCTTTCTCCCGTTTCTCATAACCCCATTCGAATTCTATCCCCAAAATACAGCTTGTGCCCTACCCTCAGTGAGGAAACATGATATATTAATGCAAATGTGCTGGAACCTGAGATCTGATCTTTAGCTTTCTGAGAAAGCCATATGGCAAAACCCCTTTAAATCAAAGTCACTGGCCAAACCTCGGCAGACTACCAGTCCCTTCGGTATAGCATAATCTTATTTATTAGCAAAGCTTCTTCAAGTCTGACTACTGCTTCTCTCAACATCCAGCGCCCAGTAAATGAAACTGGTTTGCAGATGGTCAAGAGCTCGGAAAATTATTAAACTGTTTCACATTTTTGGAAACTCCAAATTATTCAGTGCTAGCTAGCCATTAAGTACAGAAGAAGAGTTTTGTTTGTGGACACTCAGTTTACTATTAATGGCCTTGAACGACACACAATTTTGTCATCAGTCACAGCACACGAGGACAACTGAACACGCTCCAGCGGGTGCACTGCAGGCAGTGCCGGAGATGCGTCATTTCCCGCCTCCTGCAGTCATTCCAAGGATGCCCACGTTTCCAATACAGTGAGAGAATTTAAATGGCTGTTATGCTGAAACATTTGTTTTACTACATTAACTTCATATCCTTGTTCTGAAATTGGACTGCGCCCATTTGGTTTCTCTGTATTTGTCCCTTATTTGTCTTTGAGGAAATAAGTAAAAGTTATAACTCTATTGCAATCCCACAGATAGAAAAATGCTAGATCCTTCCGGTATACTTTTTCCTTCCAGGCTCTGTTCAGTTCAGTGCTTCTCCCCAAGTGTATCAGGACACTCTATGTTCCAATGGCCTACTTTATTGTGACGATGCCAGACTTCCTCCACAACATGGACTACTTCTGGGCAGATCCTAGGCTCGTCTCTTTTGTCCTCAGATTTCCAGTCAACTTAGTTCCCATCCTCTAGCCTTACTTATTAGAATCCCACTCAGGTTTGCTTTGGAGGCAAAACAATCAGAATGTCCCCAGGGTGTATGAATGGCAACTACAGAGAACCAGAAGGTAAGTGTGGCCACACTGGTAATATGGTTATGTTTTTACACACTGAACAGATGAGAGACAACTTCTGATGTCAAATTCAAGTCACCAAAAGCAACTCAAGATCCACTATTCGAAGGCTATTCCGTTCAATTCAGTGCTTCTCCCAAATATCTTTAAGTGTGTATCTTCCTGCATTTAATTGGAGTAAGATCTTTTAGAAAAATTCTTTGCAAATCACTTATTCTAAAACATTTATCAGGAACAAGCTACAGTGTTTTAAAATTGGCCAGTAGCCATTTCTGGGGTGAGGTATTTTTCCTCCTATGGTCATGATTAGCAATTAGTAATAGCAGCTTTGGAAAAGCTGGGTTAGACATAACATGAGTGTGCCCTTCAGCATGGGACACTGGGGCCTCAGCTGGTCACTAAGCAAATTATTAAAGTGAACATTTTTTTTTAAAGCATGCCTCTAGCCTCAGATATTTCCCCAGTGTGTTAATCCAGATGTCTGAATTTACAGGTGACAGAAAGCCAACTCAAATCTGCTTGGGCAAAACAGAAGGTATATTAGCTCATCTAGCTAGATAGCACTTAGAACAGAAGAAAACTGGATCAGGACTCAATGTCAGGAAACTCATTTGCTCTTGCCCACCACCCACCTTACCAAGTCTCTGCGTATCTCTGCATCTCTTTGCCTAATGGCCTCCCTCTCTCTGCTTCATGCGTGCCTTCCATGTGATCCAGGAAATAAACTCCAGGCTACCGCTTGTCCTGCACTTACATCTCAAAGACACAAATGTCTTGCGCATTTGCTGTATCACAAAAGACCTGGGGATGAGTCACATTCATCTGATCACATCATCACTAGAGCCTGGAAGATGGGGTTGCCTAGGAGATGGGAATCTCTAATTAGGCCTCAGTCACATGCTTACGTTTGTGGCTAGGAATAGGAAGCAGGGAATGGGGAGGTCATAGATCAACATGATTGCTGTCTTTATCAAAATGAGGCGAAAAGGGAAAGAAGTCTCCAAATGGAAAGGACTGTTATTACCAACAGCGATGAGAAAGAAACATCCAGGGCAGCCATAATCACTAACTACCTCTATCTCTACCATAATCAGTAGTCTACCACTGACCTCTTTCACACAAAGATGCGGTGGCCATCTATTCCCAGCTGTTCGGGTGTGGTGCCCAGACTTCTTATAAATTTTGAGGAAGGGAGAGCAACCTGCCACCTACTCAGATGATACACTGGATATATTTTTATCAATAATTTTGAACAGCTATACCTGTAAAAGACTAAAATTAGAACATTCTCTAACACCATGTACAAAAATGAACTCAAAATGGATTAAAGACCTAAATGTAAGACCAGATACTATAAAACTCCTAGAGGAAAACATAGGCAGAACACTCACAGACATACATCACAGCAATACATTTTTTGAACCAGCTTCTGGAGTAATGGAAATAAAAGCAAAAATAAACAAATGGGATCTAATTAAACTTAAAAGCTTTTGCACAGCTAAGGATACCATCAACAAAATGAAAAGACAACCTACAGAATGGGAGAAAATATTTGCAAATGATGCAACTGACAAGGGACTAATTTCCAAAATATACAAACAGCTCACATACCTTAATATCAAAGAAACAAGCAACCCAATCCAAAAATGGGCAAAAGACCTAAACAAGCAATTCTCCAGTGACAACACAGAAATGGCCAATAGGCACATGAAAAAAATGCTCAGCATTGCTAATTGTCAGAGAAATGCAGATCAAAACTACAATGAGATATCACCTCACACCAGCCAGAATGGCCATCATTGAAAAAGTCTACAAATGATAGATGCTGGAGAGAGTGTGGAGAAAGGGAACCCTCCCACACTGCTGGTGAGAATGTAGATTGGTGAAGCCACTATGGAGGACAGCATGGAGGTTCCTTAAAAAACTGAAAACAGACTTATCATGTGATCCAGCAATCCCACTCCTGGGAACAGCTATACCTGTAAAAGACTAAATTTAGAACATTCTCTAACACCATGTACAAAAATAAACTCAAAATGGATTAAAGACCTAAATGTAAGACCAGATACTATAAAACTCCTAGAGGAAAACATATATCTGGAGAAAAATAAAATTCAAAAAGACACCTGCAACCCAATGTTCACAGCAGCACTATTTACAATAGCCAAGACATGGAAACAACCCAAATGTCCATCAACAGATGACTGGATAAAGAAGATGTGGTACATATATACAATGGAACACTAATTAGCCATAAAAAAAGAATAAAACAAGGCCATTTGCAGCAACATGGATGGACCTGAAGATCACCATTAAGTGAAGTGGGCCAGAAAAAGAAAGAAAAATTCCATATGATATCGCTTAAATGTGGAATCTAAAAATAATAATAATATTAAGGACACAAATGAACTATTTATTATTTATAACTTAGTTGATTTCTTGAATATGTGTAAGCACATTTGACTGTCCTTTATGATTGGATTACCACATTCTGTTGATTCTGATTTTGTGGTTGGCTATATTCCTTTGATAATTATCTAAGTTTTAAAAGCTAAAGCTCTAATCTGTTCTTAGAAACAATGATTAGCACATATATGTAAACTAAAAAAAAGTCTAGTATATTGTATATATGTATTTACATGCAATATAATGTATATGTGCAAACTGTAACAATTCTACCTAATAAAACTGAAAAAGGAAAACAAAACAAAAAAGGTAGCATTAATCTGTATTTGAAATGATCATATTTACTATGTGTCTCTTTTTAAAGAATCTCAGGCTCCATGAGAAGAGTGACTTGATCTGTCTTGCTCATTTCACTTATAATTCAATGCCTGGTATTCAATAAATATTTGCTTAATGAAAAAAAAAAAAAGAGGTTCATCTCTCCAAGGACCCACATTGAGGGAGTGGCAGAACAAAGCTATGCAGTGCCAGGACTTTATTTACTTCCTTCCTCTTTATTAATGCTCTCAGTAAAATACAAGTTTTATTATCTTTGTTTTATTAATGAGGAACCTGTTGTTTAAAGGGATTAAGTTCTGCCTCCCAGCTAGTAAATGCAGATTCAAACTGAGGTCTCTTTTTTTAAGCTTATACAATGTGATTTGTTTAAATGGTGTACAATGTGCTATTTAATATACATACACATTGTGAAATGATTACCACAATCTAGTTAATGAATAAATCCATCACCTCAAAAAACATTTTTGAACAGCTGAACTCTAGATTCTCAGAAAAAGAGAATAACCTAGAATTTCTCCAGCTTGGTTCTTACTAAAAGATTAGTTTTAGGAAATAACATTCAGAGGAGGTGACATGAAGGATTTGCTATCCTGTAACTAACTACTGGTTACACTTCCAACGGCCACTTCGCCTTTTTTTTGCTGTTGGCAGAACGTGTCATGTTAAGGAAGCTCTCTTCTATTCCTAGTCTTCTGGGTCTTTTTGCTATGAAAGAGTGTTAAATTTTCTTAAATGTTCTCTCTGCATCTATTGAGATGATCACGTGAATTTTTTTACCATTTGTTCTGTTAACGTGGTATATTATACTGATTTTTTTTTAGTGGTTACTATGGGGATTACAGTTAATAGTCTAAGTTTATAACAAACTAGTATGAATTGATACCAACTTAGCTTCAATAGCATGCATTAAATCTATTCCTATCCCACAAACTTTTGGTCAACTCATCTTTGACAAAGGAGGCAAGAATATACATTGGAATAAAGACAGTCTCTTCAGCAAATGGTGTTGGGAAAACTGGACAGCAGCATGTAAAACAATGAAGCTAGAACACTCCCTTACACCATATACAAAAATCAACTCAAAATGGATTAAAGACTTAAACATAAGACAAGATACAATAAACCTCCTAGAGGAAAACATAGGCAAAACATTATCTGACATACATCTCAAAAATTTTCTCCTAGAAGAAATAAAAGCAAGAATAAACAAATGGGACCTAATGAAACTTACAAGCTTCTGCACAGCAAAGGAAACCAGAAATAAAACAAGAAGAAAACCTACGGAATGGGAGAAAATTTTTGCAAGTGAAACCAACAAAGGCTTATCTCCAGAATATATAAGCAGCTCATACGACTCAGTAAGAAAAAAATAAACAACCCAATCCAAAAATGGGCAGAAGACCTAAACAAGCAATTCTCCAAGGAAGACATACAAATGATCAAAAAGCACATGAAAAAATGCTCAATATCACTAATTATCAGAGAAATGCAAATCAAAGCTACAATGAGGTACCACCTCACACCAGTCAGAATGGCCGTCATTCAAAAATCCACAAATGACAAATGCTGGAGAGGCTGTGGAGAAAGGGGAACCCTCCTACACTGCTGGTGGGAATGCAGTTTGGTGCAGCCACTATGGAAAACAGTGTGGAGATTCCTCAAAAGACTAGGAATAGACTTACCATATGACCCAGGAATCCCACTCCTGGGCTTGTATCCAGAAGGAAGTCTACTTCAGGATGACACCTGCACCCCAATGTTCATAGCAGCACTATTTACAATAGCCAAAACATGGAAACAGCCTAAATGTCCATCAACAGGTGGCTGGATAAAGAAGATGTGGTATATTTATACAATGGAATACTACTCAGCCATAAAAACTGACAACATAATGCCATTTGCAGCAACATGGATGCTCCTGGAGAATGTCATTCTAAGTGAAGTAAGCCAGAAAGAGAAAAAAAATACCATATGAGATCGCTCATATGTGGAATCTAAAAAACAAAAACAAAAACAAACAAACAAACAAAAACAAAGCATAAATAAAGGACAGAAATAGACTCACAGACAGAGAATACAGACTTGTGGTTACCGGGGCGGTGGAGGGTGGGAAGGGATAGACTGGGATTTCAAAATTGTAGAATAGACTACACTGTATAGCACAGGGAAATATACACAAAATGTTATGATAACTCACAGAGAAAAAAAAAAGTTTAATTCAGAACACCTATTTAATTAAAAATAAAAATAAAAAAAGACAAACATTAAAAAAAAAATCTATTCCTATCCAGCTCTGTATCCCAGCTTTATGTTGTTACTGTCACACATTATATTGTATATATTGTGTGCCAATTAACAGATTTATAATTATTGTTTCAGACATTTGTCTTAGAGGAGTTACAAACCAAAATTATAATGACATTGATTTTATACTTATCTATGGTTACCTTTATTAGTGATCTTTACTTCTTCATATGGCTTTGAGTTACTGTCTAGTGTCCCTACTGTTCCAGCCCAAAGGACTCTCTTTAGCATTTTTTGCAGGGCAGGTCTACTAGCAATGAATCCCCCTAGCTTTTGTTTATCTATGAATGTATTAATTTCTCCCTAATTTTTAAAGCACAGTTTTGCCAAATATAGAATTCTTGGTTGATTTTTTTTTTCTTTCAGCACTTTAAATGTATCACCCCACTGCCCCCTGGCCTCCATGGTCTTGATGAGAAGTTGGCAGTTCATCTTACTGAGAAAACTCTGTATATGACAAGCTGATTTTCTCTTGCTACTTACAAAGTTCTCTCTTCAGCTTTCAACAGTTTGATAATAATGTGTCTAGGTGTGGCTCTCTTCGGTTTATCCTATTTGGGGTTTGTTGCTTCTTGGATGTGTAAATTAATGTCTTCCACAAAATTTGGGAACTTACAGATTTATTTCTTTAAATAATTTTTCTATCTCTTTCTCTCTTCTCCTTCTGGGACTCCCATAATGCATGTATTGGCTAAGCTTGATGGTGTCTTTTTGCTTTCTGCTCCTAAGACTGGGTAACTTCAAATGCCTGATCTTCATGCTTGCTAATTCTTTCTTCTGCCTGCTCAACCCTCCTGTTGAAGCCCTTTAGTTTTTCATTTGTTTGTTTTTAATTTCAGCTATTGTAACTTTCAACTCCAGAATTTCTATATGGTTCTTTTTTTACAGTTCCTACCTCTGTATTGATATTTCCTATTTGGGCATATATAATTCTCATGATCACCTTTAGCTGTTTATTCATGGTTTCCTTTAGCTCTTTCAGCATACTAAAGACTGTTAATGTAAAGTTTTTGTCTGCTAAGTCTAATGTCTGGGCTTCCTCATGGATGGCTCCTATCAGCTTCTTCTTTATGAATGGGTCTTATTTTTCTGTCTCTTTGTATACTTTGTAATTTTTTTGAGAACTGGAAATTCGGATAAGTGTTCCATATTCAGAAAATATAAAGAGCTCTTACAATTCAATAACAACCAAAAAAAATCCCAATTCTTTTTAATGGGCAAAGAATCTTGAAAAGACATCTCTTCAAAGTAGGTAGTCAATTAGCTAACAAGAATGTAGAAAAGATGTCCAAAATCATTGGCTATCAAGGAAATGCAAGTGAAAACCACAATGAGATACCACTCCATACCCACTAGGATGGCTATAATAAGAAAAATAAAAATTTTTAAAAACATACAATAACAAGTATTGTTTAAGATGTGGAGAAATAGGAACCCTTATACATTCCACTGGAAATATAAAATGATGTAGCCACTGTGAAAAAGGTTTGTGGTTCCTCAAAAAGTTATACATGGAATTACCATATAACTTAGGAATTCCACTCTTATGTATAGACCCAAAAGAACTGAAAACAGATACTCAAATGAACACTTGTTCACAATTCTTTGTAACAGCATGATTCACAATAGCCAAAAGCTATAAACAATCTAAATGTCTATCAATAGATGAACAGACAAACAAATTGTGGTATGTACATACAATGTACTATTATTCAGCCCCAAAAAGGAATAAAGTACTGATGATACCTGTTATAATTTAAATGCACTTTGAAAAAATTTTGCTAAGTGAAAGAAGCAAGACACAAAAAACTACTTACTGTATGCTTTTTACGTAAAATATCCAGACGAGGCAAAGCCACAGAGACAGAAAGCAGATTTGTGGCTGCCAGGGGATGGGAAGAAGAGGGAGTTGGGGAGGGATTACTTAATGGGTATGAGGTGTTCTTCTGGGGTGAGAAGAAAAAGTTTTGAAACTATAGAGAGATGGTGATTGCACACACTGAGAGTATTCTAAATGCCACTGAATTGTACATTTTTTAATGTTTAACTGTATGTTGTCTGAATTTTACCTCAGTTTTAAAAAGAAAAAAAAAACTTCTACTGTAGCTTAAATTATATCTCTAGATCAACTCTAAGCTTCAGAGCTTCATACTTTAACTTCACTGCTTTATCTCCTGAAAGAATCACTTCTACTAAACCGTACTCTGATGGTATGTACTTGGCTCAAACTGAGCAGCATCACAAGTATCAGCTGTATGAAAATCATTATTGTAGCTGTCATAAGGTTGCTTTTGGAAGAGTGCTGTCTTCCCTGTCACCCAGTGCCCTCTTCACAAGAACCCATAAGAGTAAGTCCTCACAGGCCTAAAAGCCTAAAAATGTTCCTGGATAAACAGTATGTCTTTAAACCTTAAAGACATTGTATAAATTGAAATGATTGCACCAAGGTGTTTAGGGAAACCTGTTCCACTCACATCACCTTCTCCCAAATCTCCAGAGGGGGTTTTTAGACCTTCTCAAGTATTTGAGCTGGGAGAAAAAGAGAGAACACAGACAAAGTAAACAAAACTAAGTCACACTAATGACAGGAGACTGAGGTAAAGGTCTTAAAACTCCTGCAGCTGAAGTCTGCAAACACTATGAACCCAGACCTCAACTCCAGCTTCATGGAGGCGCAGCCTTCCTCAGGATACTTGCTCTTAAATCAATGTGAAGTTTCAACTTGTGGCTCCCTTTAATTTGAGCCAGCTGTTTCTATGAAGCTCAGACAGAAATTTATGGTCCACATTCAATAACAGAGGCAGACCTTGTTAACGCATTTCTGCAGCCTTTACCTTACTGTATACCTTTATCTTCACCTTCACAAATTTATCTTTCTTTTTTCCCTATATTTCTATTAACCACTCAATCTTTTATTAGGACAATCTTTTATTAGGATTGTAAATAACAGGAAAATAAAAACGAGTGTCATGTTACCAATATGTATGGAAAATAAGCAACCTGTCTACAAGTAAAACTGCAGTCCCCCTCGGTGCAGTGGTGAGATGATCCACCATTTGGGTAATAATATTTAATACAAATTCTTTAACTTTCATTACAAAATTACCAGCTCAGTTTTCAATCAATAATTTGAAATTATGGCACTTATCAGAAACCTTAATCTCAAGTTATCTATGTCTAGTTCCTTTAGTAGACAAGGGAAAATCACCAATACCAGAGAGAATTAGTCCCTGGTGCAACTGTTTCCTCCATTTTATCATATACTTTTCTCTTAATAATGCATATATTTATAACTTTATATCTATATAAAATTATATATGTTTTATTGTCAGCTTCAAATCCATTTTGAAGATAAGCAAAGTTAAGCAAAGAATAAAAGAGTAACTCAATTGTCAGTGCTTCCTTCCTTTCTCCCTTTCCACCCTCCTTCACCATTAGAAACTCAATGTATATAATTTTTATCAGTGGGCACAACTGTCTCTAGTTGTATCTTGGAAAATGTACACTAGTACTCATGAACAAAAAAATAATATGACGAGATTAAACATTTCTAAATAACACGAGTCAAAGAAGAAATCTCACAGGAAATCTAAAAATTCTTTAAATGAAACTAAAACTACAACTTACCAAAATTTGTGAAATGCAGAGAAAGCAGTGCTTGGAGAAAAATTAATAGCACTGAATGCATATATTAGAAAAGAAGAAAGATCTCAAATCAATAATATAAACTTCCACCTTAGGAAACTAGAAAAAGAGGAGCAAATTAAATCCAAAGTAAGCAGAAGGGAAAATCATAAAAATTAGAGTAAAAATCAATGAAATTGAAAAAGAAAATCAATAGAGAAAAAAAACCAATGAAGCCAAAAGCTGTCTTTGAAAACATCTCTAAAATTGAGGAACTCTTAGCCACGTTAAGAAAGAAGACACAAATCATTAACATTAGAAATGAAAAAAGGGGCCATCACCACTGATCCCATGGACATTATAAGGGTATTAAAGGAATATTATGGACAACTCTAGGTCCACAAATTTGATAACCTACATAAAATGGATCAGTATCTTGAAACACAGACTATACCGACACTCACACAAGGAAAAAGAAATCATGTAATAGCCTATATTAATTAAAGAAACTGAATCAATAATTACCTTCCAAAACAGAAACACCAGGCCCAGACTGGGTTTGCCAGTGGATTCTACCAAACATTTAAGGAGGAAATTATACCAATTCTCTACAATCTCTTCCAGAAGATAGAAGGAAAGAGAACACTTTCTAACCTGTTCTATATGACAAGCATCACCCTAATAATAAAACCAGACAAAGACATTATAAGAAATGAAAACTATAGGCCAACACCTGCTATGAACATAGATACAAAAATCCTCCACAAAATATTAGGAAATCAAATCCAACAACATATAAAAAAGCATTTGGCACAGAAGGATGAGCAACAGCTTGGGCTCAGAAGGCCTGGGTCTGAGTTTCACATACTATTTAGTGGCCTTGGGCAAGTCACTAAAACTTACTTTATCATAATTGACACCTGCCTGGCTACTGTACAGTATTAAAGAAATCAAACGAGAAAAAAGGTGCAGAAGCACATCAGATTACATCGTTACCCCAAATGAGGAAGCACTAATTTAATTAACAGCAGCAATGATACCCTGAGTGACAAGAGTCAAGAGTGGTAGTTAGCGAAATCAGCTACCGGTTTAGTCTTGGATGGGCTTCAAATTCACACTGGTGATCATGGCAACAGGTTGCAGCTCCAAGCCTAAGTAGCCAACTGGAGGATGCACAGACACCACCAGGGCCTGACACAAACTCCCAAGAAAAGGACCTGCAGATTCAGATCCTGCAGACAGACAGTGGCAGGACACCACATCGCTCAGGCACCACCTAAGTACTTGACAACACTGCCATCCTATGCTTTCGCAGAAGCTGCGTTTATTTTCTGCCAAGTGTTCTGGCAAACTGCTTTAGCAGAACCTATTACATAGCCACAAATTTATCCGAAAAGGGGAGAAAAAAAACACACATACAGAAAATTCATTACCCACGGGATATGTCACAGTTAATGGTAATTAATCAAACTTTTCTCCCTTCGTGTAGAAAACCAGCCACATAAATAACCGTATCAGGGATCAATAGAGCATCTGTTTCATCCCTTTAAAAAAAAGCAACTGGCAGAATGCTGCTCAGATTTTCTGGTGTGCTTAAAGAGAACCATCTTCAGAGAAATGAGCTATATTTCTGTTTGGAAAAAGAAGTCCATAATCTCTTTCCTAAATGTGTCTTTTACACCATAATTACATTCTTTTATACATGTGTACACACATGTTGACACAGGTGCACCTGATTATAAACACGCACATAAAAAAGTTTAGGTGAGTGTCATAAAATATGAAGATAAAGCTTGAGGAATTTCCTTTGATGTTTTGGGAAAGCACATTTCATTTGGAAGTGTTTCGGTACATCCTAAAAATCTTTTGAACTCATGTCTATTGAACAAAATGAAAGAAAACTGCCCCCTCCCTAAATGGCCAAATTATTCTGACATAAATGAGAGTGTTTATATTACCTTTATGACTGCTAGTGTCACCAAAAGTCAAATTCAATGCATTTTGATATCCTCTCCGAAACTAAACCCCATAGAGAGCTTCATGCCTGTGCTCCTCAGCAAATCAGTATTTCCACATAAAACTTATTCAACCCAATGCCATTTTAACCAACACCCCGGATAGGTACCCAGGCGGCAGCGGCACTTTTCAGTGCCTTGGCAACTTTCGTCAGCTAAAAACACCTTCATAAACATAAAGGGATATACTGGTGTGTCTGTGGTGAGTAACCTATTTGAGAAACATATAATTTAGCACTGCCAGCTATTACATTTATCTTTCTCTGATTTAAGGTATTCCAAAGAATTGTGCTTAGACTTTTCTTTCTGGAAGTATGTCTGAACATATTTCCTTGAATTTCCTAAAAATATATTTCTCTAGATTAGGTCATTAACAACAAGACTAAAATAAATACTACTATCAATAGCTATGGCTTAGATAGCAGTTATAAGTGTGGCCTGCACTATTTTAAGTACTTCACACACAAACTGAGACAGGCCTTACAACAACCCTATGAGGTAGGTATACATTATTTTCCCTGTTTCATAGCTGAAGAAACTGAGGCAGAGAGAGGTGATGGGGGCAGAGCCAGGATTCTTCCCCAGGTGCACTGTGTCCAAAATCAGTATTCTTCTGCCTGGATTATATAGTATTTCTTGGGATATAATAGCAGCCTTATTTTTTATTAAAGTATAGTTGACATACAATATTATATGTTACAGGTGTACAATATAGTGATTCACAATTTTAAAGGTTCTACTCCATTTATAGTTATTATAAAATATTGGCTATAATCCTTGTGCTGTATAATATATTCTTGTAGCTTATTATATATCTAATAGTTTGGACTTCTTATCTTCTACCCTTATCTTGCCCCTCCTCCTATCCTTCATTAATTTTTTTTTAATGGAAGAATTTTATTTGAAGACAATGACTGCTCCTGGTCCAGTCCAAGAAAAAAATTTTTTTCTATGTTTATTAACAATGAATAGTAAATTAGTAGGTTCTATGTAGTTACTTAACTAATGATTGCTTTCTTTTATTGAGTTGCTAGTACATTAAAAGGGTCCTTTTGGGACCTAGAAAAATAAAGAGCAGCCCCAAAGTCCACTATGCTGCTCATTAGAAATATCTATATGCTCTCCTACAAATTTAAAATTTTCCCCATGTCCTCTGGACAACTTCTATATTGGCAATTACAAGTCTCTAACAATGACCTGACAGTGGCCATAAAGTCTCTATGCAAAGATTCCATCTGACAACAAAGACATATAAATAGTAGCAAGGTCTGCTTTGTGACTTCCAATCATCAAAATGAAAGATTTCCAGAAGAAAAGGGGAACATATTAAAACCCAGGTGGAGAATGGAGAGAAATGCAGAGATAAGTTCTAACTGGCACACATAAAGACTCTGTGGCCACTTTGTAACTAGGCTTACTTTCTGAACTCTTCTATCAGAACCAATCAGGAATAACATGGTCACAGAAAATTAGGATGGCAAAGAAAATGAGAGGCACAGGAGAATCTGAACCATCAGCTGGAGTGAGAAGGCTGGACTTATACTGGGCAGGTCTGGCTTCATGTCAAAAAGAGAGAGTTCAGACCAGTAGGTAAGACACAGGCTCCAGAGGTTCCTGCCCAGAGAAGGATGCTTCTGTTAACAGGAAAGCCACATGGACAGAATAGGTACCAGGGTCCCAGTTCTCAGGAAGCAAGCAGGCAAAAGAAAAGGGGAGCTGGGACTCAGGTACACAAGAAAGGTGAGGTCAAGTTATAGCTTTGAACTTTTTTCTTTGTTTTTAGCCTTTTCTTGCCTCTCACTCACCAATGAAGATATCCAATCTCCTTAAACTTTACAGTAGAATACAGAAACACATTTTCAGACCTCATGTGTACTCTTGCTCTCTTCAACCACACCTCTAAATGAGAACCAGGAAAGACACAGTAATCACTTCTATTTACTGATTAACAACTGTCTAAACTTGTTTTAACAAGTTCATACATTTGCTTTTTAGTATTTTACTTTGAAGATTGCAAGGTCTCATCTTTTAATGAAGATTCCAACAGACAGAAGAATATTGGGGAGTCATAGAAATGTAAAGTACAGCATAGGGAATATAGTCAATAATACTGTAATAACTCTGTATGTGACAGATGGTAACTAGACTTATCTCGGTGATCATTCTGTAACGTATAAAAATATTGAATCACTATGTTGTACACCCGAGACTAATACTGTATGTCAATTATAATTCAATAAAAAAAAATTGGGGAGGAAGGGAGGTTGATAATGAAATCCCCCTGGAGAGAGTAAATCTTGTTTCATTCTTAAGGATACCCAGGGAAAGGAGCCAGGGCCGAGCCCATCCTGATTGCCTTATTTTACCCTGGAGATGTCATTGAGGCAAAATATGTTTACAACTGGCCTCTTTCAAGTCCTGAAGGCAACAGATCCCTAAAGCATGTTTGTGCAGGCTGGTTCCTCTTCCCTATAAAACAGGAAAGGGGCTGCTGTAGAGTCATTGGCAGGGGTGGTCCCTGCTTTCATACACATACCAAATACTAGCTCGGGGTTTCTCAACCTCTACACTATTGATATTGGTAAAGAAAAAATATTCTGACAACGTGTGTAACTGGTAAGGAAGATTTTATTATTCAGGATTATTGCAATGGGTGTGAAGACGACTGCAATAGGGGTGAGAGATCAAGCTCAACTCCGAACATAGCGAAAGACAGCTGGGAATTTATACTAACGAGCAGAGTGAGGGGTTCATTAGATGGAAAATTTGACTATGACATGACATCAAGGGTAGGGGGATTCGTACTAAACTGATCTAACAGGATTCTTGCTGAACACACACCAGGGTGATCAGACATCAAGGGTGGGGATAAGGCATTTGATCAGACATCAAGGGTGATCAGATATTAAGAATGGGGAGGTTTTCACTAAACTGACCTAACATAATTCTTGCTAAAACTGGGATAGGCAGGACAAAGACAGGATGGGGGCCAAGGCTGAGGCCTAGTCAAGAGGCGGCTCAGAGGAGCCTAACTAAAATTTGGGCAAGCAAAGTCTCATTGTCCACGTCTTCAATAGGTTAATTCTTTGCCTTGAGAAGCCATTCTGCACATTTTAAGGTGTTTAGCAGCATCTCCAGCCTCTACCTACTGATTGCCAGTAGCACCCCCAACCCTTTGGTTGTGACAATCAAAAGTGTCTTTGAAGGATTGCCAAATGTCCCTTGGGGACAAAACTGCCTCTGGTTGAAAATCACTGCTTTAGACCAAGGGTGGGCAAACTTTTTCTGTAAAGGGCCAGATAGTAATTATTTTCGGCTTTGAAGGATCCATATACGCTCTCTATACATTATGTTCTCCTTTTTTTTTTCCAACCATTAAAAATCTATAAACTCTTCTTAACTGGTGGATCATAAAAAAAAGTGCAGCAGGCCAGATTTGGCCATTGTTTGCCAAGCTCTACTTTAGACTAAATACCACTTTTCAAGTAGACAGAGACAGTACATAAATGGTATTATATTTAACAAAATACAATTTACTTAAAACTATGATTTGGGTCTTGGTAACTTTCTATCAATATTTTCTCAAATGAGGGAGAACAGAATGAGAGGCAGAATGTTGCGGCAGTCCACATAAGATTTTACATTAGAAAAGTATGCAAATTCTCAATAGCCTGGGGAAAACTACTCAAAATTCTGCAAATCTGCCCTTTCCCGTCTAACATCCAACCATCTAATTGTAACCCAAACCTTGCATCCTCAGCCCTATTCTCCAAATCTACATATTTTTGATTCAGGGGTTTATTTTCGTTGTTGTTTTTTAACTGGCACTACTTTGGTTTATATATAACATGTTTTTCATACTCTCTCTCCTTAGCCAACATTCTGGAATGCATCTCTGAAATTAATCTATTCCTGGCTGCGGAGTCTATGAATGTGAAACAGGTCACTGGGACACCTTATCTTGCTTAAGGGTCAATTTGTTACAAAATGATGACATGCTAAAAATGACCCCAGGACTATCTAAAGGTTATACTACAATCCAGCTACTGAACGTGAGAACTTAAGCTCTGTGGTGCTCTTGTTTTTAACAGTTACAACAAATGTTACTGGGGAAAAAAAAAAAGACCCAGCAACTTTTGTTTATTTCAATTTACTAGATTCCATTAGGTAAGGTCTAAATCACTAGGAAAAATGGAGAAACAGCTCTAAACAAATGCAGGAAAATATGTCTAATATGTAAATTACAAATCCTATAGGATATATCTGCAATGTGCTTACTCTTCTTTGATTAAAACATCAACATTAAAATTTCACACTTGATGCCAACACTCTAAATTGCAAAGCAATAGCTGATCATCAAAATAGAAGTCAGAGTCTTTATTTTCAACTTTATTTTAAATCATAAAAGCAATACATAGTCATTGCAAAAAATGTAGCGAAAATATAAAGATAGTAGAAATCACTCAAAGCACCACCACCAGAAATAATTATTTTTAAAGCTTTAATATCTTTATTTCTAGTCTTTTTTCTATATTTTCCAATAACTTCATAAATTTACAAAGTCAGAAGCATAATACATGTGTGTATATAGACATCTGGCAAAAGACTTGGCAACAGATAACAAATAAGGCATCTACATTTTTAATCTCTTCTGTTCATTCTTCTATAAATCTATCATGAAAACCTAGAAATGTTAAATAAAATTATGTAAAAATGTACTAAGTTTTTTACTGAAGAATATTTCTAAAAGTGAAAATTTGGAACAGGCTAAGCGTTCAACAAGAGAAGGATTAAATATATGTGGAACATCCCTATAATGGAATGATGGACAATTATGAAAACTGGATTTTTTTTTGAAGAATTTTATGACTTGGGATTAAATCTTGATTCCTGCTTTTTTCATTCAATATTTCATCATGAGTATTTTGCCAAGCCATTAAATTCTCCCCCCAAAAAAATATAATTCCATGAATTAGATTTTAGATTTCTTAACGTCTATTATCAAATCTTTTGCCAAATATTCTAGCAATTTACACTCCTACTCGCAGATTCTGGGGTACCTCTCGATGAGACTTTAAGAAGGTATACTCCTAAATCAACAAGTGCAAATATCTAGAAAAAATAATAAAGATTCATAAAAGTAACTATTCAGATTTTTTTCAGAATCCTGTAATTAACTTTCTTAAAATATCCAAAAAGGTTGCTAATTTTATGTAAAGTGGCAAGATACAAAAAAGGTAAAACTTCTTTCAAATCCACGTTATATATATACATATATTTTAAGCACTGACATACTGATTTTCAAATTACTTACTAAAATTGTCCATGGTTACGTAAGAGGGAAATCATCCTCAGCTATGCAGAGACTTCCAGTTACCACCCAGTATCTGTCCTCTCCCTCCTTATTAAAAGAAACCCAATTTTTCAGTAAGGCAAAAAACAGTATCTCCCAGCCTCCCTTACAGCCAGAGGTGATACTGTGATACAGTTCCATCATTGAGCATACGGAGAAATCCTTGGAAGGCCTTTCTGGAGAGCCCCTAAAAGGTGTGGGGGCAGGAAGCAGAATGCTAGTAAGCTCCCTTTTTGCTTTTTTGATCTTTCCTCCTGTCCCAGAATGAGATCACACAAATGTTAAACTTCTGGTGGTCATCTTAAGATGAGAACGTAGGGGCAAGGATGGCCCCAGGAGAGTGGAGCAGAAAGACAGAAGGAGCCAGTTTACTAAGCCTGGAGAGCCTAGTCCCAGACTTATTTTATGTGGAAGAAAAATAACCCCCTAATTGGTTTAAGCCATTGATTTTGGTAGTTACTTATGGGTGAATCTAACCCTAACTGATATATCACCTACAAGAGTTTTTCCACAGAGGTAAGAAGCAGGCGGAACTGGGTAAAATCAATTTGCTCATTTAAATACCCATTTATTCTTCCATGCAATCAATATTTATTGAACATCTATGCTGGGTGGCAGAAGCACAGAAATAAATAAGATGTGGCTTACAGCCTAAATGAAACAACGGAACAATTAAAACAAGGTTTAGTGAGTCGCATGGTAGGGAAGAATGGTATGCAATGGCGGCATATAAGAAGAAGCACTTAACCCAAACTGTTGGTTGGAAGGTAAATGGGATCTGAGAAGGCTTTTCAGGTGAAATGAAATCTAAGTTGAGACCTGAAAATGGAGATGGTAGTGTGAGCCAGGCAAATGGGGCAGTGAGGGAAGAGTATACAGGAAGAGCGAAGAGCATATGCGAAGGCTCAGAGGAAGGAGAGAGAACATGACACACTGTAGGGAGTGCAAGCAGTTTACTACACCTGGAGCACAGAACTGGGGCAGCCGTGGGAGAGCACTCCACTGAGGGGCTGCCAAAATTAGAGATGCCACCCCTCTCTGAGCTAGACTAGACTCTTAATTTTTTTTTATTGTTCTTTCATTACAATAAATAGAAATTAAGGACCAAAAGCAGCAAAGACTCTTTCAGCTCTCTGCATTATGGCAAGATTCTTCAAAAGTCTGAACCGTCCTGTTCCTCAAAATGAGTGGAGCTTGCTCAATAGTGAAGTGGATAATAGAGCGTTTGCCCAACACCAGATGACGGATCGTGGAGGGTGGGGCTGGCGAAGGCAGGCAAGTGTCATGATGCGGTTTACTACTAGGAAGAACAATACCCTCGCAATAATATACAGAAATAGATGGAAAGAGGACACCAATTAGAACAGTAGGGGCAAGAGATGAAGGAGACCAGGATCAGAATACTTACTCCACTGAAAGTGCAGAGAAGCAGAAATGTGTTTTAAGAGAGTTTAGGGGGTGGGCGGGAGAGGACTGACCAGATGTGCAGGGGCAGGAGACGAGGTGAAGGGTAGTCCTAGACGTCTGGCATGGGGTACTGAGAAAGGCTGGCAGCAGAGCACGGCGACTAAGACTCCATGCTCTGGGATTCCATCTCCACCAATTAATGGTTTTGTGATCTTAAGCTCCATGTGCTTCAGTTTCTGCATCTCTATAATGGGAATAATCATAAAATCTATCCCAAAGGATTTTGTGAGGAGTTACACAGAAGTTCTTAGAAAAGAGCCTGGCACATAGAAGATGCCGGGTCAATGTCAGCCATGTAAAGGGGGACAGTGATGGCATTCTCCAAGACAGAGGACATGACGGGGTAGGTATGGGGGCACAGATTTCAGGGGAGAAGAATGATGAGTTCAGTTTCGGGTATGTTAATCTGATCTGCCTGCAGGACATCCAAGAGGCAGCCAGTTATGTGGGGCTAGTGCTCAGAGGAGAGTCGAGAGTCAGATGCTGCTTTATAAAGGGTGGTGTTAAGGTGACATCTGAACAATGATCAGGCAGACATGAAGAAGCAGGCCCCGAGGGGACAGCGTGCAGTGGGACATGGAGAAAAGAACTTGGGCAGTTCCTGGGGAACGCCGACACATGAAGGGTAGACAGAGGGAAGAAAGACCAGAAAGGAGCAGCCACTGAGACAAGAGGAAGACTCAAAAAATAATACTTCTCTGTTAAAGAGACAAAAATATGAATGACAGTGAGATGAGGGAACCAGCACAGGGAACCAGCTTAGAGACTGGAAATAAAGGGTGGAGATAAAGAGATCTCAATAGAAAGTAGCATTTCCCCAAGAACCAGTATTTAAGATTGTTAAGTTTTTAAAATAAATTACCTAGAGGAACCACATAATGAAATCTCCAAGTTTATAAGAGTCAGAAAGCTCTTTTAGCGTACAAATTGCCTTACCAGTGAGGATATAAACCTCAGTAAAATCTCATGTAATCTGAGTGGGCAAGAAAGAATCATATTTTCAAGGAAAGAAACCAGAACATAATGGCTTCTGTGGAAAAAAAAAAAATCCAAACTGCAATTGTGAAAATAAAGTTCTGGCCCCCAAGCTTCCAGTTACTGAACCTAAAAAAGCCACTTTAAGTCACCTCACTTTGAGGCTTAAAGGAAACTCAGAGACATCCACTGGTCCAGATCGTAGATATGAGAACTATTTTGGAAAGCTTGCCCGGAAAGCAGATAACTGAGTCATCCAAGACCACTGAATCAGAATCTCAGGGTATGAGGTTAGGAAGAATGTACTGCTTTCTGAAATTGTTTAAACAAGCTCACCAGATAATTCATGTGCACACCAACGTTTGAGAACCCCTGATCTATCTGATCAGGAGACCAAGGGCCAGAGAAAATGAATGGCTGGGACAACAGCCCACAGCTAACAGGAGTGTCTAGAACAGTTATTAAACGTTCACATGCAGCAGTGGAATCACCCAGAGAACTTGTTAAATATGAATTTTTGAGCTCTACTCGCGGACTTTCTGATTCAGCCCAAGAATTCACATTTCTAACACATGTCCAGGTGAGGCTGCTGCTGCCCACCTGGGGACCACACTTTGAGAACCTCTGGACTAGTCATTAAAGACTTTTCTCTGAGCACATCAATTCAATGTAGCCCATACCCTTAAAGAAAAGGCAGGAGGGTATTTCAGGAATGATGTGGACAATGAACTCAAGAACATGAAAAAATATAAATTTCACACATGAGCCATTCTGGTCAATTGGAAGAGACAGAGAAAGCTGGAAAAGATCCAGACTACCCTAGAATGAAATGATAGGGGCTAGGGGACGTGACGAGAAACAAAAATGACTGAATAAATAAAAAGATGAAATTCACAAAATAAGGTACAAACAGGTCATGATTTTAAAATCTATAAAAAGTGTGGAAAGACACATGCAGAATGAACAAATTTCAGAATGACAGCATTAGGCAGCTGTTTTGATTTTTACTCTAAGAAGTCATTCTTAGGCAACTTTTCATTATTTACTCAGAAAATCTAAGCTCAAGCCAGTCTTGAGGCTAGATTTTTATTCAAAACCACCTTGGAAAATGGTTCCCCAATGGTTCAATACAAAGCCAGGGAAGCCACAGAGAAACATTCCTCACTCACCACCCCACGTCTGCATGACTCTGACATTCCAGTATTACATTAGAAAGAACGGCATTCTAACACTGCTCTAACTGCTACTCTTTTCTCAGGTAGACAGCTCTTAACCCTGAAACACTGCATTGAGATACATAATTCTCTCAACAGCTCAGAATAACTGTAATTGCCTCTGTCTACTTGCTATTTGTCTCACTGTTCTGAGAACACATCCAAAATCTGTAACGGATGAATTCTACTGACAGCATCTCCTCGAGACTGTCATACACATTTTACATCATATTGTTTTCAATCCTTTTCAAGCCCATTCTCTGCCTGTGGTTCTTGCTGTGCTACCTCTAGTATCTGCTGTCATTTCCTCCGAAGAAGGTAATGCACCTGAGTGTTAGATCCGGGCATTATCCGTGTTACTCCTACACCCAGCTAAGCTGCTCCCTCTGCCTTCTAAGTATCCTTGCCCAGGCTGTCCTCTTTGTTACATATATTTGCTTTTGTCCTCTCCCCACCCAACTCCCAACACCCTTCTGTCCTCCAAAAAATAGCCTTACTTCCAAAGACACAATATCTGGTTTTTGACCTTTTCAAAGCCAGTGTAAATATCATTTTGTC
Organism: Camelus ferus; assembly: GCF_009834535.1. Lineage (NCBI taxonomy): Eukaryota > Metazoa > Chordata > Mammalia > Artiodactyla > Camelidae > Camelus > Camelus ferus. The sequence goes on along the minus strand of NC_045697.1, from coordinate 107,750,810 downwards.
AACACACATACTACTTTTCAGAACTAAGAGGCAAAACAGGTTCCAAGTAGCTCCTGCTACACAGACAGGTGAATAGTTTGAGCTGGCTTTAGTTCTTCCCAAGACTTATTACTGGCTATTCTTTACCATGAGAATGTCGATTCTGCTTACGGCTTTGAAATTAAAGTCCCCTAAGATGTTAGAGGATCTCTCCTTGGTCAGAGTTCATTGTGATTAACCCTGTAACAGGATACACACACACACACACACACCTCGACCAGAAGACCAAAACTCTGAGAGTTTAACATAATCAAGTTCCAAATACAAGAAGTCATTGCCCACCAAATAACTAACATAAAACTTAAACACAGGCTCTATGCCTGTCTACAATTATTCTAAGGTGAGCTGTGAATCTTACGCCATGTCTTCTTGTTTCTGAAATGTATTCTTAATTAGGAACAAGAGACTTTATAGGAATTGCTATGTAGACGCAACATAGACATTTATGACTGTCTGCTTGCCCTTTCTTTAACCTAAACTGTCTTTAAAAATATAAACTTCACTTCAACTAACAGTGGTGGGAAAACCAGATATCCACATGAAAAGGAATGAATTGGGACCCTTACTTTACACCATATACAAAAATTAACTCAAAATGAATCAAAGACCTAAGGTAAGACTTAAAACTACAAAACTCTTAGAAGAAAACATAGGGGAAATGTTTCATGATTTCTTGGATATGACACCAAAAGTATAGGCGACAAAAGTAAAAATAAACTGGACTCATCAAAATTTAAAACATCTGTGCATCAAAGGACATAGTCAACACAGTGAAAAGGCACCCTATGGAATGGGAGAAAGCATTTGTAAACCATACATCTGATAAAGGATTAATATCCAGAATATATAAAGAACTCCTACAACTTAACAACAAAAAGATAAATGACCCAATTAAATCATGGGCAAAAGACTTGACTAAACATTTCTCCAAAGCAGGTATACAAATGGCCAATAAGCATATGAAAAGATGTTTAACATCACTAATCATTATGGAAATGTGAACCAAAATCACGAGCTATTACCTCACACATATTAGGATGGCTATTAAAATAAAAACGGTTTTTTTGAGGTTGTGGAGAAACTGGAATGCTTGTGTACTATTGATAGGAATATAAAATGGTGTAGCTGCTGTGGAAAACAGTATGGTGGTTCTTCAAAAAATTAAAAGTAGAACTACCATATGATCCAGCAATTCCACTTCTAGATATACACCTAAAATAGCTGAAAGCAGGAATTCAAACAGATACTTATACACATGCACAAGCAGCATTATTCTTAATAGCCAAAAGGTTGAAGCAACCCAAACATCCATCAGTGGATGAATGGATACATAAAATGTGATGTGTGCGTGTGTGTGTATGTGTGATAGAATATCATTCATTCAGTCTTAAAAGGGAAGGAAATTCTAACACATGCTACAATATGGATGAACCTTGAAGACACTATTCTAAGTGAAATAAGCTAGTCACAAAAAGACAAATACTGTATGATTCCACTTCCATGAGCTACCTAGAACAGTTAAATTCACAGAGACAGAAGGTAGAATAGTGGTTAACAGGGACTGGGGGAGGGGAAAATGGGGAGCAGTTTAATGGGTAGAGTGTTTTGCAAGATGAAAACATTCTGGAAATCATTTGCACAACAATGTGAATATACTCAACAATACTGAACTATATACTTGAAAATATAGTTAAAATGGTAAACTTTGTGTTGTGTATTTTAACACAATTTTTAGGTATAAACTTAAGAAAATATTTTATACCAATAAGTTAAATATTTAAATAAGGAAACAAGTATCTGAAGGTAATAGCCTTAACTTATAAATCTATAGTTACTTTTTTATTTTACACAAAGTACACTATCTCTTAAGAGAACAAATAATATTGTGTACAGCTTTTAAAGTAAAGGAATAATCTGTCTGTAGAATTGAAATATCTAAAAAATAACACACTTGATACACAAAGCTTACCTTCTGTAAAATTAATAACTCTACAGGAAGGACTACTAAAGACTGTACATGGTAATGAAAATAACATCCTATCAAACTCTAATAGTTGATGTTAATATTCCCTTTCATTCAAAGAGCTTTGTAAAATCTCAGTATGCTATAAAGAAAGGATTTCATTCGTTTGAACCATAAATTGCACAGCAAAGCTTTCATCACAGTGTTTACTGGAAAGTGCTGGACTGGGTGCTAGTGTAGTGCAGCACGGATTCCAGGGGCCGCCAACACCTACCCTGTTACTCTTCACCCTTTACTTGAGTAAGATACCTGAGGTACAATCACTAGCAAATCTGAAGAGCAGACACTTCATAAAACTTAGTATTTGGTACCTAGATGTCAAAAACAGATTTATCCATTTGCATCCAAGGAAACATATATCCATTTTGAATCCAGACACAGAGTTCAGAGTTCAAAGTACAGCTTATTCAGTTATATTGTCAATTTGATCTAATAATAAACTACTTGAGAACATAACCCTGTGTCCAAACAGTATACTAAAAATACTGACACTGTTCTTTTCAAAGCAAAAATCAAGGTGATTGATCAAAAAATACAAAGATTAGGTAGAAGTACGATTTTACTGAGTTGGGTGTGTCAATCTTTGGACGTACTTACTTGTAAAATGCAGATTCCCAAATCCTTCTCTCTACCACTCTGATGCAGATTCTGACACACTAGATTTGGGCCTATTAATTTGATTTCTTAAGGGGGTAATTAAGTTTTTTTGTTTGCTTATTTATTATTTTTTAACAGAGGTCCTGGAGATTGAACCCATGACCTCGTGCATGCTAAGCATACACTCTACCCACAGAGCTATATCCTTTCCCTGATTTAATGTGCATTTTTAACAAGCACTCATTAATAACACTTTAAGAAACACTGCAAAACACACCTCCAATAAGATGAAAATTACAAAGACTTAGACGTACACTTTCATAAGTAAGTTAAATCTCATCTTATTCAACCTGATACACACAGGAATCCTTCCTACAATATTGACAGATTGACAGATTGATTGATTTTTATAAGAAAGAATATCAATATTTACATACAAACAAATAGCATATGCTTCTCTTTAAGCTACAAGTCTAATCACTTATTTTAATAATACTACCATTGTTTGAAACTCAGAGTCTTAGAATTAACTCTAACTCTTAGAATTAACTTTCAACATACTGTATAAGCCTTCAAACATATATAAATTACAAAAAGAGAAACCTATATATCCTGTCTCCTCCTGTACCTCTTTGGAGCAGTCCTTCAGAGCTGTCTGAGAGGCTGTCTCCCAGGTGATGGTCCTCAGGAAGGTATTGGAATAAAACTCAACTGGCAACTTTTAGGTAGTGTGTTTTTCTTCAGTGGAAACTTGGATATGTCAATTCAATTAGGCTTATTTGTTTTAAGTTTATTACTGATCATTACTGAACACATGTCACCAGTAAGAAGAAAAGAAGACATTACCTATGACTGCTCTCTTCCACAGCCTTCTGCTGGGTTGTATCTGCTCACTTCAGTCTATCAGAGGGGCAGAGAAGACTGCTCCAACACTTGGCACTGCTGGCAACTCCCAGAAGAAGACTTCCAAAATCTATAGAAAGGAATAAAGAAAAGTCCCACAATCATTAATAGATCACAAAAACCCAATCTAAATTTCTCTAGTTTTTCTCTCCTCCAATTTAGCACCATTTGTAGTGCATTGAGTGGGAGCATTCTCCTCATATTGCACTTATCATTAAAAAAAAAAGTCAATATGAAAACAAATAGATGTATGTATGTTTGTGTGTGTGTATATATATGCATACATAAATACATACATACATACATGACTGGGACATTGTGCTGTACACCAGACACTGACACATTATAATTGACTGTACTTCAATTTAAAAAAAGTTATAAGCAAAAAATGAATATTTATTTAGAAATCTGAATGCTAGCCAAAAATGAGAGACTCCCACTGGGTAACAGAAAGAATTCTTCTATCCTCTGAGAGACGGTTAGTAATGACACAGTTCTTTCAGAAGAGGAAAAAAAAAATGTGAAACAAAACAAATCCATATCCATGCATCAACAGCATCATATTATAATGACAAAAAATATATAAAAGAGCAAGGAGAGGACCAGAGATACCTTTCATAACATACTTGTTTTTTAATGTGCAGTACTCCCAAAATAGTCCCTGGCACCTCTGACCTATCTAGAGATTGACAGTGGAAAGTTCAGTTTTTGCCATCTCATGGGCAGAGTTCACTTTGGTCTTAGACACACATCTCATATCATCAGGGTTATCTGGGAAGATCAGTTTCACAACACAAATGCATGACTTAATCCCTGCTGTACAATCAGGAAAACATGAGCTTGAAGAAGGCTGGGAAATTAACCTCTCTGGGAGAAATAGTACAGAGAACACTCCGTAGAGATGTTCTGGACAACAGAGCAAAGACGTTTACTCCAGACACTTAGAATATAAAAGTCAGAAGCTAATGCAAATGCTAAACAAACTGCAAGAAGCCACTATTCTAGATCAAAACAGATGGAAGCTAGAGAAAATGTCCAAGAAAAAACCTTTTTAAGAAAACAATAAATACTATACTTATATTATATTTAAAGCATGGAAACCATTTAAATGCCCAATAACTGGGGAAGAGATAAGCAAATTTGACAAAATGACATAATTTACTTAACCACTATTTTGTCAGCCATTAGAAAATTTTATAAGTTTCAATAAAATGGGAAAATGCCATTTATCATGTAAAGAGGAGAGAAAAAAAAGAGTACAATGTTATAACTAAACAGGATCACAACCACTTCTGCAAAGCAAGAAACAAGAAGCAGTTTGTTCTGATATAGTTGTAAGTATTATTTATAAGTATTTCCCCAACTTTAGATGGGCCAAGGTGAGCAAGTCAATCAGGGTCTAGTACAACAAATAGGCCTTTCACTCTCTCTGATGAGCCACTCATTAATATAATAATTTTTCTGCAGTAGTCCGGTATATTAAAAGATGCTTCCCTAGAAGCCACCATAAGGGGTTTTGTGTGTGTGTGTGAGTTTGACCTATAGACGCCACAAAGACTTGGAATGGAATACCTTCTCTTATAACAAACGTTTCATGAAACGGAAAAAAATGGTCGGGTCGGGGGGCGGGACCTCAATGTGACCTAAATCTTCAAACCTGGGCACAGTAGTGGTAATTCCCCAGGCACAAGAAGAGTGCGTACAAGGCCTGAGAAGCAAAGGATAACATTTCACCATGCAAATAAACAAATTCTTCACATTACAATTTCATCAGTACCTTCAAATCTGCCTTTTTCACTAAGTAATTATTAAGCACCTGGGACCTTGCAGTATATAATTCATAACCAAATCTCTGGGCATTTAATTGCAAGAGGTTTCACAAGTATCAGAATTCTGCTTCTTCATAATCCCACATGAACAGTTTTATCATCATGTACTGGAGAGGGACAAGCTCTCCTACTGCCTCTTAAGAACTACAGATTGCTTCCAGATGTTTTTCAGGTGATTTCAAGCCTTTTCTCATTCTGTGGCTCTTGAATTATGAAAGGACATCTCTAATTCATGAGAAATTCCTCTCCCATTTTTGTGTCCATTATCACACATTCTCCCCTTACACTACGTTTTAGGCGCCCACACACATGCACTTTTACTTAGGTAATCAGGCATCCCTGGGTATCAGTAACTGCTCATATTTTACCATCATGATTCCACCAATAGCAACACCTTCAAAGGAAGCTGAGTCCCTTGACGGTAATGTACAGAACCACATCGAAAGCAAGGTTAAATGGAACTCAAGTGAACAGGAAGGACTCTTAAAATTCATTGGGTTTTGATGATTCTCTCACTGTCATCTCATTTAAAAACAAAATATGTCTCCTTCTAAAAAGGGGTGGGGGAGCTGGTGGTTAACAATTCAGTCACATTCGAATCTCTGCCCAGGCAAGTACTTCTAACAAAACATTCTACTTCCACATAATAAAATCAACTTCAGGCTCATAATCCTTCTGCACAAGAGCTATGTCACATCCCTAATTTCAACAGAGGAACAAAATTTAAACCTCATTGCCAGATAGCATAAATGCAGTGAATTCAGACTTCTTCTGTGCTGAGTTCAGAAATCTGCTAATAGGCAGTGAGTGCGCAAAAAGCACAGCAAGCCACCGAATGAACACTGTGTGTGCTGTGGGCGGGGTGGGAGGGGGTAAGATAATTAACAGCCACATCACAGACTTCTCCCTGTATGGGTGAAATGAATGCAGAGGGGCGTTTATACAGGAACTGTGGATTTATCCACAGTGCTGTATTAATTGACCCGTGTTATAATCAAACGCCTTCCTGGAGGGTAATTAACAAATCAATCAATCAAGTACAAGTCTTGAACAATTCAAGAAGTTTTCAAATACACAGAGTTGGCTATGAGCTAATTATTGAATAATTTCATTCTCCAAAGAGCTGAACTGAGACAGGTTATATTCACGTGTGGAAACTTGCAGAGTAGAACAAAATACTCTACATAGGCCCACAATCTTCACTGACTCCATATTGATAATCACTCAAGAGTCTTAAAAATGGATGGACCTAAACCCTATCCTTATGGACCTAGAGATTATCATACTAAATGAAGTAAATCAGAGAAAGACAAATATCATATGATGTCACTATACGTAAAATCTAAAAAAAAAAAAAAAATACAAATGAAAGTATTTACAAAACAGAAGTAGACTTACAGACATAGAAAACAAACTTACAGTTACCAAAAGGGAAAGGTGGGGAGGGATAAATTAGGAGTTTGGGATTAACAGATACAAACTACTATGTATAAAATAGATAAACAACAAGGACCTACTGTATAGCACAGGGAACTTATTCAAGATCTTGCAATAATTATAATGAAAAAGAATATGAAAAATAATAGACATATAATTAAATCACTTTGCTGTACACCTGAAACAACTATAAATCAACTATACTTCAATTAAAATAAACAAATAAATTCTAAAAATAAATAAACCAAGTCCCTGAATTTCAAAGATGATAAAAATGAAGCCCAGGGAAGCTAAGGGACCTGCTGAAAATTAAACAGCTGGTAAACCATGAAGACGGAGGTAGAACCCGTATCTCCTAACCCACGGTGACGCTATCTTCTCCACATTAAACTCCCAGCTCCTCAACTTTCTACCCATTAGGTAGATTTCATTCCTTCCCCCAAACAGCAAAACCTTTTAAGCTTTGGGAAAAGTTAAATCAAAAGAAGCTTCAATCTGCAATTTCCATTCAATCAATCCCTGAGATTTTACATGAATTACATACATTCTTTTCTTTACCCAAGACATCCAGTGTAATTTGGATGACTTTAGGAAGGTCTCAACCACGAAACAAATAAGTGAGCTGCAGCATATCACTAAGAAATATGCTTAGTTTTGTTTAATCCAACATTTCCCAATCTTATTGGACATCTTTGCTTTGCAGAGCCTGTACTGACATCCTCCAAGAAGCATCCTTCAGGAAGCACATACAGCATACTAACATGAGTATGGGCACCCACTAAGCAGCATTTATAGTGAGAACAGCTTCCTCCTCCAGACCCAACTGTTAAAAAATCAACTTGAGAGATAAAGGAAACCTGTGATTACAATGAAAATAACCACCAAGTAATAAATACTAAGTGCAAGGTAATGTGATAAGTACATTTTTTTGAGAAGGGGTGGGGCCGTCTTCAATCATTTATATGTGGAATCTAAAAAATACAACAAACTAGTGAATAAAGCAAAAAGAAAGCAGACTCACAAATACAGAGATCAAACTAGTGGTTACTAGTAAGAAGAGGGAAGGAAGAGGGGCAAGATAGGGGTAGGGGAACAAAGGGTTATTATGGGATTATATGAAATCATGTGTGTGAAACTTTTGAAAATGGTGAAGCACTATAAAATTTAAAGAATCTTTTGTTCAATTAAAAATAATTCAAGTTATACTCCCCAGAGCCTGCATCAACTCTGCATTTGTTCATAGACAAGCAAAGTATTTTTAACACAAATAAATGTATCACATACATTGCTCTCTACCTTGCATTTTTCACCAAACAACATATGTTGGCAATGTTTCCAAAAATGACACATAAAGAGATTCACTGGTATTTTTATGACTGCAGTTTTCTAACGTACAGCTGTAACACCACACATTAATTCAGTCTCCCATGGATGAACATTTTGGTTGTTTCCAATCTTTAGTTATTTTATAAACACTACTACAAAAAATATTTTTGTACATACATGCATGTAATAGGTATGCATATATAGGATACATTCATAGTACACTTGAATGTTTATCTAGAGGAATGTATTTGTATCTAAGATAAATTTCTAGAACTGGAGTTCCTAGTCAAATGATACGAGATTTTTCATACTATAGATTTTGTCAAATTGCCCACTAAAGAGACTATTGTTTTGCACTCATACTCTTACAGAGTAAGTTATACAACTCCTTAAACTTTTCCTGCCTAATAGTGATAAATGGTACCTCAGCTCAGCTGTATGTCCATATCTCTTATAATGAGTAGCGCTTAAGCATCTTCTTCATATTTTTAAAAGACACCATTATTTCCCTTTCTGTACAATATTTATATCCTTTGTCCATTTTTCTGGGTTGTTGGACACTTTCTTATAGATCTGTAGAAGCTCTTTATTAAGGAAATTAGTGGTTGGTGATAAAAGAATCAAAAAATTTTCCCAATTCTCTTATTCTTTGTCTTTCCTTACGCAGGACTTTTTTTCAGTTAGGTTGTTTTTAATGTAATCAAGTATATCAATCTCTTTTCTGTCTTACTTAGGAAGATCATATGTATTCCAAGATTATAAAATAACCTTCCTGTGCTTTCTTCTACAATTTAATTTGTTAAATTTCTCTTTAATATAGATCAATTTTGGCTAAACATTTGAGGTGCTGCTCTAAGTAGCTTTTTCCATTCCCCCTAGATGGCCACCTGGTTACCCCACGACTATTTATTGAACAGAGCTTCTTTCTCTAACTACCTTGAAATGCCATCTTTTTTTTAAATTAATTAATTAATTTTTTTGAAGTACAGTCAATTATAGTGTCTCTATCTCGTATACAGCATAATGTCCCAGTCATGTGCATAAATAATGTTTGCTTCTGTATTTTTCCCATTAAAGGTTATTACAAGATATTGAACATAGTTCCCTGTGCTGTACAAAAGAAACTTTTTTTAAAATCGACTTTTATATATAATGGCTAACATTTGTAAATCTCCAACGCCCAAATTTATCCCTTCCCACCCCTTTTTCCCCAGTAACCATAAGATTGTTTACTGTCTGAGAATCTGTTTCTGTTTTGTAAATGAGTTCACAGTGTCCTTTTTTTTTAAAGATATCACACATGAGTGATAGTATATGGTATTTTTCTTTCTCTTTCTGGCTTACTTCACTTATCTCTAGGTCTATCCATGTTGCTGCAAATGGCATTATTTTATTCTTTTTTATGGCAGATTAGTATTGTGTAAATACACCACAATTTCTTTATCTACTCATCTGTCGATGGACATTTAGGTAGCTTCCATGTCTTGGCTGTTGTAAATAGTGCTGCTGTGAAAACTGGGGTGCATGTGTCTTTTCAACTTAGAGTTCCCTCCGGATACATATTCAGAAGTGGGATTGCTGGTTCCTATGTTAAGTCTATGAAATGCCATCTTTATAATATACCAACTATGGTATCTGGTAACATCAGTGTTTTAATTATTGTAGCCTTACAGTATGTTTTAGTCTCTTTTTCAGAACTGGGCTAGCTATTCGTGCTTAACTTATTTTTCCATGTGAACACAGCATAAGTTGGCTTAGCCCCCCCAAAAAATCCTGTTGTTATTTTTACTGGAATTACATTAAACATACACATAAATTTAAGGAGAACTTGCATCTCTATATCCAAGAATATGACAGGCCTTCTCAAGCCTCTTTTGTATCTCTCAGGAGCATTTTTAAATGCCTTCACATACATCATACATATTTCTTAAGTTTATTCTTAGGTATTTTATCCTTTTTTAAGCTAATGTTTTTTTCTTCCACTACATTCAAACTAACTGTTAGTATATATGAAAGCCATGAATGTTGACACATTACTTTGGTATCCAGGCACATTTATAAATTATCTTATTCTTTATAATTAGCTTTTCACTTGATTCTCTTGGGTATTCTAGTCATAGGCCTACCTATTATTTACAAATAATATCTGTTTACTTCCTTCCTGGTTTGTATACTTTCATAACTTTATTTTCTTTCTGTTGTCCAACTCTATTAACTTGTGATTCCAAAACACCATTAATAAATAGTAAAAATAGTCGGCCTTATTTTGCTCCTAACTGAAATGGGAATGGTCTCAAATTTCCTATTAAGTCTGAGATGGTTTTTAGATTGAGATGAACATACTTTGCTAAGGATATTTTCCTCTTATATTTTGAGGGTTTTTAAAAGATCAATAATCAATATTGAACTTTATCAGATGCCTTTTTTTTATAAAAAATGATCATATGTCATTAAACATAAGATGATGAATGTCTGTAATAAATTTCATACTACTGAACCCTTCATGGATTCCTAAAGCCATTCTCACTTGTTCCAGCGTATTGTTCTTTTTCTGTGTGCAGAACACACATCAGCCCTGTCCCCTCCCTCCACTGTCTCAGCAGCCCCATTGGGTGTGCATCGTCCAGGGCTGTGTGGACCCCCACCTGCCAGACGCCCACTCTCCTCACTGACCCCCAACCCCTGCCCGCCCCTTCCAGGACTGTGCAGTGCCTGCCAAACTTGCTGGGCCCTGAGATGCTCTGTCCCCACGTATCCTCATGTATCCTTCCTCTCCCTGCTGACATGTCACCTGCACACAGAGGCCCTCCCGTCTACTGTCCACCCACGTAAACCAGAAAGAAACCAACTTCTGATCCTGTCACTCTACCCCTGACCCTGTTCTGTTTTCATTTGTAGCAGCCACCACTCTCTCACATATATTTTATCTAACTTCCATTCATTTATGTTCCATTTTCCCCAGGAGCAGGAGCATGTAAGCTCCGTGAGAACAGGAGTTTCATCTGCTTTGCTCACTGTTCACTTCCCAGCACCGAGAATGCGCCTGGCACAGAGAAATTACTATTTGTCAAATGACTGAATGAACAAATGAATGCATGAATGAACACCAGTTTTATAGACAGGAAAGGTGAGGCTTAAGGAGATTAAGGAAAACCATATACTGGCAGAGATAGAGCTGAAACCCAAGTTCAACTCCCAATACCCTGCCTTTAACCCTGAAAACAGACGATGGTGATTTTAGGGCATAGAAAACACTCATAAAATCTTCCGAATACTGGAGTGCAAGTTAGTGACTCCACTGAAAGTAGATGGTCTCTGTACAAAGGAAGCAAGAGAATCAGAAGACAGCCTCCAAAGAATTCCCTGGAACATATAGGCATGATATTAAGGCAGCTCTCCCCTCTAAGAGCCTCACAGCAAGCATCACAAAGCTCTGACCTTCCTCCACACATGTCCTTGGATATCCAGGAGGTAAAACCGGATGCTTCAAGATGGAATGGCCATTGAACACATGACTCCTACTGGTGCTGGCAGACACAAGTACTAGACGTGCACTCTCCCAGGGACTGGCCACGTTATGACCAGTACAGACACCAAGGACCTGGCTTTGAGAAATTATCCGCCCCTTCAAAGCCTAAGAATCATTTTTGGTTTCAGTGAGGGCGATTTACAATTACATGTTCATGGGCTTTCCTTCTTCTAGCACTGGGATACTTCCTTGAACCAACTTTATGCTACAAATAAAATTTCACAAATCATTTCTGACATTAAACAGTCTCTTTAATTTCTTTTTTTCAGAATTCAGTCAAACCCTGTATTTTAGAACTGTGGGGCTGATCCAACGATGCAATGTGTCATATTTAATTCCATCAGTGTAAAGCATAACGAGCAAAAATTTGAGCTAGTGAGGCATAACTAAATGTTTTGAACCTGCGCATTTACAAAGCCAGGCTCGTTTATGTTATGTCTAAATAGTAAATAAAATCATTTCTAACATTTCACTATCAAATTAGAGTAATTTTTCTACCAGTACACACTTGAAGAATGCCACAAAAGGGTTTTTTTAACAGTTCATTTTATTGTTGCTCATAACCTTCTAAATATTTCTCTGTTGGCTTCTGCTCAAAGGTAAATAGAAGGCAGTAAAATTTATGGAAAAATGTATTCAACTCCTTAAAATACATCAGCCAAAAGAAAAAAGTCTTTAAAGCTACATTATGAGTTGTGAACTGAAATCTCCTTCGTCACTTAGTCCCCAGTTTCAATGATAGGTAACAAAACTGACAGACTGGTCTAGTTCCAAATCACCTCCTCGACAGAGCCCAGCTCTCCCATCTCAAATTCTCACCTTGGACAGGGCCAGAGTAAACACCTGTCCTTCACATTTTTACACAACGTCACTTTGTATGCCACAAATACAAGCTTTCACGCTGGAGAGGAAGCAAATTCCAGTGCACTGGACAAATCCCCACTCTTTTGAACCAGCCTGTTGATTGTTGCCTTGACTTTCTCGGCTGTCAAGATAGTGAAAGGAGGAAAAAGTCCTTTATGTAAAACTGTGAAGTGTAATCAGATAAGATTGCCCTTTAAGCAATTCACATAGAGAGAAGTAAAATAAAACTCCAGGTAAGGTTTAAAATTTAGCCATAAAAAAATTACGTTCTAGCCCTTGACCAACATGTCACAAGATTTTAATAAAACAAGATTATTAAAGTGAAGTCAACTGAAGTCAATTCTTACATTTCATGGGCCAAGGAAGAGACATTAAAGAAGAATTCTTAAAAATAACATTTAAAAGATACCATACTTTATCAACTTAAGAAGAAAAATGACAATTGTACTAGTTCAGAAATGCCTTAGAATAGGGAAGTGAGGGAGTCTAATGAGTATAACTATAAAAAAAGGAGACTAAAGTCTTAAAATTAAAAACAGTACTGAGAAAAATTCCCCTTCATACAACTCAGTTTAATATAAGAAAATACTGTATTCATCCTGCATAATACTGTTTCATTTCATTTAGTCTTCTAGGAATTTTAGAGATCTCTATAAATATTGTCCACTTAACTCTTCATTTACAAGTATAAAAAGAAAATGCACTGCTATTATCACTTCAAACATGCAAGAGATTTTAGTAACAACACCAAAAAAAGATGAGGTATGAAGTTTCAGGATATTTCAAAGCAAAGAAGACAGGACGTATACTCTTTTGGCTGGGGCTTGCTTTTTTTTTTTTTTTTTTTTAAGGAGATGGGGTAAAACATACAATAAAAATGAAAATATATGCAATACAGGACCGGCTTAAGTTAAGCAAACAGATCTGGAGTTTATTGCCAACAGTCTTACCACAGGCTTACAAGAAAAAATATGCTCGGCAGAATCCCAGCTGATGAAAGTACCTTTTTCACATCAAGTTTTATACCAAGTGCAAGTTTTCTAACTCTTACAAATGGACTAACATCCGGCATCACCACTAACATTTCTATATTTGAGTCTTAGAAGCAAGAAATTTTGAGAAGCACAAAGTAGCTGACAAAATTCTAACTTTCATATGAAATCCCCAACAGAAAACATTAAGACAAGGGAAGTGAGACAACTGGCTACACACACACACACACAAAAAAAAACCAGAGCAAGAGGAAAAGCCCTTTCAGAGGTGGGCTCAAAAAACAAAGTGCAGTAAACGTCCTTAGCAGTCACGGGGCACCTTGTACATGTCTTTATTAATATTTGTTTTATGTTTTTATCCCCCTAGGAGGCTGGGATCTCCTTCAAGGCAAGGACCTGGCTTTATATCATCCACTGAATTCAAATAAATGAACCAAGTGTTGAGTCAATTAACCTTTCTTAAATCCTCTTGACAAAAAATTTTCATGGCCTTTTGTTATATAAATTTTACTTCCATTAAAAAGATATCAAAAAAAAAATCATGGCCTAAACATATGTTAAAAGCCAAACAGCTGGAAAAGGGCTCTTTCTTAATTATTATGGCAAAAGTATTTTAAAGTCAGATCATAAGTCACTGGACTCCAACGTAAGGGTAATATGTTTTATAATAAACAATAAACCATGTAATCAAACAAGTATTTCCTAACCTGACATATGTCCAGAGTCCTCAACTGTCCAAACAGGTGAGTGAATACACAACCTCAAAACACCCATTAACTTATGTGTGGTTTCTGGGACAGCTGACTGACATACTGTTGAAACTTATTGACCTTCTTTGCTTAGAGGCAAACAGATTCCATAATACTAGGTTTCATCGTAGGAAACATGGATTAAGAGTGCTGGGGTTTTTTTTTTTTTCTTTATGGAAAAAAATACACTAATTTTTTATTTTTAAAGAATGATACCAGGAGAGACCTAGAGTTAAAAGGAACTTGAACTTTGGGGACATGAAGAGGCCTGCTTTGCTTCAGGCTCCATTCTGGCCTTAAGTATTTGCATCTATTCTGCTTCTTCTAAGAAATGTAAAGACCACCATCCTGGGCTGGGGGACTGACTTGTACACCCTTCAGAGGTCCTGACCAGGCACCCACCCTCCTCTCCCTTAATCTCCTCGGCACCTGCACCCACTGAGTCCCCTGAGATCGAAACAACAGAAAATCTCACACAAGTAAAAATGTGATCTTTGGCCTTGAGCTCTGCCTATGAAAGGACAAGTCCACAGCAGCCCACATGCCCCACGAATTAAAACCCTGAAGCAAAAATGCAATGAGCCACAGACAGAAGAAAACAAACAATTTAGCAGAAGAATACAGAGGGCAAATATATTATTATTAATAACCCAGTCTAAACTCCTAATTCTGACACTAGGGCCTGAAGAATTAAGAGTTTTCACATGATCAGTCAAGTTTCACTAGGCAGGAACCTTTTTCTCTTTATTCTCATTACTATTCAACAAATCACAGATGTACAAACTCTAAAATTAATACTGGTATTTTTGTATCTCCCTCCAAAGAGTCCAAATGACATTAATATGCATATTTTTATGGAGTCACTTGCACCCACTGCAGTTAATTTTCTTAATCGAACCCCTGACTTGTTGACAGAAAGAACCACCACTCCACTCACTAATGCCTTTTCTACCCAGCCAATGCCAGGGACGTGAAATAAACGACTGACATCCTGATGTCCTTTGCCATGACCCCACTGGAGTGAAAACGTAAGTCAAGTCAGCACAAGAATCTTTACAAGAAGTGTTCTAAACACGAATACTCCTTTCAGAAAATGCTCTGGCCCCAAGCCCTCAGCACAGACACCTTCTAAATGCCAGCCTGCCTTAACCCCTAGAATCTCAGTACTGACTGAATCCTGACATGATGCATTTGCAAAATAAAAGTAAATTAATACCCACATATGCAGCTCTCTTCTCTACACTATTAGACAAAAAGCACAAGTGGAATAAGTAAGGCACTGACCCCTGGCTTGAACACAAATGGAATTACGCTACCACACATTACTTAAAAATGCAAAGCACAATCTCAAGTTAATTTGTCACTTGGAGAAATCACCGTGCTTTTTTATGATGAGAATTCATTTATGAGAAGCTCTTAGTACAGTTTTCCTTTAACCTTCTCAATTTATCTTACATTTGCTGCTCTTCCACAGCAAACTTTTATGAGCAATTTTAAGGCTGTATAATGTAAGTTACAAGGGCACTAGTCTTTGAAACCCAACGAACAATCTAATGAAAATGAGGTGATGCTACCGGCTGCCAATGACTTGCCCTCTCATGAACCAACATGCTGAAAAATATGATTGGGTAAGATTTTTCTATGATCCTTCTGGAGAACAAAAGAAGAGGGGCTAGGGCCAGCTTTTATTTGACTGTGAAGTGGGGAGATTATGAAATTTTGTTTTAAAATCACTAAAATGAGGAATAGCCAAAAGGAAAGCCACAATTTTAACATGATCCATTTCCTTTAGAAAGGGAATAATGACATTAGGTGTGAGATGAATAATTGGCCTTTTATCCACAATGAACTTTTGAGATTTCTCTAGGCTTTGTCCAGGTGTATTTAGAGGTTACCCAAGCATGAGCCAAGTGGCAGTGTCCAGCACGTTCGGATGACAGGTAAACCTAGTGATAGTGTCTCAGGCTTTTCTCTCAGCCTGTGTCATCAACTGTAAATAGGGGTAACAATCTTCCTGCTCTATATACCTCAAAGGATCGAATTTTTAAAAGAAACTACCTGAACCTACTGGATAAGCATGTTGTTGACAGCACTAGTATGAACTGTCCCCATCACCAGAAATAGAAAAGCATGAAGGCACAGGTACAAGACCGGCGCACCTGAGGAGACAACGAGGCAGCCCAAGTATGATTGCCAACCCCATAAAAGCTCTTCGACCTCAAATGGCTGCAGATCTTACCAGGATTTCTTAAAACTTGTATCCAAAAGTAGCTTAAGCAATAGTTAATCAGCCCTCTTTGGGGTGGGCGGTGTGGTGGGGAGAACACAGATCCTTTCCAGAATCTGTTGGAAACTATGGACCCTCTACCCACAAAAAGTCACACCCATATGCACAAAGCAAGCTTATTTTTCTGATATCAGGGTTGGTTCTTGGATCTCAGCTCAGGAACCCCCAGCTACAGGCTGCTGAATGAATGCCTAGTTAATCAGGAAGTCACAAGAGAAAAAGAACAGGTTTATACAGCAAACGTGGGTAAGATGATCTGGGCCACATAAGTGCTGCACTTAGGAAATCCTCCCTCAGACCCTCACCGGAGACATGAAACTGAAAGGGCGGTGACTCCAAGTCACCTCGGCAGACAAATGAGGCCCCAGGTGGTCAAGCAGAAAATCACTTCCTTTTGTAAACAAGCGGTCTTCCAACACACACCTGAAAAATCGTGTTCCTATACATCCAGTGGTCGCTTCAGAATTTCCACATAAAAGGGAGCAAGGAGTAGTAATCTAGTTGAACGTCAGAGCTAGGGTATTTGGGGTTTTTTTGTTTGTTTTTTAATTTTGTATTGAAGTGTAGTTGATTCACAATGTTAGTTTCAGGTGTACAGCAAAGCGATTCAGTTATACACATACATATATATATATATATTCTTTTCAGATTCCTTAAGATAAACTTGCTTAGGACTTTGCATAAGATTGAGAAAACATCAATTTTCCATAACAGAACAAGAGTGCTTATAGGAAGTGGGAGGGGGGAAGTAGTGTTAAAACACCCCCAAGCCAACCCCTGGCACCGTCACTATGTTCTCCAACACCAGTGGTTCTCAGTCTTTAATGTGCAGCAGAATCATCCAAAAGGCTTGTTAAATACAAATTTCTGGGCTCCACCCTCAAAGCTCCTGATTCAGCAGGTCTGGGTAGAGGCCAAGAATTTGCATTCTAACAAGTTTGAGGGGCAGCTGGGGCTGGTGGGCAGGGAACCACACTTTGAGAATCACTGATCTATCAGTGATTAGAGCCTATCTCATGAAGGACATCCCAGCTTCTTAGGCATATTCAGAGTCTCATTCAGATGCCATACTCGTCACCAAATTAAAACAAACAGTACCACCTGTCACTCAGGTCAGCTTCTCTTTTTTTTTTAAATATTTTGTTTATTATTGTATAATTTTTTAATTCTTTTTGGCTTGGGGGGGAGGAGGTAATTACATTTATTTATTTTTTTAGAGGAGGTACTGGGGATTGAACCCATGACCTCATCCATGCTAAGCATGCACTCTATCACTTGAGCCATGCCCTCTGCCCCCTCAGGCCAGCCTTTTACCTGTGGTACCTAACGGTGCACGTTGGTTGGGCTGAACATTCACTACACAGTATGAGCTTCTTAATGACTGGTGAGTGTCTATAGGTAACTCACACTATAGATAAATGCAGAGGAAGAACTCTGAGCTGTTCTGTTTTCAATTTTTACCCTCAGGAAGCAATAAACAGCAAACTGGTGGCAGGAAGATTTACCTAAGTCTTAGCAAAACATCCATCACTCCAGAACTGTGGTTTTCTAACCGAGCTCCACGAGCCCCAGGTGTTATATCCAAATACCTCAGGGTCTGGGGTGGAAAGGGAGCAGAGAAATGAGAGAGGCTTTCGGCCTCCCATTTCCATGCCTCTCTGAACCAGAAATTCAGCTTTCCTCTGATTTACATACAGTGTAAATTAGTGGTTTTACTGTCCCTTTGAAGGAAGGAAGAGTTTAAGGGACACTAGATTTGATTACCTCTCAGAGCCCCTCCATTTCTGCGATTCTAGTCTAATACAACAAAGACTGAGTGGCACATTACAAAAATAAAAATATCAAACCAGCCCAGGAGGCTAACAAAACACTAAAAATAGCATCCGAATGAATGCTTAGCAATCAGATCCCGTTTACATCTGGTATGAAGGTCTGGATGGTGTACCCAGGAGCTTCCAAATTCACTGAGGGCAGCAACCGAACCTCTGTAGGAGGCATATAAAAAACAAACTCCAGTGGTGATTATCTCTACTTAAACTCACCCTGTCCAGCAGACACCTTGCAGAAACCAGGGTCTTTTCACTAACTGTCATGGTAATGCTGTGAGAGACAGAGCAAGATGCCACATGTTTAAGGCTGTTATCAACAAGGCCACCTACTCAACTGGCTAAACTTTTCTTTATGACATGTATTTATAAGCTACCAGGTAAGTTGTGCACCAAATACTGGGATCACTGCTGCAGTCAACAACTGGACCACAGCTGAAAGAACAGAATGAAGCACGGGGGGCTGGGGTGGGGAAGGTAATTTGGGGGAGAAGGAGATATCTTTTATTATGCTTTAACTTAGAAGTCACCCATAATTCCAAGTTCAAAATCACCTTCAAGGGGCAAATGAGGAGATGGAATCTTTTAAGTGGGGAGCCGTCCATCCCTGGGATGCCAGAACCATCTGCAATGACTAGGGTGCCCCGTCAGGGAACGGAAGATACAGGTTCAGTATTTAAAAATAATAATAATAATGATAATGATAATAATAATAATAATAATAATAATAATAAGAGCATCTTCAAAGCCATTGGGGTTTCATACACACCCATCTTCCTTTCAACCAATCCCTGACGCTACCTTCTTTGGCGAGGGCAGCACCCAGAGGTAAGAAGACAAGTTCCTCTCTGAAAGTCAATCACTTGCAAGCCAGTTCCAACAGGTAATCTAAACCACTCAGGAAGACCCATCACCTGTAAATCAAAGAGTCAGAATGTCCCTACTCATATCTGTTCTAGGGACACAGTTGGGTGGAGAAGGCTTTAGACAGAAATGTTATGTATTCTTTATTTCATTCAACAAAAAAAATGTTTTCTGAGCTCCTTTGGCAACAATGAACGACACACAGTCCCAAATCTCAAGGAGCTCACAGGGGCCCTGAAAGACCTACTCTCAGCCAACTGATACTGTTATGTCACACCTAATGGCACAGGGAACTGGGTTAGAGTCCAAAGTCAAACTCAAGGCAGCAATTACAAACAGTCAAAACTGCCTTTGAAAAGTCCCTGAAATTCCTCATAAAATACAACACTATGCTGTTTCTCACTAAGTCCAAGATGACCAGTTTTTCCTGCCCTTGGGGAAAGACTATTATCTCTTCAGGTAAACAACAGATGAAGTGTTTGGCTTGCATTTTGTGAGCCGTGCTGTTAAACCCACATGCCCACAGTCTGAGAGGAAATGAAATCTCCCCACAAACTGCTGGCTCATCTCTCCCCTCTGGTGTTCACTCCAGCACTGTGCTCACCCTATTCCAATTGTCATTTCTTGTTCTTTTGTTCAAGCTTACTTCCTGTGAGTAAAATATGCATATAATAGGACTCCTCTGTAATATCACCATCTTAATATTTACCCAAAGACTTGCCCAAAATGCCACCACTTCTTTGAGTCAACATACCATGAATCCTTCTTTTGAATGCAAATATATAACAGGAAACTGGTTATATATTAACCCTACACAAGAGAATGAATGTTTTCATTAAATTAGCTCCAGTTATCTGCAGAGACTAGAGACACCAGAGAGTGAGCATAAATTTTGGTAGACGGAAAGAAAATTGAGAAAGATTCAGAATAGGAAATAAATTCCCAGCGAATGGGGCTCTGTCAGGGAACAGCATGAACCCGCAGTGCACCCGGGAAAAGGGCTGGGGGGAGCAGGAGGAGGAGGCGAATCACAAATTCCAAAATCCCTCCTGATCAGTCAATGCCCTCAATACACTACAAAGTAAACCCCGTTCCCAAAGTCCTCCAGGTAAGGGATGATTTGAGAAAAACAGATGGCCCTGTTAGGCTGCCTGACTGGACTCCACTAGATGACCCGTCCAATGGATTCCATTAGTCCCAACTGCTAGTGTCTTCCAAGGTCACACACATTGCTGTGGCTTCGAACACAGCCCTGCAGACCAACTCGGTCCCTGCATCCTTTTCCATTTCCATTCTCACACAGCCATGAGAATGCGTGTCCCACACCGCACAGCAGACCCTCTGCGTCAGCCTGACTTGATCCTTTGCCAGGAAACCTGCCCCTCCCATCCTGGAGGCACTCCAGTAAGTTATCTCATCAACAACACGTGTCTTCCCAGGAGACAAAGACCTCTCTGCCACCTTTCCCTCTTCTTCCTACCTCTTCCTCCTTCCACGTCTCCCCGCTTCATTGTTTTTTAGCCTTCCCTCCTCTTTGTCACATGGAAGATTCTCCCGGTGTTGCCCCTGAGCAGGGCCCATATAGAACCTTCTTGTTATCATTTTTAGCTTTTAGGGTGGACATCCCTCTGCCTTCTGTCCCCTCCAGATGACACCTCAACTTCCTCTGTTCTTCCTCAACCTTCCAACTGCCTAATCCCAGAAGAGTAGGTGACACGTTTTAATGCAAAATGTACAAAAGAAAATTGTTCGTACTAGTCAGTGTCACATACATCTCCTCACATCCTCCCAATTTCAGCCCCGCTCTGCTCTTCTGACACAAACACTCCATCCATCCTCTGCCCCAGCCTCAAACCACCCATCTCCACACTCCCTCCTCCAGGCAGCTCCTCACCTGCTCACAGCTCTGACCTGAGCTCCGTCTACAGGTATCATCGTCGTAAATTCTTCAGCTGATTTTGGAAATGAAAAATTTTAAGCAGGCAATTAAAAAAGACTAGTAAACCTGTTCTTGACAGGACTAGACTTAACTATAATGAGATAAAATGACAAGTACATGGCTCGCTGCCAAGGTATCATGAACAGTCTAAGAATTAGATTCAAATTAGCTGATAGGATCTGAAAGACAGAGTGACCTCCATACATTTTATCTTTTGCTTGGTTTGCACTGTGTGCAAGATATGAAACTCAAGATATTAAGATACCAGTTTAAGAAGAAACCTTCAATTCAAGATTCAGGAAGAGGTGCTGGGGGAGGTTACTATAGCAGAATACTCACTAACTAGATGTAACTATTTTTACCCACAGTGAATATGAACTACATAATGCGCTGCTTTCCTAAATTTTATGCTCAGAAACACTTCAATATTTTTTTGTCTTGCAGGATAAAATCATTTCTTTGCCAAAATGCTTACCTCTCTCACACACACATTCAAACCTAATAATCAGAAGAATTTAACCTGGGACCTATAAAAACTATTTAAATTCAAAACATTACAATTTTACCCTCATTTAAAAAAAAACAGTATGTCAGTATTCACATTTTCATAATAATGTATTCTCAAACACCAGAAAGAAATGTTATTTTTCACTTGATATCCACAATTTCAGTAAGAAATGTCTTCCCATTTTGGGGGGAGAAAAGTAAACTCTTAAAACATAAAAAATTGTAAGTATTCAACATAGCTGACACGAGAGTCCCTTTATTTCATTTATTTCATAAAATTAAGAGCATATGTCCTATAACAGGAAAAATGTAAAAAGCTGAATTTCAAGTGTATGTAAAAGCCCCTTCTCATCCCCCATCCTACACACAAACCCACACACACACACACACACACACATCACCAAAGACAACCTTAAGAAAGTTGTAGATTTGGTAGCTCTACAACAAAGGTATTAACACGTTAAGCCATTCTCTCTTCAACCGCTGTTTTGGTTTCTTGCTTCAGAAACCACTGCAAACCCGACCCGAGATAAATAACGGAGATTAATGCAGTATTACCTTGACAAGCAATTAAAAGAGGCTGAAAAGCAGCAACTAAGCCAAACCATTTGCTCTTTCACAATAGGAAGCTGAAGATAATCTTATTTACTAAACATAAATCACTTGAGATCTGGCCAAATTCTTAAATGATATTCCAGATGGAAACGCTGTGAAGCCAGGAGCTGCTTACATTAAGAATTTTCTTCCAACTCTGAAAACAAACTGGACCAGTTTTTCTTGTTGCTTCTAGGAAAGCAATCATTTTAAACCAAACAATTCAGCAGAAGGGCTTCCCGAGGACCCGCTCAGGCTCTATTTTTGGTCCCCCCCCCCTCCTTCTAGCAGTGTTAGGTTTCTTGTAACTAAGTTTGCTTCCTCCTCCTTCCATATCTATTTAAAAGTCTTAGGCTACAGAAAGCAAACTCCATTCATCAGTCTTACTTCCTCATGTATTTCTGTAGTATACTCACACTGTTAAGGAAAAAAAAGGTCAAGATACAGCCCTTTAATTTGTTTTTTGTGGTGTATGTGCGTACTTTTAAAAAATTTCTCTTTAGGGCCCTGTGAGGTTTATGGAGACAGGCCTCTCCCAGAGGCTGTGGTGCTTTCTAGGGTTCGCGTTCACGTGTAGCTGGTTTGGAATACCTGGGGCTTTACATTCCATGTCCTTGAGTTAAAGGCACTTAGACAGAGAGGCTTTGAGAGCTACAGTGAGCAGCGCGTCAGTGACTTGTCTGTTTAGAGGTGCTACGTGACAGCTGGACGTTTCTGGTTCTAACTCAACAACCAAAGGTTTGTGAGGATACTTGGTTTCCACTAACTAGCAAGGGAAGTGCCAGGGGTCCAGAGAGAGACACACCCTCTGAGGCAGGAAGAGGAGCTGCCACAGCCACCAAACAAAAGCCAGTGAGAGAAACAATCCCCTCCACCCAACGAAAACCTTGTTTAGTTTTAAGGTGTACTGTGACAGGAAGCCCTGGATTAAGTCTCAGACCGATACCTTTTAGTTCTTTCTTCCTCAGCTCTATTTCCTTGTACCCAGCTAGGAAGCCAACGGTACAAAATATCCCGGGAGGCCTGACTCACGTCTGCCAAAACCCACATCACAAGCCCCTCCACGTGGTCTGACCTCCCACCCCTACAGGCTGCACACACCCCACACACATCTTCTGTACCAACCGTGACTTTATCCCCCCCCCCGAGGCCTCACCGCATCAGCCCCTGCGAAGACTTCTAGAGCCCGTCCACACCGCAGCACCTGACCCTGGTTTCCTCTTCTCTAGGCCCAAGAACACTGCTCTTCCTCCCAGGCCTGGCTTCTTCCTCCAAGGCCACAAAGCTGGCAGCTGCCCACACGCTGAGCAGCTTAGCCATTGACTGACAATTTTTTTCCTACCCAATGAATGCAATTCAAAGTTCTGTGGCCTAAAATCAAAACACACCACAGAGCTCAAGGCCCAGAGTCAGACAAACCTGGCTTTGCTACTATCTCTGTGACATGAGCAAAAAAAAAAAACCTCTCTAGGCCTCAGTTTTATCTCTAAGATAGGGGTAACAATATTATTTACCTTTATTGTGAAGACAGAATCAGATAATGTACACGTCCAGCACAGAGTAAGCTCTCAAAAAGTGTTAGCTGTTTTAATTATCACTGTACTACTACATACCACTGTTATTACTGCAGGGGTCACGGGCATCACCAGGCATAAACTGGTTGGCTTCGACGTGGACCTGGGCTTTCTGTTTGGCCGTCACAGTATATTTTGTGTTTTTGTTTCATTGCCACTGGAGAGGCGAGCAATGTACAGCCTGTCAAAGTCCTCACCACTCCTTCTTAGAATCTTATATTCTCATTATATACCTGTCTGGCCCCTGAGTTTGTGACACCCCTCCCCCCTCAAACAAAAGGTCTTAGAGCACCAAGGGATTTTTCTTCTTAACAAAGACACCATAGAACCAGGTCCGCCACACATTATACTAAAAACAACGCCTTTTTTAAAACCACAGCAAGGAGTCACCAATTTCCAAGAAGATTAAGACCTCTCAATCAGTCAAAAGGTGCATAAGTGACAGGTGGGGGAAAAAAGGAATAAACTCTACTTTGTAGTTTTATATTCAGTAACACCTTCTAGAACATGGAGAATTCATGAGGTTCTTATAAATCATGGAATCCCGCTGTTAGCTTTCCTGGTCTGGCACAAAATGGACAGAACAAGTATAATAATGGCAGATTGGAAAACATACTTCAAAAGCCAGCCTCTTCCCTAAGTGTGAAGGCCACTGCCCAGCAATTTCTTGCTCCAAATGTTCCTGTCAGATGTTAAGGTCTTAAAGTCACCGATAGTTTAGCACATACCAAAAAATTAAGCTGTATGACATTCAGTATTTTTCTTTTCTTACTAACTTAGCCTAACTTTTTTACTAACTAACTTACTAACATAAATTTTCCATGAGGATAAGAAGATATAACTAATAAATAAGAAACACAAAACTTCTTCATATACATAATTTCTGGGAAAAAAAATACTACTATAAAAAGAACAAAAAATCTAAACACTGTAAGAGTACAAAGATTTAACCTATTACAGAGATTTCTTACTATCATAAAATTAAACAACCATAATTCTCTTTATTAGAAAATCTCCATCTTCTTCTATCACTCCCAAAAAGTCTGTCCATCAAAAACATTCTCTTTAAAATAAGGTCATGTGCTTTAAAATACTCTAAAATGAAATCAAATGGCTTTTTTCAAGGTTTACAAAAACTTTCCAATATAATTGCAAAATTAAAGGTAGGCAAGGTCAAAACTATCATCACAATAACCAATACAATGATCTTCTATGAATCCAACTCATATTTATTCTTTATGGAATCTATACACGCTCTGGTTTGAGAATCCAAATAAAAATAATTAGAGTCAGGGGAAGGGTATAGCTCAAGTGGTAGGGAGCATGCTTAGCATACACGAAGGTCCTGGGTTCAATCCCCGGTACCTCCTCCAAAAAATAAATAAATAAGCAAACCTAATTACCTCCCCCCAAAAATAAATAAAATAAAAAAATAATTAAAGTCAATTACACAGGAAAAAAGAGGGGGCAGGAGGAATGTTCCACAATGTTAACAGTAACTATGTCTAGGTAGCCGGATTATAGGTGATTCATTTTTCTTTTGTGTAGTATACGTATGTTTCCCAAGTCTTCTGCTCCTCAGAGTTATTACTTCCACTATCAGATGAAAAATGTTTATTTATATATTTTAGCAGTCCTGTACCTAACTATGATTAAAGGATCAGGGTAAATTTGCCAGAAGGCCGAGTCCCTTAAGGAACTGGGAGTCAACGTGCAGAAAGCAGCTCTCTCCCTGGCATTCCTCCTGTGCTCCATCTCCTCCCTGTAGTTCCTGAGCACTCAGGCTCCAAACATGCGACGCAGTCCTGTCTGCCTGGCTGGTAGTGTTCTCCTGGGCGCCCTGCTTCCGTCTTACACGCCAGACTCCTTTCAATAGGAACTGTGTTTTACATGTATTTTATGGACCTCTACTGAGCTTAGCACGGCTCTCCCAACACAGCAGACTTCAGATATCTATCTGTTAAACTTAATGAAATAACTTGTCAATCAGTTAATTAACAGTAAAGTAAACCAAGCCTTCTGCTTCCCTGCCTTTAGAGGCAGTGCTTCATTATGTGCAATAACACAGACTGAGGGGTGGTCCCACTGACCCAGATCAGGACTACTGATGGGAAGGCTTTCAGAAAACACCCAAAGCACCAAATGAAGAAGTGGCTCCTGCCGGAGTCAGCTCTGAACTTCCAAAGTAAGGGGAACAGACCTGGGGGGGCCACATCTCAAGAGAGCCATGAAATCAACTCCTGCTCCTTGTATCATTCCCATGCAAGGGCATGTGTTGTTAGCTGGGGCTCCTAATCCAGCTTTACTATCCCAAAGGGAACCATATCAGCAAACGGTATGAGGCAGGAGTAGCTGATCCCTGCTGGGGGATGACCTGCAGCCTTTAATGACGGCCATGGTTATCTCCATTTACACAGCCTGCGAAGCACTGGCAGAGTTTTCAGGGTTCTTAGACAAAGTGCTATTATTACAGGTGACGCTGAGGACTGGCTAATAATAGAGGAAGCATCATTATATTCTTTAGCTTCAATAGCGCTAATTATATTTACTGTGAATTCTCAAACCAGTGGGTGTACAAATTGCACAAAGAAAAATATGAGTTGTGTGTGTAAAATTAATTGTACTGGGTACGGTAATGCTACTGTTAATCCTTAGTGCTGTTAACTTGTGATTGTTAAACTGAGCTGCTTCCAAGTCAAATTATCATGTACACAAACGAGTTTAGAATGGCAAAGTGGCGGTGGGGGTGCGGGGGAGTTGACTGGGATTTGACCTCCCAATGAGACTAGGAGGCTTTGTCAGTCCCAAACCACAGTAAAAAATTTTTGTTTTCCCGCTGTAAGCCACCAAAAATTGCTGTTGGAGGGAAGAGATATCCACGTAAGTAGACAAGGCAAGAAAAAAAATACACCCACAAAAAAACTTTCCATTTTCATACACAAACTAAAAGTTAAGGGATGTATTTGTAAATATTCAAAACCTCTTGGAACATAATCTTTTAGGCGGTTGTAATGCAACGTTTACGGTCAAACATATAACTCTTTCATGATTTCAAAAATGCCCTGAGGAAGCTCCTATGCTCTCTCAGGCTTCTGTGTCTGCCTGAGATTTTTTAGGCCTAATTTGCCTAACTTTCTCTGTTTTCTTCACAGGTCTGTAATTGTTAGCTACAAGAGTGTTTTAAACAAACACAGCTGTAAACACTTAGGAAAATGAAAATTTGCCCTGGGGAAAAAAAGTAACAAACTTGCCAGTCTCTTTAGTTCGGCAAAAGAGCGATTTCACAGAGTCTTTGTAGTTAGAAAGCTTGCATTTTGTCCTAGCTGGTCCTACATCACACAAGCAGACCCAAAATTACTACAGGAACTGAGCTCCTGACAAACAGGGGAAAAAGTGGCTGCCAGTCTTTCACACCAGTAACTTCAGTGCTTCCTGGTGAGCTGCCACGGTATTCTGCCTGAATCAAGAGGCATATGAATGCCACCTCACAACCCTTGGAGAATCAACTCTCTTTGACTAAACCCAGTGATAATTTTATCACCTCCTTCCCACAACAAAATCAAAAGGGCACTTCATTATACCTGAAAGCTCTGATACTCAGTAATATCAATTCTACTATTAAAAAACACAGAAAATAACATTGGTGGAGGATGTGGAGAAACGGGAACCCTTGTGCACTGCTGGTATGAATGTAAAATGGTGCAGGTGCTATAGAAAACAGTATGGTGGTGCCTCAAAAAATTAATAAAGTATTAATTAGTAGAATGACCACATGACCCACCAGTTCCACTTCTAGATCTATACCCAAAAGAAAAAAAAATCTTAGATTATTTGTATACCCATGTTCATAACATCATTATTCACAATAGCCAAAAGAAGAAAGCAACCCAAATGACCATTCAATAAATAAAATGTGGTATATATACACACAGTGGAAAATTATTCAGTCATAAAAGGAAGGAAATTCTGACACATGCTACAACATGGATGAATCTTGACACATTATGCAAAATGAAATATGCCAATCACAAAAGAATAAAAATAAACACTGTATGATTTCATATATATGAGATATAGAGTAGTCAAAGTCATAGAGACAGTAGAATGGTGGTTGCTAGGGGCTGGTGGGGAGAATCGAATAGAGTACAGAGTTCAATTTTGTAAGACAACAAAAGCTCTGGAGATGGATGGTGATAATGGTTGCATAACAACACAAATGTACTTAATGTCATTAAACTGTACACTTAAAAATGGATAAAATGGTAAATTTCATGTTATGTATTATATTAGTTTGCTAGGGCTATCATAACAAAGTTTCACAGACTGGGTGGCTTAAACAACAGAAATTAATTTTCTCACAATTCTGGAAGCTAGAAGTATGAGATCAAGGTGTGAGCAGGACTGGTTTCTTCTGAGAACTTTGATACCCAGTAATATCATTTCTACCATAAAAATAATAGAAAATAAATAACTTCTCAATATCACTAATTATCAGAGAAATGCAAATCAAAACTGCAATGAGATATCACCTCACACCAGTCAGAATGGCCATCATTAAAAAGTCTACAAACAATAAATGCTGGAGAAGGTATGAAGAAAGGGGAACCCTCCTACACTGTTAGTGGGAATGTAGTTTGGTGCAGCCATTTTATAAAACAATATGGAGATTCCTTAAAAAACTAAAAACAGATTTACCATATGATGTAGCAATCCCACTTCTGGGCATATACCCAGAGAAAACTCTAATTCAAAAAAAATATATGCACCCCAATGTTCATTTACAATAGCCAATAGCCAATTTACAATAGCCAAGACATGGAAGCAACCTAAATGTCCATCAACAGATAATTGGATAAAGAAGGGTTGTGTATATTTATGGCTGTGGTGTATTTATATACCATGGAGTACTACACAGCCATAAAAAATAAAACAATACCATTTGCAGCAACATGGATGGACCAGCAGATTGTCATTCTAAGTGAAGTAAGCCAGAAAGAGAAAGGAAAATACCACATGATATCAGTTAGATGTAGAATCTAAAAAAAAAAAAAACACACAAATGAACTTACTTATAAAACAGAAACAGACAGACACAGAAAACAAACTTATGGTTACCAGGGGGGAAAGAGATAGGAAGGGATAAATTGCGAGCTGGAGATTTGCAAATACTACTCTATATAAAATAGATAAACAAGGTCCTACTCTAGAGCAAAGGGAACTATATTCAACACCTTGTAATAGCCTATAATGAAAAAGAATATGAAAAGGAACATATATATATATATATACAATTGAATCACTATGCTCTACAACAGAAGCTAACACAACATTATAAATCGACTATATTTCAGTTAAAAAAATGCATTAGAGATCTGCA
Organism: Camelus ferus; assembly: GCF_009834535.1. Taxonomy (NCBI): domain Eukaryota; kingdom Metazoa; phylum Chordata; class Mammalia; order Artiodactyla; family Camelidae; genus Camelus; species Camelus ferus. The sequence goes on along the minus strand of NC_045697.1, from coordinate 107,721,554 downwards.
TCAGCATCCACACCCAACTCCTCTGCTGGCCAGCCTGAGGTCTGATACCACTGAAACAGGTCTGAGAGCATCAAGCATCATAAGCAGTGTACTCCAATCTGAACAGCATGCACTCCAAAGAAAACATTCTGCATTACTGAATATCAAGGATATTTTCTCAACCAAAATTGTTTCACAATAGGGGTAGATTAGGAGGAGGGACAGAAAAAAGATTCCAAACTTTTTAAAGTGCCAAAACTTACTTCTCAATTTTGTCAAAGATTAACCACAACTAAAAAGAGGAAAAGAGAAAATGCCGTAATCATGTTTGTAGAAAACTGACCACTGGACATAAGCACTGCCTTTTCCTCCTGGTGCAATGGGACCTGCCCACAAAAAAATAAATTCCATCACATATTATAGATACATATACATACACACTATTATATATTCAGGATATAAAAGGAACACCCACCAATCAATGAGAGAAAAGTGGGAGAACATAGCAAACTTTCACAGAAGAGAAAGTATGAAAGGTTAATATCCATGTGACAATATATCTTTCATCTCATTAATAATCAGGAAAATTAAAATTAAAACCACAATAAGGTAAATTATGCTGTACATAAAGTACATCTCAATTTTAAAAACACACAGTAAGATATGATTGCACACCCCCAAAATGGGCAAAAATATTTAAAATCCAATCACACTAAGTGTCATCAAGCCACAGGCAATTTCACACACCAGTGTGGTGTGTCCTGGTACAACCACTCGGGCACAGAGTTGTCATAACCTAGTAAAATTAAACATGTATATACGCTCCGACCCAGCAATTCCACTCCTAGGTTTATACATTTAGAGAAACGCTGACATATATGCAATAGGAACTATGGTCATACCAATCTTTCTCTTGCTTGCAAAAAGCTACACAGACAACACAAATGTCCATCAGCAGCAGGAAAGAGAATTAAACGTGATATATTCTTACAATTCAGTGCTATATAGCAGTAAAAGAAATAAAATACAGCTTCATGAAAAAACATGGATGAATCTCAAAAACAATTTGGAGTAAAACAGCAAAGTACAAAAGAGTCCAAGTTATATGAGTCCATTTATACAAAGAGCAAAAGCAGCTAAAATTAAACAACATATTGTTCAGAGAATAATATACATAAGACAAATCCATTTTTAAAAAAAGCAAGGGAAAGACTAAAAAAACGAAGGATAATGTTTACCACAGTGGGCAGAGGAGATGAAGAAGATGAGATCAAGGATGGACACACGGGACCTCTAAGATACTGACAATGTGATATTCCATTTCTTAAGCAATGTAGTAGGCACCAGTGTTCATTTTACTATTTTTCTTTAAAGTATACATATACTGATACTCTTTTTTTTTTAATGGAGGTACTGGGGATGGAACCCAACACCTCCTGCATGCTAAGCACGTGATCTACCACTGAGCTATACCCTCCCCCCAACTGATATATATTCTTTTATATGTATGTGTGTATGTATGATCTATCTCTCATTTTAAAGAGTAAAACAAAAGCCAAAAGCCAAATGCTATTTTTTAAAAGAACAACCTTGAGGTTTCAGTTTCCACATGGTTGATAGCCTGGTCATCCCACCTGAATCCCAAATGAAGTGAATGGACCGAAAAATAAAACAGAACAATTCTGTAAGATCAAAAAGAGTTTGCTGGAAAAGAACTTTGTTGTTTATTTCAGATAAGAGAATTTTTACAACATTCTCATGTATTTGCAAGACAGCTCTACTTGGATGTATTCTAGGTGCCTCAAATTTAATACATATTTGTACATTTTTAATACACATATTGAACATATTATCTTCCACTCACCTAAGTTCTCCATCTTTTGTAAACTTCCTTCCACTTTGGTCTTCTGTCTTGGCATTATTGGTAAATGATCGCATTGACCAAACTGACCAGGTCTGAAACTTAAATTTCATTTTCAATCATCTCTTCCTCTCTTCTAAAAGTTCCCCTATAAAGTCAATTCCTAAATAGCCCTAGATTATCTAACTTCTAGATTATCTAAGAAACATTATATTTCTTTGCTTGCTATGCTTGAAACTCCTTTTAGTTTTTTGACATCCTCAACACTCCCAAGCCAATGCACACATACTAATTCATTCTTCCTTATGTAATCACGGTGATATTTCTCATTTGCAGTTCTGATAAAGGCCACTCAGCTCACTGTTTAAAAACTGTTAATGACTATCATTCTACCTATGAAGTCCTAATGATCTGCCTTTTTTTTAAAATTGAAGTATAGTCAGTTTACAATGTTGTGTCACGGAAAAGAACTTTAAATAAATGAGAGATTTCATCAAATTTCTGGAAAACGAAGCAAGAGATGGGAACGTGCTGACAGATGAAACAATGAGGAGAGAGCTACTACCTATGGGCCACCAAGGAGACAATCTGCTCAAAAGAATCCCAGGGAGGCTCCAGGCTCTGAGTCAACAGGTACCAGAGTGGTGACACTGACCACTCCACCTCCCTGACCCCTAACAGAGCCCACAGGTGGCACAGCCAAGTGTAATGACAGACAAACATCTGGGGGTTCATCTCTAAAATAACACAACCAATTTTTGCAACAGGGAATAAGACATGGCTTATAAAGGTTTCCAAGGTGAATTCTGGTTCCTCAGAGTAAATCCTCCTCTGCATTTTTGGGGTGAAGCAAAGCTGGCCAGCTGCCCACCTAGTATCCCCACTCCCTGCCACACACACACATACACACTGAGCTCTGTTTAGAATTCCTGCTCAAAGGAGAGGTGGGGGGGGAGTACTCTACAGATAGATCTTTTCAAGAGAGTAGAGAAAACTCTCCGCAGTTCTTCCTCCTTAATTATGAAGAGGCAACCAGGCCTACAAGGAAAATCAGTAACGTAAGGGGGGAAAAAACTGACAATGAGAAGAAACAGAATTAATTCAGGAAACAGAAGAGCACTTTAAAAAGAAGTAACTTTAATACAACTCAAAGAGATTCAAGAAGTATTACAACCATTAAACAAGAATGAGACAGATGAAAATAAAATGACTGGAGAAAAATAAAGAACTTGAAAAATATTTTTGAAAATATGATTACCAAAATAAAAATTCAGTAAAAGTACTCCAAGATAACAGTGAGGAAATCTCTCAAAATATGGAACAAAAAGACAAAAGGATAGAAAATAGGCAAGAATAGGGTAGAAACAAAGAACCAGTGCAGGAGGTGCAGGACCTGGCTGAAGGCTGCCTCGCTTGTACCGTGTAAAATGCTCCCAGCCCTAACCAGTCGTAGAACCAGGGTAGCTGCCTGATTCGGGGGAACAGATCCATAGGCTGAATTAAGCCAATCGAATTGTCTTTTTCAAGACTCTGACTTAGGAAAAATATTTGGGCCTAAAACCAAAAGGTCAGTATGCTGGCCCATGTCAAAGAGGAGAGAGAGAAGCAGGGAAGGCAGAACTAGAGAGGAGGTGATGTGACCATGATTCTTGACTTTCTTGCCCATTCCATAGTCCCTGGTAGGGCCACGCGTATCTTTGAGATGGGCTGTAAAATCCTACATGTCTAAGTTTTTTCTAGCTTCTTTAAGTCACTTTGAGAGGACTTTTGTTTTTTGCAACCAATGAACTCTGACTGAAACAGCAGCTATCTGCTGTTTGAAACTGCACAGTAACCAAGAGACAGCACAATGAGTCTGTGGTACCATGGGAACACCCAGCCTCTTCCTTCACCAATCGGCTGTCAGAACCCAACCAGGGTACCCACTGCCCGTCATTCCGTCAGCACTGTGCACAAATGGAAGTCAGGTGGTGGTGCTGAACATCATTACAATTCCATGTGATCAAATACTCCTAGTAATTAAAATGTCAAAATCTAAAAGTAAACATACAGTGTATTCAACAAAAGCCTTAAATTGTGGAACGATTGGAAAAAAGGAGGAGAATGTTAACTTGCCTTCCAATATGGAGCAAGAAAACAAATGGTTCAAGATTTGGAAGGAAAAGAACAAATTAATATCTTTTGTATCCTCACTGAGTTTTTTAATCAACCTGAAAAATTAGAAAGCCATGCAAAAATTCTCCTTTGATGACATGAATAAAGCTGATTGACTTAGAAAGGGCACAGAATGCCACTGCCTAGATTAATCTGAACTGAACAAGAAAAAATATTCTTTGAAGTTCAAGCAATGGAAGGAAACACTTTTGGATGTTTGGAAGGTAACTTTCATGTATTCCCTAGCTGAATAAACAGAATCAAATCACAGCATGAGAATCTTAAGCCAATGTCTGAGACCTTGAAAAACAGCACGTCAACTTACAATTTCAACTTTATGAAAAAAGGTACAGAAGTGATGGACACTTAGTAGAAACCGTACTTGGAATTTTGAATTTTGATCTTGTCCCAGGCTAGTGACAGGCAGTTCATACTCTCTTGTGATGCTGGACTTTGCCCAACTGTAGGCTATGGTGAATGTTCTGAATACATTTAAAGTGGACTGGGCTAAACTATGAGGTTCGGTAGGTTAGGTGTATTAAAAGCATTTTCGACTTATTTTCAACTTACAATGGGTTTATTGGGATTAACCCCGTAGAAAAATGAGGAAGATCTGAACTGTGCAACAGAGCAGGGAATAGAATGGCCACCAGATGAAGTTAAAGGGATGGAGTACATACGCTCCCACGATCAGCAGTCAGCAAGACTTGTCTTTTCTAGACTTTGCAATTTCAGAAACCAGTGAAACTACATATAGACATACACAACCAATTCAACTCCAATTTTTATTTTTCCATGTAAAGATCATTCATTTCATGCCATTACTATTACTAGGTGTTACCATCATCACTTACTTTTTTTAAAAGAACATTTTAATGCCAAAAAAAAAAAATAGGAAGGACTTGATCTTAGAATTTTCTAAAGCCCTTGTAAACTACACAGGTTAGAAAATAAACTTACATTGTTAATTTTTCCAATTTAGTAGGTGTTGCTTTAGCTGTGATGTGTGATTCCTCCCCTAACCCCCAATTGCATTATTCCATCAGTCCCTCCCCTCAAAAAGGTTATCATAAAGTAGGGAAAGCAGTAAATATGCAAATGGAACACTTAAGAATACATTTAGGAGCCTAAAAACATGACACAGATGGCTTCACATAAGTAAGGGTGGAAAAGCCTCTCTAGTCGATTAAGGAAGACAGATTTGGATGAATGAGGATGCAGGAAGCCCGACCGCATAATGAACACAGCACAGTGTGAACAGAGGGACATTAAAGCAGGAACAGGAATGCTTTAGGAGACGTGAAGGGAGAGGCCTCAGCTGAGGAGAGATCTGATGAGGGGCGGAACTGGAAAGTTCTGGGGGGTTTCACTGGATGCCAGGCTGCAGAGCTGGGACTCCGTTTAGAAGCAACAAGGACTTTCCAATGGAACTAGCATGACAAAGAAAGTTTGCTAACCCAGCAATACTAACGCAGCAGAAGCTACAATTTTAGCAATAATTTTTGGTGACTTTAGTAATTTCCTGGGCAGTTAAGCAGTTACCTCTAATTCTGGCTCAAAATGTTCTGTTTGAGAAGATTCAGGCCCACCCACCTTGTATGAAAATATTCTGTCCCTGTTTCTGCACCTAGAGCCTTGGGGGCAGGGACTGTCTTAATGTCCCTGAAAATCATTCAATCTGCTCTGTCTCAGGTATGGTTGCCAACTCCGCTAGGATTTTGCTCTTGGTAACATGAAAGGATTCATTGGTAGAAATAAAACCATGAAAGGGAGCTGTTTAGACGAGAATCAGAAGTGATCAATTAATAGAAATGTCCACTAGGCAATTGAAGATTCATTTATTCAACAATGTTTATTGAATCCCTACCTGGCTACCTACTTCGTGCTGGATACTTGAACAAAAAAAGATGAAGATGTCTTAGCCATACAATGGCAATAATAAAAATAGCAAACACTTAACAGGGCACTTGACTCTCTTCTAAATCCTCGTCATGAATAATAAACTCATTTAATCCTCACAACAAGCCTTTGATGCAGATTCCAGAGTGAGTGGTTTTAATGCCGCACCACCCCCTCAGTGACTCATGCACACTCTCATAGAGCATAATCTTCATCGCTAATTAGGAAACTTAGATCTAGAGTTTTCATTTGGGCCTAGCTGAATTAGATCATATGTGTATGTCAAAAATGCAACCATGTAAGCTTCATTTGAAGGAAACATGTTTTAGAAGTAAAGAAAATTTGAAACTATATAATAAAATCAGTATTATGCTGAATAATTGGTATTTAATTAATTCAATAAAGGGTCCTTAAGGGTATGTTTTCAACTACATACTACTTCAAAGACACCCTTTCAAGACCCTAAGCAAAGTTTTTAAAAAATGAAATTCTGGGTAAGGTAGGGGTTTGGGTTTTGTTTTGTTTTTTTCACTTGAACAAACTTTATGCTTTGTTTCCCCACCAGAGATGGGAAAAGGAGAGAGAAATACAATGAAAAAAAGTTCTTTCTCTGGTTAGTATTTTTATAAGCATCTGATATTTAAAGTTGTAGATTAGATTTATGAAAGATTAGAATTACGACTCTTACTAATAACATATGGTAACGTGATAGCAGATAAAATATAGTGAATTTTTTAATTTTTATAAAACAAAGGTTCTCTTTCTCAACACACCAAATATAGATTTTGTAAATTTAATTATAAAATAAAGTGTTACCATGTATCTCAATTTGATGATCTTTTGCTTTCAGTTAACTTGGTTCACTTTTATTTCAGTGGACTTTTCCATTAAAGAGTTTTGACTGTATGTCACATACTATTACAGTTCATTCCATAGATCTGTCCACATTCTTTCATTGTACTGGAATTTAATCATACAGAATAAAAGCTGAATACATGGACCACTGGCTACAGCTCACAACTATTTTAGAGCTGATGTAATCTGCATTACACGGTAGGTGTGTCTGCATGACTTGTATGCCTAGATCTCAAAGCGACTTCTAAACCTTCACTGATTAAACTGTCCCTCTTCCAACAAACTCCTTACCTTTTTTCTATGACAGAAGAGAATTGACCTTTCTGACTGGAGCAAAATAAGGAGACGCCAGGCTCCCAGCTTTGATACAGCAGTGTATTCAGACAAGACACAAAGAGGGAAGTAGCGTAGGTTGGCTCCTACATTCGACATTCTTTTCTCACCCTAAGGAGCACCCTGTTTCATGGTGCAGGATTTTCAAACATACAACCTTCTGATCCTCAGCATGTTCAAAACCTCCACTGGCACACTGTGTGTTTCTTTCTCCTAGCCCTCATCACTGCAGACAGCCCAACATGGAGCTATTTTTGAGGGACCTCATAATACTTAATTCAGCTATTATTTGACTGCCAAATGGGTACAAGACACTGTAACAGCCCCATAAGGAATATAAACAAAAATAGAATCCGTGTCTTCAAATAGCTTTTAAAGCTAGTAGAATTAGATAAGTGTACCAATCCCTGTAGCCACAAGGGAGAATGAGAGCCAGAATTGAGGTGTTGTAGACATTGAAGGGGGAGGAGGAAAAGAGAGGAGGAGGACGGAGACTCAAAGCTTCGCTGCAGCCATGTGGAGAGAAACATGACCTCTCTCTACAGTCCTGTAGAGAGAAACATGATCTGTTATAAGATGCGGTGTCCCTGGGGTAAAAATAAACCAGTGGCTCAGAGAAAGAACAACTATTTTTGTTCAGAAAAGCAATTCAACTTATGGTTCCTGAGAGGAGATTCTGTTCAATGTAATGAAAATCCTAAGGATTTTTATTTTACAATAAACAGTGGTTAAGTTTTGAGGAGGGCTGAGAAGCTCTAATGAAAACCATGAAATGTAACACGAAAATGATGCAGAAGAACAGGCCTCAGCTCAATCGTGACTGCAAACTCCACACCTGCAGCATTCAGAGACAAGACCCTGGAGCATGACTGACACACTGAGAATAACTATTTCTCGGGGAGGGGGAATGAGATGGGATTCAAATAAGCAAACGCCACTGTGTTATTTAACTGAATTCATTTATCCTCACACAGACTGAATCACAAAGATATTCTGATGTCAACATTTGACACTTCATTTAAATAGAAAGTAGGTCATCAGTCTGAAACAGACAAAAGTGACTTTTATCTAAGAATTACTATTTTTAAAACAAAGTTCCTAAAAACATCTGATATTCATTTAACTCTACAAAGTTTTCTGTACCACTTAAATGTATATCAGCATAGGTTCACAGTCTTCCCACTTTATAAGAACTGACAGGGCTGTCTGAGGGATGGGTGATACTTTGTTAAGTTTAAAACTGGGGGAGAAATTTCTACTGGAGGCTACATAAGGCAAATTCAAAAAGCACGGCTATCCCTTTAATTATTTCACTACTTTAATTGAAAAGATTTCTGTTTTAAGGAGTCCAGTTTTTCATCTGGTCACTGAAAACAAAAATTTCTTCTACAAGATAAAGTGTTTTTTTAACTTTTAAAGATCTTTTTTTAGACAGAATCTAAGAATGATTGGTCGTAAGAGGTCAATTCATTTTACCTAACCAGTGATCTGCTCATTGCTCAGCACTGAACAATACACAGTCCTCTGAGGCAGGGTTTGCACACATTGATTGAAAATAAAAGCATGACTAGATCATGTTAGCTCAAGTTCAGTGATGAGTCCCAGCCCATTAATAATAGCAACTCCAAGTCTCCAAATGGACCATTAAAATCTATGAATGACCAACAACAACAACAAAAAAATTCCAATTCTTATTGCAAAGATTCATATACGTGGAAATGAATAACTCATCAGAGGCAGAGTGGACTCAGTCAGTGTGCAAATATTTACTCATGAACTTGGCTCTTGCTGTTGCAACATTTTTCATTTAGTTTTACAGTCTATGATTATATGTACCATTGCCTAAAAACTATCAATGAAGACCAAGTTCACAGAGAACAAAGAACATATAAATTTAAAATATGATGGGTCCTTGTATTTATGTACTGATATATAACATTCTAAGTGTATCTTGTTCATACAGTGAACAGTGTAGGGGCATTATTTATTTAGCCCTCATCTAATTCTACAAAAAACCTGAGATGGCTTATGAGAAATGCACATATTAAAGAAGGAAATTAAAAATCATGACCAACGAGTACTCAGCTCAGTAGCATTTACACTAAAATTGGAATGACACAGAGATTAGCATGGCCCCTGCACTAGGATGACATGCCAATTCATGAACAATTACATATTTTTTAAAACATCATGACCAAGGAAAGTATGAATTAGAGACGAAAACGAAGACTGTGGCTGACATAAGAGATATTAGAATAGAACTCAAATACGGAGACCCATTTGAGTCCTACACAGTTACTACAGTTAAGCAGAGAATTTGAGTCTGTGCTTCCTAACAGCCAAGGTGAAAACGTAAATATCATTAGGTATACGGTTTCCTATGAGGACCAAACATTTGCACCTCTCCAGGGAAGCAAAGCTGTTTCCTATCATTTACTGTGAAAGAACTGCTCTAGGAGATATAATCACATCACAAGATGTGATGGAAAATTTTCCCAATAGTACTCCAAAAGCAAATAAAGTCAAAAACTGTTTTTTCTTAGGTTGTCCCAAATTAAAACTGAATTCTACAATGGAGTCAAGATAACATGGCCCAGGAGCCCATTTTTCAAGCAACATAGGGGACTGAGCTCAGAGTAAAGGGCTGGAAGTCCAACAGTGTATTGTTTGATCAAGAGATTATTAGCACTAAAGTGCAAAAACAAAAAATTCAAATAAATAGCCAAAATTATGATGTTTCTAAGTTTCCATCCTCATTTCTGTCTCCACTAGGGCAAGGATCAAACCTTACGTCACTCTGCAATCTAACATAGCCATCTCTCCATACACAGTCCAATCTTAATTCCCTGCAGAATGGGTCTTTTCTTATGTATTTACCGTCTGTCTCTCTTCCGCTAGAATGCACGCTCACTGAAAACACAGACTTTGCTTGCTCTGTTCTCAACTATCCTCCCAGCATCTAGAACAGTGCCTGGCACATAGTGGTGATCAGAAGTTTAGGATGAAGATAAACAGATGAATGAGGGAGAGGGTATAGCTCAAATGGTAAAGTACATGCTTAGCATGCAGGAGGCCCTGGGTTCAATCCCTAGTACCTCCTCTAAAAATAAATAGATACATAAATAAACCTAATTATATCCCTACACCCCCCAAAATAAACAATAAACAGATGAACAATCCTCAAGGTCTAGCCCAGGCTTGACACACCACAGTGCCAAAAAATCTGCAGAATGAATGAATTCTGGCTTGTAGAAAATTATTTTCATACATATTTTACAAGCTCTGACGACTGGAGATCCTGATATCCTACTCTGGCACCCAGCGTACTGTTTCACACATAAGAGGGCCTTGGTAAATTTCTATCAAACCGAATTGGTGGTTCAGTAAGTTAATAAATGACTTGAGCTTTTATCTCCTAAATCTCAGTTTGTCTCAGCTTATCAAAAAGAGGAAACTGTACATTTCTTGCAACACGTGACGCCTCCCTCCGTCCAGGGAAAGGCAGAACTGTGGAGGAGGGATGAGCAGGAGCCGTCTGGGTCCAGGTCCAGCTCCCGCACTCATCACCCACGTGACTCTGCGTGCCACGTGACCTCTGCTCACCGCAGTTGCCTCCTCCATAAAGACTGCGAAGACCTCTCACGCACAGTAGCCTGTTTACTTCACAACTAAGTGAAAAGCCATTCCAAATCCTTTATTACCCCTTCTTTACCAGTTTCTAACTCATGTTAGAATATTTTAATATACGCTGCCTGAACCTGAGTGGGTCGTTATTTTGAACAGTAGAGGATTATGTTTACAAGGTATTAATTTTCCATTAACTTTTCAAGACCTTACAACAAGCACTTCAGTGCTCACCCAGAGGGCGCAGTTGACTTGAGCGCATTACTGCCATCATTCTTGAGACTTCCCAGGGCCCAGCTACACAATATCCCACCACCTTACACAGAACAGTAATTCTCTTGCCCACACAGGAAACAGCACAATGATCAGTGATGAATACAAGAACTGTACGCATTAAATATATTACATAATAACATGACCCCAGCTTAAGATTGGATGATTTAGTAAAAAATAAATAAATAAGTAACAATAATACTAAAGGGCTTAATGCTAATGTGAGTGCATCTACATCAAAATGCATTTGACAGTATTCAAATCCCTCTGGGGACAATTTTGTTGGGAAGTAGGGAGTGGCTGGCCAGGACTCACACAGATGAGTGTCAGTGGTCACGTATGAGGTTGGGACTCGGTCACAGACAGGATTCACTGAGATTCACACAGACAGAAAACACGATGACTCTTCTGCACAAACATTAAAAGGTCTTTTTCTAAGAGCCTTATTTAACAAAAAGTGGCAACCTGCCAAAGAAGGTATTGAGCATAGAACCACTCTTTACAAGACCAAATTCAAAAGATTGTTCTCTCATGAATCTCGGTATTATTGTTAGGCACAGAAAATATTTGCAGAAGGAAGTACAAAAATATATTTGCAAAAAATATATACATATATTTGTATAAGCAAATACTGCCAACACTAAAGCAATATGAAAATGTAGGCCTTTACTGGCAAGTAGTAAACGAAACAAAAAGCAAATGAAAGCCAAATCTCTGTTGCTCAGGTGAAAACAAGAACACTTGAGAACAAAAAGTCAATAGAACTTTTGCTCCTGGCCGCATAGCTAAGGCTTGCCACCAGAATGTTAGCCTGCAGTGCCGTCTTCTATTCCGAAAGCACCCACACCACGTTGAGTTGTGTGCACTTCCCCAAAGGTGAACGAAGGAAAAGCACAGTCCTAATGGTGACCTGAATGGATCTGTGACAAATGTTCTGCTTGAAGATAATCTTCAAGAGCTGCAGTTACCAGTTCAGTATATCCAAAAGCATTCTCATAGATTTAAAGCTGCAGATGTATGTGTGTTATTTTAAATTCAGTTACTCCCCCTTAAAGTCAATGCTGATTTAAAGTGTTAGAAAGAGGGAGTACACAAAGCAACTTTCTTCCAAAATCAGGAGGTAAAGGGGCAATACCTAGCACAAAAGAGATTAAGTGGTAGTGGCCAAAAAAAAAAAAAAAAATCAATAAAAGTAACGAATAAATCATCCTGAATAGTAGAATGTGGCAAGAATCCCTGATACTTTTCGGTGGAATAATGTGGTCCCAGTTCTGTGATCTTTCACGCTAACAGGGGCTTTTTCTAAACACAGAATTCAACATCTAAGGAATTTAAAACACTTTATAATAGTTAATTCATTTCCCTATTACATTCCTTCCTGGTTAAAAAAAACAAATTCTGCAAGATGTATTTTGCCCATGGAGGATGGAAAGCACCAAGATGAAGTGAATGACTTAAGAGAGTAAAATGCCTCCCTCTGCCTCGTTGCCAGAAGCACAACTGAGACATCCTTAAAGCGTGAAGAGCGACTTCGTGAAAGATCCGAACAGAAACAGCACAGCGCGCATGTCCATGGAAGTAGTAGCCCCTTCAAAGCTGACACGCTCATTACAAAAACGCCCGCCAATGCTCAAAACGTTTTAGGAACAACTCTTTTAAGGCTGCCATCACCTATTTAACATTCTTTTGAAATTTTCAACTGTGACAAATTTGGTTCTTTGAAAGTGGAATTTGATATCTGTGAGTCGGAAATACATTTAGAAAATAAAGGGAATCATCAAGCTGGATATTATTTTTAATCAAAAAGACAAGCGCTTTTCTTACGTGGCTCGTAAACTACTTCCAAAGACCACTCTTTAAAACTGTTCCAAACTCCCCTTCTAACAACAGCAGCTACAGATTAAGGAGCCAGCCTCCGAAGATGACCTCTTGCAAGGGCACATTTCACTCTTCCTGATGTCTCTGGTATTGGCACTGTGTGTGCACTTAATTAGGTAACAGCTACATCGATTCCATTTTCTCTAGTTATTCATTCATTCAGCAAATATTTATGGGACACCTAATACGTGCTAAGTACTGTGCTAAGTCTGGGGAGATAATGGTGAGCGAAAACAGGTCCACCACCTGCGCTCATAAAGATGGTTTACAGAACCACATAAATTATAGCCAATAAGTCAGCTCAATGGGGGAAAAAAAAAAGATGCATGGTGATTCAAAGGCCTATTAAAAATGATTAAAGAATACAACTTAGATGGCACAAATAAACTTTAACAATTCATGAAGTGGACAGTCTCCTTTCGGCAAAATGGGACAGAAGGCAGGAAACTTTTACGGGATGAAGAATAAAGAACAAAGAAGAGAAAAGTAGAAAATAAATGATTGGCTGGGGCCACACAGTCAACCCCGTCTGGGGTGAGAAGACCCAGAGCCGACTTGGTGTCTGCAGACTGGCGACTAGGTATACTTAGCACGCTTCTGGTCAAGCGGACCAGGGACACCAAAATCATCCAAGTGTCAGTTTGCTGATATGACACCCTGAACAGGTATGGCTCCATCTTGGGCCTAGAAAGTTATGTCAACAAGCCTATAAAAGAGAGACCCAACTAGTGTAAAAAGGCTTCCCTGAGGAAATGTGGTTTTAGCTGAAGATAAATAGGAGTTAACAAATTACGCAAAGGGGATTATGTGGGGAGAGGTACAGGGATGGTGGGGTGGAGGAGAATGGTGTTCCAAGTAGAGTGAACAGCATGTGCAAAGGCTCTGTGGCTTTTTTAAAGACTATGGGGGCACATGAAGAGATGAAAGAAAGCCTGTGGTGCTGAAGTACTGAGAGCCGGTGAGAGAAGGGTCAGAGGTGAGGCTGGCAAGGTGGTGGGCTAGAGTCCACAGCGCCTGGCACATATTAAGGATCTTTACTTACCTTAAGAACAATGGACACTAGGAATTCATCTACAAAACAGAAACAGACTTGCAGACTTAGTAAATAATCTTATGGAAAGGGGGTGGGAAGGGACAAATTTGGGAGTTTGAGATTTACAAATGTTAGCCACTATATTTAAAAATAGATTTTAAAAAAGTTTCTTCTGTATAGCACAGGGAACTATGTTCAGTATCTTGTAACAACCTCTAGTGGAAAAAAATATGTAAACGAATATATGCATGCATATGCATGACTGGGATATTGTGTTGTACACCAGAGATTGACACATCGTAACTGACTGTACTTCAATAAAAAATAAATAAAAAATTTTTTTACAAAAGAGTGATGGGAAGCCTCAAATGGATTTTCAAATGGAAGGGAGGAAGAAGAAGGAAAATGACACCATGAAATCGATACTGTTTAAATATCACTAAGGCTGGAGCAAAGAACCCACTGGAGAGAGTGGACAGAGTAGGAGGAAGACCAGTTAAGAAGCTACTGTAAGGATCTAGAAGAGAGGGTGGAGCTAATACAGATGAGGGAAAACAAACGGATTTGAGAGACATGAAGGATGTAAAATCAGTAAAGGTTTGGATGGTATTTTGTATTTGTTATTCACTCAAAGACAATGCTTTGTTTTTGCATAATGATTCCTTTTTTGTTAATTATTTGCAAACCAAAAAAAAATCATGCAAACCTTAGAGTTCTTTTTCAATCAGATTTCTGCATCATGGTTTATCTTCTTTAAGATAAAGAAGAAAAAGTAGCAAAGAGGAAAACAAAACTTAAGAAGTATCTCATTTTATGTAAAGATGTGTGTTCTTGAAAAATTAAAGTATACCTGGGTAATAAAAGAACCTATATCTTAAAGACGATTACTGAGTAAATAGTTCTTCTGTGCACAAAAACATACACTAAAAAATGCAGAACAGATTATCATAATACTATATCAAGTGAAATGTAAGCCATTATCTCAATTATTTCTATACATCCTTTCTCCTTTATTACAGAGTACATAAATCAGGTGATTTTGCAACTCTAAAAGGAGGCAATGGCTGAGAGATTTAATAATCACCATCAAGTTTTATAATAAGCCATTTAGTAAGCAACTAGAATGCCCAAGAGGCTTGCAAGGATTTAAATCTATTCCTTCACCAATGACTTCATCCACATAGAAAAGTTATTTTTATATCTACATTGCTATGATACACCACCTCTAGTCCACACCTGCCAAGAAATACATCTTTCCGGTAGGCCTGGGTTTCCATGTCATAGCAATATAATAATAAGTTCAAAATGCCGTCAGCCTTATAAACTATATGAACGCATATACCACAAAAAGTTGAATTTTGTAGTGAATTGGCCACATGTTCCTATGTGTGATGTATACAGGCCAACTGGTACCACACTCAGAACAAACATACAGGAGGGAACCGGGTTTCAGTAGTCTCATATATCAGCAAACAACACATACAAAATTCTAATTCCATGAGCAGAAAAAAGATGGCCTAATTTTGAGATTTTACAACTAGAGTTTATACCACCCCTTCAAAATACAGCTTTTAACTTGAAAAGAAACAAATTCAGTATGAAAGTCACTGAGGAAAGAATACAAAACCATGGCATGTTAACAAACTGGCTTCTAAAGGCTAAATTCACATTTAAACATGCTGCTTTGGGCAATTTAAGTCACAACCCAGGCATTATTTGATCGGAGACTCTGCATATGAATTTCTGCTTCCTTCCTTAAGAAAAGTCACTACGGAACTAAAATACACGTGACATAACTTGAATAGCCTAAAACAGTGTCGACAGTCATTATCCTTTGTAACATACACACCTAAGCCGGAACTGGGTATATGATAGTACTTTAAGAAATATACTTGTATACACAAGCCACAACAGCTCTTTGAGAAATGCCTTGTGTGTTTATTTTGAAATGTATGCCTTGAAATCGTCCCAGCACAGGGGTGAGGAAGAGAAATCATGAAAATCTCATTATTTTTCACTTTAAAGGAAAAACAGAATAAAACAGATTAGAATTCGTAATTAAAATCTCAAGCCTTATAACATTAAAAAGAGTAATTCACAGAAAAAATATTCATTACTACTGAACTACTCCACGGAGGATACTCTATGTGCCAAGTTGCAGCTCACTTGGACATTTTATGATCACAGTTAAACAGACCTGAAAGATGGGCCTTCCAGTAAAAATGTTGACCCTTTCATGATTCCATCTGCTTGACAAGGATGTTGTGTTAAGTTACTTGGCCCATGAGTTTCCAAAGATGACCAGGCCGCCTCCTGCACTCACCAGTATTTTCATGAGGAAGGGAAAAGGGGGTTCTTATCTAAGCCTCAGGTCACCTTCCATCTTACAAGTTCTGAATTTCAAATGAAGGGACATTCACCTTTTTCTTTTTCTTGAGAAGTACAAAGTATGTCTGAAAAGGCAGTGAAAGCCTGATGGACTAACCAGAATGTTAGACATCTCATAACTAATTTTTACGAACAGAAAAAATTGGAGGTTTATACTTACTAGGGGTTAATATGGGATATTCCAGATTCTGAGAGGAACTGATTACTAAGGCATTCTGGTTTACCTTTTTTGTTTGTTGTTTGTTTGTTTCCCCTTTTTATTCAGAAAGTTTTCAACACATACAAAGTAGAGAGAGTAGTACATGAACAGGCCTGACTCGGCTCAAGAATGGACAATGTAAAACTTGTGGTTGCCAGGGGCGGAGAGGGGTGGGAAGGGACAGAATGGGAGTTTGAAATTTGTAGATACTGACAGGTATATATAGAATAAATAAACAAGTTTATACTGTATGGCACAGGGAAATATATACAGGATCCTGTGGTAGCTCAGGGTGAAAAAGAATGTGAAAATGAATATATGTATATTCACGTATGACTGAAAAATTGTGCTCTGCACCAGAAATTGACACAACATTGTAAACTGACTATAACTCAAAAAAAAAAAAAAAAGAATGAACGATGTATAGCCACCCAGAATCTCCCATTCCCACTGTCTGCCTCTGCTGGATTGTTTTAAAGTAAATTTCACATATCATATCTGAGATAAGCAGAAAAAGTGGCCCGTAAAGATACATCACTTCCTAATCCCCAGAAACTGTGAATATTACTTTTACAGCAAAAAAAAAAAAAAACAAAACTGTGACTATAACTTCAGATCTTAAGGAAGAATTTATGTTGGATTATCCAGGTCAGCCCTAAACACAATCACATGTATCCTTATAGGAGAGAGGCAGAGGGGGATTAGACACAGACATCCCAAGAGAGGGCCTGTGAGATGGCGTGGAGAGATGCAGCCACAAGCCAAGGACAGCTTCCAGAACCTGGAAGAGGCAAGAATTCTCCCCTAGCATCTCTGAGGGAGCATGGCCTTGCCTACACCTTGATTTTAGACCTCTAGCCTCCAGAACTACTAGCAAATAAATATTTATTGTTTAATCCATCCAGTCTGTGGTAATTTGTTATAAGTCATAGAAAACATATAATATTATATATAATTTGAAAAAAATTTCAGTATGTATCTTTAAATAAGGACTCTTTTTCAATAATAATCCCATTATCATTCCTTTTTTTAAGTCCCTTAATTTGCCTCCTGTCCAGAGTTAAATTTCCTAAATTGTCTCATAATTTTATATTTATAGTTTACAACTTAGTTGATTTAGCCAAATCAAGACCCAAACCTAGTTATGTCTCTTAAAAATAAAAGGAAGTTCCTTAATAAAAGGAAGTTCCTCTTCCTTTTTTGTTTTTCTTGCCATTATTAACTGAACAAACTGAGTAAATTGTCCTATAGAAATTTCTACATTCTGGATTTGGCTGTCATCTCCAGGGTGTTGTTTAACATGGTCCTCTGTTTCCTGTGCTTCATATAAGCCAGTAGTTAGTCTTCATCAGAATCACATTCAACTACTCCGCCATAAAAAAGTAATAAAATAATGCCATTTGCAGCAACATGGATGGACCTGGAGACTGTCATTCTAAGTGAAGTAAGCCAGAAAGAGAAAGAAAAAATACCACATGATATCACTTATATGTGGAACCTAAAAAAAAAAAAAAAAAAAGACAAATGAACTTATTTACAAAACAGAAATAGACTCACAGACATAGAAAACAAACTTACAGTTACCAGAGGGGAGAAGAGGGTGGGAAGGGATAAACTGGGAGTCTGAGATTTGCAGATACTAGCTAATATACATAAACTAGATAAACAAGTTTATACTGTATAGCACAGGGAATGATATTCAAGATCTTATAGTAACTTATATGAAAAATAATATGGAAACAAATATATGCATGTTCATGTATGACTGAAGCACTGTGCTGTACACCAGAAACTGACACAACATTGTAAACTGACTATACTTCAATAAAAATATATTTTTAAAAAATTGTGATCTTATTCACATATTTAGTTTTTCTCTTGTTGATCTAATCTTTGGATTGGAAGTTGAAAATCAGGCACCTTTTATTTTGAAAATCATGGGGTTTCTCATTTATATTCCTGGTACTAACAATAGTGCTGTGATTTGCACTATGCTTCTACCCACATTGTTCTTTTCAGTACCTGCTAATGGCTACTAATAGAGTAATTGCTTAATAAAAAGAGATTAATTCAAAAAAAAGAAGCACATTACATTTTTTTGGCAAGAAACTTCAGATGGTTTCTGTATATTTCCTACTGCATCAAATTGGGAAGCACAAACTATCTCCTTCTTTCTCTTTTTGTAATGTTAGGATTAATCTGTGGGTTCAGGGGTTATTAGCCTGATCCATCAATTATAAAGTTCCCCATCAGCCTTTGACCTAATAGTTGTAGCAGTCACTGGTGATCATTCCCTAGATCTGTTATTTCATTCGGGGTAACAAAATGATAATACTTTCTTTTTATCATTTCTTCTTCATTTATTAGCTGTAATTCTTCTAAAGGTAAGATTTTTGTTCAAACCATCTATCTGGTTACTCTGAAATATAGGGTTGGTTTGTTTTTTGTTTTTTGTTTTTTAATAGGAAAAGTAAGATAAATACTTGATAACATGTAATTTTTAAGGTACTGCCAGGATGGACATCCGTCTCTTGACTACAAAGACTACCTTGTCTGTGCTCAATGAGTGTAACTTCTCAAGTGCACTCAACTTAGTCCTCAAATTACCAATTCAAATACTCTGCTTACAAAATGAAACCGATTTTTAAAGAATAAAAGCCAGGATCCAACATGACTAAGTCAATTCCATGTCGGTTCTTAGGATTTATGCCCTATCAGATCAGTCCAGAATCCACAACCAACCCCTTCAAACTAGTCACCCTGAGTCTACCTGATCCTGTTTCACTAATACAACCCATTTTCTCATTCTAGACTCGGTGCCTTTGTTTCAGTGTTTTGCACACTTGCCTCTCTCCCTGCAACCAGCTAAAGCTGTCCTTTTCCCCCTCAAAGTAAACACACCTCCTGCTCCTGCGTCCAACACCCTCCTTTCTTCTGAGAATGACCAAATTCCTCTTCTTCATCCTAACTATGTAATTCTAGATGGGGTTGCCAATTACCAAATAATCTGTGCCCCTGGCCACAGGGACAAAGGTGTCACCCAAGCGAGGCCAACCAGAGCCACTCCTGGGATTTTGAGATGGAGACTAAAAGAAGGTCAGGCGCTCTTTCTGGGTGATCCATGCCAGCCATGCCTCAGCTGTGGAGAGAAAACTGACTCAGAGAGAAGTAGGGGTAAGAGACAGGGCGTCTTGGTGGTATAGGAGTTTTCAGCTTTGGCTTCCACCAAAACTTCTCCCATACCTTTGGCCACGTGAGCCAATACATCCCCTTTCCGAACAGTTTACATTTCTATCATTTACAACCAAAGGAATCCTAATACAACCCCCATCATGATTCTTGAAGACTATGACCTCAGTGACCTCTACCTTTCTGGTTTCTTGTACTTACTTTCTGTACAAATAACACTTCATCACATGCTGTCCTAATTTTTTGTGTGTCAAATACATATGTCACCATCTTCACGGCCTTGCAGACAGATATCTTACCTACCTTTTGAAAGACCCTCCCCAAACAATCTCTAGAATAGTGCTAATAGAGCTTCAGTACATAAGTAACAACAACCATGTAGTGATTATTACTTCCTTGCTAAGCAGTTTGCACGTGTCATGCTCTTGGGACAGGCATTATTATCTCCACTTAAAGACAAAGAAGCTAAAGTTCATCATAGGAAAATAATGGCCCAAAGACACACATTTACTAAACAGTAAAGCAGGGATTTGAAACAGATTTGCACCCAAATTGCATCCTCTTTCCACCATGCCCATGGTGCCTCCCACAACAATAAATACTTGCAAATTAACTTACCAGGGAGTACACCTGATTGAAGACCTCCACTTCACCCCTGACTTTCCACTAACCTGAAAGTGCATGTCACTCCACTATTAAAAATAGCATTAATACATTAATGTATAAATAAATGAGCTACATGAAATAAGGATCTTGAAAAAGTTACAATACAGTTTCTCCAAAATTGCCCCTGGCAGCCTGAAGACTAAATGCTGGCATTTCTCTTAAAGTAATAGCTAAAAGGAATGAATATTTAAGACCACTCTGCCAGAACAAGTTGTATACAACTCCCCTGGCAGTGATAATTCAAAACAGCAAAAGGAGATTTGTGAGCACCTGTCAATATGTGACATGACTTCAGCTCTCCAATTGCTCAGAGGAATATTCCGGCATCATCATTAGACACTAATAGTTATTGAGCACTCCCATGGCTTGGAGGCAGGAACAGAGGCCTTGAGGAAGAAAATGGCTCCATCTTTGTAGCTCAGCAAGGAGAAAGGCCAGGAGGGCAGCAACAGCAATTTACTGGCGGAGAACCTGAAAGTCACCTCATCTCTACGTGATCTGCATCCTCAGGACAACTATTTCAGTTCCATGCTTGTGTCTCCAATTCCTGCTGGACAGGTCCACATGGAACTCCTGCTATTAAAGTAACTTTGAGGCAACAATAGTTTTTCAGCATCTAGCCAAACACTTTCCACTGAAAAGTGTTCCATAAACGTGCTGGCGGTTGTCTGTTTCTTTTTTTCCCTTTCTCATCTTTACCACTTTGCTTGAGGACCTTATATCATATATACACACTCTTCTGGGAAATACAATGATTGTTCCTGGAAGGCCAGAAGATGCTGTCGAAGAAGCAAGTTCCTTATACACAATTTGGCACTGGGTACGCCCAGCACACACTGATGAATGGCTGCATCCCCTGGTGGGACAAGACTGCTAACTTGCATGCTATGGTGAAAGACAGACCCTAAAGAATTCATTGTTGTCACAGACTCAGAAAAACTGCCAACGAGATGGTACACGGCATCCTGCCTTATAAACCATGAACAGTCAAGGGACTCTAAATTACTCCTGCTACTGACGTGGCTATTACAAAGGCACAGACCCAGGGAAGAGGTAGTTGTGTGGTTTGAAAGAATTATAGTCCAGATAGAAGGGATCTTCAGTAACAAGAAGGAAAAAAGAAAGAGAGGTCCCAGAGGATGCATCAGAAAGCCTAGACAACAAGGAGATGTGGGGGTGAATGGTTTCAAGTCAGCAAACTCCCACTCAATTCAACACACATTTACTGAATGGCAGGCACTGGTCTACGTCTTGGGACATAGAGCCAAAGACAATCAAAACTAATTCAGCCAAGACCCCTGCCCTTCCTGGAGCTTTATGTTCTTATTCTGGGAGACAGATGATAAACAACGCACATAAGAAATAAGTAAACTGTAATATGTTAGAAGACAAGTGCTGGAGAACAGGGTAGGGAGGATGGAAAGTGCAGAGGGTTTGCAATATTCTTAGCTTAAAAGACCCAACAAAGAGCACAGTGAGGTCAGATTTCCAATGACATGCCTCAAAAACTACATTCAATTGCAGGAAAATGGGGAGAATCATACAGAGCTTGAATGAAATGTGCATAAAATTTGACAAATCCAAATTGCCTAGGAACATACAACTCGCTTCCCATATTTCATCTCCTTCACTTTTGTTCAAAATTATTGACACAAATATGCTCCGTAACATATTTACAGAGGAAGATACGAAACGACTTAGCCTGAGGCAGGGCAATGGAAATTGCAAGAGACAAGAGCAAAGCAGATGGCAGCAAAAACAGTTGCAAACCAGCACCTCAGAAAAGGGCCAATTCAACAGAACTTTAAATATGACTCAATTTTTTTCTTAGGAAAAGTTGGCTCTAGGTCAAGGATGATATATAAGTTTCATTTCTAGTAACAACTCCAAAAAACTGGCAGAGTCTCCCTGGAGCACTGCACTGATAAAGAGTTCTGGGTCCTGTGGGAAATGAGTTAGACATTTCTTCCATGGGCTGGAGATGGGGGACTGGGCACACATGCCCCACACTTGCCTTCCTTTCCTTGGTAGAGCTGAGTGCTTAAAAAAAAATCAGTAAACACTCCACTACATGAAGCAAAACCAAGAACACTGGAGGATTTAGAAGTACAGAGGTGGTCTGAGTTCTAATGGAGTTTATAATACATTTGGGAAGAAACACAAATGTATAAAAGATAACACTAGAAGGCAGCAAATGACTAAATTCCTAAAATTTCAGTACAGAGATTCGGATGCCAAGAAATTGCTACAGGAAAAGATAACCAAGAAAGGTTTCACAGAGGACACAGGCTCTGAACTGGGCTTTGAAGAATTCTCATTACTGATATAACTGGAAGGAGGAAGGACTGGTCCCAGCAGAGATGGAGAAAGAGGAACAGGTAGGTGTGCTAAGGAATGAGGAACAGGTCAGCATGGCAGCCAGAGCAGAAGACCTGCTCGGGGCACCAGAGCATAGATGTCTTGAGTATTAGTCAGGGACCTCTGGACAAACAGAGTCTATAGGAGATATAAATATAAAGGAATTGTGTATATATAGAGAGACGACAGACAGAAGCAGAGGCAGAGAGACAGAATTTATGACAAGGAATTGGCCTATGCGATTATGAAGGCTGAGAAAACCCAAGATCTGTAGTCGGTAAACCAGAGAAGTAGGACAGCTGGTAATACAGTTCAAGTGCAAGTCCAAGTTTAAGGCCAAAGGCAAAGAAGATGGATATCCTAGCTGAAAGACAGGCAGAGAGAACGAATTCTCCCTTACTCAGCCTTTTTGTTCAATTCAGGCTTTCAGCGGGTTGAACAAGGCCCACCCATGGCGGGAGGGCAGTTTGCTTTCTTCACTGTACCAATTCAAACATTAATCTCATCCAGAAACACCCTCACAGACATACCCAGAATAATCTTTAACCAAGTCTCTGGGCACCCTGTGGCTCAGTCAGTTTGGCACCTAAATTTAACCATCACACCTTGAGTTGAGTCATTACCCAGCAGGCAACAAGGACCATGATCAGTGACATGAGCAAGGCTGTACTTTAGAAAATCAAACTGATTATGGCGTGAAAATGGATTATAGAAGGAAAAACTAGAAACAAAAACAAGGTCACAAATATTACAATTGCCCACGTGATAGTAAGAGGTGAACCATCAACAACAAACATGTCTAGGATTCTGTCCAAAGTAAGTTCTCTGCTAGGTGATTAAGATGAGTTACTCTTGTCTCCCTATATTTCTATATTTTACTTTGATGTCAGAATCCAAATGGCGAACTATCAGGAATGGAGAAGCAAGCTCAGGATTCCAAAGGACAGCCACGAGGATGCAGATGTGGAGATTACCCATGCAGGGAAGGAGGCCAAGCTCAGAGTTTGCTCCGGGCATGCCTACCCTGCCAGAAGCTCATGGACAGCAGGTTGAGTCAGTCAGGCTTGAGTCAGGAAGCCTCATCAAACCGACTCATTTTGTGATTCACTGTAGAGAAATAACCACTCCCAGGTGGTAAACTAATCCTAAAACATGATCAAGACGTAGGGCTACTTTAAGAGAACAAAAGGCAGGAGGCAACAAAACCAGCCCCCAGACACCTAAACACAAGTTCCAAGCTGATTTATCAACAGCAACTGCAGGGTCCACCTTCTGAATCAGACACACAAAGTCCTAAACAGTAACCCAGTGGAGAAGTACAAGGAGGAAACTGAAAGCTCAAACTTAAATCAAACTGATAAGAAATCAGCAATCACCATTAAGTAAACAGCAAGTTGTTGGGTGTTTCCTGAAGCAAAGCAAGGTCAGTACACAAAAAAATCAAAACACAAGCACTATATTCAACCTATGAAGTTTCCCTGTTTCCTAAGAAATTCTTATTTTATTAAGAAATTTTTCATATGAAAAATATCAAGAACCATTTTTCCTAATAAAATAAATATGGGAAGACATCATCTTCATTATGAGGACGCACAAAGTAGTCAAGTTAGATGACCTACTGATGATTGTATTTTTAAAGTATGGCTTATATCACTTACGCATAAATACACATGTGTGTCTATTCATATAGGTTGTGTGTGTACGTGTGTGTGTGTACAGACACTTATACTTATTAGTATATTTTTATACTCATTCTGATGTAATACAAAGAAAATCAGGAATGAACTCCAAGTACAAGTTCCATGAACACAAACAAAACAGAAGACACTCATCTTGAGGAATGAAACATAATCCAATTGAATGGTTTTGAACAGAGCTTGGCCTCAACGAAAATATTAATCAACTCTCTAAGATGGCCAATAAAAAACTTTGCCACAGGAATTCCTGAAATGTTCCTGTTTCAAGGAGCCTGAGTCATGAAATTTTGCCAAAGTATCTTATTTCACGTTTTCCACACACAGATGAGTGAAATCAATTCCTGGGACTTTCTACAGGCGTGAAGATCTTAAAACTGACCCATGACCAACATTTCAACAGAAGTAAACTTAAATACGTGAAGAGCTAAAATACACTCACTCTGCACTCTGCAAAACCAAGAGGGTTCACTGAACTCCTTAATGGCATGTCCTAGAATAGTGTTCTTAAGAAAAATTTTTTTAAAAACCATGCTCCATAAAAAATAATTAGCAGCTCCTCCAACAACTGCAGGGTATTTTTATAGCTGTTATCAATTACTTTCTTCTCTTGGGGAAAACATTAGAAGCAAAAACCTGAAATGTGAAGAAATGAGATGAGCTTTAACCTAAAAGCTCAGTGCCTTTTGTTACCATGGGCTCTTGTTTCAGAGTCTGGTCATATATTAATAATTTCTACCTTCAGTCTGATACATTCAAAAAGAAAAAAGCTATTAATATAATTTAAAATCTAGGGACACTATTAGGAAAAAGTATAAACTAGAAAAGTTTAACATTTTCATATCTGACTCTTTCATAAAACTTTCCTACACAAAACACTTACACAAATGTACAAAGATATACTTTATTTTTTCTTAACAAAGATACACTTTAAAAGATGTTCTCTAAAGCACTGTTCTTACTGTGGAAAAGTGAGGAACAACCCAAATTTCTAACAATAGGAAATTGTTCAAATAACCTGTGATGCAATACTATACTGCCAGAATGCTCTGAATGTATGCTCATGCATACACTCTTAAGTTACTATGTTAAAAATAAAAACCAGTTGAAAGTTGTTTCATATTACCCCACTTGTCATTACAATCACAATAACAAATATATTTTAGTATAGGGAAATTTGGGAGAAGAAACATATACCTATTTACAGCAGTTTCTCTAGAATACAAGCTTACAGTGCACTTTAACTTTCAACATTACATATTTGAATGTTGAATATGAATATGTTTTGTGTGTATAATCAGAAAAAATAAAGTTTTTTTATATGTTTTATTTTATATTCATTTTTAGAAATACATTGTTTTTGGTTTTTAGATAAAACATGAAACAGACAAAATTCCCTGTACAATACAAAAAAATCAACCCACTGTTGGCCAAAACTTAGCTATCTATTTACATATACAGATAACTCTCTGTAAAAATAAATTCTTCAAGGCTAAACCAACTATGTTTAATTTGCTCCTACCATAGGAAAGTATTATTATCCAGTTTTGATGAAAGTGTCTCAAAATATTACTATATGGAATCAAGAATTTTATTCAGCTTTGAAGTTACATATCATGATTATTCTAAGGGAAAAGATAGGATTCATATCATAATTAAGTAAATAATATAAAAATGCTAAATCCTATACCTGAAAGTTATCTTTTCATTATCTAGAAAAATAAACTTTTATTTTAAGTTAGTGATATAATTAGAAGGGAAGTAGGAGAAAATCTTATGTATAAAGAAAAGGGAAAACAGGGTGTTAGAAACTGTTCTGTTATAGCTCTAAAATATCATCTACCTCTACCTCTCCTTTGGAAGACAGTTGTTTCCTTATTCTCAGAACTTCAAAATTAAGCAATACATATGGATATTGGAAAGGCCCCCTAGCATCTCCCGTTACTAATAGCTTCTAGGGATAAAAGTTTAGCCCAAACTCCAGTAGTATCATATTCAACGGAGCAACACTGTCAATTCCTGAAAATTGTTGCAGACAAACTGCCAAGTGTCTCTAATTCTAATTTTAAAATACTGCAGAATTAATCTCCAAAAGAAGTATAGATCCTGCAAACTCTGAAACGATTTGAAGCATTTTCATAGTGGAAACTCAAGGAATTAGAGATAACTTACTGCTTTTGATTCCACAGTCCTGTAACCATTTCAAACATTATAAAAACCAGATAAAGGAGAAGACAGAAGTGCCTGGAAAGGTAACTGAGGAATCACAAGCATGGGGGAAATTTTGACCTGCCTGGGGAAAGGCGTGAACTTGCGCTGGGAGAGGTTTGTCTCCACAGTCATGTAACCTTGGTGAAACAAACTCCTATCCCTCAATTTTCTCACCTCCAAAATGAGAAAACTGGGAATTAACAATCTCTGTGATCCCTTTCGGCTCTAAAATTTTGAAAATGAATCTTTATCCTTGCCAAAAGATATCTAAAAACATAATAATAATATATGTATAAATAGTATCAAATATATGGTATAAGGTTAAAAGGTATCTGGCCAAAAACAGCAGACTCCTGCCTAGCTCTTCCTCACCCTTGAGTTCCATTCCCCAAAAGATGCTCCTTCAACTCTTTTAGATGTTTCTTCCTATAATTACTTCCATATTTGTAAATCACATACTTGAATTACTATTTTCTGATTCCCTCCCCTCCAGTTTAGACCCTACCAAAAGTTCCTTCAACAACTGGGGCATTTATTCACCCATCCCACCTCCAGGGGTGCAGCTACACTGTTGAAATGGGAAGGATATAAAGATTACATGCACATACATACATGTATATAAGTACATGTTTATATACGGTCCTGTCCCCAGTGAGCACACATTTTGATAAATGAGAAATAAGATCCCATTTCACAACCAAATACTTCACAAAATGCAGAAGAGAAAAAATTAAAAGCCTGGCCTCTAAATCAGAAATCCTGCATTGGGGTCTGAGTCCACCATATATAGGAACAAAGTATGCACCTGAAAGTTCCTTATTTTCTCTGAATCTCATCTGCTTTCCTCATGTGTAATCCGAATATAATAGCACCAGCTATGAAATGGTTAAATCACAAAGCACAAATGTGGTACCCGTGAAAGTACTTTGATGCTCATAAAGCACTATAAACATGTGACCTTCTGTTATTGTCTTCACTAAGAGATCCCTATAAATGAAGTTATTGGTCACTCTTGAGCACTGTTCTCGTACGTAGGCTTAAAAACTAAGAGTTGGAAGTCGCTGAGTATAAGAGTGAAATAGCTGTAAATTGTGACCCAAGGCCAGAATCTGAGGGTCCAGCTTTTCAAAGGGCTTATGCATTGCCCTATGAGACAAATATACATAGAATAAAGATCAAGCATCTAAGTAAAGATCAGAGAAAGCAATTCTGTTTTATATTTGCAGAGAGAGGAAGCTTCCTTATCATGTTTTCATTTTTAAACTAATACAAGAAATAATTTCAAAAGTCACTCCTCAGGCAACTCTTCCTTGCTGCTTCTAATACGTACCTCTCTATTTCTACATAATTTGTACATCTGCTTTTTGATTTGCAGACACAATCTACTGACTTCCTATCACGGTAGAAATAACTTTGCAAAGAAAGTGTTTTGAACCAAACAGGGTAAGTTATTGCGAAGAACTGTCCAGCAACGCATTACTGACACTGTGCTAAAACAGCCCTTTCATTTCTGGTCTTCAAAGGCCTACATTAAAAGTGATACAACCATAGGGTCTCTATTTAGAGGTAAGAAGGAAGCTAGCTAGGCAGTTGGGCCAAGATTATTAGACCATTCTAAACCTCTCTCTGAACCTAGTTCAGTGACACTCAGTTTCTCTTGCCGTTTCCACCTGCCCCACACAGTTTAATCCTGTTCCTAAAACTACAGGACAAATGATAAATGGGACCCCAAACATAATTTATTTCAAGACAGGCATAGGCACAATTCTTACGAGCTCTGTGAAAAGGGAGTAACTGGAACTAAAAGAAACCAGCCGTTAATTATCAGAAAAGTTACCTAAAGCCAACAAGTATGCTGCATTAAAGTAATTTATGGACTGAATCTCCTGCTCAGTTTCTGTCCAGAGAAGACCACTAAAGTTCTCCCAATGCAGACTTCGGTTGTGGTTTGGGCAGTTTCAGGGAAAACATTCTGTCCAGTGCCAGGTGTACAAGTGAACTTGAGGTCAGGCAGGTGATGCTGCCAACCAGGCATGGTACATTAAGGAGAGGAAATCTTTTCTCTCACTAATCAACAGGATAAAGGTGATTATGCAGGAATTATTTTTCAATGACCTACATAATTTCATCAGGGCTGCTATGGCTATTAGCAGAGAGCAGCTGACTTCCTAATGAGATGAATTTGATAGCAGGACCCTTCCAGAGAAGTCAGGGAGTGGGTTCAATCCACAGGGAAGCAACAACTGGTATTCATTGTTTACTGTTACTCCTCACAGCTGTCTCTCCTCTGTTTGAGGGTCCTTCCTTCCACAGGGAATATTCCCCACACCTGGATGGCTAACGCTGCAGCATCTGCTGACTGGTGGAAGCCGGGTCTTTTAAGAATGGATGGATCCAAGTGGGTGGGACAGAGCTGAGCTAATTCATCAGACTTGCCCACGTGATTCGCAAAGTCCCAAGCAAACAAGGCTACCGCTGCCACCGACACCTCGCTCTGGCCGGACTTGAAATAGGACAGCAGCTAGTTCCACTCCTTAGCACAAATGGAATTAACAAGGGACCTTTGTTAAGATTGGAGTCGGCCACACACACCCCATCATCATCATCAGTAACAACCACCACGACTCGAACGCAGTTTCATTAGAGAACTCGATGACACTGAGCAAGAGGCACTCCGCAAGTAAGTCCTCACAACAGAAAAGTGCTGCAAACCTCAGAGTGGCATTGCCTCTGTCTCTTGTGTAAAACAGAGGTTCTGAGAGGGAAAACTGAGCCCCACATCTCTTCTCCTTGGCCTGTTCCTCCCGTAGGTTCCCGGCTCTCTAGCTCCAGGAACCAACGAAAGGGGTGGAGGGCCCTGGTGCCATCCTCCTCCGTCAAAACAAGCTGGCTCTCCCCCGGGATCAGTCACCAAGTAACGCCCGGTTCCGCAGCTCTGGGAGCCACCTCCTCCCGCCCGTGCCTCGGCCTGACACACTGATCTTGTTTGAGGTACTCCCAGCGGGGCCCCCATCCCAATTCCTGCTCCTCCCGCGCAGTCCGAGAATGCAGGTAAGGGACACTTCTCTCACCCCTCCCTTGACCCCTAAAATAAAAGAATGCCTCAGGCGCAAATCTCAGATCCACATACCACCTACCTGTCAGCGGCCGCGGCTCCTCCTCGCCGCGCGGTGCCGGACTCTCTAGGACTGTCCGGGAACAATCCAGAAAGTTTGTGCCGCGGTCCTGGGGACCGCCACCCGCGCTGGCTACCTCGAGGAAGGGGCAGCGGGCTCCTCGCCGGGTCCCAACAGTCCGCTCCGCGCCCTGGCCGGCGGCCGCTCGCAGGTCTCGGCCTGGCTCCTTCCCGCCCAGCTCCAACTCAACAGCCGGGCCCGGGAAGAAAGTAGGAGGCTGGAGAAGGTCCGAGCGCAACTTTCTGACGGCGCGTCAGCGGGTACCTGAGCCGCGCGGCTCCCGGGCGTCCCTCTCCCGCCGGTCTCTCCCTCCCTACCCCGCGCCCTCGGGAACGCGGGCGGGGCCCGAGCCGGGGCGGGGCCCAACCTGCCCAGCCGGCCCAGGGGAGCGCGCGTCCGGCCCGGCCCCCGCCCCTGTCCCCACCAGCGCCGTCCCGCCCCCAGCCCCGCCTCTGCCCCCGCCCTCTGCCTCGCCCTCAGCCCCGCCCCTGCCCCCGGGGCGCGCGGCTGCCAGGTGCGCGGTGCGAGGGGGCGGGGCAGCGGGCTCCGCTGCAAGGCCGCCCCGGCGCCCGTTTCCAAGGTGAAGGAGGAGGAGTCTCTGAGAGAAAGTTTCCACCGAAACTTAAACCCTGCGGAATGGAGGACACCTCGCCCTTGGGGGTTCGCCTTTCGCCGGCACTGCACCCCTTCACCCTACTCCTCTCACCACACACGCAGAAAATAAATCAGCCTTACAGTACGGCTAAAAGGCTCGTTTCTTGGGTTCTGCTGAGTGGAGAAAGTCAGACGACTCTACTTTGAGATTTAGATCTACTCCTACTGGGACGTTTTAGATTTCTCACTTCCCAGAGGTTTAACGGCGGCCATCGGCGCCCTTTCCCCACTACAGTTTCTTTTTTTCCTAAAATGTTATTACAGCCTGCAGAGAGCCGAATTGAGTGATGGAAACGTTCGCCTTGCACTTCTGGCAAACTCCCCGAAGTGGGCAGGGGGAGACGAGGCCTCGTAGATGTTAATAAAGTGCCCAGGTTCTGGGACCCGGAGGAGAGCGGGGCGGGGCGGCTGGTTTGTTTTTCAAGGGGAGTCAGCGTTATCGGAGTTGTCCGTCAGGATATGTGTGCAGTTCACTAGCGATTTTCCTCCTGAAAATGAGGGCTCTTTAATTCGGACAATTCTACGGCGAAAAGGAAGCTTCCCCAACTCAGGACTCCGTGGAAAATGGGAGAGCACGTCGGGATCAATTTCCGCACCACCCCGGGAGTGGTGAGGGCCTTTGGCACTGCCCTGTCTCACTATCCTTCCCAGAGCCCGGACCTCGGACCCTGGACGGCCCGGCCGCTGGTTGGCCAGCTGCCCTTCACGAGAGACGGTGCCCATTGCCAGGCTGGCATCGCCACCTCCCCAGTCCATTCCTCCGCCTCCCACACACCTTCCGTCCTTGGGTGGCAAAGACAGAGGTCTGCTTTCTGGACTTTAAATCCAGGAGGAGGAATCAAATTCTTGGTTAGAGGCCCTCTTGGCATATTCAGAACCCTGCAGTTGATGTGGCTGAAACTTGAGCTGAGCCTCAATCTGAGCAGGTTGGGCCACACCATGTCTTGCAAAGGCGGATGTGGAGCTTCTCCCACTGTGGTGGCACCCTGCTGGCACGGCATCAGATTCTCCTTTGGAGGAAGTATCTTCTTCCCTGCATTCTCGATGAATGCCACCCGGAGACAACCAAAATCAAGTATATCTAGTTTCAGGTTCTCTCTTGCACCCATGGTAATCAGAGGATGCAAACCTCACACTTCCTTCTGTAAGTCTCCCACCACTGCTGTACTTGATGAAGGCAGCAGGAATGCATTTGCTGCGAATACTTCTTGGGATTTATCAGCCTTCCACCGATAACAAGTGCAGACAAGCGGCTCCTAAAAAAAAGCTGGGGTAGGAGCGGGGAGGTTTTGCCCAGCGAGTCACCTTGGCCTGTTCTAACAATTAGGAAGTGGGAGGATCATTTACTCAACCAATATTTTTTGAGTGTTTTTTGCGTGCTAGGCATCCCTCTAAGGCTCAGGGACACAGCAGAGAACAAAAACATAAAAATCCTAGCCTTCCAGGCGGCAGAGACAGATGATAAAGAAAATATGTGGTCTGTCATATAATTAGAAACGCAATGGAGAAAAATTAGACTGGGGGAGAAAAGAGTAAGAGATGATCAAAGAAAGCCTCTGGACATAATATTTGAGCAAAGGCCTGAAGGCATTTGGGGAACAAGATATCCGGACAGGCAACTTCTGAGGCAGAAAGCACAGCACGTACAAAAGCTCCGAGGCAGGAATGTGCCTGTGTGTGCTGGGAGCAACCAAGAGGCCAAGGTGGCAGAAAGGAGAAGTCGGAGAGGTAAGAGTAGGAAGGATCAAATGAGGCTTTTACTCTGAGTGAGTTGGAAGCCATTGGAGGGTTTTGTGTAGAAAAGTGACATCCTCTGACACACTGTAATAGGATCACTGCTGGGTTGAAAGTAGACAGTAAGGGGTAAAGGCTGAAGCAGAAACCTATCCCAAGGCTACTGAAATAATCCAGGAGTAAGAGTGGAGCGATTGGACCATGGAGACCGGGTTGGCAGTGATGACCCCACAAGGATTCCTCACAGACTAGCTGTGGAGTGTGAAGGAAAGAGACAAGGCTGACTCTGAGGTTTTTGGCCTGAGCAGCTGGAAGAATAGAATTGCAGTAACAAAGATGGCGAAGACTTCAGAAGGAGCAAGGTGGAGGTAAAATCAAAAAAGACAAATGAACTTAGTTACAAAGCAGAAACAGACTCACAGACACAGAAAACAAACTTATGGTTACAAGGATGGGGGGGAGGAATAAATTGGGAGTTCAAGATTTGCAGATACTAACTACTATATATAAAATAGATAAACAAGTTTATACTGTATAGCACAGGGGAACTATATTTGATATCTTGTAGTAAACTATGATGAAAAAGAATATGAAAATGAATGTGTGTATGTACATGTATGACTGAACTATTATGCTGTACACCAGAAATTAACACGTTGTAACTGACTGTACTTCAATTTAAAAAAAAATAAATTTAAATTTAAAAAAGAAGGCCAAAGGGAAGAAGACAGGAAAGAAAGGACATGTAATTTGAATGATCTTCAATTTCCTCAGCTTATAAAATGAAGAAAATAATACCTACTTCATTAGGGTTGTTTTAAGGATGACATGAATTAATGTAGTGAAGTGTCTCATATAGTACCTGACACCTGGCAGGCACTTAAGAATGTTAGTTCCCTCCCTGCAAATATGAATTTCATATATATCCATTATGCCCTCTGGGAGTGAAACATTGTTTTAGCAGAAATAGTTTTCCTAAAATAAAGAAGAGGGAAAAGAAAATGGGAGAGAAAGGACATGAAATGAAAACATAAGAAATGAAGTCCAACAAAGGTGCCTAATGCTATCTATCTGTGATAATCATTTCTCCTAAGTTCTGCTTCCTCAAGGGGACAAACCAAAGTATTATTGTTTGATGGCTTGGAAAAGAAATTTGAAATATAGAAAGTTTGTAGTAAAGCTTAAAAAAAATCTACAACACATGAAATATGGAAAGAATGTTGGTTGCTATTCCTTATAAAGGATTCTTTCAAACAAATAAGATGTAAGAATAGAAAAATAGTCAAAGGAAATGAACAGAGAATTCTAAAAAAAAAAAGCCAATATTTTAAAAAATCCAACCATATTAAGTAAAGCTATAAAAAGAGGCAATTGTTTTTATTTATAAATTGGGCAAGGATTAGAAATAATAATTATGCCTATTGTTGGATACTGGACAATAACATACCATGCTGAAAGGAATATAAGATACAGTAATTTTTAGCAATTTATATCTAAATATTTAAAACTTACCAGAAATTTCACTTCTAGGAATTTATTCTAATATTCAAATGTTTGCTAAAAATGTATATATAAGAATGTCCATTACAATGTTATTTAACTTTTTTATTTTAGTGAATGTACTGGGGATTGAACCCAGGACCGCGTGCATGCTAAGCATGCACTCTACCACTGACCTATGTTATTTAAATGTAGTGAAAAAGTTAGAAAGATCCTAAGTATCCAACAAGACAGAATTATGATAAGTACTATATGTTATGATTTAGTCATGTTATAATATTATAACATGTTTTTAAAATATTGTTGAGTATCTACTAAATGGAAACATGTTCACAATACCTTACTATATGAAATAAGTCTACCAAACAGTGTGTAAAATATGATTTTCCTTAATAATGTTAATAGTTGTACCTCCATACTAGGATGACAGTTTATTTTTATTGTCTTCTTTGTGCTTTTCTCTATTTCCAAGTTTTCTGCCATAAGCAAGTATACATTCTCTTAGAAGTGGAATTGCTGGATGACAGGCTGTGTATATCAGTAAGATTTAGTTAATACTGCCAAACAGGTTTTCAAAGTACTTATCCCAATTTTCACTCCCACCAGCAATATATGGGTTCTGGTTTGGAGATGCATCTTTAATATTATGCATCCAGGAAACAGCAATTGATTTGAACCCTACTGCTTTAGAAGTTACAATAATTAGCTAAGAAGTTAGAAATAGGCACATTGGTTGTGAATGCATATGTCAATAACATAATATCAACCATTTCTAACTAGTACTTTTCATTAATTTCTCATTTTATTTATTTTTACCCTCTTTAGCTGTGTATACAATATAAGTACTGAAATTAGATTTCTTAGAAGCCAGATAAGACTTCCTCCTTTATCTTACCTCCTATAGCCCCACTTAAAAATGTAATTATGTCTTAAATTGTATACATTTCTCAAGCTATTAAATATTTAAAATATCAAAAATCCAGAATTATATGAAAAAAAGAGAGCAGTATCTCATTAACGCATGCACTTGCATACATTCATCTTTCACAGAGCTTGAAAGACTGAAGTCAATATCTTAACATCTCTATAAGGAAGCGGACAAAGGGTATCACCCTCTGTTTAACAAAAACAGAAGCTAAGGTGTATCTTAGGGAAGTGAACCGTCTGAGATGAGGATATCAACACAATCCCATCATTGACCCAGATAACTTGGAATCTAAACTAAAAACACATGAAGATTTATCATTTGTAGTCAAATTCAATCTAAATTTAAATTGTCTTCTAAAGTTGCTTTCCTTAAGAAGAGCTCAGAAATGAACCATGTATATCCTATTAGAATACCAATCATCCTGTCAAGAAATTCTTCTTTCTAACAAATATGTTAATAAAAACCTATTGCTTTTTGAATGGTCTTGTCTCCTGTGGAAATTGTCAAGTGGTCAGGGTCTACTCCACTGATGATGTAAGGCTTATTTATTATTAAAACTCTTCTCAAATCCATTTGTCTTCTCTTTTAAAGTGAATCACCATAGCATGTTAAGGGCCCAGGCTCTACAGCAGATGCAGCTGATAGACGTGTTCAAAACCCACTTCTACTGCTTTCCAGCTTTGTGACCTGGATCAGATAACCAAGTATTCTTATTCATTTCTGTTGTGCCTCAGCTTTCTCCCCAAAAATAATAACCAGAGTACCTACCTACATCATTGGTCTGTAATAAGGATTGTATATCTCTATCTATGTATTTCTGAGTACAGTCTAGGGCACATAATAAGCACTTAGTAAATTTAATTTTCAAGGCAATTTCTAGTAACTTTATCATAAGGAAATAATTCTAAATATAAATATTTATGTACAAGTATTGTCATACCAACAAGATTTTATAATATCCAACCTTTGAAAACAATTTAACTGACAAATAGGAATGAACTGAAATAAATTATATTCTATCCAAGCATAGTTTACCAAATAGTGTGCTCTCATATTTTATTAAAAATATATATATAAAACAAAATCCATAGGTACATTCAGAACCACAACATATGGTTGTACAAGTCCTTCACTGCACAGTGTCCCTGCCCTAGGGACAAGTGAGATTTGAAATCCAGCTGTGCCCTGCTTATCAAGCCACATACCCTGGTGCAGGGTTGCATTCACCTAGAAGGGGCAGTATGGCTTAGCATCAGCCATCCAGAAATATGGACAGAAAAAAGACTGGAAAGATACAAATACAAACCAAAGTATTAGCATTGATTTTTTTTTAATTATGGAAATTTTATTTTCCTATGCTAAACACTTGTTTGATAAATTAAGCACAAGCCATTACTTACTACTATTATTATTTCTTAAAACTATTAAAAGTTTATTAAAATTTTAGCATTGATTAAAGTAACAGGATTCTGAGTTTTTTTCACTATGATTTTTTAAATTTTCCAAATTTTCTACAATGAGCATGTATTGCGTTTACAATTATAAAAGACAAAATTTTTACTTTTAAAAAATAAATTGGATAAGCAGAAGGAAAGAAATAATAAAGATCAGGGAGGAAATAAATAAAATAGAGATTAAAAAATCGATAGGAAAAAAAATCAATCAAACCAAGAGCTGGTTTTTTGAAAGAGTAAACAAATTACATAAACCTCTGGCCAGGCTCACCAAGAAGAAAAAAGAGAGGACACAAATAAATAAAATAAGAAAGGAAAATGGAGAAATCACAACCAATACCACAGAAATACAAAAAAAAAAAAAGAGAGAGAGAGAGAATACTATGAACAACTATATGGCAACAAATTGGACAACCAAGAAGAAGTGAACACGTTTCTAGAAACATACAGTCCACCAAAACTGAATCAAGAAGAAATAGACCACTTGAACAGTCCAATCACTAGAAGTGAAATAGAATGTTGATAAGGAAATTAAAGGTGATTTAAAGAAATGGAAATATATCCCATGCTCTTGGATTGGAAGAATTTTTTTTAATTGGATTTAAAAATGCAAGTCAAAACTATGAGATATCACCTCATACCCATTAAGAGGGCTACTATCCCAAAAACAGAAAATAGAAGTGTTGGGGAGGATGTGGAGAAATTGGAAGCCTTGTGCACTGTTGGTGGGGATGAAAAATGGTACAGCCACTGTGGAAAATAGTAAGGAAGTTCTCATAAAGTTAAAAATTGAACTACCATATGATCCAGCAATTCCACTTCTGAGTGTATATCCAAAAGAATTGAAAGCAGGATCTGAAAGAGATATTTGTACACCCATGTTCTTAGCAGCATTTGTACCCAATAGCCAAGAGGAGGAGGTCGGAAACTCTGGCAATGTCCCTGACTAGCTGCCTTTCCCAGGGTCATGCCCACTTCTTGGGGACAGCCTGCATCCAATGACTGGTCTATGCAAAGAATAAAGGTTGAGTCTACTCAGTCCAAATCAGAAGAGCTGTCCCAACTCCAGAGCTCCTCATGGAATCAGACTGAGACGGCCCCAGTTCAAGTTTCAATTCAGAAGGATCCTGATTCTTTCATTCCTCCATCTGTGTTGAGCCCATATCCCAATAAACTTCCCGCGTGCAAATCTCTATCTTACAGACTGTTTCCCAGAGGACCCAACCTGCAAATTTATTAAAGAAATCCTGCTCTTTGCATATCCTGTGCTGGAGGAGACACATGCTGCTGACCTTGTCTTCTTTGTGGCACACTTACAGCCGTCTAGAGAATTTTCTCTCCCCTGTGCACAATGGCAACTCTTAAGGAAAAGCTGATCGCACCAGTTGCAGAAGAAGAGGCAATGGTCCCCAACAATAAGATCACTGTAGTGGGTGCTGGAAAGTTGGCACAGCATGTGCCATCAGCATTTTGGGAAAGTCTCTGTCTGATGAACTTGCTCTTGTGGATATTTTGGAAGATAAACACAAAGGCGAAATGACAGATCTTCTGCATGGGGCTTGTTTCTTCAGACACCAAAAAATGTGGCAGATAAAGATTACTCTTTGACCACCAATCTCAAGTTTGTGGTTTTGACTGCAGGAGTTCTCCAGCAAGAGGGGGAGAGTTGTCTCAATCTGGTGCAGAGGAACGTTAATGTCTTCAAGTTCATCATTCCTTAGATCATCAAGTACAGTCCTGATTGAATCATAATTGTGGTTTCTAACCCAGTGGATATTCTCACATATATTACCTGGAGACTAACTGTATTACCCAAACACTGTGTGATTGGAAATGAGTGCAGTCTGGATTCTACTAGATTCCGCTATCTTATGGCAGAAAAAGTTGGCATTCATCCCAGCAGCTGCCACGGATGGATTTTGGGAGAACATGGCAACTCAAGTGTGGTTATGTGGAGTGGGGTGAATGTGGCAGCCGTTTCTCTCCAGGAACTGAATCCAGAAATGGGAGTGGACAATGATAGTGAAAATTGGAAGGAGTGCATAAGATGGTGGTTGACAGTGCCTATGAAGTCATCAACCTAAAGGGGTACACCAACTGGGCTATTAGATTAAGTATTGAATCCATGTTGAAAAATATCTCCAGGATTCACCCAGTGCCAGCAATGGTAAGGGGGATGTATGACATCGAGAATGAAGTCTTCCTGAGCTTTCCATGTATCCTGAATGCTTGAGGATTAACCAGTTTTATCAACCAGAAGCTGAAGGATGATGAGGTTGCCCAACACAAGAAAAGTGCAGACACCCTATGGGACATCCAGAAGGATCTAAAGGACCCATGACTACTGGCTTCTAGTTCTAGGTTGTAGAAACTTAAAAACTACGATGTAATTAACCATGAGCCTTTAGTTTTCATCCATGTACATGGGGCACAGTTTGCTTTTATCTTCCTAAATCTCTGAATCTGGGTTCACAGAATCAAAGCCTGTGCTTGGTTTAATGCTTGCAATGAGTCCTTGAACAAATAAAATACAACTGTCATAGTGTGAAGAAAAAAAAAAAAGAAATTCTTTCGTTTCCTGATAGTCTCCTGTATTTTCTTCTTTCATTTTACATTTGACCTTTAGATTTTTAAAAAATACATTTGGAGTTTACTTTTATATAAAATAGGGATCTGATTGTATTTTCCTCCTTACAATGAGAAAATTTTCTCATTACTATTTACTAAATAATCCATCATTTCTTCTGATTTTATTTCTCTATCATATAACAAATTCCCATATGTATGTATACAGGTCTGTTTCATGACTTTCTACTCTGCCCTCTCGGCTTAAAGATTTGATCCTGTGACACTGTTTCAATTGTTTTGGTTTATTTTTCAAAATTGCCTTTAGATATTCACCAAATATATTTCAGAATCATTTTATTGATCTACCTCCCAAAATCCTTCTGGAATTTTTTAAAAATTATACTGCATTTACAGATTAATTTTGGAGGAATTAAACCTTTAAAATGTTAAATCATCTTATCTATTATCATGGTATTTTGCTTCTTTTTTAGGTATTTTTAATATCCTTTAATAGAGTCATGCAATATTTCCAGTATTTTTGTATTCTTTATTAGCTTAATTTCTGTATGTTATAGGGTTTTGTTGCTATTAAAATATCTTGTGTTAAAATTTCTAATTGGTTGCTGTTGTTAAAGAGGAGTGAATTTTTATATATTGATCACATA
This sequence comes from Camelus ferus, assembly GCF_009834535.1. NCBI lineage: Eukaryota > Metazoa > Chordata > Mammalia > Artiodactyla > Camelidae > Camelus > Camelus ferus. The sequence goes on along the minus strand of NC_045697.1, from coordinate 107,682,281 downwards.
TCTGGCTGTCTGGCTGAACTCTCTTACTAGTTCTAAAGATTGATTGAATTGAAGAGGTATTTATGTAAAAGATAAACATCTGAAAATGAGAATTTTGTCCCTTTCTTTCCCATCCTTCTATGTTGTAACAGATATTTATCGCTCTTCCCAGCCACCTAGCATGTTTAAACATCCTTCCTAGATATTCAAAGAGGTTTCTCTCCTGGTAAGTTCCCAGCTCCCATGATAAGAGACAGAAATTTGCTTTTTCCAGACTCCTGTGCAACTAGAATGCAGACTTTGAAAGGGAGATTGATGAAGTAAAGAATAAAGCTCTATGAGGAGTCATTGCAGAAGAGAGGCAGAAGACACAGATTGGCTCGTGGCAGAAATTTTTGCCAGTACCCAGTAACACCCAGTACCCAGATTGGTAGAGTTGTGAGGAGCAGATCTGGATTTGGGTGTTGTTCCTAGTTGCGTAGGCTCCAAATTGGGCTTTATAGACTCAATAAGGTAACTAATATTGCTTAATAAGTTACTTTCTTTTAAGCCAGCTAGATACAGTTTCTGCAGTTTGTAGCAGAAATATGACAGTGATATGTCACTTTTTTTTTTTTTTTTTTTTGCCTTTTTGCAATGGCCAAGCCATCAAATACTAATTTGAAAGGTAGTGGTCATGGTGTGGATCACTGTGTTTTTCTCAAACCTAAAGCAAATACAAAGTAGAAACTACCCGTTGTCAATTCAATTTCAAGTCTCTATTTTTCACTTTCTACCAGAAACCAATTTTGTTTATAGAGACAATATGCAGCTGCCTTTGCAACTAAAGGTGGTTGTGTAACACAGTCCAAGCCAATGGGATGTTAGGAGAACAAACCTGTGTGTGCTTTCAGAAAGCCCAGCTGGCTTGGTCCTCATCCCTTTACCCTTCTCTCCATCCCCTTCCTCCTGTCTGGATGGTGGTTACCTAGAGGGGCAGAAAGCACCTTAAGAAGCTGAGAATGAAAGCTGAGTGTGTGGGATGGTGGAAGGGACCTAGAACACTGATGCTTTATGAGGCTGTGCACCATGGCTGTGCTGCCCATCCTTGGACCTCCTGTCTGTTATGAGGAAAAAGCAATCCCTGTGTGTTTATACCACTGCTGTTTGGGTTTCATTTACGTATGGCAAACACATGCCTAGATAATATCACATCTAGAGATTCTGATAAACGTGATATTTGCTGCAGATTTTTGGTTACTGTCCTTCATTAGGTTGAAATTTTCCCCTTTTATTCCAGATTGTGGAGATCTCCTTTCTGACATCTCCAGAATTGTACATGAGAGAGAGCCAGCAACCATTTTTAGTTTACCATCTTATCTAGAACCTGAAGTCTCTGGTTTAATGCATGAAATATGAGTGCAACTATATTTCTTTATAAACTATATGCTTTGAGGATAAGGAAGATACTGTGTGTGTGTATAGATACATTTATTTCTTCCTTCCCTTGCTGCCTCTCAATATTTTACACACAGTTCAGGAACCCACCAAATTCCAAACATTCCATTAGTCCTTGAGGGAGTCATAAAAATGAGTACAGTATCATCTTCACCATTGTAATCCAGTAAGGAAAATAAACTATCAGCCCTAACCACTATAAACAAGGTTTAACATGATTAGAGTTATAGGACATTTTTAAAGGGTAGTAATTTTAGCTGGTGCTATCTGGGAAGGTCTCAAAGACCCATATTTGAAAATTTCAGTTCAGGATAGTGACAAAGGAAGATCCTAAGCTCACCTCCTCTCTCAGACACACTAAATCTATAGCTACATATGAACAATTTCCTCTGGAAAAACAATAACTATCAAGCAACTCCTACACATCAGGTAAATGAGAAAAAAATCACACTGAAGTGGGTAGGAGAGGCTCAAAACCAATGGTGGTGTGGTAACCCGAAATCAGGAGGGAACTCAAAACCCAGAGCTTCTCCCTGGGGAGCTAAGGGTTTGAACCCCATCAGGTACTTTTAACTTTTAATACCTGCATCTGAGACACATGAGCCACCCCACCAGACATCTAGTTTGAAAACTAATGGGACTCACATCCATGAGACCTGCCAGGCTACAGTGATCTGAGAAACAACTCTTAAAAATGGGCTAGTTCATTCAGACTCACCCACCCCATATACCAGCAGAGAGGCAACCAATTGTGAAGTGTCCAGATCTTATGTGAAAGAAGCTTGTTTGATTATTAAAGCATTGGCTAAGGGGCAGACATCTAATTTAACACACATCTAAGGACCTACTGGGTTACTTTCCAAAGATGGAGGCAAGCAGGTGCATCTTTGTGCTCTTCTTCTTCCTACTCCAGCTCACTGGTATCACCCAGGAAGGAGAATGTGCCTTCCTCTGGTGCCCCAATTTTGTAGCTACCACTAAGGGACACCTCTAGATCACCTAGCTCTGGTGGCCAGCAGGATATATACATGTGGTCCCACAGGACTGTATATATTTGCATACTTTAAAAACGAACCTCAGAGTCTGGTTTCCAATCAGCCTGAACCTAGGCATTGATTGAGAACCTCCCCTTGGGCACAACTTCAACTACTGGGAGCCACTAAAACTAAAATAGGCTTCTTGAACAATCACAAAGGTTTGAGAGACAACCAAGAGCTAGATAGCTAAGGGCAGTGTTGAACAATAAGTTTCATGTCCCACACAAGGTCACTCCTTCAAGACTGAAGAAGCAGCTATTTTATCTAAAACATAGAAACCAACACAGAAAGTCAAGAAAAATGAAGAAACAGAGGAATACATTCCAAATAAAAGAACCAGATATAATCTCAGGAAAAGTTCTTAATGAAATGGAGATGTGATTTACCTAATAAAGAGATTTTCTTTTTAATGATCATAAAGATTCTCACTGAACTTAGGAGAAAAATGGATGAACACAGTGAGAACTACAAAAAAGAGATTGATAATATAAGGAAGTATCAAATAGAAGTCAAAGAGCTGAAGAATACAATAACTGAACTAAAAACCACACTATATACATTCAACAGCCAACCTAGAGGAAGAAAAGAGTTCCACAGGACAGTGGAACTCACTCAATCAGAACAGAAATAAATAAATAAATAAATAAATAAATAAATAAATAAATAAATAAATAAAATCAAGATAGCTTAATGTACTTATGGGACAACATCAAGCACACCAATACTTACATAATAGGGGTCTCAGAAGGAGAAGAGAGAGAGAAAGGAGCAGAAAACTTATTTGAATAAATAATGACTAAAAAGTTCCTTAACCTGGGGAAGGAATAGACATCCAGATCCAGGAAGCCCACAGAGTTCCAAATAAGGTGAACCCAAAGAGACCTATACCAAGATATATCATAGTTAGAATGTCAAAAGTTAAAGACAAGGAGAAAATCTTAAAAGCAGCAATGGAAATACAACTTACTACATTCAAGGGAACCCCCATAAGACTATCAGATTTTTCAGCAGAAAATTTGTAGGTCTGAAGGAGTGGCACAATATATTCAAAATGCTGAAAGGAAAAAACTTCCAATCAAGAATACTCTACCTGGCCAAATTATCATTCAGAATTGAAGGAGAGTTAAAGTTTTTCAGGCAGAAAAAGTTAAAAGGAGTTCATCACCACTAGGCCAGCCTTATAAGAAATGATAAAAGGACTTCTTTAAGCTGAAATGAAAGAGCACCTAAATATTTAACAAGAAAACATATTAAAGTATAAATCTCACTAATAAAGGTTAATATATAGTAAAATTCAGAAAAAATCTAATGTTGTAAGGGTGGTGGATCAATCATGTATAAGCTAGTACGAAAGTTAAAAGACAAAAGTAGTAAAAATGACTATAACTACAGTAATTACTTAAGAAATAACAAGATGTAAAATGTGTCATTAAAAACATAAATATAGGCAGAGGGGAAGGTAAAAATACAGAGTTTTAGAATGCATCCAAATTTAAGCTGTTTATCAACTTAACATAAACTGTTATAAATATAAGTTGTTATTTGTAAACCTCATGGCAACCACAAAGCAAATACCTATAGTAGATATAGAAAATATAAAGAAAAAGGAATCTGAGTATATCATTATAGGAAATCATCAAGTCACAAAAGAGAGTAAGAGAAAAAGAAACAGAGGAACTACAAAACAACCAGAAAACAATGATCAAAATCACAGTAAGTACTTACCTATGAAGAATTACTTTAAAGGTAAATGGACTAAATTCCCCAATCAAAAGACATAGAGTGGCTGAATGAATAAAGAAAACAAGACCCATCTATATGCCATCTATAAGAGATTCACTTCAGATGTAAGGACACACATAGACTGAAAGTAAAGGGATAAAAAAGATGTTCCAGGGAAATGAAAACCAAAATAAAGCAGAGTAACTATATTTATATCAGACAAAATAGACCTTAAAACAATGACAGTAATAAGAGGTAAAGAAGGGCATTACATCAAGATAAAGAGATCAATCCAAAAGAGAATGTACAATTTGTAAATATTTATGCACCTAAGATAAGAGTACTTAAACATATAAAGTAAGTATTAACAGACCTAAAGGGAGAAATAGCAATACAATAATAGTAGGGGACTTTAATACTCCACTTTCATCAATGGATAGATCATCCAGTTGAAAATAAATAAGGAAACGTCAACCTAAAACAACATGTTAGGCCAGACGAATTTAACAGATACATAGAAAACATTCCACATAAAAGCAACAGAATACACATACTTTTCAAATGGACATAGAACATTCTCCAGAATAGATCGTAAGTTAGGCCGCAAAACAAGTCTTAATACATTTAAGAGGACCGAAATCATATCAAGCATCTTCTCTGACCACAGTGTTATGAAACTAGAAATCAATTGTAAGACGAAAACTAGAAAATTCACAAATAAGTGGAGATTAAGCAACATGCTACTGAACGACCAATGGGTCAACAAGGAAATCAAAAGAGAAATGAAAAAATATGTTAAGACAAATGAAAATGGAAATATACCAAAATTTATAGCATGCAGGAAAGTAGTTCTAAGAAGAAGCTCATAGCAATAAATGCTTAAAGAAGAAATAAGAAAAATTGCAAACAACCTAACTTTACATCTCAAGGAACAAGATAAAGAAGAACAAATGAAATTTAAAGTTAGTAGAAGGAAGGAAATAACAAAAATCAGAGTGGATATAAATGAAATAGAGACAAAAAAAAAAAAAAAAGCCCCCACAATAGAAAATATCAATGAAACTCAGAGCTAATTCTTTGAAAAAATAAACAAAATTTACAAACCTTTACTTAACAAGAGAAAAAGAGAGGACTCAAATAATATCAGAAATGAAAAAGGAGACATTACAACTGACACCAGAAAAATTTAAACCATCATAAGACTCTTATGAACAATTACATGTCAACAAATTGGACCACCTAGAAGAAATGATAAATTACTAGAAATATATAACCTACTAAGACTGAATCATGATGAAATAGAAAATCTGAACAGATTACTAGTAAGGAGATTGAATCAGAAGTCAAAAACCTCCCAACAGAGAAAAGTCCAGGACCAGACAGCTTCACTGGTGAATTCTACCAAACATTTAAGGAAGAATTAGTACCAATCCTTCTCAAACTCTTCCCAAAAAGTAGAAGAGGAGGCAACACATCAAGACATTTTCTGGGACCAGGATACAAACTGGAAAGGAAGAAGTGAAACTGTCACTACCTGCAATGACATGATATTATGTGTAAAAAAATCCTAACAACTCCACCAAAAGACTATTAGAATTAATAAATAAATTTAATAAAGATGTAGGATATAAGCCAATATACAAAAAAAAAAAAAACTGTTGCATTTCTATATACTAATGATGAACTGTCAGAGAGAGAAATTAGGAAAACAATTCCATTTACAATTGCATTAAAAAGAATAAAATATCTAGGGATAAATACAACTAAGGAGATGAAACACCTGTACACTGAAAACTATAAGACGTTGATGAAAGAAACTGAAGAAGATACAAATGGAAAGAAACTCTGTGCTCATGGATTGAAAGAGTAAATATCATTAAAATGTCCACACTACCAAAGCAGTCTACAAACTCAATGCAATCCCTGTCAAAATTCCAATGGCATCTTTCAGAGAAATAGAACAAATAATCCTAAAATTCAAATGAAACCACAAAAGAAACTGAATAGCCACAGCAATCTTGAGGAAGAACAACAAAGCTGGAGGCATCACACGTCCTGATTTCAAAATATATTATAAAGCTATAATAATCAAAACAGTATGGTATTAGCACAAAAACACACACATAGACCAATGGAACAGACAGCCCAGAGGAAAAAAACACACAAATATCTTCAATTAATTTATGACAAAGGAGCTAAGAATATACAATGAGTAAAGGACAGTCTTTTCAATAAATGGTGTTGGGAAAACTGGACAGTCACATAAAAAACAATGAAACCACATCATTATCTTACACCATACATGAAAATGAATCAAATAAAAATGGATCAAAGACTTGAATGTAAGACCTGAAACCATAAAACTCCTAGAAGAAAACATAGACTGTAAGCTCCTTGGCAGCAGTCTTGGCAATGACTTTGTAGATCTGACACCAAAATCAAAGGCTACAAAAGCGAAAGTAAACAAGTGGGACTACCTCAAACTAAAAAGCTTCTGCTCAGAAAAGGACACCATCAACAAAATGAAAAGGCAAACTACTGAATGGGAGAACATAGTTGCAAATCTGATAAAGGGTTAATATCCAAAATATATAAAGAACTCATACAACTCAATAGCATAAAAAGAAACAACCCAATTAAAAAATGAACAAAGGACGTGAATAGACATTTTTCCAAAGAAGACCTATACATGGCCAATAGGTACATGAAAAGGTGCTCAACATGACTAATTATCAGAGAAATACAAATCAAAAGCATAATGAGTTATCACGTTACACGTGTTAGAATGGCCATCAAAAGACAAGAAATAACAAATGTTGGAGAGGATGTGGAGAAAAGGGAACCCTTGTGCACTGTTGGTGGGAATGCAGATTGGTTCAGCCAATACAGAAAACAGTACGGGGTGTCTTCAAAAAATTAAAAATAAAACTATCATTGATCCAGTGATTCAACTTCTAGATATCTATCCAAAGAAAATGAAAACAATAACTCAAAAAGATATATGCACTTCCATGTTCACTGCAGCATAACTTACAATAGCCAAGACACGGAAGCAGATTACATGTTCATCAACAGACGAATGGAGAAAGAAAATGTGGTGTATATATACAGTGGAATATTATTCATCTATAAAAAATTAAATTTTGCTATTTGCAACAACATGAATGTAACTTGGAGGCATTATGCTAAGTGAAATAAGTCAGAGAAAGACAAATACTGTATGATTCTCATTTATATGTGGAATATATAAAACAAAAACAAATCCTGAGCTCATGGATACAAAGAACAGATTGGTAGTTGCCAGAGGCAAGGGTTGGTGGTGGGAGGAACAGGTGAAAGGAGTCAAAAGATACAAACTCCCCCTGGTAAGTCCGAGGGATGTAATGTACAACATGGTAATGATATTTAACAATGTTGTGTTGCATATTTGAAAGTGCTAAGAGAGTAGATCTTAAAAGTTCTCATCACAAAAAAAAAACTTTTATAACTACATACAGTGATGGATGTTAACTACACATTATATATATATAGTGATCATTTTGTGATATATGCAAATATTGAATCATTATGCTGTACACCTGAAACTAATACAATGTTATATATCAGTTATACCTCAATTTTTTAAAAACTTTAAAAGAATAGTATTTGACTAAAACCTTGATGGAGTTTGTAGATTTTTAATAAATCAAGATTGGTAAGGAAAACATCTCCTATAAAAAAGAATGTCAACAATGACATAGAGCTAAAGAGCTATATTCAAGGGATGAGAAATAGCCCAGGTGGACCGAAAAAAAGTGAAAAACCAACAAACAGCTTTGCAGGAATTCATATAGACTAGGAATACCCAGCTAGGATGTGCTATTATCGCCATGTCCCGGGCTGGGTATATATAAATCGCTAAGCTGCTGAGATTGGTTTTTATGTGTGATTTGTAGAATGTCTCATTGTTTTGTGCTCACAGCTCTTAATGTGACAGCCACAAAGCCCAGTCCTCACTTTCTCTCTGAGGGAAGATGACTGCTGCATCCACAAATATTTTTTAAAGGTCCCATTCTCGTAGCCCCTCCTGATATCAATTGGTCCAGTCTTTTGTTAACATATTCTTCAAGCTTTCATGACATCTGAGGGTGTTTTTTTTTTTTTTCCTTCCTCTCTTCACAGGAGTTACCCATTCTAACTGATCAGTAATAACCTTTTTTTAAAAAAAGGTGTTCTTATAGTCTTGCCATTTATCTTTCGGATTTCTCATAAATTGCATCCTCTTCATGCTTTACTACATACATTTTACACTGGATGTTTTATCCTCAGTCCTAGGCAACCAAATGACACATTAAACTCTCAGATACTTAGGAAACCTACAGCCAGTTTCAAGAGCTTTCTCTGAGTAGGCAGAGAGAGATTACAATTAAGCTGCTATGTGGAGCTTTTAAAAAGAAAATTTCAACATAAAATTATACCCACAGTGAATTCTTGATTTTTCATAGAATGAAATTGTACGAATAATTGAAATCCACAGGTTATCCTCATAAAATCTGGTTTCCTCTGTCTTAGTCCTCTTGGGCTGCTACAACAAAATACCACAGACTGGGTGGCTTAAAAACAACAGAAATCTATTTCTCACAGGTCTGGAGGCTGAAATTCTGAGATCGAGGTGCCGGAGTGGTTGGGAGAGAGCCTTCTTCTGGGTAGCAGACTTCTCATTACATCTTCACATGATGGAAGAGACAGAGTTCCCCCAGGTCTTTTTTATAAGAGCATTAATCCTATTCACGAGGGCTTCACCCTTATGATGTCATCACTTCTCAAAGGCTCCACCTTCAAACACCATCACACTGGGGATTAGGTTTCAACATATTTTGGAGGGATGCATTCAAACCATAACACCTTCTGTGCCGTTAGCCCTCATTTCCTACCTTAATTCCCACTCCTGTGATTCACAACTCTGATCATCCAAATTCTGGAAAGGTGACAGGACAATAAAATTCACTGTTGTAGTTAGAAAAGGGATTATTGTTTATATATCAAATGTACCCATATGAAGAATCAGAGGAACTCACTTTAGAACCCAGACTCATATCTAAGTATATGAGTCCTGGAAGTTATTCAGCAGGACTTTTTATTCAGTTGAAAAATAAAAGCAGATTATCAGATTGAAACAATGATCAAAGGAAAGCATAAAAAAAAAAAAAGCAGTCCTTCCATCAAATACAAAAATCAGTTTGAAATATGTGCTGAAAACTCAAGAATGAGGACTAGTTGGAGACACGTGTGCCGGGTGGGTCTCAGCGTAAAACAGTGGTTCACAAAATGAGCATCCTCCCCTCCCATAGCAGCATCAGCATCACTGTGAACTTGTTAGAAGTGGAAATACTTTGGCCAATCAGAAACGCTGGGGGTTAGCACCCAGCCATTTGTGTTTTCACAAGCCTGCCAGGTGATTCTGATGCACAGTGAGGTTTGAGACCCACTGATGTAAAATACAGGGGAAATATTTAAAGAGTGACTCTTCATCATACCTAATTTACATTCTTCTAATTCTAAAGAGCCATGGGATTTTGCTCCCTGCAGCTTAACTATGATTTTGCAAAGTGAAAACTATAAGATCTAGCCTAAAGAAAGGCATGTATGATGTCCTGTTATCAAAAACAATTCCTGATCTAAGCTGCTCTCGATCTCAGCCATCAGGGCTTAACTCTGGGACATAAAAACACACAACCTTTCTTATCCCTCCCTTTATCCTCTACTTCCCCTTACCTCCCTTCAGGCTTTTCTGTGTCCACAGTCTTTGACAATGAATTTCTGTTCCTAACTCTTTTCCCAGAATTTGTGAATGTATAATTGATGAACAGTGAAATACCCAAAGCTAAGTAGCTTTAGAAAAAAAGTAAGGGATGTTATCTGCAGCCTGGCTATTCAGTTCAGCAATCTAAAGAATTCCATTTTTTATTCTAGGCTTGTTTACAGTTATTTAGCATATTTCATTTGCAAGTATTTTTCTTTTTGAATACGTTTTGTGGAGTCAGGATATGATGCCTTTACAATAAAATAATTGCCATTATTTTTCAGAGAGGCATATGATACAGTTATAAAGATAATAGCATAGACTAGCAATGATTAGCATTAATCATTTAAGAGCTCTTTTAAAAATATATAAATCCTTGAAGTTGGACTCTCTCTAATATCACTAAATTTGGGGGAAGGAAAGACATTGAATTAGAAATACTGGGAGACATGCTTCTTTTCCCTTTTCTTAACTGTACAAGCTGTCTTTTACTATACTAAGTGAAGCAAATACACAGTGATCATCACACAATGAACTGTTGCTTACTTTTGAAATGGTGGAAATCTTTCTAGCACAGTAGTTCTCATCCTTCATTGCATATTAGAATCGTCTGGAGAGCCTTTAAGACTATCAGTGAATGCCAAGGCTATATCCCAGAACAATTAAATAAAGATCTCTGGGGTGGGAACCAGATATCACTTTTTTTTACAGCTTCTCCACCTAATTACCTAATTCCACGGCAGTCATAGATGAGAACCACTGTTAAGTTGATCAAGGTCCTTTTACAGAAAGGATTACATTTGATGTGACTAACACTAGACACAGTATCTGACGATAAGTATGAGGCACCTATTGGTGGTTATTACTGGTTATGAAATCCTTATTTCACATCACATCATTTATTCAAAAATCTTCAGTGGCTATAAAAAATTTAATTTGAAACCTATCAAACACCTAAAACTCTTTTAAAAAAATAAGAGAAAAATTAAAAATTAAAATTAAAAAATATATATACACATACATTATATAGATATCTGTATGTATGTGTAAGTGTAGACACATTTACAGATACACCTGTGCATGTAAATATGTACATATACATATTTGTAATACATATGTATTAACATATAACAATACATTGTAAAAAAAATAGGAGAAAGTCTTCATGACATTGGATTTGGCAATAATTTCTTGGATATGACACAAAAAGCACAGGCAACAAATGTGAAAATAGATAAATTGGACTACATCAAAATTTAAAACTTTTGTGCATCAAAGGACGTAATCAATGGACTGAAAGGCAACCTACAGAATGAGAGAAAATATTTGCAAATTATATATCTGATAAAGGGTTAATACCCAGAGTATAAAGAGGGCTGCCATAACTCAACAACAGAAAAATAACCTGATTAAAACATGGGCAAAGGACTTCACTAGACATTTGTTCAAAAAAGATATACACATGGTGGCCAACAAGCACATGAAAAGATGCTCAACATCACTAATCATTAGGGAAATGAGAATCAAAAGCACAATGAGATACCACCTCACACTCATTAGGATAGCTATTATTAAAAAAAAAATCAAAAACAGGAAATAACAAGTGTTGGCAAGGATATGGAGAAACTGGAACCCTTGTACACTGTTGGTGGGAATGTAAAATGGTGCAGTTGCTGTGGAAAACAGTTTAGCGGTTCCTCAAAAAATTAAAAATAGAACTACCATGTAATCCGGCAATTCCACTTCTGGGCATATACCCAAAAGAATTGAAAGCAAGATCTCAAAAAGATTTTTGTACACCCATGGTCATAACAGCATTATTCACAATAGCCAGAAGGTGGAAGCAACCCAAATATCCATTAACCAATGAATGGATAAACAAACTATGGAAAAGGTACTCATTTATGTTCTGAGTACATGGCAAACTCAACAGAGCATCATTGTTATTAGTATATTAGTATTGTTGTTCATAGCACCATATTTATTGAGTGCTCACTGTGTGCTCAGTAGAATGCTATGCATTATGGCGGCCCAGGTCCTCCTCTCAGATCTCCAACCACATTGATCTGGGACTCAGCTACTGGGCTCTGAAATGATGTCCTGTTTGGGCCAAGCTTCTCTTGGGCTGTTCCATGGTAGAGAGTCAAAGGCAGCCCCGGTCCTAGAGACTCCTGACTCCCCTGGCAGGCAACTAACCAGCACCCTTGCCAAAACTTCCGTAGCCCACACGGTGGTCTAGGATGCGCCCCTCAACCTGCCTTCCTTCTCTACCTCACTCCCTGTCAGACCCGGCATTGTAGTCTGAGGGCTCTCCCCACCCTTCCCAGTTTCCTTTCTATCTTCTCTCACAGGGGAAATCTAAAAAATAATCCTTACATCTTTAATCCTGCTTCTTGCGGAACCTGGCCCAACACAATAAATGCATTATTTCATTCAATTTGTATAACAGTCATACCATGATCGCCTCCACCTTATAAATAGGAAAATTGTAGTTTAGAGAGGTCAGAAGTGGTGGGATCAGGATTTGAACTCTAGTCTTTCTGACTCTAAAACCAACACTTCAACCAGCACATGAGAAACAAATATTAATGTAGATGATTCCTTCATTTGCTAAATATGGGTGTGTGTTTTACTTTGGAAACAATGTTCTAAATATAGAAAAATACAGAGAATAGTATAATAAATACCCACATACCTATTACTCAGAATTTTAAAACAATGATTGAGTTTTTTAAAAAAAAAAAAAAGCTCTTGATTTTTAAATACATTTAAGTAATAAAACAGTACACTTAACTACTACAGACAGAACACCCAGCCCCAGGCCCATTTCTTTTCCTTTCTCCCCACAGAAATAACATTTTCATGATTTTGCTGTGTGTCCTTCCATTCCATAGTTTTCATACTGTTAATACATACATTCGTATTTATAAAAATATATTATATTTGTATTTCCAAATTTTCCATTAATGGATGCATACTTTCTGTACGTCTTTTTTGTAGCCTAGTTCTTTAACTATAGACTAGTTTTTAAAATCGGTTCATGTTCATTCTTCTAAACCAGTGGTTCTTAACAGGAGGCAATTTTGCCTCCCCAGGGGACATCTGGGGAGATGTTTTTGGTTGTCACAACAGGGAAGGAGGAAGAGAGGCTACTGGCATCAAGTAGGTAGAAGCCAGGGAAACCGCTAGACATCCTACAAGGCACAGGACAGCCCCCCAGAGCAAAGAATTACTGGTCTAAAATGCCAATAGTGCCAAGGTAGAGAATCCCTAATCCAAACCAGTGAGTCTCAAAATGTGGTCCCTGATCAGCAGCATCAGCATCACCTGGAAACTTCTTAGAACTTCTAGGACACTGCCCCCTCGCCCAGTGAATCCGAAACTTAGGGGGTGGAGCCCAGCAACTATGGTTTTACAAGCCCTCCAGGTGATTCTGAGGCACACCGAAGTGAGAACCACTGAGCTAAACTACTAAATAGCATTCCGCTGTACAGAAGCACCCCAATTAATTTATCTTGGCACCATTTCACATTTATTAGGCAACACAGTGTTCTTTGTACTGTGACGCTCCTTTGTCTTCCTATGCTAATACCCTGTTACCGAACCAAACTTGAGTCTGCTTGCGCCTGCGCAGTAAAGCCAACCTACTGACCCCGAGTTGTGGTGAAGTGCAGCGTTTTGTTGCAGGGCACCCAGCAAGGAGTCCAGGCAGCTAGTGCTTAAAAGACCCAAACTCCTCGAAAGCTTTCAGGGAAAGGCTTTCAAAGACAGGGTTAAGGAAGGGGCATTGTGGGGAGTGTGATCTGCTCATGAGCATTCTTCTGATTGGTTGGTGGTGAGGTAATTGAGTGTCAACATCCTCAACCTTCTGGTTCCAACCGGCCTGGGAGCTACGTGCTTGTGGGCAGCATACAGTTTACTTCTTCCACCTGGTGGGAGTTTCAGTATTTGTAAAACAATTCAAAGGACAGAATATTATCTACAGTCCTTAAGCAGGAACTAAAGGTCCTTGACTTTGTTTAATGGCTAAACTAGTATTATTTTGTCTTGCTTGACTGTTTTCCTTTTTCCTGCATTATTTCACTTCCCAGATTAAATGTACTCTTTGGAACTCAGGGAAGCCTAGGAGACTAAAGGTTTACTGTAGACAAGAGGCAGGTAGAGGACATGAGGGTGGAGTCTGTTCCAGGAAGGTCCCATAGGGTCCTGCTCGGTTACACCCCTTAACAAACTCAAGTGGATATTTTAGTAGTAACAAACATCTATTGAATGCTGGCTATGTGCTTGGCATTATTCTAAATGTTTTTCATCTATTAATTACTCATAAAAATCCAGGGAGTACGTACTAGTATTATCCAATTTCACAGCTGTAAATTAACTAGTTAAGTAAGTTGTTCAAGGTCACACAACAAAGTATCTGGCTGAGCTAGGATTTGAAGCCAGTCTGTCTAGGACTAAAGCCTGTTTCCTTACCATCACACATACTCTCAAAAACATAGGCCATACCATTTCGGCTTAATTTCTAGAACCCAGTATAATGGCTGGTGCGTCCAAACATCTAACAGAAATCAATGTGAGAATGAGAGAAAAGGATGCAGTGAAGATGGAATCTAATCTCCATCTGACATGTTTCCAACAAGCACAGAAACCACGTTTTCTCTGAAATACCTCAAAGCACCTGCTCCAGCCGTATATAAGGCATTTATACTTATATCACTAAAGTGTAAACTGCACAAAATTTGGAGGAAGAATCTGGCTTCTCAATACTTTTTTTTAAACTAAAAACAGGATTTGAAATCAGATTGAGAGGAGGGAATAGCTCAGTGTAGAGTGCATACCTAGCATGAACAAGGTCCTGGGTTCAATCCCCAGTACCTCCAATAAGAATAAATAAATTGATAAAAACCTAATTACTCCCCCACAAAAATAAAAAATAAAAAACTTAAGGAAAAAAGAAATCAGATTGACTTCTGGCCTAAGCACATGAAAAATAGATGCTACAATCTTAATGGTATTTTTAATCCTACCCAAAAGAAAAATCCCTAAAGAAGGACCTTTAAACCTTTTCTGTGGTTTTAACTTTTCTTGAGTGTCACATTCTAAGTGGTATGAAAACTTTAGTGAGTTTTATCCTAAAATATTCAGGGCGACACTAGGCATGCAACCTATCAGGCCTGAGAGCACTGCTTCTGCCTTTAAAGGGGGGAACTACTGGTATTTGGGGTGGAATAATTTTTCACTATGTGGAACTCTCCTGCACATCGCAAGAAGTTTAACATACCTGCTCCCTACCAGGAAGTGTTGCCAGGAGTGTTCCCAGGTGTGTGACAACCAAAAATGCCCCTGCACAGTTCCTGAACATCCCCTAATGCCTTGATACTCAAAAAATGTTAGAGAGATTGTTAGAGATGCAAAAAAAAAAAAAAAAAAAAAAAAAGTAAGGCACACCCCAAACCCAGGGAATCTGAAACTGCATTTGAACAAGATCTCCAGTGCTTGGTCATCACACGGAAGTGTGAGAAGCAGTGTAGGACCACCTGCTGAGAAGCCATTTCCCTGGAGAAACTCTATAAATCAGAAGGCATGTACTGAAAGGTTCAGACTAGAGATGCTAAACAATTTGCAAAGCAGTTCTACTTCTGACTGAAAATCAGTAAATTAGAGCATTTCTGAAAAATGGAGTTCACATCCAGTAAGATGCAGGGTCAAATGGTAGATGAGCAAAGTTCCAACAAAATTGTTTGCACCCCTCAAAGCATCCTTGCCTGAGAGAAAGAAATAAAAGGGATCCAAATTGGAAAAGAAGAGGTAAAAGTGTCATTATATGCTGATGACATGTTACTATATGTAGAAAACCCTAAAAGGTCCACACAAAAGCTACTAGAGCTGATTGAAGAATTCAGCAAGGTAGCAGGTTACAAAATTAACGTTCAAAAATCAGTTGCATTTCTTTACACTAACGATAAGTCAACAGAAGAAGAAAGTAAAGAAACAATTCCCTTTAAAATAGCACCCAAAGTAATAAAATATCTGGGAATAAATCTAACCAAGGAGGTGAAAGAATTATACACAGAAAACTATAAACCATTGATGAAGGAAATTAAAGAAGACTTTAAAAAATGGAAAGATATTCCATGCTCTTGGATTGGAAGAATCAATATTGTTAAAATGGTCACACTGCCCAAGGCAATCTACAGATTTAATGCAATACCTATCCAATTACCCAGGACATATTTCACAGAACTAGAACAAATCATAATAAAATTTATATGGAACCATCAAAGACCTAGAATTGCCAAAGCATTACTGAAGAGAAAGAAAGAGGCTGGAGGAATAACTCTCCCAGACTTCAGACAACACTATAGAGCTACAGTCATCAAGACAGCATGGTATTGGTACCAAAACAGACATATAGACCAATGGAACAGAATAGAGAGCCCAGAAATGAACCCACAAACTTTTGGTCAACTCATCTTCGACAAAGGAGGCAAGAATATACAATGGAATAAAGACAGTCTCTTCAGCAAATGGTGTTGGGAAAACTGGACAGCAGCATGTAAAGCAATGAAGCTAGAACACTCCCTTACACCATATACAAAAATCAACTCAAAATGGATTAAAGACTTAAACATAAGACAAGATACAATAAACCTCCTAGAGGAAAACATAGGCAAAACATTATCTGACATACATCTCAAAAATTTTCTCCTAGAAGAAATAAAAGCAAGAATAAACAAATGGGACCTAATGAAACTTACAAGCTTCTGCACAGCAAAGGAAACCAGAAGTAAAACAAGAAGAAAACCTACGGAATGGGAGAAAATTTTTGCAAGTGAAACCGACAAAGGCTTGATCTCCAGGAATATATAAGCAGCTCATATGACTCAATAAGAAAAAAATAAACAACCCAATCCAAAAATGGGCAGAAGACCTAAACAAGCAATTCTCCAAGGAAGACATACAAATGATCAAAAAGCACATGAAAAAATGCTCCATATCACTAATTATCAGAGAAATGCAAATCAAAACTACAATGAGGTACCACCTCACACCAGTCAGAATGGCCGTCATTCAAAAATCCACAAATGACAAATGCTGGAGAGACTGTGGAGAAAGGGGAACCCTCCTACACTGCTGGTGGGAATGCAGTTTGGTGCAGCCACTGTGGAAAACAGTATAGAGATTCCTCAAAAGACTAGGAATAGACTTACCATATGACCCAGGAATCCCACTCCTGGGCTTGTATCCAGAAGGAAATCTACTTCAGGATGACACCTGCACCCCAATATTCATAGCAGCACTATTTACAATAGCCAAAACATGGAAACAGCCTAAATGTCCATCAACAGGTGACTGGATAAAGAAGATGTGGTATATTTATACAATGGAATACTACTCAGCCATAAAATCCGACAACATAATGCCATTTGCAGCAACATGGATGCTCCTGGAGAATGTCATTCAAAGTGAAGTAAGCCAGAAAGAGAAAGAAAAATACCATATGAGATCGCTTATATGTGGAATCTAAAAAACAAAAACAAAAACAAACAAACAAAAACAAAGCATAAATACAGGACAGAAATAGACTCACAGACAGAGAATACAGACTTGTGGTTACCGGGGGGTGGAGGGTGGGAAGGGATAGCCTGGGATTTCAAAATTGTAGAATAGATAAATAAGATTACACTGTATAGCACAGGGAAATATACACAAAATGTTATGATAACTCACAGAGAAAAAAATGTGACAGTGAGTGTGTATATGTCCATGAATGACTGAAAAATTGTGCTGAACACTGGAATTTGACACATTGTAAAATGATTATAAATCAATAAAAAATGTTAAAAAAAAAAAAGCATCCTTGCCTGTAGGCAGATATTTAGATATATGTCAATTTATATTGCTTTTTAAATTTATATATTTAAATATCTATATCTATATATTACTAACTAGGAATCTGTGAAAGAGTTACTGAAGTGTCAGCCTTTTTGGCAAACATACGGAGTGTGAAACAGCCACAGACCTCAGCTGCTCACCTCTGATCTTGAATGACTTGGTTTATGCACCCTAGTATGCCAGTGATCATTTCCATGTGTGCCTTGATGAAAAAAAAATACCAGGAGTTACTGTTATCAGCAACAGGAAGTCACTGAAAGTCTGTTTGTTTCATTCTAAATTGTGGTAAAATACACATGACGTGAAAATGTCCATCCTAACCACTTTCACGTGACAGTTCAGTAGAGTGAGGTATATTCACCTTGTTACGCAGTGGGTCACCAAATCTCTTTTCATCTTGCAAAATTAAACCCTATATTAGTTAAACTACACTCCCCTACTCCCCACCTCCCTGGCAACTTCCATTCTACTTTGAATTTGATGTCTCTAGGAACCACATATAAGCGGGATCATACAGTATCAATCCTTCTGAGTCTGGCTTATCTCACGTAGGATAATGTCTTCCAGATTCATCATGCCATAGCATGTGACAGAGCTACCATGACTGATTTTTAAAAAAAAAATTTTTATTGAGTTATAGTCATTTTACAATGTTGTGTCAAATTCCAGTGTAGAGCACAATTTTTCAGTTATACATGAACATACATATATTCATTGTCACATTTTTTTTCGCTGTGAGCTACCATAAGATCTTGTATGTATTTCCCTGTGCTATATACTGTATAATCTTATTTATCTATTCTACATATGCCTATGAGTGTCTACAAATTTTGAACTCCCAGTCTATCCCTTCCCACCATCCCCCCTTGGCAACCACAAGTTTGTATTCTATGTGTATGAGTCTGTTTCTGTTTTGTATTTATGTTCTTTTTTTTTTAAGATTCCATATATGAGAAATCTCATATGATATTTTTCTTTCTCTTTCTGGCTTACTACACTTAGAATGACATTCTCCAGGAACATCCATGTTGCTGCAAATGGCATTATGTTGTCAGTTTTTATGGCTGAATAGTATTCCATTGTATAAATATACCACATCTGCTTTATCCAGTCATCTGTTAATGGACATTTAGGCTGTCTCCATGTCTTGGCTATTGTAAATAGTGCTGCTATGAACATTAGGGTGCAGGTGTCTTTTTGAAGTAGGGTTCCTTCTGGATATATGCCCAGGAGTGGGATTCCTGGGTCATATGGTAAGTCTATTCCTAGTCTTTTGAGGAATCTCTATACTGTTTTCCACAGTGGCTGCACCAAACTGCATTCCCACCAGCAGTGTAGGAGGGTTCCCTTTTCTCCACAGCCTCTCCAGCATTTGCATGACTGATTTTTTAAAAGGAAAAGATTAAAGTTTCCCTCCTAAAAAATAATTCACAGTGGCCAGCATCCTCACAGTTGCGGCAGGACATGTTTGGAAGAAGCAGAAGATTAGGATAAACTCCATGCCCAATGTGGTGCATTTCCCATGGAGGAAATATATCATGTTTGTTCTCATTGGACCCAGAAGTCTCCAAATTGATACAATAGTCAGTAATTTTTTTTTTCTTACAAGAAATTTCAGTCTTGCAGTTCTATTCAAATCAAGTTGACATTTCCTGATCGTTTTAATGTTAAGAGTCTGTAAGTGCTTAACCAGAAAGCTGTCAGGTGTCCAATTAATGCGGCTCACTGGTTTCTGTATTTGATAGGATGTGGTAACCATATGAATCAAAATAGGATGAATCAAAATACAGAAGAGGGTTTGATTCAGAATCTTAGTTCCTTTACTATATTTGATTGATTTGGTTTATGACAACTTGCAAACTTATCCTTTTAAAATACACATTGTGTTAAATTTCACCCATCAAAGGGCTAGTTTTATTTCCTCTTTCATCATGAATAAAAGAGAATTTTTCTCAAGTAAGGATTCACAGTTAATTCATTTATCTCTAAAGCCTGCAGACAGTTACCTGAGAATACTAATGAGGTGATCTTGAAAGAGTTGGTTGTTAATTTTTTTTTTTTTTTTTTTTTTTTGGCTGATTGGCTGGTTGGTTGTTATTATTCTGCCGAACAGTGGCGGAATGAGCGAATGCATTTCTCTGCAAAGGGAAATTCTTCCCACTGGCTTAACCTTTATCTTCAGACTTTCATATGTTTATGAAAGCCTTCCTCCCATTCATTAGATACATTTAAAATATTTACCATGGGTGAAAAAAGTTTTAAGAAAGAGATTGCTAAACTATTCACTAAGCTATTACAAGTTATATATTAAAAAAAAAAAATCAAAAAACTGAATAGAGTTCCAAGCTCCAAAAGCACTTACTGAGATTCCTGCCATCATTTTTGGAAACTTATAATTATTTTATCACTTATAAAGTAATTGAACTTGATAGATTTCAGTGTTCACTAGAGGGTAGTCAATTGAAGCTGTGATAAGAGACAGAGTTTTACGTTTGCAGCTCTGAATGGGTATTTTAATTTTTGTCCTTAATGTTCATTAATTACTATAATTTTTGCTAACTTTCCTTTCACTTAAACATTTCCTAAAGTTCTAGAACTTGTAAAGGCAAGATATTAAGAGAAAGCCTTCTCCAAAATAAACTTTTAAAATAGTCCTGTCCAGGATTCTCATGTTCTTTAAATTTGGGGTGATGGTTTGGGGATGGGGAGGAGATAATTAGATTTGTTTGTTTGTTTGTTTTTACTTTTAACAGAGATACTGGGGATTGAACCCAGCACCTCCTGCATACTAAGCTCATTCTGCCACTAAGCTATACCCTCCCCCAAGGATCTTCATATGTAATGACTCATGGTTAAACTAGAAATACTTATTAAGTGTAAGTGGTTAAGTTACCAAAATTAAGCATCTCATAATACTGTTTACTCAGTTGTTCCTAAATCTTATGTGAAAGCAGAACAATGTAAGCCTAAAATATATATAAAGTTTTGTATAGCATGGAACATATAACAATAATAATACATCATAACTCTATAGAGCTTTACAGTTTTTAGCACTTTCACAGATTAAGTAATAAAGACTTACAGGGGATTCTCAGAGGTTTTTTTTAAACAGTTCTTGAGGAATTCATTGCTGTTCAAAGGTACGTAGCCTCTGCCAAATGTAAATTAAGAAATTTTGGACTATGAAAAAACTTTGCTACAAAGATATAAAAACATGTAAGGGGCTTCTGTTTCCACACAAGATGGAGTAACAGGGACTCGATTTATTCTCCCACCTGAAATCCCCCAAAAGAAAGAAAAAGATAAAATTTAAGAAGAGTTCTCAAGGCAACGAGCAGCAGACAATGAAGAAAAATGACCCCTGGAAGATAGGAAACAAGGAAGGGGAGGCCCACGCTTGCCGCAGCTTACTGCTCTGGGAGGGGGTCGGGGCTGCTGTGCAGGGACAGAGCTCTCGGCTCAGCCCAGCGGACTCCCGGAGTTGAGATGGAGCTGACCGTCCAAGAAACCAAAACGCTTAGCAGTCACAGGCCAGGGTACCAGAGAAGAAAGAGCTGCACAGAGAGAGAACCCTGCAGGTGTACAGAGGCCCCCTGAGTTTTCAGCAGAGTATTGATTAGTGCATGCATGTGAGGAAACTGCATGAGTGACAGGAAAAACTTGAAAGGTACAAACTATCAAAGCTCACTCAAGAAGAACTAGGCAACTTAAAGAACCCTATACATCTATTTCCAAAATTGAATATGTAGTTAAGAACCTTCCCCCACAAAAAAACTCCAGGCTTAGAGAGCTTTCCTGGTGAACACTACCAACGTTTAAGGAAGAAATAATACCAACTGTAAACAGATTTCCGGAAAATTTAAATTTAATTTCTGATTAATTCCATGAGGCCAACATTCTCCTAACACCAGATTGGGACAAACACATTACAAGAAAACTGTAGATCAATATCACCCATTAATATAGATACAAAAAAATTCTAAACAAAATTCAGTATTAATAATACATCATCATGACCAAGTGGGGTATACTACAGGAATGCAGAAGTAGCTTAACATCAGAAAATTAGTCAGTGTAATTCACCATATGAAACTGAAAAAGAAAAATCGTAAGATGATCTGAGCATGAGATGCATAAAGGCGTTTGACAAAA
Organism: Camelus ferus; assembly: GCF_009834535.1. Classification (NCBI taxonomy): domain Eukaryota; kingdom Metazoa; phylum Chordata; class Mammalia; order Artiodactyla; family Camelidae; genus Camelus; species Camelus ferus. The sequence goes on along the minus strand of NC_045697.1, from coordinate 107,660,276 downwards.
ATCTAACATCCATTTTTTCAGTAAAATAAGGAACTTCCTCAACATCATAAAAGGCATCCATGAAAAATCTAACTAACATCATACTTAACTGTGACAGATTGAATGTATTACCCACTAAGATCAGGAGCCAGGCATGGATCAACACTTCTTTTCAACAGTGAACTACAGGTTCTAGAGAGGAAGAAGTAAAACTGCTCTTACTGTCAGACAATATGGTCATTATTTAGAAAATCCAATAGAATCTACAAAAAAGCCACTAGAACTAACAGGTGGGTTTAGCAAGGCTATAGGATACAAGATCAATATACAAAAATCAATAGTATGAAAGTAATCTGTATAATTTTGTGTCTGTATAACTTCTAATCTGTATAATACTGTAATGGTGGATACATGTCATTATATATTTGTTAAAACCTACAGAATGTACAAAAAGTGAATCCTACGTAACATAAGCTATAAACTTTAGTTAATGATAATGTATCAATACTGGTTCATCAATTGTAACACATGTACCACAATAATTCCCAACGTAAATAATATGGGAAACTGGGGAGTAGAGAGAGTAGGTGAGAACTCTCTGCACTTTCTGATCAATTTTCCTGTCAAACTAACCCAGTTCTTTAAAAAAAACTATCAATTTTTAAAAACTAATATATAAACTTACAATTAATTAAATTATGTCCGTTCTTCCCAAATTTATTTCTAGATTCAGTGCTATCCCAGTCAAAATGCCAGCAGATTTTTCCTTGGTAGAAATTGACAGGGGCTTCTAAAATTCATATGGAAATGCAAAAGACCTGAAAGAGCCAAAAGGACTTTGAAAAAGAAGAATAAAGTTGAGTGACTAAGCCGACCTGATATGAAGACCAATGATAATGCCATCGTAGTCAAAAATAGATGCTACTGAGGGAAGTGCAGATTGGAGCACCATTTCCATGTATCAATTAGCAAATGGCTGAAACGCTTTTGACTGAGCAGTTCAGTGCTAGCAATTTTTACTGAAAAGTGGTCAAACACATACAAACAAGAACAAAGATATTAAAATCATCCTTCTTCTTAGTGGCTAAAAACTAGAAAATAGAAGGACTGCAGAAATTTTCCAAACTAGGGGGAACTAAGGATGCAAGACAACTAAATGTAATGTAAATCTTGGATTGCTCTTTAATGAGAAAAAAGGACACTAGAGGGACAACTGGAAAACATGTGCGAAACGTCTGTAGATTAATTGTGTTATATCAATATTTTCCCTGGCTTCAGTATTGACATGGTTTTGTCAGATGTTAACTTTGGGGAGACTGGATAAAAGGTATATGGGGAAAAAACTAGAAAATAAACAGATATTTAACGAAAGGAAACTGGTTAAGTAAATTATGATATACACTTATGTTAAAATAAGTATGCAGGCCAGGCATCAAAAATCATGTATTTAATGACGTGGGGGAAAGTTCAGGTTATATAGTTATGTGAATTTAGCAGGTAACAAAATGATAGGTTCCTCCTTTGTTTTAAAATATCTGTTTATATATCTGGAAGAATTTAAAGCAAAATATTTACAGTTCTAAGTGAAGAAGTTATCAGTTGTTTTTCACAAAAATTGTATATTGCTTTTGTAATTTTAAAAAGGTTTTAAAGTTTAGATTTTTTAAAGTTTTATCATTGAAAACATATATTTATCGAAACAGTCATTTTTAGCATGCAAAAATGATGGCTACCTCAAATTACATGTGATAAATTAAGATTCTGTTTCAAACTGGTGAAGGAAGATCTTTCTCTAAATGACTGGTAATTAAACCTTAAAATCTTTGTTTCTCCCTTCCTGTTCATTTAACTGTGTTTGTTTTCATTTTATGGACTGTACTTGCTATTGTTTTTTATATTTTAAAATAAAATCTGTACATGCTTTCTATACATGAAAAATACAGAAGAGTATTCAGAAGAAAATAAACAATTATCTGTAATCACTACTAGTATGTTCTCATGTCTTATTATTCTTTCAAGGACTTGCGAGTGGGCTTCTCAGTCCTTGGCCTGTATCAGTGGAAGACCCATTAATGTTAATAAGCAAACATGGAATCACTCCCGTGAGCCAACACAACCTCATGTAACCATGATGAAATTATAAAATTCTCCTTTTGCATATGGTGGGATGGATATTTACTTATTTGTTTTGGAAGTTCCCTCATTAATTTTCTTCTAAGTATTAAAGTATCCATATTCACCATTTTGTAAAATATAAAACACTATAGTGCTTGCTTCAGCAGCACATCTACTAAAATTGGAACGATGTAGAGAAGATTAGCAGGAATGACACACAAATTTGTGAAGTGCTCCATATTGAAAAAAAAAAAAAAAAGGACAAACGAACTTATTTACAAAACAGAAACAGGCTTACAGAAATAGAAAGTGAACTTATGGTTACCAGGGGGGCATGGGGTGGGAAGGGATAAACTGGGAGTTTGAGATTTGCAGATACTACCTAATATGTATAAAATAGGTAAACAACAAGTTTATACTGTATAGCATACGGAACTATATTCAATATCTTGTAGTAACTTATGATGAAAAGGAATATGAAAACGAATATATGTATGTTCATGTATGACTGAAGCACTGTGCTGTACACCAGAAATTGACACAATATTGTAAACTGATTATTAAAAAAATACATATATACAAAAAAAATTAAAAACACTATAAAGAAGAAAACAAAAAACAACAGTAATTCTACCGTCAAGGATTATCACTTGTAACTTCCAGGGGTTTATTCTATGTAAATATATGCAATATAAACTACGTAAAACCATGTATTGTTAGGATTTTGCTTTTTTTCACTTAACATTTTCTTATTATCAGTTCTCCTATCTTTTAAAGGGCGTATTGTATTTCTTTGTATGATACATTACAAGTCATTTAGTCAGTCCCTGATCACTGAACATTTTGGTTATTTCGAATTTTTTTACGAGGCAAGTCCACTGTCCTCTGGGATACGGGTGCAGATAAGCAAATCCTGTAAGAACCATCAATTTACAATTTCGTACTCCACACACACTATGTATGAGTTTTGGTTTTGTTTTTGGCAAGGAAGGGCAATGGATGATAGCGGAAGGACGTGTAGAGGGTAGAAGTGGGGGTAATCCGCTCCATCTAGTTCAAGAAGAACCGCGTTTGCCACTTTAGGGAGGGGTTCCCTGGGACCCCGCCCCCAGACCATTCACCAGTCATCGCCGGTTCCCACTGTATGCTGAGCTGCACTGCACCCCTGTGGCCGAGCCGCGGCACTGCAGCACAAGAGCACCAAATCGCAGGGGTTTTAGGGATGACGTTTGGTTTATTTGGGGAACTGATTTTAAAATCCAATTTAAAGCTGTAATTTTTTTTTTCAGCACACAAACAGAAAATGATAGACTGTGTGGGACTGTGGTCTGTAATACACATTTCTTTAGAGCCCTAAGCGCTTGAATGAAAATAAACTTCCCCCTTATATCCCTGACTCTTTTTCTACAGCTTCAGTCGGGCCACTCCGCCCTTAGGCAGTATCTTTTAGCCGTATGAACCACTCGCTGCAAGTCTCCAAATGAGCTAGGCTTCCTTTTGCTCACGGGACTTTATACAGGCTGAGTAAACCCCAGACTCCCTGTTCCCTGCCTAACTCCTAAATCCCCTTAAGATTTAGATTCCTTTCAATCCCCTAAGACAGGGGTGATGGTTGACTGGTGCTGGGAGCTCCCCCAGCTGGAAAAAGTAATTCCTATAAATGCATCACTCTCTCCCCTTTTGGACTGGAGGGTCCCTGAGCACAAACGGGACTCCTCCTCATTTTGCTCACCACTTTTCTTGCCGTGGAGACAGTAAATCACGAACAGATAGTAGGAGTCTAGTCTGTTCAAAGGAGGAAAGCACACAAACATGGATAGTATAGTATGTTTTCTCCATTCAGTTCCACTGTATTCAGTTCTGCCAGTATCGATGGGGCACCTACTCTGTCCAAGAGTGCTCACTGATAGCATGGGAGGTGGGAACGGAGGCGAGGAAAGCTATGAGATGAGGAACTGATATCTCCTGCTATTAACTCTGCAGTTTGTTATTCCTTTCAAACACTTACTGCGTGGACAAAGCTTGAGGTGTTGAGGTCCAGACATTGGTCCAGACTTGAGACGTTAGGCTCACACATGCATATTTTTAAGGCTTCTTTCTTTCTTTCTCTTTCTTTCTTTCCCTTTCTTTCTCTCTCTCTCTCTTTCTTTCTTTCTTTCTTTCTTTCTTTCTTTCTTTCTTTCTTTCTTTCTTTCTTTCTTTCTTTCTTTCTTTCTTTCTTTCTTTCTTTCTTTATTTTCTTGTCACCCGGTGATTCTATGTGTAGCTAGCATTAAGAACTTTGACCGCAGAGTATCTGTAAGAAACTCCTGAGTCCCAAGTTCTTAAACAGTGAGAAGTAACAGTGACAATATCAAGCAAGCCAGTGGAACACTATTTGAAGACAGGAGTAATTAGCTATCCATTCTTCTGCGAGGAACCCTTTGATTTTCCTCTGAAGAAAAATCCCTTCTTTACAGTAACTACTGTTCACAGTTTATGAGAATTACTGCTCCAAGTCCTTGGGGTTGAGGTAGGGCTGATTCTCACCGTCACTTCCGATTCCCCACCACCACACACACACACGTGCGCGCGGGCACGCACATGGTACCTGCACGCACAGCCCACCCACGTACTGATGCTACTTTCTTTTTCAACTTGAATTGCACGTGGATCCAGCCACGTCTGAACCTTTAGACTGAACTTCTACTCTTATTAAACTTTTCAACTACTGAGCCAATAAATCCCCTGCCACTTTTTTCCCTATATGAGTTTGAGGTGGGTTTTGTCATTGCAACCACAAAATTTCTAACGAACAGAAATCTTTGAGACTTTCAAATGAGACATACAACTTTCTATTCTGTCTGCTCATAGAAAGGGGATACGTTTATTGATGTGTCCTGCTATGTTGAGATTCTTTTTTCTTGTTCTCTGATAAGATTTTCTTCATTATTCTTAGTGGAGCTTAAGTTTATTAAACATGAAAAGCCCATATATTTGGTCTAGCTTAGCCCTGTTCAGTGTATTTGTTTTTGACATGGGCTTTTAAAAGCTGCTCACACGAATAAAATGGAGACAATGAGACATCTCACAGAACTGTTGATGGTAAGATGAAATAACATGTGAAATCACCTTATGCCATATAAATATTGGGTATTATTACTACGGGTTTCATCCTTATTATCATCATATTTCATTTTCTGCCAACAAAGATGCTGGAGAGTTATTTATCGAAAGCTATACAAATGCAAACTGTAACTGAGCAAGTAAATGATGGAAAAAACGGAAATTTGATTCCTTTGAGGCTCTGATCATCTCAGGAATGTTGTAAAAGATCAGTTGAAATAATGTCGAAGGTGCTTAGAAAAGAAAAATGCGATGTGATTATAAGGTACTGTTATCTCAGCCCTTCTGGTCACTGAAACTTTGACATTGTTCATATGCATATGTGTTTTATTTCAGAGCTTATTAATATCTGGTACTTCTCACTTAATTTTAAAACAAACAAAAAAACCCCACATGCTGTTTAATAGAGTGCAATCTTATACAATGAATGGCTTTATCTTGGTTTTCGTTCTCTTCGGCCTCTCTGTGGCATTTAACCACCCTGGCAACCCACTCCTTCAAATTCCTTCCTCCCTTAGATCCAGTGACACTAATTTCCCTACTTCTTCTTGACCTTTTCAAAGACTTTTGAGTCCCTTCTCCCTTCCCAACTCCTAATTCCAGGGATGATGCCCACAAGGCTCTGAGCTTCGTTCTCTCTCTCTCTGTCTCTCTCAGTCCTCAGTTCCTGTACAATTCATCCATTCTCATCTATCTTACATAGTTCCTTCTTCCCACTATTTATTCCAACATGTACGTCCTGCCACTAGCTCACTTTCAAGATCTTCAACCCTTCTCCGTTCCAACTAACTGCCTTCACAATTGCCCGGTTTCAGTTGGTGGCAGCCTCACGGAGCCCGTGTCCCTCCCTCCTTAGAGCGTTCCTATCTTTCAGTCCCTTTTTCCAGGCTCCAAGTACATTAATGCCTTCCCGACTTATTTTTCTCTGCTCTCCCGAGACCAACACAGCAGCCCAGGTCCTCATCACCAGCCTGCCCATCCTCATAGCTGGTCTGTTTGGCTCTGGACTCTTCCCACTCCTGTCTGTCCCATGGACAGCAGCTGAATCCAGTTCCTATAATGCCTCTTTGTGAGCTCTGTCAGAGCAAGTACTGCACACTGGGCATCTTGGCGCCCCCAGCACCTGGCACAGTGCCCAGCACAATTATGGCTCTTGACTGACAGTCGTCCCATTGCTCAGGAGAGTTGCTTCAGTGTGTGTGTGTGTGTGTGTGTGTGTGTGTGTGTGTGTGGTATCAATTTCAGACTTCTTAGCTTGACTCTATAATATGAATTATTCATCCTGTCTTGTTTTAAATTGCTTCATAGAATAAACCCTTTACCTAAGCCAATCTAGATTTTCCTTTTATAAATTTACATTTCACTGATAACTAAGACCAAACTCTTTAGCAATCATTAATTCTCTGCTATCAATGTAATTTGTCTCCCTAACTAGATTATGCTATCCTGAAAGCCCAAAATTCTAACAGTTTTTAGATCCACTCCCTACCAAACACCCTTTCACCACAAATATCTATTTTCCTTTATAAATTTACACTTCCCTTCTTATTTGTAGATCCATAACACATGTTTATATATCTCATAGCACCTAGCTCTGTGCTGAGTCCCGGTGGTCACTCATTGAATATTTGTTGATTAATCACCTGGACTGATCATTATTCTACTTTGATTTGCTCCTGGACCGGGAAACCCAACACAAAAGAGCATCTTGCTGGCCTGACTTGATATCGCTCTCTGGAGATACAAGAACTTAACTTATCACAGAGTGAGTCTTTTGATAATTGGATGATAGATCCCCAACTATTTATTTTAGCTCAAAATATTAGAAGGAAAAACAATGATAGCAGCAGTGGCTAAGCATGACTGTAGACACCGTGGGACTTACAATGAAAGACTGACAGCCTCTGAGCTGCTGCGATGTAAAAAAAAAAGAGGTGGCAGGGTGACCGAAGGACGTTTATCAGTCCAGTCTTGTGTCATTTCTGATTTTTTTTCCTTTTGCCAACAACAAAAATGATCACCTGGTATCCCGAACGAATGAATGGACCTCTTTTCAATTCCTAACTCAAAGCAAGAGAGTTATTTGGAAGACTTGATAGAATCTAATACATTATGTCGATGCAGGAAGGAGGCTCTGAAATGGAGTCTTTAGGGCTGTATAATTCTGCATGTATTTGAATAATTCAAACTGGTGTGCCCCCTCCCCCAGCCATCCTTTTATTCTCCGCACACTGCAGACATTAACAACACGAAGCCATCGCACATTCGCGCACTTTCTGAAACAATTGAGCTAATTGTGAACTTGCCAACTCCTAACAAAAATGCTAGTGTGTGTTGCTCCGCAGTCGTGCCCAGTTCTACGAGGAGATAACAACACTGTTGTCTCCCTCGGCCAGGGCTCCCAGATGGGTCACTGGGCTGAGGCAGAACTGGGCTGTGTTCTTGGCAGATGGGTTGGAAAGTTGGCTGACTTGTTCAGAAACCTGACATCCTGGACATCTCCAGCCTCCACAGACAGAATTGACACAGTTCAATCTCAGTCTCACCTCATCAGTAATTTTCCTTGGAAAAGTTTTTTTTACTGTGTAGCTCGCTTTCATTCTGTTTCTATGATGACTGTATGTTTGCATGTCATAATATATGTTATGTATTATATATAAATCTTTTAAAGTCTGTTATATAAATATATATAGAGAGAGAGACAGAGACAGAAACAGAAATGGAGAGGGCAGCGTCTCTCAGCCTCGATGCTATTAACGTTTGGGGCTAAATAATTCTTTGTTTTGGGGACTGTCCTGTCACGACAACCAAAATGTCTCCAGACATTGCCAAATGTTCCCTGGCAGGAGAACTGTCCCTGGTTGAGAAGCACTGATATAGAGTAATGCTGAGTGAATTATTTGAATTAAGGTCTTAATGGAATACACGTGCAGACGCACAATCCAAGGCAATGTACAACCACATAAAAATTCATTAGAACTGAAATATTTCCAACTGAGAGTCATTTTTATTTCAAGAAATGTAAAATACAGCATAATGAGAGTATTAAAAAAATCGAATGGACCCTTAAATTTTGTTGCCAATTTGTCATTTTTAATCAAGCCTATTTGATATACTCAGCTTTTATTCAAAACATCTGAATAAGGAAGAAAAATGTTTCTTACGCTGCCTGTCTCTCCTACTGGGCCCTACTAGGAGTTTGCACTGTAGACCCAGATCCTGTCCTAAGGACTTAAACACATTTTCTAATGAAGGGGTTCATGCAACATAGTATCTGGTCCATGAATGTTAATTTTCAGTAGCTCTGAATGATTATTATTATCTTATTTAATCCTCATAACATACCTTCGAGGTATAAATTATTATTCCTGTTTTACAGACAAGGCTCAGAGAACAGAGGAGCTTCCACAAGGTCACACAATCAGAACAAGTCAGAACTACCTCTAGAACTCAGATCTTTCTGGCCTCAACTATGTTTTAACCTTTTTTTTTTTTTAACTCCCATATTAAGGGACCCAAAGCCAGGAGAAGAAATAAGTTATCCATAATCCCAGAGGGGGAAAAAGAGTCCCAGAAGGATGGCTTTGGTTACCCCACTGGGGTTGCTGCGAAGGAATGATGATGGCTGTGACATGAGGTCCCTTCTCACTCATAGTTGTGGGGATGTCATCCCATCTCTGCTCCTTCGAAGAGCTCCTCCTCTGCATGCCGACTGAAAGTCCATTAAGACACCTAAGTTCAGCCCAATCACTTCCAAGTCAGATTTTGACCCATGAGGGTAATAGAGGAGGACCCAGGACAGATGTCAGAGAGGCTGGGAACAGTGGGGTCACAGGGTAGGCAAAGGGAGATAAGGATCAGAAGGCAAGGTGGGAGGAGAATAAGGCTGGGGGGCAGGTAAAAGTGTGTGGCCCAAACTAAGCAGAGAGGGGCATGCTCACAGGGTAAGAGGCAAGGGAAAAGGCGTGTCTCCAATAGTGTTAAGTTTACACTATTGTTTCAAAGAATCGGTTTGCTAGGGCTGCCAAAGTACCACAGACTGGGTGGCCTTAATGACAGAAATTTATTTTCTGACTATTTTGGAGACTAGAAGTCCGAGTTCAAGATGTCAGCAGAGTTGGTTCCTTCTCTGGACCACGAGGAAGAATCTGTTCCATGCTGTCCCCCAGCTGCCGGTGGTTTGTGGCCAGCCTTTGGTGTTCCTTGGCATGTAGAACCATCACCCCATCTCTGCCTTCATCTTCACATGATGTTATCCCTATGCATAGGTCTGCCTCCAGATTTCCTCTTTTTACAAGGACACTGGTCATATTGGATGAGAGTTCACCCTAAAGATCTCATCTTAACTTGATTACCTCAGTAAAAACCGTCTCTCCAAATAAGGTCATATTCTGAGATACTGGGTCTTAGCACAACATACGAATTTTGCAGAGGTACAATTCAGCCCATAACAGGAGCCAAGTAACACTGGATGCATAAGAATGAGCAATGCAACTCTCCCCCGCTCTTCCCTCTTCAGCCCTGACCCAGCAAGAGGGACACCAGCTCCAGGTTCAGAGGCTGGAGGAGCTACCACAGGGCAGCAGCTAGTGAGTCACGATCAAGCTACTGCCTCATCTCCAGGGAAGACCTCACAAAAGCTACTGTGGGTGTCTTTAAAGTGTCAGCTTAGCTCTTAGATATTGAAATTTCTATTCTGAACTAAGGAAGTTTAAAAAAAATGTCTTTCAAGATAAAACAGATATTAAAGGTAAAAAAAGGACCACCTTTTAAATTAAACAATTTGAAGGACCATGTGTCAGTGACCCAGAAGTAATTAAGACATCATTAAGGTACTCTGAAGTGTAGGGACAGAGTTAATTCATACTCAGTAGAGCAGAACCCAATCATAAATTTCAGCCCTTGGAGCTTGAATCAGGAAATTCTCAGAGTTCCAGCCAGAATCAACTGAACATCTAGAGGAGACATTTGGCTTTTGCAAAGCAACTGTCATCTTTGTCCTATGCTTGTCTCCAGTCCTTCTGGACACTCTTCAGCCCCATGTTGAGTTGATCATGGTGCTCTATCCCCATTCCCACCACCCACCCCAGTTTCAGGATTAGCCCCAGATGCACACAGGAATCCAGCCAAGTCATTTCCAGCCCTAACCTAGAATTTTCTACTGGAGTTGTGGGGAAGAATCTCACTCTTGCCTGTTGGGTGAATCCAGGGCTGTCAGAAGCCATGCTCCCCACCAGGAGGGGGAATGACATGAAGGATAAACAGGAGTCCTGGTGGCTTTGAGCCCAGTTATAATCTCCAAGAATCCAGAGTTGCTTGGTTCTGGCTTTCCTTTTTTTTAATTAAAAACAAACTTTTAATAATACCTTTATTAAAGGACCTACTGTATAGCACAGGGAATTATATTCAATTTCTTGTAATAATATATAATGGGAAAGAATCTGAAAAAAATATATGTATGTATATGTATAACTGAATCACTTCGCTGTGCACCTGAAACTAACATTGTCAATCAACTACATTTCAATTAAAAAAAAAGAAAAAATAATAATACTAGCTTTACTGAGATATAATTCACATACCACAAAATTCACTCACTTAGAATGTACAGTTCAATGGTTTTTTGTATATTCTGAAGGTTGTGCAAATTTTACCATTATCTAACTTTGGAACATTTTCATCACCCCCAAAAGAAACCCCATACTCGCTAGCACGCACTTCCCATGACCCCTCCCCCAGTCCCGGGCAGTCACCAGTCTGCTTACTGGCTCTGTGAATTTTGCCTTTTCTAGACAGTCTCACTCTACTCTCACAGCTGTTTTAAAATTGTTTTGGGGTCTGTCTCCCCAGCCAAGGCAGGAGCTGTCTCAGGAGGGTACTAAGGGTACCAGCCAGGCACTAGGGAATAAAATTCCCTAGCAGGGGGCCCTTGCCTCTCTCCCATAATTTGGGAGTAGATAATCTAAGCAAATTTCTTAGCTTAGAACTCCTAGTGGATTCATGCCTAGAAGGTAGTGAACTTTTTTGGTGTGTGTGTGTGTGGTAAAATATATATAACATAAAAGTTATAATTTTAGACATTTTTATGAATACAGTTGAGTGGTATTAAATACAATCACATTTTTGTGCAATCCTTACTACCATCCATCTCCAGAACATTTTCATCTTCCCCAATTGAAACTCTGCACACATTGAACAATAACTATCCACTCCCATCCTCCCCTATTCCCCTACCCCTGGTAGCCTCTCCCCTACTTTCTGTCTCCTCTAGATACTTTATAACAGTGGAGTCATACAATACTTGTCCTTTTGTGACTGATTTATTTCACTTAGCAGAACGTTTTAAAGGTTCACCAATATTGTGGCATTGTCCGTACTTCATTCATGTTTCCTCCCCAAACTGTTTCTATTATGGCAAAATATATGTAACATAAAATTTACCATCTTAACTATTTTTAAGTGTACAGCTCACTAGTATTAAATACATTCATAATGTTGTGCCACCATCACCACCACTCATTTCCAGAACTCTTTTCATCTTGTAAAACTGAAATTGAACACCCACTAAACAATAACTCCACATTTTTTCCTTCCTCCCAGACTTGGGCAACCAACATTCTGCCTTCTATCTCTATGACTTGGACTAATCTGTATACTCTCCAGAGACTATATGATGACCAAATATTCTCTATAAGTGGAAATGCACAGTATTTATCTTTTGTGACTGGTTTATTTCATTTAATATAAAATGTCCTCAAGGTTCATCCATGTTGCAGCAAATGTCAGAATCTCCTTCCTTTTTAAGGCTGAATAATATTCCATTATGTGTATATACCAAATTTTTGCCTATTCATTCATCCATCAATGAACACTTAGGTTGCTTCCACCTTTGGACTATTATGAATAATGCTGCTATGACCATGGGGGTACAAATCTCTCTTTGAGACCCTGCCTTCAAGGTATAGATATATACCAAGAAGTGGAATTGCTGGATCATATGGTAATTCTATTCTTTATTTGTAAGGAACCATCATATTGTTTTCGATAGTGACTGTACCATTTTTCATTCCTACATTCCCACGCACAAGGGTTCCAATTTCTTCACATCCCCACAAACACTTGCTTTCTGTTTGTTTGATAATAGCCACCCTAATAGGCATGAAGTGGAATCCCATTGTAGTTTGATTTGCATTTTCCTAATGGTTAATAATATTGAGCATTTTTCCATGTGCTTATTGGCCATTTGAATATTTTCTTTGGAAAAATGTCTGTTCAAGTCCTTTGCCTATTTTTTAATCAGATTGATTATTTTTCTTGTTGTTAAGTTGTAGTTATTCTCTATATATTCTGGATTTTAATCCCTTATCAGTGATATGATTTGTAGACATTTTCTCATAAAGTGAATCTCCTGTAGACAGCATAGAGTTGGATCGTTCTGCCAGTTTCTGTCTTTTAACTGGAAAATTTAAGCTATCAAAGTAATTATTGACAAGGAGAGAATTACTTATGTCATCTTGCTGTTATTTTCCATATATTATTTCTCTTTTGCCCTCATTTCCTACACTTTTTTGTCATTAAACCTTTTAATTGGTTCTCATTTCCTTTTCTGTACATTCTATCGCTATTTCTTTGTGGTTATCGTGGAGATTATATTAAACACTGTCAAACTTACAACAACCTAAATTGAATTTATACTAGCTTAACTTCAGCAATAAACAAAACTGTGCCCTTTTACAGCTCCATCCTGACCCCTTTCAATTGTTGATATCATAAAATTGCCTCTTTATATATTGTATACATAAAACATGAATTAATAATCCTTTTACATGCATTAGTATTCTAAATTATGTAGAAAACAAAAGGTGGAGTTACAAGCCAAAATCAAAATAATATTGGCTTTTAGACTAATAATTATTTTTGTTAATGTGTTAGTCTCTTACATCATGTAGAAAACAAAAAGTGGAATGACAGACAGTTGTTACAAAAATACCAGCTTTTATAATTGCCCCTGTGTTTACCCTGACTGACAGCTATATAGTTTCATACAGCTGCAAATTGTTGTCTAGTGTCCTTTCACATCAACCTCCAAGACTCCCTTTAGCATTTCTTTCTAGGAAAATCTAACGGTAATTAACTCCCTGGGTTTTTGTTTATCAGGGAATGTCTTAATTTCTCCCTAACTTTTGAAGGACAGTTTTGCCAGATGTAGGACTCACAGTTGACAGGGTTTATTTGTTTTGTTTTGTTTACTTTTGGTGCTCTGAATATATCAGCTTATTATCTTCTGGTCGTCAAAGTTTCTGATGAGAAATGGTCTTGTTGAAGATTCCCTATAAGTAATTAGTTGCTTCTTTCTTGCTACTTTCAAGATTCTTTGTCTTTGAAAAGTTTGATCATTGGTATGTCTATGTGTGAGTCACTCTGAGTTCACCCTGAAGTTCATTGAACTTCTTGGATGTCTATATTCATGTCTTTCATTAAATTTGCAAAGTTTTCAGTCATCATTTTGTCAAATATTCTCTCTGCTCCTTTCTCTCTCTCTTCTCATTTTAAGGAGAAGCCCCACGGAATGATGGTTTGCTGTGTGGTCCTTCATCTTCTCGGCACTCGCTGTGCTTCCGTTTACAGACATTAGACATTTTCTCTGGTCACAAGTGCCATCCAAGTGTGAATAAGTAAGTGTGCCCTCTTTTCAGCCCCCACCTCAGCCCCGTGTTCCTCTAAATAGAAAAGGTGCTGGGTATCTCTTCAGAGTCTCTGTGGCCATGGTTCTCCCACCTGGGGCTTAAAGCAGACCGCAGCTCGATCTTCTGAAATCCTTCCTGGAACTACCTTTTAAGACTCTCTCAGTGTGTACGTTGGTCTGCTTGACGGTGTCTCATAGGTCCCTCATGCTCTATTCATTTTTCTTTTTTTCCTTTCTGTTCCTCAGATGCAATAGTTTTTCCCTTGTACTCTCTTAAGGTTCACTGATGCTTTCTTCGGCTGGTCCATTTTGCCTTTGAATCCCTCTAGTGAAATTTTATTTCAGTTATTGCATTTTTCCATTTCAAAATTTCTTTTTGGTTTCTTTTTAGGTTCTGCATCTCTTTTAAAATTTCCATTCTGTTCATACAGCTACTTCTTGACTTTCTCCACATCTTCCTTTAGTTCTTTGAGCATCTTTAAGATAGTTGTTTTGAAGTCTCCTCAGGTCTTTTTCAGCGACAATTTATGTTAATTTATTTTTCCTTTAAATGGGCCTTACTTCCTTGTTTCTTTGTGTGCCTCATGATGTTTTGTTGAAAATTGGACATTTGAATTTGTGATGTGTTAACTCTGGAAATTAGATTCTCCTCATTCCCCAGAGTTTACTGGGTGTTTTGTTTTTGTTTTTGTTTTTAAATTGTTGTAGGCTATCTCCATGCCAAGGATCAGCCTGAGGTGTAAACATAAGGTCGTCTCAGGTGTTTTCTGAGCCTACACCTTTCCATGAGTATGTGCACTGACTCTCTAACTTCCCTCATATAAGCAGTTGCTTTTGAATTCCCCATCATTTAATGTCTTGCTCCTAAAAAGGGGAAAAGAGAAAAATGAAGGGGGAAGGGCACTAGCTTTTTAAGCTCCCTACAAGACACTTCAGTTAGAGGGAGAGGGGCTTGCAACAACCGGGGGAGCTGAAAAAACAATGGCCACCCACCACTTTGTTTACATCTCTGAGATGAGACAGAGCATTAGCAATCAAAGCACAGATCCTTGATATTTCAAGGACAAGGTCCTTTTTGACCACCCTGGCTCTGGAAGCTATGTGAAAACTGCTCCAAGAACACATGCACAGCTAGGCAGTTGTACCATGGAACTAGAAGTGGGGGATGGGTAGCTGCCACGGTGCTAAGATCTGAGACTGACCACAGTTTACCATCCAAACTTCCTCTATAACTTGCAAGCCTTCGATAGGCCCCAGAGTTCCAAAATATCTACAGCAGTCAGATTCTATCAGTGCAATTATTGTCTAAGTGGGGAAACTGATTCCTGGTGCTCCCTACTCTGCCATCTTCCCAGAATCCTCTGTTGGTCCTGGCTTTTCTTTCAGTCATTATCTATCCAATAAATCTAATGCTGAGACTAAGCTGGGTTTGGCATTCTGTCACTTACAACCAATAGAACCCTGAAAAATACACTTGGATTCTGTTCCAATACTATAGAAAATGAAATATTTTTTTCCCACAGTAGAATATAGTTCTGCATGGCTAATAGTAACTGAGGGTTTAATAAGTGCCAGGTTCTGTTAATTCAAACTGAAAGTTTCCATGCTACTTTTGCTAACATTTCACTGACCCCATGATCAAGTATATCATAACTAGGAGGGGGATAACCCACCATATTCCCAGGCTGTGGTTATCTGTCTCAGCTGAGGTCTGCCCTAGGATACTAGCAATGATAATGATAGGATCTGGGGCAATGAAAGGGCAGCTCAGAGAATGAGTTACCATGTAAAAACCTCAGAAACCACCTCAGCATTTGAAGCTTAATTATAGAGTGAAAAAATTTCAAAACCTTGGTAGGCTTGTCAGAAAGATTTTCTCACCTTTTTATCTAGGGCTAGGTTGGCAGTTCTCTGTACTCATGGAAATTAGCCCTACCCTAACATAGAGCAAGTCACCACACGTTCCATAACTCCTCTGGAATAGAGGGTAATCACCTAAGCCTGACAAATACCCTACACAATCTCACTCAACCTCTCCTTACATCTTAATTTCTACCTTACTCTGCTGTTTCCTGATTTGCTTCAGCCTTGGGGAACTATTATCAGTTCCCTTTTCATGCCTTGCAAGGTCCCATCTCTGCTTCCTTGATCATGCCATGCCTTCTGCTGGTCCTCTTACCCTTGAAGGTCAGCTCAGATGCTTTTCTACGAGCACAACCAGAAGTGACTTACTGATCCTTGAGGTCCTAGGGCTCCTTGGTTGTGCCTCTCCTCTGGTGACCCTTTGCTTATCATGTGGCTCTTGTGAGGGCATCCTCTCCTCCTTGACCATGTACTGTCTTAGACTAGAGACTATAGCTTTATATTATTCACATTACCTAAAATAATTTACAGTAAATTTTTGTTGAATGAAGGAATAAACAAAGGAATGTTTCTTGGCACTCAAGTTTCTCCATTATCTAGCCTAACTCTGTTAATCCATTTTCTTTTGGCTCTTTCTAAATATGGTTCTTGTAGGTCATTCCTGCCACTGTTCCCTGGGTATACTCTGTCAGCTTGAAGTTTTTGCTCATATCAATTCTTCAAGCACCTTTTCATTTATTCAATCATATATCCATTCATACATTTATTCACTCATTCACTCACTCATTCATCCTATCACTAAAATGTTCACTGAGCATCTGTTGATTGTGCAGAGGGACCAAGGACACAAAAATGTCCAGGACTGGCTCCTCATCTTGCAATATGGTAGGAGAGACAGGGTGTGTAAGTTGAGCATTATAGATACCATGAAGTATGGTAGGGACATAAGAGAGGTACATACACAATAAATGTGGAGATGGAGGAGGGAGTGGTTAACTCTACCTGGAAGGTAGGGGACTGTGTTCAGGAGAACTTCACAGAGGAGTATCATCTAGAAGGTTGTTAAAAGTGGACTCACAGTGAAGGGTGGTGGGTTGTCCTCAGTGTGGCACTTCCAGGCCCCTGTGACACCCTTGCCCCAACTGAGATTCTGGAGCCTGAATTTGGGTCTTTCCTCAGAAAGGGATTAGGAGTCTAAGACCCACTCAGAGTTACTTTTGGGGGGGCTAATTTGCAACCCCCTCCAATTGGTTAATAAATTATTTCTTTATATAAGCAAAATCTCCAATTCTGTTCTAGACAAATCACACACTTGGTCTGCGACCTTTTTGGGTTCTTTAAAGTACCTGTGTCCAGTGTCACCAGATTTTTCTTTATTGTATTAGTCAAATTCTAGAGTTCAAGGGGTGACTCATTGGCACACCCCACGTTTAACTGCTTTATGTGAAAATTCCTCCCCCTTTACTAGGCTGTAAACTCCATAAAGGTGAGCTTTGTCCTCCCTAGCACAACACCACTTGTGTGAGGCCCATGGTGAGGGGTCAGTGCCTCTTGAAAAAATAAACTCTATTCTCTCTTCTTTCCCGAGGTAGTTCTCATTTCTCTCCATTCCTCTCCTCCTCCAACTCTTTATCTGCTGACCCTTATTTTCCTACCTCCTGCAGTAAATTTCCCTCTGGCCCTGGGGAGCAATCTGCTATCTAGGAAATGCAAAATGTTTTCAGGAAAGTATAGAGCCTTCCCATAGTGGGAGGATATTTGAATGTAGAACAGGATTAGACAAAGATTTGAACTAGCTGATCTTTAGCATTTCTTCCCCCATTGAGATTTTACAATTCTGTCTCAAGGTACTGCTTCTAAGGCTGAAGTAGCTTGTTTGCCACAGTTCTTGTGGTACTGATTTTTTTCAGGTGTTGTTATTGCAAGAAGTTGGACAGGGGGAGGGATTTTCAATATAAACCATACCTTTAAACTGAGATTAGGAAGTTACTAGCTGGTAAAGCATGTTCATTGTGTTAGTCATTAATAAATTTACAAAAAAATTTTTCAATCACACAGTGATAAGTCAAAGAAAACATAGTTCAAGGCTATTTAGAGGAACTAGTGTGTGTAACAATACTTTGTAAACTCTGAATACTATGCAAAGATAAGATCTTATTTTTAATGTTATTAATACTTGTAGCAAAATAGCAGAAAACACATTCTTTTCAAGTGCATATGGAACATCCCCAAGATAGATCACATGCTAGGGCACAAAATAAGTCTCAATAAATTTAAGATTGAAATCAAATCAAGCATTTTTTCTGACCATAGAACCATGAGACTAGAAATCAACAAAAGATTATAAAAGATTACTACAAACAACTGTATGCCAATAAAACGGACAAGCTAGAAAAATGGACAAATTCCTAGAGACGTACAATCTTCCAAAACTGAGTCAGGAAGAAATAGAAAATATAAACAGACCAATTATCAGTAATGAAATAGAATCAATAAAAAAAAAAAAAAACAGAAAGAAAAAGGGAAAGAAAGAAAGAAAAGAAAAACAAAGACAAAAACAAAAAACCCTCCCCCAAAACAAAAAGTCCAGGACCAGAGAACTTCACAGGTGAATCCTACAAAACATTTAAAGACGGCTTAACATCTATTCTTCTCAAACTATTCCAAAAAAAAGTTGTACAGGATGGATTGCTTCTGAACTCATTCTACAAGGCCAGCATCACCCTGATAAGAAAACTAGTCAAAGACACTACAAAAAAAGAAAAAACATTACAGGCCATTGTCATTTAATATAGATGCAAAAATTCTAAACAAAATATTAACAAACCAAATTTAACAATACATTAAAAAAGATCATAAACCATGATCAAGTGGGATTTATCCCAGGGATGCAAGGATGTTTCAATATCTGCAAATCAATCAACATGATATACTACTTTAACAAATTGAGGAATAAAAATCATATGATCACAGATGCAAAAAAAGCTTTTGACAACATTCAACATCCATTTATTTTAAAAATCCTCAATAAAATGGGTAGAGGGAAAGTACTTCAACGTATTAAAGGCCATATATGACAAACCTACAGCTAACATCATACTCAGTGGTGGAAAGCTGAAAGCATTTTCTCTAAGATCAGGAACAAGACAAGGATGCCCACTCTAACCACTTTTATTCAACATAGTGTTGGAAGTCCTAGACACAGTTATCAGACAAAAAAAGGAAATAAAAGCATCCAAATTTGAAAAAAGTAAAACTGTCATTCTTTGCAGATGATATAGTACTATGTATAGAAATCCTAAAGATGCCATCAAAAACAATTCAAATAAATGAATTCAGTAAAATTGCAGGATACAAAATTAATAAACAGAAATCTGTTTGCATTTCCATAGACTAATAAAAGGGAAATTGAGAAAACAATCCCATTTGCAAGTGCATAACAAAGAATAAAATATCTAGGAATATATCTAACCAAAGAGATAAAAGACATGTATTCTGAAAACTATGAGACATTGATGAAGGAAATTGAAGACAACACAAACAAATGGAAAGATATTCCATATTTATGGATTGGAAGAATTAATATTGTTAAAATGACCATAACTCCCAAAATAATCTACAGATTCAGTGCAATGTCTATCAAAATACCAAAAGCATTTTTCACAGAACTAGAACAAATAATTACAAAGTTGTCATGGAAATGCAAATGATCCTGAATTGCCCAAGCAATCTTGAGAAAAGAACAAAGCTGGAGATATCAAGTTCCCTGATCTCAAATTATACCACAAAGCTACAGTAATCAAAACAGTATGATACTGGCACAAAAATAGGCACAGAGATCAATGTAACAGAATAGAGAGCCCAGAAATGAGCTCACACCTATATGGGCAATTAATCTATAATAAAGAGGCAAAAATATACAATAGGGAAAGGATAGCCTTTTCAATAAATGGTGTTGGGAAAACTGGACAGCTACATGCAAAAGAATCTAACTGGATTACTTTTCTCACACCATGCACAAAAATTAATTCAGAATGGATTAAAAACTTACATGTAAGATCCTAAACCATAAAACTTCCAGAAGAAAACATAGGCAGTATACTCTTGGACAACAGTTTTAGCAATATTTTTTGTATATGTCTCTTCAGGCAAGGGAAACAAAAGCAAAAATAAACATATAGGATGACATCAGACTTAAAAGCCTTCTGCACAGCAAAGAAAACTCTCAACAAAACAAAAAGGTAGCTTACTGAATAGGAGAAAATATTTGCAAATAACATATGTAATGAAGGGTTAATATCCAACATATATAAAGAACTCATGCAACTCAACATCAAAAAAAACCAATCTGATTAAAAAATTGGCAGAAGATATCTGAAATCTGAAAGATATCTGAAAGAAATATCTGAATAGATATTTTTCTAAAGAAAAATTACAGATAGCCAACAGCACATGAAAAGATGTTTAATATCACTAATCATCAGGGAAATGCAAATCAAAAGCACAATGAGATACCACCTCACATCTGTCAGAATGGCAATCATCAAAAAGACAACAAATAACAAGTGCTGGTGAGGATGTAGAGAAAAGGGAACCCTCCTGCACTGTTGGTGGGAATGTATATTAGTGCAGCCACCATGGAAAATATTATGGAGATTCCTTAAAAAATTAAGAATAAGCCTACCAAATAATCCAGTTATCCCACTTCTGAGTATTTATCCAAAGACTATAAAACACTAATTCAAAAAGATATTTGTACCCCTATGTTCATCACAGCATCATTTATAATAACCAAGATATGGAAACAACCTAAGTGTCCATCAACAGATGAATGGATAAAGAAGAAGTGGTATATACACACAATGGAATATAGTCATAAAACAATGAAATCTTGCCATTTATGACAATATGGATGGATGCAGAAGATATTATGCTACACAAGAAAAGTTGGACAGAGAAAGACAAATACTATATGATCTCACTCATATGTGGACTCTAAAAAGCAAAATAAACCACAAACAAAATAAAATGAAAATAGACTCACAGGTACAGAGAACAAAAGGGTGGTTGCCAGAGAGGAGGGGAATGAGGCAGCTTAATAGGTGAAGGGGATTAGGCTGTACAAACCTTTGTTATAAAATAAATAAGCCACAGGGATGTTATATACAGCATAAGGAACACAGGTAATAATATTGTAATAACTTTGTATGGGGAGAGATGGTTCCTAGACCCATCATGGTGATCATTTCATAATGTAGGCAAATGTCAAATCATTAATTAGTACACCTGAAACTGACATAATATTGTACATCAGCTATATTTCAATAAAATAAAGTAAATGAATGAATAAATGAATGCCATACCACCCCCCAGCCTCTTTCAACTATTGTAATCATTGACGTCTATCGCTAAAGTTTGAAGACAAGATTTAGAATAAAGTGCCTCTTGGAATAGAAACACAGTCATGGACATGTAGGGATCCTGTTAAGACAACTGCACACCCCTCCTTCAGTCAGCGCCTGAGGCATCTGACCTAGGCTTCTGCAGTGTTTAGAATGAATGGTATTTAAGGCAAACCAGCCCTGACATCACATACGTCCTTGGAATTAGGTAGTAGGCCGATTAACCTACAGACACGCAGAAACACAGCCAGGGTAAGGGAATGGATGAGTGACATCAGGAATGATCCAAG
The DNA here is from genome assembly GCF_009834535.1 of Camelus ferus. NCBI lineage: Eukaryota > Metazoa > Chordata > Mammalia > Artiodactyla > Camelidae > Camelus > Camelus ferus. The sequence goes on along the minus strand of NC_045697.1, from coordinate 107,638,836 downwards.
GCTTCAACATTTGGTTTGCAATCAGGATCCATTATGAAGCTGCCCATGTAACCCCAGCAGAGAAAAATCTCTAACAAATAAATTCCTGACTTCAGAAGAAAGGGACCTTTTTCTCTCAAACCATTACCTTGGAGCATCAGTCATCTTGATGGCAGATAAATCATAGTTCATCTCCAGCATTTATCCAAGTGCCCAGAATATCATAGGCATTCAATATTTATTAGACAAATGAGTTTCAGTTGTTTAGAATGTTTGACAGTTGGTTCCAGGTAGAGGTGATAGATTAAACAAATGCTGCTGTTTTGACTCCCTCCAGAACCCACGAAAACTCATTAGGATGGGGAGAGAGGGAGAAGCAAAAGCAACAGAATTTTGGAGGCTAGAAAGCAGTGATAAAGGACAAGGCAGACCTGAGAAAACCAAATGCTAAGTTCGTGGTGTTGCAAGATCCCTCAGATGTGGAGTGAAGATGAAGAGAGCTAACATAAGGGAATTGGTTGGAGGTTGGAAGCCACTTGGGAAGTAGTACTACTTTTATGTCCTTTTCCCACACTCTTTTCCACTGAGTGACCCCCTACCTCCACCTCCCCTAACAGAAGTGGACATTTATCCACTTTTTTCCCCAAAGCTGAAAGGGCTTAGGAACTCTGCCAAGAAAACAGGGATTAATTTATGTAGACACACCACATGGTCAGATCCTCTCCCAATTCCTGATATGCTGGAAATCAAGCCTCACTCTCCAGACAGAAGATTGGAGAAGACTTCTCTAAGGAAAACGACTAGCCCAAGTGGGGGAAAAAAATCCCTAAAGGTAATGGTATGGAGTGGGATTTGGGGCAGGGGAAGGGATTCCCTAACAAAGAGCTTACTCATGTCACCTTTAAGTAAAGTTATAGTCAATAGGTTCCCAAAGCCCAGAGCTTCTCATCAGTTTTTTGCTCTCCCACCCTTAAATATAAGCAGGCAAGTAGGCTTACCAAACATCCGAGGAAATACCAACGTGAAAGATAACTGAAGGACCGAAATTGCCAGACTGAAAAGACCCACAAAATACACAGCTCAGTGAATAGAAACAGACTTATACCAAACACATGATCTTGAAATTTTAGATTGCCAGACACAAAGACAAATTTCTCCAAACTCTGGAAGAGAAAAAGCGCATGCAAAGGAGTAGGAATCAGAATGGCATCAGAATTCTCAACAACCCTGAACCCTGAACTCTGAGGGCAGTAGAGCAGTGCCTCCAGAATTCTGAAGGAAAATGATTTCTTACTCAGAATTCTTGCCCATCAAGAATAAAGGTAGAAAGTGGGAGGGTATAGCTCAGTGGTAGAGAGAGTGCTTAGATGCATGAGGTCCTGGGTTCGATCCTCCGTATCTCCACTATAAACAAACAAAGAAACGAACAAGCCTAATTCCACACCCCCCACAAAAAAAAGTGGAAAAAAGAATAAAGATAGAATATACATAAATTCTTAAAGTTTACCTTCTATGCACCATTTCTCAAGAAGCTAAGTGATGATGTGCTGAATCAAGAAGAAACAGAGAGTAAAACAAGAAAGAAGAAGGTATGAATTAAAGGAAAACAGAAAATCCATATAAGGAAATGGATGACGGGAGTCCTCAGGATGATGTGTGCTAGCTGTATACCAGGTATGGGGGGCAAAAAGCACAAACTGGAGCAATGTGACTCCAGAGAGAAGACATAATTGAGGCAGGTTATCGCTACGATGCCACATTACTATTTTTTTTTAAATCTGACAATGGAATGCCTGGATGAGATTGATCCAGGTTGTTATTTGTATTTCCTTACCCATGTTTTCATGGCATTTCTGCCCACCTGCCCACCCTGAATCCTACACTAGAACATACAGCCTGGATAAGCTGAAGATGCTCACTAAACCCTGGGGAAGGTTTCTGCTTTGACCTTCTCCAGAACTGGAGGTGGGCTTTGGTGAACTTAGAAGCATCTCTCCCACCACAGTCTTTCCAGGTGTCCTGTACCCAGACCACCTGCCAATGGTCCCAACGGGAATAAGTCCTGTGTTTTCCAGGTCTCCCTCATGACCTTGTCCATTGATTCTCTAGTAATGGCTGTTACACACTTTCATGGAAGCTGGAGCCAGACTACGGGCTAGAAATTCTGTTCAACTTATCTTCTTAGAGATCTTCCTCTACCAGGGCCCTCATGCCCTTTTTCTTACACACCTGGGGTTCTGCTTGCTGCTCAGCTTTACATTAACCACAGAGAGCAGTTGATAAAATATTTGAGAAAAGGGGATGTTCAATAGTGGTATTCGCTACATATGTTGATGACTTCCCCTTTGAAACTTTGGTGATGATACCCTGAGGATGCAGCCAATAAGTACTGGATGGAAGTGGAAGGAGTTTGTTGTAGAAAAGCAGCCTCAAAGGGTGCTGAGCAGCCTTGAGAAAGTATCCATCTTCTCGGCTTCCATTTCAAGCCCCACATCATCTCCATTTGGCTGCCCAAATCTCCAATTCCAAATCTTTCCCTGCTGCCAGCACCTAGACTCTTTCCAAGACACAAAACAAAGCAAAACAAAACAAACCAAAACAAAACAAAACAAAACAAAACAGAATACCCAAGTGGTAGCAATGATGTTACAGAGAGACTAAGGGTGTAACGAAGGGAGGAAGCTAAATCCAAAATACTGACCCTTCTCAATCTTCTTCCTGGCCACCGGGTCACTCTGCTGCTAAAAATCCTCCATTGATCCCAACTGCCCCATCTATGGATCCTTCAGTATGACGTACAAAGGATAATATCATAATATCACCTCTTCTACCTTGCCAGCTTCACCTCTGGTCCCCTTATAGACCCTTTCCCTTGTTCTCAGCAATATGTAACTACTTCTAATTCCCTGAATATGGTGTTCACAACTATTTTGACCATGCCTGGACGTCTCTTCTTACACCCTCCCTTCTTCTTTGCCTGATTAATACCTGCTTATTTTCAACACCCAGTTCAGACAGTTTACATTAGCGTTTACATTGTATGTTGTACAGCCTATGAGTTTTGACAAATGTATAATATTGTACATTCTATGGGTTGTGATGAATAGTTACATTTATATCATACAAAATAGTTTCACTTGCCTAAAAATCCACTGTACTCCACCTACTCATCCTCCCTCCCTCCCTCAAACCCTTGGAAACCACTGATCCTTTTCCTGTCTCCATAATTGTGCCTTTTCCAGAATGTCATAGAATTGGAATCAAATGATATGTAGACTTTTTTAACTGGCTTCTTTCACTTAACAAGATGCATTTAAGTGGCTTTTTGTGGCATATTATAACTCTGCAAGGTAAGTATTATTTTTAGTAGATGAACACGTGAGACTTGGAGAAAGAAGGTGACAGTGCAGAATAGCCAAAATATTAATAATTCCACACTATCAGTCATTAAATAAACATTCATTGAGCCCCCGCTTTGCATCAGTGTCATGTTTGCTTGATTTCAAGAGCAATAGAAGGTAATTTCCTAGTCCTCAAGGATCTAATAATTTAGGGTATAAGATAGGTATATGAAAAAACTTGTCACTTCACATATGGAAAGGACTACTAAAAGGGTAGGCATCCTGCTGATAAAAAAAGAATTAATTCATTCCTCAAAAAACTAAAAGTAGACTTACCATGTGATCCACTCCTGGGAATATATCTGGAGTTAACTCTAATTCAAAAAGAATTAATTCCGATAATGTAGGCACTTGTCACAATAATGCCACATAGTAAGTGCTCATTAAATGTTAACTATTACTGTGTTTTCACTTAGTCCTTATAATAGTCCTAACCCCTATGTATTGCTATCTCTTCTTTTTCTGGTTAGTATAGTTCCGAGTAATTAATTAACTTGCTCAAAATCACAGGATAAGGAAGTGAATCTGGGTTTGCCCCAAAGCCCATATTCTCTCTGCATTCTTGCTGACTCTGGCTGAAGTGACATCATATCCCAAGGTGGAGACATTACAGGGAAGGGTGTGTTGGGGACAGTGACAAGCTGAGTATGACTGACGCACAGGGGTGGGGACAGGAGCAGCAGGCAGTGGAGGCTGGTCAGTCAGGCTATAAAAGAAGCCCAAGTGCTGAAGGTCATACAGTGTGCCATTCTCACTGGTTGACTCATGATATTTAGCTCTAAGAACTGCTGAAGTCGAGCATTCCCTTCAGAGTGTGCGGAATAAGACACGCTCTGTGTAAGACATTTTTGGTCTGGCTGAGGTCAGTGTGGTGGGTTTGTTGCTGAGGGAGAATTCTGACAATTGCTATTGAGAGGCTACATAAGCAAAGATAAGCAAAAATGTTTGTCTTCTGAAAGCAAAATTAGAGGAAAGCACAATCAGGATTCCATACATAACAAGTTTTGCAAATAAACACCAATTGGAAGAGAAACTTCAGGAAATGAAATTAAAATTGACCGAGTCCAGGTCTTTACACAAGACGCATTTCTCCTTTCTCCCCTAGGTGACTGGAATGCTTCACCTGTGGGAGCATTTCCTTCTGTCAGCCAACAGCTTCTTGATTTGAGAAACAGAAATAAATAAAAAATTTGCCTTTGATTTCTATTACACCCTTGAAAGCATTCAGATGCTTTAAACTGAAAGAGCTAAATGCTCCTTGTACTCTTCTGGGGAAAAAATGGAAATTAATTCCTGCCTAGTTATTTTTAATAATGCGTTTGGCATTGACTTTAATATAATAGAAAAAACATTAGCATTGAATTTCAGTTCAGAACAATTCAAGAACATTACCCATACCTACAAATCTGACTTATTTTTAAAGTATGACTTAAACGAAAGCAAACCAATGGCTGTCATTTTACCATATTTTCTTGTTACCATTAAAATATCTGTTTTCTGCCAATACTCGCTTACTTATTTAACCAAACTGGTTACTGAGGATCTACTAAGTACCCAGCTTGGGCACTAAGAATACAGTCATGACCTAGGCAGACACAGGTCCCGTTCTGGTGGAGTTTCCAGTCTAATTAATAATACCAGAAAACTACAAGCAGTGGTATCAAAAGATTAAAGTTAGACATTTTTATCACTGAAATGCAAGAGGACTGGGCTTGTGAGTGCACAGAACAGTGCTTCTCAAATTCCACATGTGAATCACATGGGGATCTTATTAAGATACAGAATCTGATTCAGTAGGTCTGGGGTGGAGCTGATATTCTGTATTTAAATATGCCATCAAGTAATGCTGATGCCGCTGGTCAAAGGACCACACTTCATAGCAAAGGCATAGACTGTTAAGATGTAAGATTATAAAATGTAATATTAAGATATAAAGCATAGAGTAATATTACAATTTTTTATTTTCTTGGGGTATAGAGAGCACCTGGTAAGAGCACTTGGTAATAATATATGGGTGAATGGGATGCATCTACAAATATGAAGTGTTCACAAGGGGAGGTAGAAAGTGGCATGGGAGCCAAACAGAAGAGAAACAGCATGAAGACTGGGGAGAGGAGGGGGTTCAGGAGATGCTTCCCAGGGAAGGTTGCATCTCTAATTGAGCCGGGAAGATGTGGAGGATGTCTGCAGCTGGAGAGGGCAGGGAGGTGCTCAAGGCTGAGCGTTGGCATCGCTGTTTTCCAGGGTCAGGTCAGGGCCTGTTCAGAGACCGGCCAGTGATCCTGTGCAGTTGCTCTTCCATGCAGAGAAGCAGGAGTGATAAGACTGGAAAGGACATTCATAGGAAGCCCTGCCTGATAAAATCCACCTCTAGCAAGGCCAAACCCAGCATTCCTATGATTGCACGCAAAGACCCTGACCTTTCTTTTTACTGCATTTTCTCTGCATCCATTGCACACAATACCTAGATTTATTGCTCAGGGCTTTGTCTGGGGTCTAGTTTGGGTATCCCTGTGTTCAGCTCCTGTGGTCCCTAACCATACCTCCCCTGTCCCTGTGGTTTCCCTTTCTGGCATGGCTCTGCTTTTGACGGGGTATCTGGTAATAGACTTCTTCACATTGGCCCTAAGATCCCTTTCCGTGAACTGTTGATTTGAGTACTCAGTTGGGCTCTCTCATAATCAGAACACATAGCAATACTTGTCCCACATCCCTGCTGAGTTCCTGCTGCCCCTGTTTGATGGATGTGAAATCTCTCATTCATCTCCATCTTCCCAGATTCTATTGTCTTTCTCCTTTATATTATGTACTTGATCCTTGGGACGGCATGTGAGGCTACAGTCTGATTGAACATGTGGGACACAGGCAAAGGAGGGGGACAAAGAGATAGAGTCGTGAGGAGGAGCCATGAGGAGCTGTGTCTGCTTTAATTACTTCTGTGTCCCCCAGAGAGCACCTAGTAGAGGCTCAACACACACTGGCTAAATTTTAAGCACAGATTTTGTATAATCGTATTTCACTAATTTTCAAGACATTATGGATTCAAAAAGTACTCTATTTAGCTGGGCTTTCTGAGCACTAGCTGTCCCAAAATCCTTATACAGCGCCTTACAGTAAACATTACATTTTCCTTCACCACAGCCTTACTGTGCACTGGCAAGTGGACCCAACTTTGAGTTTGGTAACGCAAGTAGTATCAGAATTGAGTTGAATTGTAGGACACAAGATGGTGTCTGAGAAAACACCTCACATGGGAAACACATGGGGAAAATCTCACACGTTGGAATTGGAAGCAGAATTGTAGGGGTATTTTATAATAGAAACACCTTTTCCTGAATATTTAGTTCACGCTATTGTGAAATCAAAAGTTATTTTAGACTCTTTTTTGCTTGCAAGCCTCTACATATAATGTTTCTTCTATTCAGAGGGATTTCTATTTTCTCCCCTCTTACCTCCTTTCATGACTGTTTAAGACAGAGTTCAATGTCTGTAACAGTTGGGATTATACTAACTGCGTGACAGAAAACCCAAAATAATCATATCTTTAAAAGTACTTTACTTCTCATGTAAATGAAGTCCAGATGTATGAGATCTGATAGGTATGCCTTCTCCATGATCATCAGGGGTCCTGGTTTCTAGTTCCTTAATATCTGTTGTTAAAGACGGCTGATCCAGTTCCAGACATTACACCTAAATGATATAGGAAAATAGGGGCCCAAGAGGATAGTCATGTCCCAGGTTTCAGGTGAGTCACTGAGACATGCCCCATCAAGTGAGGGTCCTTGGATTCATGCAAGAAAGAATTCAAGAATGAGCCATAGTTGAGTAAAAGTAGATTTATTCAGAGATGTGCACACTCCACAGACAGAGTGCAGGCCATTTCCAAAGGAGAGGAAGTGAGATGCCACAAAGCATGGTGTTGCTAGGTTTTATGGGCTTGGTGATTTCATAAGCTAACAAGTGGGAGGATTATTCCAACTACTTTGAGGAAGGAGCTGGGATCCCTAGGAATGGGGCCACTGCCCTCTTTTTGACCTTTTATGGTCAGCCTTGGAAGTGTCATTTACCGTGCTAACATATTACAATGAGTATATAATGAAGCTCAAGGTCTACTGGATGTCAAATCTACCTTCATCTTGGGCCTCAGGGTCTACTTTGAGTTGAATTCTCTGCCATCTTGGTGCTAATTACCATGTCATTTCTTTAATGGTTGTGCCCTCCTTTCCTATTTCACAAATTCTAGTCAACAAAGACAAGGTGTGAAGAAGAGCACGTCCCTTCCCTTTAATGTATTTCTTTAAAGTTATGCACACCATTTCCCATTGGCCAGAATCTGGTCATATGGCTGTGCCTAGTGCCATTGGACACTGGAGAATGTAGATCTTGTTCTTGACTACCAAATGCCAAGGAGATAACAGATATTGGGGGGGGGGGGTGCAAGCTTTGCCTCTCCTATGTTTCCTCTTGGATCCTCTATCCTCCCATCTTGTTCATCTCTAGAGTGACTGACTTGGCCTGATTTGCCCCGGATCTTCCTGGTGTTTGCACTAAAAGTCCCTGTGTCCCAGGAATATCATCCCACACCCCCAGCCCCCAGTCATGGGCAAGCTAACTGGGACAATAGTCACCCTACATCACCTCTATCATGGATCTTATCATGCTATAGGCTCCTTGAGTGACAGACATGTGCCTGATTCACTGTTACAACCTCAGTACAGTTCTCCACACATGTAATTATAATAGCAAATACTTATAAAGCAAATATATCCTTTTAAGTGCTTTACATATGTGTTATGAGTTGAAGTAAGTTCCCTGCCCCTAAATCCTATGTTAAAGCCCCAGGACCTCAGAATGTGACCTTATCTGGGAATAGAGTTGCTGCAGATGTAATTAGTTAAGATTAGGTCACACTGGAGGAGGGTGAGCCTCTAATCCAATATGACTAGTGTCCTTATAAAAAGGGGAAGTTTGGACACAGAACATGCACACAGGAAGAATACCATGTGAAGACTGGAGTTTTGCTGCACAAGCCAAAGAACTGCCTAAAATAAGAAAAGAAGTCTTGAAAAGATTTTTCCCTAGGGCTTCCAGGGGGAGTCTGACCCTCCCAACATGTTGATCTTGGACTTCCAGCCTCCAGAACTGTGAGACAACACCTTTGTGTTATTTAAGCCTCTCAGTCGGTGGTACTTTGTTATGCTAGCCCCAGCCACCTAACATAATATATTAGCTCATTTTAATCTTCACAGCTCCCTCATGAGATAGTTGATGATGATGATGATGATGGTGATGATGATGATTATTCCTGTTTTAGAGATGAGAAAACCGAGGCACAGAGCAGTGAAGAAAACCAAAGAGAGTTCTGAGGAGAAAAAAGTGAAAGAAATGTAAACAAACTGAAAGAAAGAAGGAAAGAGGAGGGAAAGGTGATATTTTTGAGAAGTCAAAATGCGGGCAGGAATAAAGAGAAAGAAGGAGCAAAGGAAAAGATTACAGCTTGACCTGGCCCAAGGACATTAGACGCTCTAGGTCATTGTATATAAACCACTAACATTTTTCTTTTGCAGATGTGTCAAGAGTTTGAATAAAAATGTTCTTCCAACAGGAAATGAATTCTCATTTTTGACACTTCCATATATTTTATCATATTTTGAACCTGAAGCTACAGCTCCTGAGAACCCTGGTCTTGATTTTGTAATATAGGCTTCATTTTTATTTGAAGAGAGGGACTAATAATAATCGCTTGTTGCCATGAATGTGATTTTGGGGGAATCTGAATTTTATGCTCATATATTTTATGGATTTGTTTTTGATGGATGAAATAGTACTTAATTTAAAAAGCTCTTATATATTACATATTATGCTTCTTACCTCTAGTTTCATATATATTCATATATATATTCTTGCTGAAAGACGGCATAGCTGAAGAACAAAGTTGGAGGCAATACCTTGTGAAGATGGGGCTTAATCCTCCAGAATGCAGTATACATTGTATCAGGGATTCTTCTTTTTATGGTGGTGTATCTCTAATCAGAAGAATATATGGATCTGGAACTGAGTAGAAGCAGGAGTGGCCCCACTGACCACCACTCCCAATGACCTACTGAGTTACGCTTCTTGGGCTCTATAGCATTAGAGGTTCTTGTTGTCAATGGGGACATGTTCTCACAAGAGGACATGGCATGGGTCCAGTTGAATTACAAACTATGGCTGCCATCGGGGCACTTTGAGCTCTCTGGGGCCAGGGACCAGCAGGTGAGAAGAATGATTATCTTGGCAGGGGTAATTCATTCAGATGGACAGCGGGAGGTAAGGCTGATTTCATGCAGTGGGAACAGGGGAGGCATAGGTACATAACTCAGATGACTCACCTGGGTGCTCCTTGGTTCCTGATTCTCCTTTGATCAATTGTAACTGTTGAACAGACAAGTGAAGCAACCCTGCCTGAGAAGGATGTGATTCCTGGGGCTAAGATAGGTGAGTAATGAAAGTGTGGGTCATACCACCAGGTAAGCCACCAAGACCAGCAGAGGTGGTAGCTGAGGGCAAGAGGAGTTGAGAATGGATGGTGGAGAAGGGAGGCTCTGAGTATTAGTGAAGGCTCGGAACCAACTGCAGTGACGGAGGGTAACCTGAGCTGGACGTGGACGGAGAGGATTTGCATGGTGCAAGGACCACACTGTGGCAGAAACAGAGGTGTGCCGCTCCCTTCTAGAAAGCTCTCGCTGCCCAATTACAAGGAATGTGGTAAGCCAACAGTAGCTCCTTCAGTGTCTGCCTCAGCTTTCAAGCAGCCTGAGCCAATGACTAAGTAAGGTGGTGACTCAAGGGCCCAGCGATTTACACCACCCAACCAGCAGAGGCATTGTCAGGTCTGCACAGAGGTATGACAGCTCCCCTTGATCAAATTTCTGTCTCTCCTGTTCCTTTCACACGTGTGATGCTCTGATATACTTTTTGCACCTCTGTTTCAGCAATGGATTCCCCAGGTATCCAAAGCCAGCACATGCTGCATAACAACCAATCACAAAACCTCAGGGGCATAAAACATGAAGCATTTCTTACAGCTTATGAGTTCAGAGTCCAGCTGGGCAGCAGTTTTGGTCTTGGCTGGGTCACGTATGTGTCTGCAGTCAGCTGTTGGTCAGATACGCAGTAGTGCTGGTCCTGATTGGGTCCTTTCACACATTTGGGGGTTGGCTGGCCATGGGCGTGTCTCAACAGGGACAACTGGTCTTTCCTTCATAGACTGTCTCATTGTCTGCTGGGCTCACCTTGATTTGTGTACATGGTGGTGGAAGGCTTCCAAGAGAACAAACTGAATGAAGAAAAAAGGCCTCTTGAAGTCTAGACTTGGAATTCACTTCTGCCATATTCTATGGGCCTAAGCAAATCCCAAAGCCAGCCCAACGTCATGGGGGAGGGAACCACCTCTTGTTGGAAGAGATGCTAAGTTACATTACAAAGTGTGCGGGCAAAGGGAAAGATAAAGAAATGGGGACATTTTTGCAAGCTGTCTACCACAGGGAGAATTCCCTGGTGTGAAGAGCACTAGACAAACAGAAACGATAGATATTTTAGTCTCTACTATACTGTGCTCTTTGCTTCTTTTTAAAAAAATAATGAAAATTTAAAAGTACGGACAATACGGAGAACAGCACAACATAGCAGACACTCATGAACCCACCATTCTACTTTAACAAATCTTAAAATTCTGTCCTATTTGGTTCAGATATTTTAAGAAACAGAACTTTGAAGATATTATACTTTCAAAATCCCCTGTACACTCCTGTCTATCCTTGCTTTTTCTATTTTGAGGTCTTCAGCTATAAATTTTTTAATCCCAGGTAGTTACTTGTTATTTAAGTTGAAAAATTTGAGACTCATGCCATCTGGTGATTTAGCAGGAGAAAAAAGGAATTGCATGCACATAGTCATTAAATAGATATTATTTTGTCTTCAATTTGTCAAGCACTGCACTATGTATGTATATTCTTATTTTTTGTCATATTTTATTCTCACACCATTTTGTTTCAGGCTGTATATCTGAAGTGGAAAGAAAAGAACATTTTCCTTTGTAATGGGAGCTATTTTTCAATACCTCTTACCAAAAAACAAACAAAAACCCCCAAAACCCTGTAATACCTTGAAGCTTTAAAGGCAAATCTTGTTCTACTCTTGGCCTGTGGATTTTCATTCTGAGTTTCTTAACCTTTTCCTTCTATGGGTTTGGTTCTTGCTGTGTCACTTGGCTGGGTAGGGTGTTTTAACACGTTTGTTTAGTTGCTAGTTGGCCACACCTTTCATTTTCTTTCATACGATTAAATTGTTATTGCTCCTATCTGGTTTCTCTAGTTCAGTATCATGACTTCAGAATGCAGTCCTCTCCCTTTGTTTTCTTGGTTTCATGATGAATGGGTTATAGTTTAAAAAAAAAAAACTGCTTTATTGATACACAATTACACACCATAAAATTCATCCTTTAATATATTCAGAGTTGTACAACCATCACCAATATCTGATTTTATAATATTTTCATCACCTCAAAGAGAAATGTTATAACCTATTAATTGTAACTCCCCATTCTCCTCTGCCCAGAACCACCCCTAGTCTATGTCCTGTCTCCATAGATTAACCTGTTATGGACATTTCATATAAACAGGATCAGACATCATAGCAGTCTTTTGTCTCTGGCTTTTTAAATGTAGTGTAATGTTTTCAAGCTTCATCCACGTTGTAGCATGTATCAGTACTTCATTCACTTTTATGGCTAAATAATACTCCATTGTGTGCATAGGTCATATTTTGATTATCCATTCACCAACTGATGAATATTTGGTTATATCTACTTTTTGACTATTATAAATAATGTCAGTCATAGCATTCATGTACAAGTTTTTGTGTGGACATGTTTTCATTTCTCTTGGGTATATACCTATGAGTAGAATTGCTGTGTTATATGGTAACTCTGTGTTTAACTTTTTGAGGAAGTGCCAAACTGTTTTCCAAAGTGGTTGCACCATTTTACATTCCCACCAGCCATGTAGGAGGGTTGAATTTTCTCCAAATCCTTATCAATACTTATGATCATCTATCTTTTTTATCTTAGCCATCCTGGCACATGTTAAGTGGTATCTCACTGAGGTTTTAATTTACTTGTTTCTAATGACTAATAATGTTGAACATCTATTCATGTTCCTATTGGCGATTTGTATATCTTCTTTGGAGAACATCATTTTAAAAACTGGGCTAATTTTTTCTTGTTGTTGAGTTGTAAGTTCTTTATACATTCAGAATATCTCTTATCAGATATATGATTTACAAATATTTTCTCACATTTTGATGATTGTCTTTTTACCTTTTTGATGATGTCCTGTGAAATACAAAAGTTTTTAATTTTGGCGAGGTCCAATTTATTTTTTCTTTTGTCACTTATACGTTTTGGTCTCTAAGAAACTATTGCCTAACACAAGGTCACAATAGTTTAATTCTATTTAAGGATTAAATCTTTTTAACTTAATTTACTTTGAAGTTTTCTTTGAAGAGCTTTATACTTCTAGCTCTTACACTTAGAGCTGTGATCCATTTTGAGTTACTCTTTTATATGACATAAAGTAGCAGTTCAAATTCTTTCTTTTGGATGTGAATATCCACTTGGAAAGACAAATCTTTCTCCATTGAATTATCTTGGCACTCTTGTCTGTCTTTATTACAGAAGTTACTAAAGTTTGCCTTGCGTTGTGGTAAACTGGATAGATACTCCTCTTTCACTAGAGGACAGGAAATATGTTTTGTTCATTTAAAATGAGAAAATTATGTGAAAACACCTACCATTTACCCAGAGTAAATATTTCTTTCCTTCTTTGGAATCTTCAGCAGTACTTAGTGTGGTATTTGTTGTAAACAGTTACATAAGTGTTTGTTGAACGGAAACTGAGTTTGAGTCTACACCTCAAATGAAGGGTGTGAGTTCCTAAAGCTCGGATCAGATGGGAGGTCCGGAACACTTTTCACCCTTTTCAAACTGAGAATCTGAATAGTGGAGGTTGACCCCCAACAGCTTTGTGAAGTTGTGTGGCTAGCAGGGTGGGGAGCTTCCAAATGATTCCTCATCCTCTAAGGTAAGTAACAAATATGCTTTCACTTAAAGGTAAGTGACAAATCCACTTAAAATGACCCGGAAGTTTCAGAACCTTTTTTCTTTCCAGTTTAACTTCAAGTTCTCCAGATGTCCACTTATTTAACTGCTTATGCAGTAATAAGGTTTCACTTGTGAATTTGACCTCAATTCCACAAAATCGACAGTAGCTCTTATCTACCTAAAAGCAGAAAGATTTTCTCTGGCAGCAACAACCGCTAACAAAAAGGCAAAGAGACCGCTCGCAGGGATGGCAGGCGGTTCTATTTTGAGTGACCCCTTTCTCCCTCTCTTTTTCTCTTTTACATGCTGAGCATTAGGAGCCCTCACAAGCTCTCAAAAATAGAGCAAGAGGCTGAAGATAAAGGCCTGTTCATTCCACCAGGGAGTTTCCTACGGCTTCATGTCCAGGCAATGTCTCTGCCTGCTGCTTGGATACCTTTCTCTGAGATTTCGGGATCTGCCCCTCTGCGTGAACGTGTGTATGAGCAAGTGTGGAACCTAAGGTGTGTACTATACAGATAGGCATCACAACCCTCTTACCCTAGTCCTTTCAGCTTTAGCTAAGTGCTTCAAATGACAGGTTCTGGTTCCAGAGCCAGTGCTTTGGCACTTCACCAAATCGCCTCTCTACAAATAATCAGGTACTGGACACTTAAATACATCTTATTCTAGGGTTGGTGGCCATTTCCTAACCCTAAACCAACTAGAATACAGAGAGGCTCGATTTAAAAAAAATTTTTTTAATTAGACTTTGTATTTTGGAGCAGTTTCAGGTTCACAGCAAAATTCCAGTGAAGACTGAGATTTTTCATATTTCCCTGCCCCCTGCACATGCCCAGCCTCCCCTATTATCAACATCCCCACCTTTGTTACAACTGATGAATTTACATGGAAACATCATAATCGCCCAGAGTTACAGTAAGTTTACATTAGGGTTCACTCTTCCTGTTGTATATTCTATAGGTTTGGACAAACGTATAACGACATTGCTCCACAATTATAGTGTCATACAGAGAAGTGTCACTGCCCTAAAAATTCTTTGCGCTCTGCCCAGAGGCTCGATTTAAAAGAGAAGAGGGAGAAAGAAAAAAGCCTGTGATTTACGCTGAAGCGCCACCAAACTCCAAGCCAAGTTTGTTCCCAAGTTCAGCGGCTCCCAGCTGCCCCATCTCCCCAAGTCCGGCTACAGGCAGGTTCCTCCTCCTCCTCCTTTTGTTTAAGTGTCAAGCAAATGGGTTTCCTGTTGACACCGGAATAATGTGAAAGGGCAGGAAGAGGCCAGGCCGCCTCCTCTTTCCCCCCTTCCTATCCCGTTTATTTATCTTCTACACGTTTGTTTCGGTGGAGCGGGTGGTTCCAGCGTGTGCGGCTGCGGGGCGGCCCCAGAGGCCGGTAACCCCTCCCCGAGGAGGCGCGGCCCGGCCGGCCGGAGCCCGCCCGATCCCTGGCTCCGATTCCGCGGGGCGGGGAAGGGGAAGGGAAGAGGAAGGGGGAGACAGTGGGAGAGGGAGAGCGGGGAGAAGGCGGCCGCCGGGGCTCGCGAGGAGGCGGGGAGACCGGCTCAGCCCGCGCCCCGCCGCTCCCCCGCGGGCTGCAGGTGGAGCCGCAGAGGTAGCCGCTTCCGCCGCCGCCGCCGCCGCCGCCGCCTCCCCGGGGCCGCGGTCCAGGCCCGGAGGCTGCTGGCGCGGGACAGCGGTGCTGGCGGACGGCGCGCCGGGGCCCGCAGCTCGCCCATGGCTGAGGGCCGGCGGCGGGAGGACGAGGACGAAGAGCTGCGCGAGCGCCGCGAGCTCGGGGGCCCGCGCCGCGCCCGAGGCCGTGCGCTCTCGGGCCACTCGGCCGCAGGTGAGGGGCGCGGGCAGCGCGAGGGGGTCGGGGGGGTCGGAGACCCGGGGACCCAGGGGTGGGCGCCCCGGAGCCGCGCAGATCCTGCCCCGGACGCCAGCGGCTCCCTCACCGGCCCGTAGGGGACCCGCACCTTCAACTCTCAGAGGCGAAGAGGGAGAGAGAGTGGCTTTTCCATCCTCATCCTCACTTTCGGGCCAAGCCCGAAGAAATTCAAGCCTGTCTCTATCCGCTAGTGACCCTGGAGCCTAAACTACACGTTTTCCGTGCAAACTAAATCCAAGAGCTGCTGGCTTGGAACTTGTGGCCAGGGTGGTTACTTATCTCTGGATGAGTCAGGCCGGTGGAGAGTTCGCTGGGTCTGGCCGTCTGGCTGGTGAATACCCCCTCCCGATAGGTCGGCCTGCGCTCTCGCAACCAGGTCGAACCACGTGCTGATTGTCCAGCCGGGGTTCGGTGCCTCTTGGACTTCGGACCTGTGACAGTCTTCCCAAACCCCCATCGCCTGAGCTCACCAGTTTTCTATAGGACTTGCTTTAGTGTTATTTTGTGGACAACCTCACCACCCCTCCCCCAACCCCCGGTCCAGAATATCTCATTCCAAAAGGCGCATCCTTTGGACTGAGAATCATTTCTGGGCCTATAACTACTTTAATGATCTTGTGCTTTGGGGTGCACAAAGGCGGCACGGATCAATAGTTTGGCACATAAGGGGAAGAGTGAATAAGTGTAAATCCACACCCCTTCCTTCTTTCCGGGGCAGCTTTTCAATTAAACATAGTAGAGAGGAAATTCTTCAGCCTTTGGTTCCAACTGGATAAGCCAGTTATTGAAAACAAGAGGGAAGAACAAACCTACGGAGATGACAAACAAAAGGCCGATAGAGAAGTGAGACAGATTCAGATGTGAACATTTATTAACACCGCTTTAGAAAGTGGAGTATAGCGAACGATTTATCAAGCCAGGGACAATCTTTTCTCTGTGGCTCCCTTAACCTAAGAGAAAGTTGGAGAATTTAAAGACAGTAGGTCTGTTGGGAACCAATGGAGGGTAGAAAATGGGATGAAAGTAAAGAGTTTGAATGCACATGAAAAAAAAATAGTCAATTTGATGTTCTTGGTAGGGTCTTGCAGTTTTAAAAATAATGCCTTTTGCCCATTACTCTTTCCATCAAAATAAGGCATTTTACTATCCACAAGAATATCAACTGTTTTGAAGATAATTTGACAGTTTTGTTCAGCATAAGGCAAGACCAATGAAATTTGTTCAGTTTAAACCAAGACCTAATGAAATAAATCTCTCATATTTGTTTGTAGACATGAGTAAATATTTCTTGCAAGAATACAATGAAAAAACTTTACAAAGATGTTCCTTCATTGAATTACTGATTTAAACATACCTTGGTCTCCTATTACCTTCAGCAAAAAGCTTCACTCTCTTTTGCAAGGGACTGTACTGTGAAGAAGTCTACCAGAGGTCAGACTAGATATGATCCAGATATATACTTAACATTTAGTTGCAATATGTGTATTTATTCCAAGGCTGGCGGAAATGGCATTTTGTAACTTGTTTTTACCAGTTCCTTAATTCCCCATGGCTAGCAGAAGCTTTTCCAGGCTCCGTGATAATATTTTGCTGAAACATGACATAGTGTACTTTTTCACACAGAAATTGATGTTCGCAGTCTCTGACCGTTTAATATACCCTGTCTCCGTTAAGCAGTGAGGGACGGAGATCTTACGGAGTGGGCAGAGGGTTAAACTTGCCGCTGTTGGTCTTCTTTCTTTTGAGATACAGTATTTAATAGTTTACATTTCTTTGCTGGCTGTGCTCCTCTTTCCCCTCATTAGTTCCCGTGTTTTTCAGACTCCATCGCATTCCTTACCAAGCTTGGGCATTTGTTAGTTATGTTCAAGCTAGACGTTCTCTCTCCAAGTGAGAGAGTATGAACTGACCCAGAGGCTTAATGTTTCTTCTTTTTAACATCTTTCTAATCTTTCACCTTTCCTGTTCTCATCTGCTCCCTCCTTCCTCCACCACTTCATAATCTGAAGATTTTCTTTTTCTTTGATCTCACATAGCTTGACACCATAAACTTAGGGTTTATGGACCCGAGGGAGTTTGTGAAGTCCTCTCCCTGCTAAATTGAGGTGTGCTTGTGGAAATGCATTGATTAATTTTGCAGTGTACATTCAGGAGGGTGTATAAAACCTGTACATTATGAAATAAAACTCATGTAACCTGTGCCCAAGCTGAGCAATAGAATATTATCATTTCACAGAAGTAAACTTCAGTCCCTCCCAGGCATGGCTTCTTCCTTCCCCATGAGGGAATCACTTTTTTTCCCCTTGCTTTTATGCACAATTTTACCTGTGCAGTTTTACCTGTATGCATATGCATACGTATGTGTATCCGTATACAATATTATTTAGTCTTACGTATTTTACAACTTCATATGCATGGAATCATTCTGTATATAGTCTTTAGTGTCCTGCTTTTTTTGCTCAACATTAAGTTTGTAAGATTTATCCATATTGTTATATGCAGCTAAAGTTTCTTTTCATTGTATGAATATATCCCACTTTTGCTTATCATTTTTTATTGATTTTGGTGTTCTTTATTTGCACAGGAATCCCAGCTTTCGTTGGTTGCATGTGTTGCAAAATCTTCCACTCTGTGGTTTATTTTAAAAATTTGGTTTATGGTTTCTTTTGATGTGGAAATTCTTAATTTTAATATAGGTATATTTATGAGTCTTTTTCTTTATAGTTAGTGTGACTTTTCCCCTCACTGTCCCCCTTGGTTAAGAAGGCGTTTCCTACCTCACGGGCATGAAGATATTCTCCTGTATCTTCTGTGCTGTCTCCTAAAAGTTTTGTAGCTTTCTTTGAGGAGAGGTGCCGTCGCTTTCCTCAGATTCTCAAATGAGTTTGAGAACCTATGACTGACATGCAGCATTTTTATATTGTTTCTCCAAAGGGCAGGGAATACAAAATTCTAGGGCTTCCCTTAGTCACCTGGAAGAGTGGTAGGCATTTCATAGGGTTTAATAAATACTAAATAAATTTATTCTTTCTACCTGTTGATGTCTTTATGGTAAACTCTGGAAGGACAGGTATAACTTCTCCAATATATTTCAAGGGAAATGACTGGTATTGCAAGTCTGAGGTCACAGAATAAAATTCATTGTGTTCCCTATGAATTAAGTACTTCTTACATGTGATCCCCTATGAGGGAGGCATTATTTTCTCTATTTTATAATTGAAAAGAGTGAGGCTCAGGAATATTTAAGCCACTTGCCCCAGATCCCTCAGCTAGTAAATGGCAGGTTGGGGATTGAATTCAGGTCTGCTTGGCCTGAAAAGCCGTGTTTTTCCAAGCTGTCCCTCTGGCTACTGATAAAAGTTAGTTGCTACGAATGTGCCACTCATTTGTACCCGCTTGGTGCTTGTTACATTTTAGAAATGCTTTATGTTCATCTGGTGCTTTTCTACTATAGGAAGGGCTTTCACAGCCTCATGGAACTTGATTGTTATATCAACCTGAGAGGGAAGAGGGTACATTTTTATTATCCCCATTTCAAAGAGTAAATTGAGACTCAGAAGTGTTAAAAGACGTAATCTAAAGTAACACAGACAGATATAGCTGCACCTCTGTTATTTCTATTGGGTGTTTCAAGTCATAAACTATAGTTTCTTGGTCATATGGCCCAGAGTTTGTGGCTCTGTGTTATAAGTTGTATAGTTTTGAAAACTGCATTAATTTTTTCTGGGCCACCATCTTACAGTTTTTTGTTATTAGGATTACAAAGTTTATCTATTTTGGGAAAGTTAAGTCCAATAGATATTGTGGACATATGTACATATTGTTTAAAAATCCTGCACTGACCGAGTTCTTTAAGACCTGCCTAGTGATAACTAATATAATAACATGATGTATGCAAAATGGTGTAGAAAATACAGGGAATACAAGGAAGTACATCAAATTGGTTCCCTGCTTTTAAAGAACATGTCATATAATTAGGAAAGATAAGACTAATATACTTTAAAGAAATAAATAATAATGTGAAGTAGTCCATGATGACTATCAAATGGAGTTTAGCATGAGAGAACCAGACTGTCTTGATTCACCTCTTACTGTGTGACCTTAGACAAGTTACCTAACCTCTCTGTGCATCCATTCTTTATTTGTAAAGTGGGAATATTAATAAAACCTATTGCCCAGGGTTTGAGCATTAAGTGAATTAGTATATGTAATACCTTTAGAACATGGCTAGGCATGTAGTAAATACTACCTATAAAGTAATTAGCATTTATGTATGTGTATTTTTGTTATTGTTAAATTATCTGACCCTTGGTTGAGTCTACATTTTTCTCTATTTGGGAACAGTTATGGGATTTCAGGTTGGCAAAGAAAAAGGGGGTAAAACTGCTTTACTATTTCTAATCAAATGTAGTTGCTTTGCTTTGGAGTTCATGCATTTTTCTGAAATCTGTCAATCTTACAAGACCCCCAAAGACTGAGACTAGTTCTTCATTTGACATTCCTTGCACCATACAGACAGTTTTAACATGGCTTGTCATGGTGTTTACCTTTTATTCAACATCACAAATGAAAAGCTCATTCTAGTGACATAAGCAGTTGTGCTCACAGTGGTTTCAGCAAATCAAATGTAAGTTGATGGTCCTACATCCTATTTTTAACCAGGGTGCATCCCTTTATTTTTTTACTTTTTTTTTTTTTTTTAACTTTGACACTATTCATCCAGTGCTTCTATAACTGCATTGGCATCTTACATTCTGGGGGTGATTCTGTTTTCCCTCAGAGCATTTCAGCTTTCCATTCAATGGTACTTAGAGTCTAATCCTCTAAACAGTTGGGTCTGTCTCAGTTAGCTTTGTCCTCCAGCAACTAGCAGTTTACCACATCTTTCTGGGCCTTAGTTTTGCCTTATTAATGGAAAGGATGAGACTTCCAACTTTACATTTTATGATTCTAGGAGATGAGAGGAAAAATAACTTCTAACTTGGCTTACAGAAGTTTGCCAATGTGTAGGTCAGATCTAGGGGGAGTTCTCCAGGCCCCTTATGAAGTACTGTATTGGTAGGAAAAAGCCAAAGGTGCCAAGCTCAAGACACTGCCTCACCCGGAGAGGGCAGTCACATTAGGTTAAGTTGCCCTGCAAGGACCTGCCTTTCAAGGTAGGCACTCCACTGATAAAGTGATGATACCCCACTTTAAATGTGGGAGGCATGGGACGTGTTCTGGGGGGATTTATAATACTGAACATGAACAGAGGTACGAGGAAAATGCTATCAAGTAAATTCAAGAGGTAAATATATGTTTAGTAGCTGCAGAGCATGGGAAAGGTTTAAGGCTGGAGAGGAAGGAGGCTGGCTCCTTGTTTATATGAAGGTAGAACATCGGTTCCAGTCCCCCAGCAGCCGTAGGCCTCACCGTTAGGGGCTCCAAGCTTGCCTTTGGGTGGGGATGGGTGCCTAGAAGGGAAGAGGTGCAGAGGCAGTAAACCATTGTTTTCTATGTCAAAATAAAGTTTGTTTTTTTGGATAGTTTTAGATTTACAGAAAAAATGTGACGATAGTACAGTGTTTCCCGTCTACCCCACGTTCAGATTCCCCTATCATTAAGATCGCCAGAGTTTGTACCTAATTCATCTTTTTACTTTGCAGGACCCTATGCAGGGCACCACACTGCGTGTAGATGTCCTGTCTCCTCAGGCTCCTCTTGGCTGGGATGGTTTCTCACATTTTCCTTATTCTCGAGGGCCTTGACCTCACTGAGGAGTACTGACCAGATAGTTTGTAGAGGGTCACTCTTTGGGGATTTGTCTGATGTTTTTCTCATGTTTAGGCTGGAGTGATAGGTGTTTGGGAGGTAAGGTACCATTTTTACCACATGTTAAGTGTATACAGCAGGAACATCATTCATCACTGTTGATGTTGACCTTGCTCACCTAGCCGAGGTGTGTCTGGCAGGTTTCTCTATTCCAAGATGACTCCCTGCACACCTCCCCCACTTCCATACCACAGGTAGTGAAGGACGGGACTATGTGGAGCCCACACTTAAGAAGGGAGGAATTATGATCCACCTTCTTGAGGATAGTATATCTACATACTTTTTTTATTTTCTTCTATACAGGAAAGATGATGATGATGATGATGATTTTTACTTTCACCTTAGTTTCTTCAGGCTCTCCAGACATCTACATTGGGATTGTGTTTAGACTCTGTCTTTTGGGGAATGTAAGCTCAATTCCTCGACCCTAATTCTGTCCAGAATATCTGATGTGTGCTGAGTCTGGCACATACTTTCTCCATAATTAGAAAGGAAAGGCATGAAATGCATATCCTACTCGAGGTGACCTTTGATGAAAACTCAAATCACACTAGAGTATCAACATGTACTAATATGAATTCCCTTCCAATTTTAGAAATGGAGAGGAAGTAGTGTCTGAGAAGAATTTGGAAAAGCACTGGACAGGGATCATCAAATAATAACAATGAGTTAATATTTATTGTGCCCTGGGTCCCACGGTAGCATTCTAATTGTTTTCCATGCATTTTTCTCACTTAGTCCTCATAGCAATCTCATGAGGTAGGTGTGATGATTTCCTTCAATTTTACAGATGAGAAATCTGAGGCCTAGAGCGGGGAATAATCTACCCAGGGCAACGTACCTAGGCAGCCACTAGTGGCAGACTTGTAGTTGCCTACCCAACACTCATTCCTGTCTTCCTTAGTCAGTGGAATGGCACTGCTGAATGTGGCAATGTCCCTACCTGCCTAGGAAACTGCTTCACCCAGCCTGCTAATGAGATGCAAGTAAAAGTTGTTGAGCGGCATTTCTAGGAAATTTCTTCAAAGGGTACTTAACTGCACAGACTATCCCTTTGCCCTCATCACCTTCCTTCCCCCTCCTACCAGGAACACTGGTGTGTAGCTCACGGCAACCAACCTGCGTCATGAGGTTAACCTGAGGTTGGAAGCCATGCACTGAGAATGGATGGAATCTCAGTGGATGGGATATAGTCATCGTATGAGTTTTTGATTGCCTGCCTCCTCCTTTATTGGAGAAAAATCCTGTCTAATTTCAGCCACTGTTATCTTAGGTCTTTGTAACTAGCAGCCAAATGCAAGTCCTGACTGATAAAGATTCTAACTTGGTCTTGTTTCTCTCTCCTACCACCAGGCTATCGTGGATTTTGTTAACGTGAGGTTACCTTAGGATACGTAGGTTCCTGTTGCTCTTTTGTACTTGATTGTGCTGTGACCTTGGACAAATAACTTAGAGCCCTCCCCCCACTTGTGCATCTTTTGAAAGGGAATTATTCATTCTACTCTCTACAAGTTTACTATGGAAAACATGCTTATAAACTTCAAGTTCTCATGTGTGATGTACGGTTCTTGAAGAGAGTCACAGTCATCCTTGGACAAGTTTAAGGGCATTGAAAAGGAAATCTATAGAATCTGAACACAGTTTTCTGATTTTGTTGTTTGGCTGGGTGCCAGGTCTGAATCCTTCTCAGGGAATAAATAACTAGAAGCTGTGAAGGGAGGTGATTTTGTCCTTCCTCTGAAGCAGACATGCAGACTAGCAGTGGCATCACAGATGAGCTTATAAAGCACGCCAGGGCTGCTGCTTAGGATTCAGAGTTTTGTTTTCGCTACAGCTGCCTTCATTGTACCAGCGCGTTGTTTTCTCAAGAGACATCAATCAAGGAATCGCTATACTGGAAGAAAGCTAAGTGCTTTTTCTCTGAGAGCTAGCCAAGAACAAGGGGCACAGAAAATGTTTGCACAACATGTGGAGAATTCGTTTTTCTGGCAATAAATATCGCCATTTCCAAATAGTCCTTTGAGCCCAGTAGAGAGCTGTTCACTAAAAACCTGGAAGGCCCTTCAGCAGGGGCCACCCATGTAAATGCTCCTTTCTTGTCTAGTCACCACCCCCCTTTATTTCCTCACAAGGACTCACCCTGAACACACACTAGGTCAGTGGAGATGACGAGCTAGCTGGAGATGATCAGGTAGATTTGTGTTTCTCAGTTGAGGTATAACTCCTGCCAGTGGAGGGTGTGGTTTGTAAGTGGAATTCATTTGGAGTAAGGAGTGGTGTTGCGAGTTTTAAAATGTGCAGACTTGTATTTGAATACTGATTACTCTTAATTAGATGCTTAATAATGTGAAATGCCTAATGATCACAAACATTTTATCTTTTATGCTGTTCTATTCCTAATTCTTCTTTCTTCTTGTGGTATTCAACTTTCAAACATTTTGTGGTATTTCTCACTGTTTCTATAGCAATGGGACCTTTAAACAGGGCTTCTCAAACTTTCATATGCCTATAAATCACCTGGTGAGCTTGTAAAAATGAAGATCTTGATTTAGCAGGTTTTGGGTGGAGCCTGAGATTCTGCATTTCTACCAAGCCCCAGGTGTTGCTGCTGCGACTGGTCCCTGGACCACACTTTGAGTAACAGGGCCCTCAGTTACTTCTACCTCAGTGCCAGAGTTCTCGGTGCTGGTTGAACATCAGAATTGACTGGGGAGTTTTTAAAAAGATGTACACTCGTGACCTCACCCTCAGATTTCCTGATTAATTACCTTGGAATAGTTGTTGGAGAGCTGAAGTTTTGAAGTTCTATGTGAGGTGAGTGAGACTCATGGGTTTAGTGTCCTATTAAAAAACGTGATGTTGAGCAGTTTCAGTGCACTTTCTTTGTAATTTGAACTGTAATGTTTCTCCATCATAAGTAATTCATGTTGTGATGCCTTTGAGTCAAGCAGAAGAAATAAATGGAATCCACTGTGCATTTTATACACAGATTTTATGCAGTCCTGCTATGATCCGTAGCCTAAAAAAACTCCACATAAAGAATGATGTAAGGAGCTATTGTTGATGTAATTGGAAAGCAATGTACATAATAGCTACATTCTTTCAGATTGCAAGGAATAGAGGCCTGTTATGCTAACCTTAGCTGATGGGAGGCTTACTATAAGGATACACTAGTAAGGTGGAAGACACAGGAAGTGGCCTCAGAAGTCATTTGGAAATAGGAGCAGTTCTAGGAAACTGACAGCAGAGAACACTCCTTTGCAAGTTGAGATGATGGTTATTCCTTATGTCACTGACAACACCATTTTTGTGACTCAGTTTACCTCTATGTGCTTCCGTGGCTTCTGAACCTACTGAATAATTGGCCCTCTCTTGCTTTTCTTACAGTCAGCCTCCCCAAGAATGAGGACCCAAGTAGGTTGGCCAGCCACAGCCCTGCACAGAGCACCCTTTTTGGGCAGGTTCTCATGCTGGTTGACCTCAGAGGCCAGTGACAAACTATAGATAGCTACCTTTCCAGACCCATCCCTGGTCCCTTCTGGAGAAGGATGGTTGGTCTTGTGGTACCCACCTGGCTCCCTGCTCGCAAGAATTGAGAATCACCTGCGGCTGCTTCTGTCAGATGGGACTTGAGGTCTGGGGTGGTGGTCTGAGGTTTCTTAGAATGGAGAGCAGGTAAAAGTGGCAGATTCCATGCGTGACCTGAACACTCTTTCAGGAATGAGTTCCACGAGGGAAGATTTATTTCGTTCGTTGTTACAGCCCCGTAACTCAGAAGGGTGCCTGGCACATATGTTCAATACGTATCTGTCAGAATAGAATAGAATTTTTTAAAAAATGATGTGATGTTGTCTTTATTGTTCACTTGATCACATTTTATTCTAACCCGAATCCTTGTGGACCCAATGATGGAGAGTGACTTTCTACTCTGTCCGTGGCTCACCGAACCAGTATGTTCTAACGCACAAGAAATTTTCCTGTTGTCTTTTTGGTCTTAAGACCATTCAACGTTTGCCCCTTGGTGCTCTCCGTACAGCTGGCGGCAGGCTCTGGGCTAGGGGGGCAGCAAATGGATGTCAAGTCCAGCGCCGGGAGTCCTTCCTAACGGCCTCACTTTAGCGTGTTCTTGGCCGCCGTGGCAGTGAAGCAGCCCCGCAGGGCCTGGAACCCTTGACAGCCCAGGGGTCCCCCCCACCACCCCGGAGGCGGCCCCACCCCCACCCCCGGAGGCGGCCCCCCCCACCCCCACCCCCGGAGGCGGCCCCCAGGCTCCACGCGCAGCCGCAGTTGCTCCTTCTCAGCGTCGCTCGGCCACTCCTGGCCCGACGGCTCCGCCATCTTGGGTCTCTGTTGAATCGGACGTGAAGGTTCGAGTTTGGGTTTGGACGTCTGGCCATGCAAAGGAGGCTGCTTTTCAGGTAAAGAGAGAGAGTGGGAAGATGAGAGCCGCCGTTAGTTAGAGCAGCAGCTGCTGCTTAAAAAGCGCCAACCCCCCCTGTCTATGTGGAATGGGTGGAGGGTGGACATTGCCAGAGCTCTTTCTGAGGAGGGATGACCCGGCTGGTGACGCGAGCGCCAGGCCCAGCGCTGCTGACGTGCCCTGCCTGGGGACGAGGAGCTGGCCTGTTGACACCCTCCCCGGGAAAGGGACAGTGATACCAAACATGTGGTATTAAACCTTAATTAGAGCGCGTTTGCTATTAGTATTAAATATCGGGGCCAGTAAAGTTATGTAGCAGTTGCGACAAAACTTGAGCGCAAGGATTTTGTAAATCTCATCACCTCCTAGGTTTCCAGTGAATGTTTAATGAAAGTAATGAAGAATTGGGGGTTTTAATTCCAGTGTCCTGTAATCCTTTGCTGTGTTCGCTGAAAACTAGATTTCTTAACTCCTGCAGTAGGTTTTTACAAAGTACCAACCGTTTAGCACGTCTGAATAAAACATTTTATTTTTCAGTCACGAGTTAGTGCTTAACCTATGTCAGGAACTCGTGGAATCTAATAATCATAAAGTTGGTTTCCGTTTTTAAGATAAGAAAAATGGGGCAGAGAGAACTAGAGCTGGGACTTGAACCCCTGAGGTCTTTTTTTTTTTTTCTCCTTTGATTTTTAAATTTACATACAACAAAGTTGTCTTCTTTTGGGTACAGAGGTCCGTGAGCTTAAATACAGGTGTAGATTCATGTGACCACCTCCATAGTCAGAATATAGAACAGTTTCATCCTCTTGAAATTCCTGTGCTACCCCTTGCAGTCAGACCTTCTCTACACCCTTAACCCCTGGCAACCACTGAACTGTTGTTCTGTCTCTAGTTTTGCCTTTTCCAGAATATGATACAAATGGAATTATTTCACCCAGCACACTGCTGTGCAGATTCATTCATGTTGTTCTGTGTATCAATAGTTTGTTCCGTGTTACTGCTGAATAGTACTCCATTGCGTGAATGCATCACAGTTTTTTATCCATTTACCCCGAATGAAGGATGTTTAGGTTGTTTTCAGTTTTTAGTATTTATGAATAAGGTGCTATAAATATTTGTATACAGGTTTTTTGCATAAACATAAGTTTTTTATTTCTCTGGTTTAAGCACCAGGATATTTGTTTGCTGGACCATATGTGTATATTTAACTTTATAAGAAACTGCCACACTGTTTTCCAGAGTGGTGCTTATACCATTTTGCATTATCATCAGCAATGGGTAAGAGTTCCAGTTGGTCCACATACTCACCAGTACTTGGTACTGTCAGGTTTTTCTTGTTTGTTTTTGTTTTAGCCTTTCTGATAGATGTGTAGTGATATTTCATTATGGCTTTGATGTGCATTTCCTTAGTGGATAACAATGTTGAACATCTTTTCATGTGGTTAATTACCATCCATTAGGTCATCTTTTTATTTGCTTATTTCATTTTTCAGTTTTATTAGGTAGGAATTGTTACAATTTGACTGCACATACACAATATATTGCATGTAAATACATATACACAATATGCTGCACCTATTTTTTAAATTTACATATTTATATACTGTTCATTGTTTCTAAGAACGTTTAGAGCTTTAGCTTTTTAAACTTACATAGTTATCAAAGAAATAAAACCAGCCACAAAATAAGAATTAATTCAAAAAGATACATACACCCTGCTATTAACAGCAACATTATTTATAAGTGCCAAGATATGGAAGCATCTTAAGTGCACATCAGTAGATGAATGGATAAAGAAGGTGCAGCATATATGTGTAATGGAATACAGCTCATCCATAAGAAAGAAGGATGTTTTACTACTTACGGCTCTTCATTCACTTTTTTTTTCTTCACTTCAAAAACCAGACTTTTATAACTGGCATAAACATTAGGTCATCTTTGGTGAAGAATGAGGTCTGTTCTGCACCCTCTGGTACTGGTACTGGTACCAGGAAAGCAGGCTGTTATTTTCAGGGCTACCACTGAGCTAGAGAAAGGAGGATGGGACCAGGGTAAGTTAAAATGCCACAAAGCTCACTACTCTAACCAAAATCCAGCTAGTTTTTCTTAAGTGTTTTACGGTACTTAAATGCATCAAGTGGTTGTTGCAAACTTTTGGTTAATTTTCAGAGTTCCAAAAAAGTTGATTCTGCCAGTTTTTAATTGCTTTTATGGAGGACAGACTTTTGGAGTTCTTTATTCTGCCCCACTGTCACTGATGTCACCCAAGTACAGATTTAAAAAAAGGAAAGACTGGTTGAGATTGTTGATCTTTTTATAAGCAAATAGGCCCAAGTTTTCCCAGTAAAATACCAAAAGAGAAGGTATGGATATTCTTAGGCATTTTTGAAGTATTCATGTATCCTACAGTAGCATTATCAAGGTATTTGAGGAGCCTCACTCATCTGGTTACAGTGCTGGGATCAAGACCTTCCATTTAAATCCTGCATAGGCAGCTTGCTTTTCTCAATTCTAGGCCACAGACAACCCCTAAACTGTCTGTTGCCTTTTAAAACATGATTTCCAAAGGGTATCTGGCCAGGGGAACCCATATTCCTCTTTGTTTTTAAAAGAATGACTCAGAGAAAGTAGCTTTATTGCAATGTTCTGTTATAAATTAGTCACGTATTAACACTGGGGAGTGGAATTGAGGAGGGCATGGAGTGTGTCACTTTATATACTTCTGTATTGAGTTTCCTCCAATGAATATTACTTTGGAAATTAAAAGAAAGGAAAATAAATTTAAAATACCATATGAAATAATTGCCTGCTGGTCTAGTGTATTTTTTGTTTATTTTGTGATTTTTTTAAAAAAACTTGTTTTGCCTTAAGATAGGTTACTACTGTGATCAGAGCAAATGCTGTCCTGTTGATAAAAGAAATGATAACGTTTTGGAGGAAGTGATAGTAGTAAAATTGTGTTTCCTCTGAAGATCATTTTTGAAACACTGGCTAATTTATCATTCATTCACCTATTCCGTCTTATGACATTGAAAGCTGTTTAACTAATCAAAACCTACCCTTAGCATTCTCTGCCTTATTTTTTCCTGTGTATTTCATCTCCATCTTGTGACCCAGCAGAACCTATTCTAGAACATTACATTCACAAGACCTGCATTTTAATGCTAAACTTGCCACTAACCAGCTGTCTGTCCTTGATTTAATCTCTCTGGGTGTCAGCTTCCTCATTGACAATATGAAGGCCAGGGGTCTGGAAACTGTAACCCTGTGGACCCAATCTGGCTTGCTGCCTGTTTTTGTAAATAAAGTTTTGTTGGAACACAGCCAAGCTCATTCATTTACATACTATCCATGGCTGCTTTTGTATGATGTCTGCAGAATTGAGTAGTTGCAACAGAGTCCATGTGAGCCTGAAATAGTTACTGTTTAGCTCTATCAAGTTTTCTTTCAGGTTAAAAATTCTTTGTTTTAGTTTTGGATACTTGGCAACTATTTCTTTTTTGCTGTCAGATTGCCAGAAAAATTCAACTGAAAGAGAGGAAACACAAATCACACATTGCTGTTTGTTAGACACCTACATCCATCCCAAGTCTGGCATATTCCGTTGTTGATGCTGTGGTTCCAACAATCTGTAAAGCTCAGTATCATGTAACGGTTATATTCAACTGGTGAGCTACAGCTCAGCCTCACTTGTCTTCTTCATTCTGGGATCCTGGCGGGAGGAGCAATCCCTAACTGGGAAAAAGAGCAGTGGACAAACCATGTGCCAGCTTTTAAAACTTACGCTCAGAAGTGGCATATATTACTTCTATTCACATTTCTTTTGCCAACTTGATGTTAGTGATGCAGGAGGGTATAATCCTTCTGTAGGAGGCCCTGCAAGTCACCTGGTACCTTGAGTGGGTGGATAATCCTTCTGCAGGGAGGGCTGTGAAACACTGGTAACAGCATCATCCACCACAGCCTTCTCAGAGGTTAGCTAGAGTGAGCAGACTGAAACTAATGGCAAAAACTTAGTTTTAGAATTCTTTGTGTATTGTATCTTTTATGAACTCTGTGCAACTAATAAGTAACTAGAAGTTGGCCCATTGAGCTTTTGGAATATATTCTAATTTTATCAACTTGCTTCCTTAATAAATACTATTGTAAAAATGTAATGTCTGTTTGGATTTCTTTTTTATACACTCTTGATGTGTTTAACTTAAAATTCTCATCCCTAAGTTATCTTCTCCAAGGTTCCATATCTCACAGAATGATGCAACTCAGGTTGCCCAAGCCAGAAACCTGGTTGAAGTTCTCCCTTACCGTGACTACTTATATCCAATCAGTCAGTTACCAGAGTCTATTGAATATATCCCATACCTAGCCCTTGACTCAGTCCTCTTCTCTCTATCCTCATGGCTACCATCCTGGTCCAGGCATCTCTCACCATTCATGACAGCCTTGTAACTAATTAGCCTCTCTACCTCCTGGCTTGTTTCTCTCTAGTCCATTCTCTACATAACCACCAAAGTGATTCATCTAAAATGCAAACTGATCATTTTATTCCTCTGCATTAAAACCTTTCAGTGTCTTATTTTATCCTCCCCTTAAAGCTCAAAATTTCTTAGCATGGCCTTGCACCTTTTTTTCCTTTTTTTTTTTTTCCTGAGTATCCCCAGGTCTGTCTTGTATATACTTAGTTTACATTCATGGCTGGAATAACATAATCTTTCTTCTAGAAAGATTTTTCTAGAGCATATTTTATGAACTCATGTAGTATTTGGTAGATGTCTTTCACTTGTAGAGACACAACACTTGTTGAAAAGTACTGTGCAAAGCTGGCTGTGTGCAGGATTGAGCATGGTCCAATGGCAGGATGCTCTGCTCCCCCATCCTGATGTTCAGTGGATTGCTCCTTCTTCCAAGGGCTTGGCTAAGCCAGATGAGCTCCAACGAAAGGCTGGTCACTTTGGTTTGTTTTACTTTTTCTGCGAACTGTTTTTAGAAGTTTAAAATGTACTCATTTTTGGAACTAGTCATTTATTGGACCTCTTTAAGTTAAGCTAACATTTTTCTTTATGATACCAACTTAGCAGCTTCTGGACAAAAAGAATGTAAAACAAATGCATTTTTAAAAATATTATATCCTCTAGGTCTTTCATGTTAGCTCTCTGTTTCAGAAATAAAAATAGCTTCATTGAAGTCATAGGAGTACAGGCGATTTCTCCTAAAATCCAAACACTTGCCTTTGAAGACACTCTGGTGATTTTAACTTTTCAGGCCAAAATGTTTTCATTATTTAAAATTCATTGACACAAACCTTCTTTGATCAACCAACTGCTATCCTTCCTTTTTATCTAGCTTACTTACATGGAATTTTTAATAAAAGGGATCAGAAGTCTCAACTCTGAAACTTTGCAGTTGTTGTAACCACAGCTTTCTGTTATCATAAGCTAATTTTTAAAAGCAAGCTAATTAACGGGAAAAAAACCAGGTTTAAAAAAACTACATTTGTATAAACATTTTAAAAGGAGTCAGAGGAGAGGGAAGGGTATAGCTCAGTGGTAGAGTGCATGCTTAGCATGCATGAGGCTCTGGGTTCAAATCCCCAGTACCTCCATTGAAAGTAAGGAAGAAAGGAAGAAAGAAAGAAGAAAGAGAGAAAGAAAGAGAGAAGAGAGAGAGAGAGAGAGAGAGAGAGAGAGAGAGAGAGAAAGAAAGAAAGAAAGAAAAGGGATTATACCTTCCTCCCCTCACCAAAAAAAACTAAAAAAAATAAAAAGGAGTCAGAGGTATATTGCATTTCTTGGCTTGTGGCCCCTTTCTCCATCCTCAATGCCAGCAGCATAGTCTCTTTGTTCCTCTCTTCTCCTTCCATTCTTCTGTCTTCTGCACAGTCTCATAAACATCTCTGACTCCAGCTCTCCTGCATTCCTCTTAAAAAAGATTTGTGATTATATTAAGCCTACCCAGATAATCCAGGATAACCTCTGCATCTCGAAAATACTTAGCTTAATCACATGTGCAGAGTTGCTTTTACCAGGTAAGGTAACATACTCACAGGTTCTGGGGTTAGACAGGGACATCCTTGGGGGCTGTTACTCTGCCTTTCTTTTGATTTGATAGCCCAGTAAATCTGTTCCTCCTTCAGCCTTTGCCATTTTGTTTAATAGTATGGCTGTCCTCAGGCCAAAAACCTAGAAATCATTCTTGATTTCTCTTTTAAAATCCTTATCTTTTCCATCCTCCTATCCCAGCCATCCCTTTCCCCTCATTCCCACCACCCACATCCAATCCATTGAATCACATCCGAATTCAATCTGAATGTTATCTCAGTTCTACTACCCTACTGTGTCTAGAATCTGTTCTCTTCTCACTAATTTCCACTAAAATCAGGATGCCTTTAGCATTTTGGAGCCTTAGGCCCTCTTCCTATCCTATTCTTTTTATGCCTGGGTGTTCATAGTTAATTATGGTACAAGACAGTGTGGGCTAGGTGTCATAAGAGTGGTAAAAAGAGCCATGGGACCAGACCCCAGTCACTTCATTCCAACCACATGGAGATAGGAAGTAAAGACTTGCATGGTAGAAGATGCTGGGGAGAGAATTTGAGTCAATAGAGGTAATTATCCTGAAAAGCAATTGAATTTCCCATTAAAGATTTCAGTCTTTTTTTTCCTTCTTATGACAGTGAATATTTCTTCTCATTTACTGATTGTAGGGGATAAAATTAATCTACTCTCTTCTTATTTTGAATGACTCCTTCCCTTTCCCTCCTTCCTGAAGAAGGAACATGTTTAACAAAATTCTCAGGCAGCTGATTTCTAGTATATAAATAAACTGAGCATAATCAGGCTTGGTATAGAGAATATTATAGCTTTAGAATGAAGCCAAGCATCTGAAAAGATAAAATACCTGTTGTTGAAATAATACAAGAATATATAATATCTACGTTTTGTTATTCTGAATCCTTTTTCTATAATATTGCTGTATTTGGGGGGTGACTTTACAATTTAGTGAAATAAAAAATGGGTGATTACTTTAAATAGTCTATTATATAAATAGAAGATCTGGAAATAACTGTATTTCCTCACTTTCAGGGAAAAAATTTTCTGATTGGATTTTCAACAACCTTAGCATATAGCTTTATTTGTTAAACGTGACCCTAGGAAATCCCACCTTAATTAAAATTACTCAAAACAAGAAAATGAAAATTGGAGCATATTAAAACCAGATATTCCAAGGAATAAACAATTCTGCAAATTAAAATAGGTTTTTAAGGCAGAACTGCTGTTGAGCCCCGCTCCAAAATAGAATATAAAGATGTTCCTGTTAATTTCTTCTCATTTGGTCAGTGGTGGTGTCATGGACAAAATTCCTTACCAGTAAGTGTGACATTTTAGTTTTGTGAATACAAATGTTTATTGATTTTTTTTGTCTTCTAGTAATGTGTCCTCCAGGTGCTATATTCATATATTGGGTTAAGTTTTGTATTTTGTGTTTTAGCAGTTGAAATAGAAAATGTATATAGTTGGTTTGAGCCTTTTTTGAAATATTGTCACAAGAATTATTTAGAGGATCTTTAGAAAGCCCTAAATATACTGCAGACTAGTTGTTTTTTGTTTAAGTGGGAGAAAAACTTCTTTGTTGTTGTTCTTGTTTTTTTATTCTCTATATATTTTTATTAAAGTATAGTCAGTTGACAATGTTGTGTCAATTTCTAGTGTACAGCGTAATGCTTCAGCCATACATTCATTTTCATATTCTTTTTCACCATAAATTACTACAGGAAATTGAATATAGTTCCCTGTGCTATACAGTATGAACTTACTGTTTATCTATTATATATATATATTAGTATCTGCAAATCTCGAACTTCCAATTTATCCCTTCCCACCCCTTTCCTCGCAGAACCATAAGGTTGTTTTCTATGTCTGTCAGTTTCTGTTTTGTAAATAGGTTCATTTGTCTTTTTTTGTTTTGTTTTTTCAGGTTCCACATGTAAGTGATATCATGAGGTATTTTTCTTTCTCTTTCTGTCTTACTTCACTTAGAATGACAATCTCCAGGTCCATCCATGTTGCTGCAAATGGCATTATTTTATTATTTCTTTATGGCTGAGTAGTATTCCATTGTATAAATATACCACAACTTCTTTATCCAGTTGTCTGTAGATGGACATTGAGGTTGTTTCCATGTCTCAGGTATTGTAAATAGTGCTGCTGTGAACATTGAGGTGTGTGTATTTTTTTGAATTAAGGTTCAAGAAGTGGAAAGACATCCCATGTTCTTGGATTGGAAGAATTAATATTATTAAAATGGCCATACTACCCAAAGTAATCTACAGATTTAATGTGATCCCTATCAAATTACCCAGGACATTTTTCACAGAACTAGAACAAATAATCCTAAAATTTATATGGAATCACAAAAGACCCAGAATTGCCAAAGCAACACTGAAGAAAAAGAATGAAGCTGGAGAAATAACCCTCCCAGATTCAGACAGTACTACGGAGCTACAGTAATCAAAACAGCATGGTATTGGTACAAAAAGAGACATATGGATAAATGGAACAGAATAGAGAGCCCAGAAATAAACCTGCAAACTTGTGGTCAATTAATCTTTGACAAAGGAGGAAAGAACATGGAATAAAGAAGTCTCTTCAGCAAATTCTGTTGGGAAAACTGGACAGCTGCATGTAAATCAATGAAGTTAGAATACTCCCTCACACCATACACAAAAATAAATTCAAAATAAACACAAAAATACACTCAAAACTCAAAATAAACTTAAACATAAGACAAGACACTATAAACTTCTTAGAAGAAAACATAAGCAAAACATTATCTGACATAAATCTCAGCAACGTTCTCCTAGGACAGTCTACCCAGGCAATAGAAATAAAAGCAAAAATAATCTAATGAGACCTAATTAAACTTACAAACTTTTGCACAGCAAAGGAAACCATAAGCAAAACGAAACAACAATCTATGAAATGGGAGAAAGTGTTTGCAAAAGATGAGACTGACAAGGGTTTAATTTCCAGAATATATAAACAGCTCATACAAGTTAATAACAAAAAAACAAACAACCCAATCCAAAAATGGGCAGATGACCTAAACAAGCAATTCTCCAGTGAAGACATACAAGTGGCCAATAGGCAGATGAAAAAATGCTCAGTATTGCTAATTATCAGAGAAGTGCAAATCAAAACTACAATGAGGTATTACCTCACAACAGTTAGAATGGCCATCATTCAAAAGTCCATGAATGATAAATGCTGGAGAGGGTGTGGAGAAAAGGGAACCCTCCTACACTATTGGTGGAAATGTAGTTTGGGGCAGCCATTGTGGAAAACAGTTTGGACATTCCTCAAGACTAAAAATAGACTTACCATATGATCCAGCAATCCCTCTCCTGGGCATATATCTCTGTTCTTTTTTTTTTAAACGGCTTTATTGAGATATAATTCGCATACCATATACTTCACCCATTCCCTGTTAGTTTTTAAAACCATTTCCTTGGGTCCTTTCAGTGTGTTTCTCAGATATTCACTGCCTCCTTTTCTAATCAACAGACAAATAAGTGGGTTGAGGTGTATAAGAGAAGGATTTTCCAAGTACAGAGGACAGATTAAGACCTTGAGGTAGAAATGGGATGACGGAATGAGAAGAATATTGCTGTGGGTAAGAAGGGAAAAAGCAAATAAGTAAGGTAGGTGTCCTAGATGATTTATAAAGTAAATGGTAAAAAACTTGGGCTTGTGCCTTTCTTCACCTTGGTTAATGGGGCCTTATTATAAGGGTAGTGCGGGTAGGGGACAGAGAAGACCAGAAACAGCACACAGCCTCATGGAATCAAACCTTCCTCACTGATGTTTGGGTACCAAAGCCCTCTAGTGTTTTGCTTGTTAGCTCATTTGTATTGAGTCTCATTATTTCTGCTTCTTGCCTATTTCTGCTGCTATCCTAGCTACCCTCTCTACCACCCTAGTTCCCTCATGGCCTCTGCATACCCACATGAGCCGTGGTGTGGGATTTTCTATTCTTCTATTTCTTGACCCTGCCTTCAGACCTCAGTGCCTTCTCATCCCACTGAGAATACAATTTGTAGTCCTTACTGAGGCCTACCAGGGTGCTGCTCCCCTCTCAGTTCTCACCCCATTCCCCCTGCTCACAGTACTCCAGTAGTGACCTCTGTTCTAACTCACACACACCTAGTGCCCTCCCACCTCAGAACCTTTGTACTGGCTGTTCTGTCTACCTGGAATGTTCTCTCCCAGGTATTTGTCTTGCTTCGCTCTTTCGTGCAGGCCTCTCTAAATGTCACCTCCTTAGAGATACTTCCCTGACCACCCTATCTAAAGTGGAATTCCCCCACCCTGATACCTTATCTGCTGCTTTTGTTTTATTTTTCTTTACCAGACATTCTTGTACTTAACAGTATAATAAACATTTACAGTTGGCCCTCCGTAACCAGGGTTTTTGCACCTCTGGGATTGGTTGAATTGGAACTCACAGATACGGAGAGTCGATTTACTGGGGCCATTTTATATAAGGAACTTGAACATTTTGGATTTTGGTATCCATGGAGGTCCTAGGACAAACCCACATGGATACTGAGGGAGGGCTGTATTTTGCATCTGGTTACTGTCTCTCTCCTCCACTGGAATGTAAACTCCTAGAACATAGGCTCTGTGTGTTGCATGTGCTGCCGTATCTTCAGTACCTAGAACAGTGCCTAGAACACAGTGGGCACTTAATACTGTTGATTGCATACTGACATACCATTAGGGCCCATGTTCAGATTTCCCAGGAGAAGGGTCTGTTGGGTTGTCCAGTATTTAGTGCATCTGTTGAGTAAGATGCTAGGCCAACTGCCCCACGACCTGCTAGGCAGCTCTTAAGTCAGGTGCTCATCCCTAGTTAAGTCCAACCAGGAGTGATCTGGACAGTGAGGTCATGTGGTCTTCTTTAGATACCACTTTCTTTCCATTTGAATGGGCTTGTCTCTACAAAAGTTTTAAATTTCAACTCGTTCATGAGAAAAATTTTGTCGGATTTCCATGCTGCAGAACCGTTGCTTCCTAAGGGTCTGGAGAAATGACAGGAAGCAGTGTTTTGACTCTTTTGACCTTTATGTCCTCTTGCTGTTATCGTGGCTCATACATTTGTGTGTTTTCTCTTCCTATTTATTCTCCAGTTCTTGATTTTAGTCTGTCCTTTCTTCTGCATTTTTCTTTCTTGCCCCTCCTCTCTCTCTTGTTCTTTTCTCTCAGCTGCCATTTTGCTTTGCCCTCTGTGTCATTCCAGAGCTTGCTTAGCTTGAATTGTTGTCTCTGAGAAACATTTCAGTTTACCTGCTTTGTGTACTGTTTGTTCCTTTGTGCCGTATAGCTGGAAAGAGGTAAGGAGAATGGCACTGAAACATTCTTTCCTCCCTTCATCCTTTTATGTAACTAGTATTTGAAAACCTCCTTTCTGTAAGATACTGTGCTGGGCTCTGGGCTATCTGAACAAAACACCCAGGTTCTTAGTTGGGGAAACAAAGAGATTCTGTGTTTTTCATTCATTCATTCCACAAATATTTATTAGGACTGGAATATAGTTGGTGGCAAAAACTAAAATTCTTACTCTCGTGGACCTCATTACATTTTAGTAAGACAGACATACATTAATTAGACAATTACACAAATGAATGTTAAATGACAGCTATGTGGAGTCCTATCAAGGAGGGCTCCATAGTATTATGAGAATATGTATTGGGAGGATTTGTTCTCATCAGGAGAGCTAGGGACAGCTTCCTTGAGAAAGTGAAGAGTGAGTTGAGATCTGAAGGCACAGTAAGAACTAAGTAGGCAAAGGCAGTAAGGAAGAGGAAATAGCATATAAAAAATTCCAGTGCTTAGAAGAGGCTTGGAGTATCTGAGGGAGTGAGAGCACAGAGAGCAAGTGGGGTGAGGCCGAATGAGGCTAAAGAGGCAGACTGGGGTCAGATCCAGCATGGCTTCATAGGTCCTGTTGGAGACTTCGGTCCTCATTCTGGACTGCTGTACACAGGGGAAAGGGTAGAAAAGTATTTTTTAAATCTTTATTTTTAAAACACTAGTCTGAATTGTGTGGAGAATAAATGAAGTTGAGCATAAGTGTAAGTGACGAAACAGAATGGCAGTTAGGAGGCTGTAGTGGGAGTCTAGATGAGAGGTGAGGTTAGGGGGTTAGCAAAGATTTTAAATTTCCAGACCTACCCTCACTTCCTATTAAGTGTATTTATCCAAAAAAATTGTTTTTGAAGGTTGACTTACCATAAAGGACACAGATGCAACAAAACTAAATTCGTTCAAATGAGAAAGGATGATTGAAATAAAAAGGGTATGAGTAGAATTATACCAGATAGTATAGGATAAAGATAATGACTGAAATCGAGTATGAAGCTTAACTCTGAACACCTGGAAGCCTAGGCAGAAGAGGAAATAGAATAGGTCATGTGATTATTTAACAAAAAGAAGCATGCTAGTTAAGCAAGGGATATAATCTTTTCCTTATAAACATTTAAAGTACTTTATAATAGAAATGACATTAAACAACCTGGGTAGGTCCAGATTATTGAAACCCAAGACCTCACCTCTTGAGATTATTGCATTAATCCATTTTTAGTGGTATCACATTGATATTTCAAAAAGTAAAAATTTCAGAAATACACAGAGCTGAACTACATACATGGATTTCTTATTTGACACCTTGCCACAGAGGAGAAGCATAAGATAGTGGAGGAAGTACAAAAACACAGACCTGGCAAGAAACTCGTAATGCAACCCATGGACATGAAGTGAGCCCTTAATATACTTTCTTGAGGACCTTTCCTTTTGCCTTCACAGATACTTGTTTTCTTGCCTGCTTCTGTCGCCGTTTAATTTGTGTCCATAAATGCTTATTCATAGAATGCATCCTTCCTGCCTTGCAAGATGCATAGTCAGGGACAAAGAATGCCATGCACAGAAGTGGCATCTTTATTCCTCAGCTGTTCACATTCCAAGCAGTAAAACATACTTCCAGAATCAAGAACCTCAAAAAGAAATTATTTCTGATTATTTTATTGAAGTCATCCAGAGTTCCCAGTGACCCTCCTTATGAGTTTTCTGCACCTGAGGTGTATTCTCAATGCCTTCCCTTTCTAGCCCTGTTTGGCCAGGAGTTTCAGCTATACTGCTTACTCTCCTAGGGAAATGTGCCCAAAGGCATAGGAGGGTCCCAGGAGAGCCAGAGAAAGCAGTACAATAGAGGACAGTAAGTCAAGTAAGTCCAGATTGTTGGCAGCCAAGACCTCAAGCTCTCGAGATAACGGTGTTAACCCATTGTTGATAGTAGATCACATTGGTGTAGACTCCAGGAAAAGATTGACTGCATCCCACTCCCCAGCTTGTCAGTCCTATCTGGATCCATATATTATCAATCTGACATGACAGAGGCCCTCCAGAATCACCCTAAGGAAGAGATAATAAAGGTCATTAACATAGAGAAAAGGGACCAGGTAGAGGAGAGTGGTCACAAGGGGTGGAGTGTTCCCTAGAATGGGGCAGTGGAGCTGTGGAGACATAAATCTCTGGAGGGAGCTGAACTTCCCACCGTGGTGGAGGAGACATGGAAATTTAGAATCATAGACTTTGGAATTAGCAGAGACCTTAGCCAAATATATCAGTAGTTTTGAAATATTCATCTGTGATTAAAAAGAAAGAAGAGTTTTTCACTGAAGTTAAATTTATTCAGTTGAATGAACTGTCCTTATTTTTCTATTCTTAGGTTCTTACTGCCTTTTTTAGTGTTAAAATAATCCTTTCTTATATAAAGTAAGTGATAGTAGTTGGTGGTATGATTCAATCTTGCTGTTTCTTTTTGTGACAGCTTTATTGAGATGTAATTCACATACTTACAATTCACCCATTTAAAGTGTACAGTTCAGTGGTTTTTAGTATATTCAGTGTTGTTCAGCCATCACCACAATCCATTTTTATCACCCCGAAAAGAAACCTCATACCCTTTAGCCATCACCTTCATTACCTCCCATTCCTTCTAGCCCTAGGCCAGCCAGTTATCTGCTTTCTGCCTCTGTGGATTTGCATATTATCAAAATTATGTATAAATGGAATCATGTAATATATGACCTTTTCCCGTGTGTCTAGCTTCTTTCACTTAGCATACTCTTTTTAAGGTTCATCCATATTATAACATGTATAAGTACTCCATTCCTTTTTATGGCTGAATAGTATTCCATTAAATTGATATACCATATTTTGTTTACTTAGTCATCAATTGATGGACATTTGGGTTATTTTGACTTTTTGGCTATTATGAATAATGCTGCAATGAACTTTCAAGTACAAATTTTTATATAGATAAATGTTATCATTTCTCTTGGGTGTGTATTTAGGAGTAGAATTCCTGGATCAAATGGTATCTCTATACTTAATCTTTTGAGGTTTCCAAAGTGGCTGCACCATTTTACATTCTCACTAGGTGTATAAAGATCCAGTTTCTCCACATACCTTGTCAAGTCTTACTATTACCTATCTTGATTATAGCCATCCTAGTGGGTGTGAAGTTGTCTCATTGTTTGATTTCTAAATAATGAATATACAGTAACAGATAGGAAGTTTTGGCTGAGAAATAGAAAGATGTGGAGGGTGGGGAGAAAATAAAACCCAAGTGGTCATCCTAGAACTAAAAGGTGAAATACATGAAATAAAAATTTTACTAGGTGAACTTAACAGTAAAAGGTAGATTGTAGTTGAAAGAAGCAGTGATTGTGAATATAAATTAAAGTATCCAATTTGAAAAACAGAAAAAGGTTTTAAAAATAAAATATAGGGTATCAGGGCCCAGTGTGAAAATACCAAAAGGTGTAACTTATAAATTTCCTGTTTCAACAAGAAGAGGAAAAGAGAGAAATGAAGCAGAATAACATTTGAAGAAATTGTGAATGAAAATTTCCGAAGTTTTGATGAAAGGTAAAAGAATAGATTAAAAAAAAAACTCAGTGAATTCCAAGTGGGATAAAGACAAAGAAAATCACGCCTAGCACATTACCGTCAAACTTGTAACAATCAAATATGAAGGATAATATAATGAAAGCAGCCAGAGCAAAACAACACATCACACTCAGTGGAAGAAGACACAAATGATGGCTGATTTTCCATCAGACAGTTATGATCAGGAGACAGTGGAATGGCATCTTTTAAGTGTAAAATGAAATGTTTCTTACTTGAAATAATGAGAAGGTTGGCAGTTCTACATTAACCTCTTAATATATTTACAAAAACATACAAGATTGTGAAAACCCAAACACCAGTGGTAAGCATTACGCTAGATCAATAGTTGAAGAGGTTAAATTCATTGATAAAGGTTAAGTGACTTACCCGGGTTAAGACAAGAATTATTGTCAGAACCCTTGTCTCCTGATTTCCAAATTCACTGTTAGTTACAGATGGGAGAAACTGGATCCAAATTAAGATCTCATGTTAAAAAAATTCAAGAGCAAACCCTAACCTGGCAAGCATCCTTTTTTTGTTTAAGATCACCAGCACAAATCATGCTTTCCTGGATGACCGGCTCTGTTTCTGGCAATAAGAAACCAACTGGATTGTAGATTTTTTCACAAGTCTGGCGTTCAATGATGGGTATTTTTGCTTCCTGAAGGGTGGAAGCGTAATCAGAATCTGTAGAGAGAAATAGGAATGAAAGGAAAAGCAACCTAAAGGTGCAGGGACAACATTCAGTCATGATACACCGAAATCTCTGAATGGGAGTCCAAAAGCAGAATACACTTCCCAATCATGTTGGCTAATGGAAGAGCCTTTGGGGGGGGGGGGTAACAGTTAATCTAAAATAATGGGTAGTTCAAATTCTATTTGTTTGGGTTTTTTCTAATGTGCCACATGGGGGCTTTCCTAATGTTCTAAATAAAGAGAAATTCTGATACATTTTGGTTAAGGTGTGTGTATTCTGAAGTATTCTAACTTTTTCCTTTCCCATTTTTCTGCTCCCAGATCATTTCCTGGCTTACCTTTACTCCATCCTGGGAAAGAGTTGACACAACACTTGAAAAACAGATTAAAAAAAAAATACTAGACTCTTTCCAAACTTTAAATCAGGTTTCTTAACATCTGTTTCAGAGAGAATAGATTGTGTTTAAATTGCGAGTATCTGCTCTTGCAGCTATACTAGCCTCTAGGCAGGATATAAGAGTAAATAAACATATAAATAAACATTTTATTTGAAGACTTATAGATAGTATCAATAGATTGATTTGGTTTTGTTGAAAATATTTGCCATAGTAATGTGATGCCGAGAATGTGACTATTCTGGAGTGGGTATACAAAGGCGATATATAAAACAGTCCCTTTCTCCATCCATTCTCACCTTCATTTTTCAGTTTTCCCCATCCAGTCACCCAGCAGAAGTCTGGAACTTTCCACTTCTGTTTGACATTGGGCAAGCAGATGGGCATGATGGAAGAACTGTAGGTGACTCTAGAGAGCAGCCTCAACAAGGCGATGTCTCCAGTGGTACCCTGGTATTTGGGATGGAGGACGATTCGGGACACTTGATGCCTCACACCTGTATTTGAACTGCCTATTTCAGTTGATCCAAGCCACACAGTATATAAGAAAGGAATCCATTTCCTAAGGGGAAGAGAAGGCAGAGAAAGAAAGTGGAGCATGCTTTTGTGCTGAGTCAAAACAAGCTGCCTATGTGTAGCACTAAGTCTTTAGGCAAGAAGGGAGTGTAACAGACTTGAGATTAACTAGGCTGTTTCCAACTTGGCATGGGGTTGGTTTGTCTCCTTTCTCCTTCCTTCCCTCCCTGACCACTCTTTCTTTTGTTGTCCTTTGTTTCTGTGGTCTCCTTTTATATGTCTATGGCCAGAGTTTTGTCCTGTAGTTTTTCTCTGCTTCTCTTATTCACCTCTCTCATTCTTCATAAGTTCAGCCATCAACAATATGCTGAATAGTCATTGTTTTATTTTCCCTTTTGATTTCTGAGCACTAGACCTTTATTTCTAAATAAAAATTAAAGCAAAATATAATCACCAAAGTTTTATATGTGTGTCTGTGTATAATTTAAAATGTCAAGTAATTTGATAAGATTTACAAAAAATAAATAACAGAAGTTCTCTGCCCTACTGCCCTCAATTCATGCTATCCAAAGGCAGTTGCTTTCAACTCTTAGCTCTTTATTTTAGCATTTCCCTTGTATTTTCAAGAAACCCTATATATTGCCGTTATTTTTTTTCTTTCAGTTTTAGAATATTGTATTCCTACTGTGGAAGGTGAGGATTGAACCAACAGTTGTTGCCAACCCCCCGCCCCCAGTTCCTTTTCACCATCCTCCTAACCTAGTATAACTTTTTGCTAGATCAGTATTTAATGTGTATGTTCTTGTGACTATGAAAACATTATTCACTACTGGGTTATATTGGGTACTGTAATTAGATTTCATGTAAAACTTTTTGTTTCTCCTGGAGTTAATAATGTGATCTTACTTTCTTTGTTTTTTTAGTTTTCTTTGTACCTGTCACTAACTAATTATTTGTTCCCCAAACTGTCTGCCAGAGTGTAAATCTCTCAACATGTTGATACCAGTTAGGCATTCTATCAGTACTGTCTTTTTTTTTTTTTTTTTTTTTTTAGCCCTCTACTCTCTAACTCCAATCTTGGCATTTTTCTTTATGATTTTCTTGGGGTTTCTCTTCTATGTTATATTCTATTTTTTCTGGACCCCATGTTTTCCCCCACTTTGTTTTGGTGAAGCACATTCTCCTGTGGCTTCCTGAGAAAATGTGCATGAGAGGAAATTATTTTTGCTGCTTTGTATATTTGAAGATGTCTTGTTTCTATCCCACACTTTATTGATAGTTTGTAAATATGGGTAGAATTCTAAGTTGGAATTCTCTCAGCATTTTGAAGTTATTACTCTATTTTCTTTGAACTTTCAGTTTGTTATTGAAAAGTCGTGTCATTTTGATTTCTGTATATATGTTATCTATTATGGCATAACAAGTTACCACAAAGCTTAGAGGCGTAAAGCAACAAAGATTTCAGTTTCCGTGGCTCAGGAATCTGGGTGCCTCTGACCAGTCTATAGTCAAGGTAGGCTGCAGTGTCATCTCAAGGCTTGACTCAGGGAGGGTCTCTTGCGTCCTCACTAGCTGTTTGGCTGTAGACATCAAGTTGACATGGCCCTCTCTGTGGCAGCTCACCACATGGTACCTTGCTCTCACAGATTGTGGTTGTGACCCAAAACAGCTTAAGACAAAATTCCCTGACTTTAGGAAGTGATTTGGTGAAAAGTAAGAAAAGTTTCTGATATGATGACTATCTTCGTCATTTTTTTTCTTCCTCTGTGCCTTGTCCCTAGTCCAAGGTAACCTAGGTTTCCTTCTGTCTGTTCATCTTACCACTTTCATTTGTCTGTTGGTTCATTCATGAATTCATTCAAGTATTTATTGAGAACCTATCTGTGTGCTAGCCACCAGCCAAAACTCACGTGCTTATGCAGTGTGCTGCTGTCAGTATCCACCTGTCACTGACGAGGGAACCCCCGCAGATGTGGGTCCCACCTATTTGCACGCTGACCTGCCAAGGCCAGCGCCTGGCAGCAGCGTCCTGGCCACCCACAACACGGCTTGAGTACACAGGTCGTCCACACACTAGAGAAAGAGGAAAGAGACAAATACGGGAGTCTAATCTAATCTTTGTCTTCTCATCATCTCCAGACTCCCATCTATGCCCACAACCTGAGTCCTCCCTAGCTTCCCCACTCCATCCTATTCCAGTTTCAA
The DNA here is from genome assembly GCF_009834535.1 of Camelus ferus. NCBI lineage: Eukaryota > Metazoa > Chordata > Mammalia > Artiodactyla > Camelidae > Camelus > Camelus ferus. The sequence goes on along the minus strand of NC_045697.1, from coordinate 107,594,374 downwards.
ACCCAGCAGTCTTGGGCCCAAGTGGAGACCACTCACCTGACTGCAGAGACTTCTTTTGGAGAGAAAAGGATAGGCAAGACCCTAAGACAAATACACCATATCATTAATATATAATAACATATCTTATATCTAGACTCACTGAACAGAGAGGCTTTCTGCCTATTTAAATTTCTCAGATTGGTGTTAAAGGCCAAATTTTTATAAGTATCTGTGCATTAGTGGGAATCTTGATAAATACATAAATACCTTTCTTTTTTGGTGACTTACATGGAACGTAATTGAACTTTTACTTGATAATTCACAGTTGCCATCAGGAATATCAAATATGTGAGGTTGTAAATACATTAATGCCTTCCCATGATTTTGACGTTTATAAGCTATTTACTTTTGCTGAGTTTTCTTTAACTAAACTAGCATTTTGCAGTATTTGTGTAGCTTTCTTTTTTGCTACCTGTCATCTTTTTGCTACTCCTAGCCTACCCTGCTTTTAAGTCACTGTAAGCCAGAAAAATAAATGAACAAGCTTATTCCTGTAATCATTGAACAGCATTTGTACTTCCAGTTCCCTCTGCTTAAAATGCTCTTTTCCTAGGTCCTCTTAGTTAAATTACTCATCTCCTTCATGTCTTTGCTCAAATAACTTCTTAGCGAAACCTTCCTTGACCACCCTGTTTAAAATAATACCTACTGTCCCTGCACCTAGATGCCCCATTCTTGTCACAGTATTTATTACTTTCCAACCTCCCTTATAATTTGTGTATTTAATATATGCATTGATTATAAGCCCCACAAGGGCAGGGATCTTAATTGTGTTTATTGCTTGCTATATCCAAGAGCCTTGGAACACTTGGGGCCTGGCATAGAGGGTCGACTCAGGACTCTCTTGGGGCGTGGTATTCAGAAGTCACATCCCGTGGGTGAAGCATTATATTACTCTACATGTAACTTCTTGAGCCAGAAAACCTCTGCCTCTCCCTTCTCCCCTGCCCCCACCCCCACCTCAGGGGCTCACCCAGCAGAAGGGGCAGCAGGAAGAGACAGCCGGCAGGGCCCATTTTCCTGTCCTCAGAGTCAGCACCTCCAGCTCTCTGGACTCAGGCTTCCAGGGAGAGGCCTGCTGGGGAGCAGCTGGAGAAGAGGGGCGGGACTGCTTCTCCTCCTAAATCTCCTAGATGGATTCCTTGGCTTCACCCCCCTCCTCTTTTCTGGTCTTCACCCTGCGCCAGGCACTGAAGGGACCAGGCCTGAGAAGTGCAGCTGAGGACCCAGGGGGAGGAGCTGGGGCTTGAGGTGCCCCCTGCTGTCCAGGGAGAGCAGGGTGTCTGGAGCTTCTGCCTCCAGAGCCTAGAGGAGGTGGGGAGGGGTGGGTACAGTAGCTGCCTGCCCAGGGCAGGTTGGAGGGCACTGAAAGGAACAGAACCCTTTCTCTAGCAGAAAAACAGAAGAGGGCAAGATTCTTCAAAAGCAGGAAGTGGGAAAGAGGAAATTAACCTGGCTAATTTTTTCCAATTTTTTTGTTTTCATGTTTATTTACAATGTTAGCTATAGAATATACTGCGAGTCAGATTTTCTGGGAAATAGACTCTATGACAGAGATTTGTGTGCAAGAAGTTTATTGGGGAGTGGTCTTAGGATCAACCCCTTGAGGGAGGATGGAAGCAGGATAGGGCAGAGAGCTCGCTCATGTAATGTATTTGCAGAAGAGGCCTCAGCCAATCCCACGAGTTGCTCTGAGCTGGGGTGGCCCTTTGAAGGTGTCCTCAACTGAGACTAGAAGGCCAGGCCCTTGGACTTCTGAATGACTGGATGAAGGTTCCCTCCGTGGAGTGAGCATTGCTTTGGGTGAGGTGGCTTTGGCCGCCGTTCTTGGATTTGGAGTTGGCTTTGAACTGTCAGCAGCAGGCGCCCCTGGTTGCTAGGGAACTGAAAGCTTCAGTCCTGAAGAGGGGTCTGTGTGGTTCAGCGTAGCATCTGCCACAGAATTCTTCTCCGTGCCTTTTATGTTTTCTGTACTAGGTCTGTGGAGGCAGAATTCAGTGAAGTGTTAAAGCATGTTATTGCTCTCTTGCAGCTTAAAATTTTGGGAAGTTTGAAAGAAACACATGAATAATTTTTAAAAATAATAGAAGACCAGAACCTGTAGCTGTTTTGGTAAAAGTTACTCAGTTCCAACAGAGACTCCCTTAAACTAGTTTAAAGAGGGATTATTTTAAAGATATTTTTATGGGCTGAAACATGTCTCCCCCTACCCCAAATTTGTATGTTGCAGTCCTAACCCCGACTACCTTAGAATGTGACCATATTTAGAGATAGTATCTCTAAAGAGGTAATTCAGGTTAAAAGGTCATTAGGTGGGCTTTAATCCAGTATGACTGTTGTCCTTACGAGAAGAGGAAGTTTGGACACAGACACATACAGAGGGAGAAGACAGCTATCTACAAGCCAAGGAAATCTAGACAGATCTTTCCCTCACGTCCCTCAGGAGAAGTCAGCTATGCTGACACCTTGACCTCAGACGTCTCACCTCTAGAACTGGGAGAAAATACAGTTCTGTTGTTTAAGTCCTCTAGTCTATGAGACTTTGTTATGGCAGCCCTAGCAAACCAATACAGGTATCTGAGGGACAGTAAGGAGAACAGGGTAACAAGGACATCTGGGGCTATCGTAGGACAGACCTGGAGACCAGAGCAGAGACCGGAGCTGGAAGGGGGCTCTGGATCCATGACAGCTTGAGAGTTCAGAGCAGGAGTTCTGGATCCCCACTTCGGTCCTCTGCCGTCGGTGTGTTTCAACCACGTTCCACGCCTGTTCATTCTGTCCCACTATAAACTACACAAGTTTGTCCTTATTTTCAGTTCAAATTCCCAAGACTTTGAACAGATTACCTTTTATTACCAGGCCGTAGGTTCATAGTTGTGGACTAAGGTCTGCAGTTAAGTGCCCTTACGCATCATGAGGATGCAGAAATATGGCTAGCTAAGCAGCAGGGACTGTTGTGGTGGGGTAGATGCCAGATTGGCTGCATCTCAGTACAGTAAGATGTTTGCCTCTTGCAATACCTTTTTTCAGACTTTAGAAGTGAACACTTCAGAAAAAATAATTCTTCAGCTACTTGTTTCCTAACTGCCACAACTATGAATTTTTACCTAATTTTTGTTTTTTAGATCTAGCTGTCTTCATTTGTGACTGCTTGACAGGGGTGAAAATCTACTACTATTACAGTTATGTTTGCTCTCCCGTACATTTTTAATGGTTCTTGTTTTATGCATCCCATTTTTGTTTGTGTATGGTTTATACATTCATTCTGGTTATGTGCCTATCACTCACTGTGCTTTTTATCAGTATATAATGACGCTCTTAGTACTTTCCACCTTAATTTTTTTTCTGAAATTAATATTGCAACCTGCAATTTTGTCCTGTTCATTTAATTGAAGAAAAGATTCCTTATTCATATCATAATTGGTATTTCTTTTTCATATCACAATTGGTGTTTCTTATTCACATCACACTTGGTATTCCAATTAATTTATTGTATTTATAGGCAATTTTAACTATTTAGTCAGTTTACTTCAGTATAGCTTTTAAAAAAGTCAGACCTCAGTTTGAGATTTGCCTTCAAGTCATGTTTGGAATAAAGGTCGTCATTTTGCAGAGATACTAAAGCTCTGAGCAGGTCTTTATGTTGATTTATCAAAGGAACAAAAATTTGACCTGACACTCCTCTCCCTCTGAGGGTCCTGTGATTGTCCTAGGCCTTTGGACTTTTATATCCCTGGACAATTCTGAAGTCACTGAACAGTCTTTACTTGTTTGTTGAGTTATTCACAGAATTTCTTTTCCCTTTTGTTTAAAATGTTTTATAAAAATATATTTTTGATTTTGGCTCCAATTTAGTTGGAAATAAACTTTATTGAAAGTAACTAAGAGACGAGCTCCTTACAGTGAAAATTGGAAGTAAAAGGAAGGAATTAAAGTTATCTTGCTTGTCCTGTCCAAAGTGCAGTTCAGAGTAACAAAATGGATTTAGTAGATAAGGGAAGAATTTCAGCTAATAAATTATTGGTTGGAATGATAGAATTTGAAAGCAATACATACAGCTCCTCCTGAGATAACTGATTCAGGGAATGATTATCAGTAGTTGAAAGTTTTAGTTGAAAGGTCAGTGGAGTGCTCAGGCTGTCACCATTTGAACCCTCTGTTCAATCCTAGCATTATGAAAAGTGGGATAAGGCAGACATGAGCCTGATGTGACATAATAGGAAGGAATATCCAGTGAAGAATTCTTGTCCAAAAAAGTGAAACTGGAATCTCTAAAGCTCCTTCCACTTACAGCAAATACAGAGGATAAAGGAATAAGTTAAATGACAAGACATAGAAGTTAACAGTCAAATCCAGAATGTGAGACATATTATAAAACAACTAACCTGGTTTCTATAATAAGTCAATGGTATGAAGGTACAAAGGGAGGGAAAATCCTCTAGGTGAAAAGAAACTTAAGAGACACAAGTATGTGTGGCCCCTGTTTGGATCCTGATTTAACAAATTAACTCTAAGAAGACTTTTTTTTTTTTGCTTATGCAAATTTTTATTTTATTTATTTAAAAAAAGGTTTTTTTAGAAATGTTCTTTTTTTAACATTTTTTATTGAGTTATAGTCATTTTACAATGTTGTGTCAAATTCCAGTGTAGAGCACAATTTTTCAGTTATACATGAACATACATATATTCATTGTCACATTTCTTTTTTTCACTGTGAGCTACCACAGATCTTGTATATATTTCCCTGTTCTATACAGTATAATCTTGTTTATCTATTCTACGTTTTGAAATCCCAGTCTGTCCCTTCCCACCCCCCTCCCCCTTGGCAACCACAAGTTTGTATTCTATGTCTATGAGTTTGTTTCTGTTTTGTATTTATGTTTTGTTTTTGTTTTTTTTTTTAGATTCCACATATGAGCGATCTCATATGGTATTTTTCTTTCTCTTTCTGGCTTACTTCTCTTAGAAAGGCATTCTCCAGGGGCATCCATGTTGCTGCAAATGGCATTATGTTGTCATTTTTATGGCTGAATAATATTCCATTGTATAACTATACCACAGCTTCTTTATCCAGTCATCTGTTGATGGACATTTAGGCTGTCTCCATGTCTTGGCTATTGTAAATAGTGCTGCTATGAACATTGGGGTGCAAGTGTCATTTTGAAGTAGGGTTCCTTCTGGATATATGCCCAGGAGCGGGATTCCTGGGTCATACGGTAGTCTAATCCTAGTCTTTTGAGGAATCTCCATACTGTTTTCCACAGTGGCTGTACCAACCTGCATTCCCACCAGTAGTGTAGGAGGGTTCCATTTTCTCCACAGCCTCTCCAGCATTTGTCATTTGTGGACTTTTGAATGATGGCCATTTCTAAGAAGACATTCTGATACAATAAAGGACATAGATATATTGATATCAAGGAACTGGATATTAGATAGTATGAAGAAATTATTGTTTATCTTGTTAAGTGTAATAATAATATTGAGCTATGTAAGAAAATGTCCATTTTTAAAGAAAGAGTTGGAACCTACGAGTCCTCTCTAAATCTAAGTTAATCACTTCTATCATATTGGAGAAATGTACTCCAGTTTTCATTTCACAGCAATTCTGTCATTTTTATGTGGATGACTACGTGACCTTAAACAAGTCACCTTTCCCGTGTGGCCTGTGTTTATCTACTGTACCGTGAAGGCACTGGAATCAGCTGATGATCTGGAAGATTCTTTACAGATGTAACATTGAATTATGAATTGCTTATCTGTTTATCTGTATTTATTTATCTTTGTCTATTGCTTCCATTATCCCTCTACAAATATTTTCTTGTTTTTGGTTTAGCAATCAAGAAACATGTTGGTTCTGCCATTTTAATGCTCCCTTGCTTCTTCTAAGATAAGGAAGTACCAAGGAGTTGAAAGCAAGAGAGTAGGTGCTTTATAAGATCTTGTGGTAGCTCACAGTGAAAAAAAAAAAAGTGACAAATATATATATATGTTCATGTATAACTGAAAAATTGTGCTCTACACTGGAATTTGACACAACATTGTAAACTGACTATAACTCAATAAAAAAGTTAAATAAAATAAATTTCAAAAAATAAATTAAATAAATAAAAAACACTTCAAAAAAAAAAAAAGAGTAGGTGCTTAATGTCCACTCTAGAGACTTTCCTGAAGACAGCTCTTAATGGCTTTCTGTCTCTCTCATCATGCTCTGTCTCTAGGCACTAGATTCTCTGTTCCCACATCATTACCCTGTTATCATTAAAGTTATCTTTAAATACCTGTACTGTATGCAGTAACAGTTGGTTTGGAAAGTGGCAATGTCGTGGTGTTGGTAAGAGCTTTATTACATGCCATGTGGCTGTTGCCTAGTTACAACCTTTTCATCTCAGCAAAATGGGAATAATAGTACCCCACAAAATTTCTCTAAGAATTACATGAGATAGAGGGCAAGTACTTAGCTTAGGTTCGGGCTATTTCAGCACACAATGATAAATAGTAGCTGCTGTTTTATTTTTGTTTCTGTTGAATATCCCAGTTTTAAGTATCAACTTAATTCTGGGCAAACAGGTCATCTTGGTGATAGCTTAGATTGACGTTGGTGGTGCCTGTTGACCAGGATTTGGCATCTTTGGCACTATTGATGTTTTGGGCCAGATGATTCTTTCCTGTGGGGGCTGTCCTGTGCGTTGTGGGATGTTAAGCGGCATCTCTGGCCTTAACGTACCAGATGGCAGGAGTACCACCCACACCTAATTGTGACAGTCAAAAATGTTTCCAAACATTGCCAAATGTCCCCTGAGGAGCAGAATCACCTTTGGTTGAGAACGCTGCTGTAGAGTAAGGATTCCACTTTAGGAATGCAATCTCCTCTTGAGCACCCTGAGATTAAAACAGGGACAACAGTAGATATGCAAGTTTTGTAGCTTTTTCTCTGTAGTTCCAGGAAGAGCAAATGGATTCCATTGTTTCTTTTCCAATTCAGTCCATCAGATCAATCTGTTATGTTGGAAAATGAATAAATCCCTTTATAAAACAGTCTCCTAAAGAATAGTTGATTTCTCCAGCACATATGCAGCAGTCCCTGGCCTTTGCCTTTTCTGTCACCTTGCAGCAGTGTCGATTGCCTATGCCTCCATTAAAAGATCCAGTCTAGTCTTAGTTCTTGAACTTGGACAAGAAATTTTTAGTTCAGCTTTAGTTCCACTAACCAGTATGTCCCGGAACTAGTCTGTATACTTGCCATCTATTATGCAAGGCCTAGGCCTGAACAGCCTTTCAGAGACCGCCTTCCTCTTCCTGCTCTTTGCCTTACTGGCCAATCTATAGTTTCCCTTGTCCACACTCACCTTCTCCACAGGGAGTGATCCTGCCCTGAGCTCCGTCGTACTTGCCTGGGGTCCTACTGCCCTTTAACTAGTTCCCCTTTGCAAGGGTTGGTCCTGTTCTTTTGATCAGTAAAATAAAATGTTTTTATGTGTATTCACTTGTGCTCATACTAAATGAAGTCTTGCTTTCGGTTTTGACAGCCTGGCTTTCTATAGTCTATTGCTCTCATTTTGTTATTCAGAAAATAAGATTTGATACTTTCTGTTTGCAAGACACCAAAACAGGTGCTATTAGAAGATCATGAAGATGTCTAGGACAGCAGTTTCTCTTTTCAAGGCTGGTCTTACCTATTCAGAAGAAGTAAAGCTGTGTGCACCCAAATAATTACAAATGGAAATTGAACTATAAGAGGTACAAATAACTAGAACCAAGGGGCAGATAGTGATTTTGGCATTTTATAAGGAAGACCTTTATTAGAGCTTTCTAACAGTAAGTGAGGGGTAATTTGGTGTAGTGGAAAGAGAAGTCTTTTGAGTCAGGCAATCCTGGATAAATCTGTTTAATATTAGCAGTGTGATCTTAGGCAAGTTACTTAACCTCTCTGATCCTCAGTTTTTTGTGTGTGTGTGTGTGTGTGTGTGTGTGTGTGTGTGTGTGTGTGTGTGTTATAATTGTAAAAGTAGGATAAATAGTACCTTCTTGAGTTGTTAGGGCGAAATAGGATAATTTTTAAAGTGACCAGAATAGTAACTGATATAGAGAAGGCATAAAGTAAATACAAATTCCTGCCATAGTTAGAAGTGAGATATAGATACCATGGCACCCAAAGAATCCACTTAGGCAGGTCTGCTGATTTGGCTCAAGTCATCTCAATCTAGGCTCTGGACTCTTAGCTTTTTAGCTTCTGAAATTCTTGTCAGAGCACCTAGAAAAGATCAAAGTCAAGAGACTTACTCACTGAAACTTAAGAGACTTGTGTATGAACCAGAATGTTCATTTGCAGTAAGGACTCTTCATTTTTGTCATTTGGAATTTTCATTTTTCCCAACCAGGGCACATCTTGATATTGAGTAGGGAGACCAAATTAGTATGTGGGTGGGTAGGGGGGTGGTTTGAAGAGTCTTGGGATCAGAATGAGTGGAAGAGGCTTGATATCATAAGCATTTCACTCACTAGGATGAAATATCACTTCTTTGCAAAGACTGAGTGAAAGAGCACTTCTCCATAACAGAACATGTTTTTCTAAATAAATCCAAACTTACATTCACCAGACTCAGAGTCTCTCTCCCTTCAGGGTCTAGGGTCTGATGAACACAGAGTTATCTGGCTTTTGCGTTCTTAGATTCCATGACAACCATTCCCTTTCCTAATACTGATTTTCTTCAATTAGTGCCAAATGCTGATGATTATATTGAAGCTTTCCCAGTTATGATATCATTCCTGGTATGCTGCTTTGAGATTATACCCAAAGCTTCAAGGTTAGCTTTTTTCTTTTAAATTTATTTATTTTAATTTTTTTGGTGGGGGAGGGAGGTAATTAGGTTCATTTATTTATTTATTTTAGAAGAGGTATTTTAGAAGAGGTACTGGGGACTTGAACCCAGGACCTCATGCATGCTAAGCATGTGCTCTACCACTTGAGCTATAGCCTCCCCCTGAGTTTAGCTTATTTCTAAAACACATAAGGCATGTATCTGCTGACATTTTGGGGGTCCTTTCTACAGAAAGTGATCTCATTCCATCTCACCCTTTATGTATATGTTTTACTTGTTAAGTTTCAGTTTTAGAGGATTCTGGTGGGCAAATTGTGGGACAGTGCTGTGTAGTGGAATTAGTTCCCATTCCCCCAATACCAAAAGTTAGTTAGTTAATTGGTTGATTAGTTTTCCAGGGCTGCTATATTAAGAAGTGTAAGATCATCCATCAGGTCTGTGAAACAAGCAAACTTATGTCTTGAGCTGAGAGTATATCAAATAACTTGTAAGGTACCTTCCAACTATTTTATTTTATGATTCTAAAACCTGCTTTTGTCTCTTTGTTGGATTTCTTGGCTTTGGTATCTAGATCCATCCTCTTTGTTCATATTCTTTTATCATTTTTCACTTACTTAGCATCTCACATGTTTAATGGGTTTATCTTTTCTTTTTTGCTTGCAATTCTGTACTGTTGTCATCTAAAAAAAAATTCTCAGGAGACCTTGTTAACATGAACCTTATTCCTTTGAGAATAAATTGTAATCGTTCTTTGAATCCTGCTTATACTTTGTATAATTTTTGCATTTGGGGAATTAATTTTTTTCAAAGTTCTTATTACTATTTTCTTCATATGTATGGAAAGCTTTTTAATGGTCCAGATTTAATTTACTTATTTTTATGTAATTATTTTATCTTTGCAGTTATTAATGAAAAATTTCATTTTCAAACAATGATTTTATTGGTATTTAATGAAATTTGAGCAAAAGATACTCAATTTGTTGTTGTTCATTCCGCCTTCTTGCCAAAACTCCTTCTAATCATTTTCACTGTTATTTGTCAAGCAATACAGAGCATCTTGCATTATTTTAATCAGTATCTTATGAAATCCATAAATTAACTCAGTGCTGGCCAGTGTCGGATCCCATGTTCTTAACTCCTCTTTATATACCGCAGGCTCAGAAAAAGGATGGGATAAATCAGCCATGCATATGAGACATGTTCCTAGATTCCTCTCTGGTCACAGGATATTGCAAATTGGAAATCTCTCTAATAAACACCTTCCCTAACCCCAGTACACCTATGAGCACAACCATGAAGTGCTCTCAGTGGGTGGGATGAATAGGAGACTCAGAAGGTTTTCTCCCCCAATACCTCTGCTTAAACTCCCCCATGCCTCTGCTTAATCCATGACTGCTAAACACAGTCAGTTTTAGCCTCCCAGCTCCTCAATCCAGACCCTTCCCATATTCCACTTATGGAAGGCAGGCTTTAGGATGTCCCCAGTGATTCTTGCCTCCTGATATTCACAGCCTGTCAACTTACTTCTAAAGAACAGAATACAGCGGAAGGAATGAGATGTCTGTTTGAGATTAATCTGGTTATAAAAAGACTATAGTTTCCATTTGGGGTGTTCTCTCTCACTGTATCGTGAATCACTCACTCTGGGTGAAGCCAGCTGCCCTGAGGCAGCCCTGCAGAGAGGCCTGTGTGAGGGAGCTTGAAGCAGATCTTTTTCTCATTGAGCTTTAAGATGACTGTGGTTCACAGCAGCAGCTTCTTGAAAGACCCTGGGCCGGAACTGCCTGGCTAAGCCCTCCCTGATTACTGACCCACAGACACTGAGCAAGAGTGTGTGTCTGTTGTTTTCAGCTGTTAAGTTTTGGGGTGATTTGTTATACAGCAGTAGATAACTAACACACTGCCCTAGGCTCCTCTTGTCTGATGTGCTTCAACTAAAACCTTCTAATCTTCTGAGTCCCTGCGTTTTCTTCAGAACCTAGTCTAGTCCCAGATTGGATGGTTTTCATCTTGAATTCAGTCAAGGGCAAACTAATGACTCTCTCTGGACCCTAGCTGCTGCTGCTTTAGAATGTGAGGGGTTGATTGGGTCAGGTGATTTCCAGATACCTTTCAAGCCTGAAGTTCTTTGCTTCTGTATTTCCCCAAGTCCTGACTCCCGTTTCATCAAAAGAATGAATATGAGAAATAATAGTTAGAATCAACCAAACTTTATTCACACCAGGGACCTTACTCTCCACGTTGACCTGCAGGAGAAAAGGCAACAAGTAGATTCGGCTCCTGGAGGCTGTGCCTAGAGGTAGCAGAACTGCATCTGTCTTGCTGAATCTTCACAATCTCCCTTCAAAATCCTCAGCTTCTAGAATTTCCCTCATTCTTAGTTGCCACTTCACCCTGGCCATACTGACCTTAGCCAGTTAGCACAGCCCCAGGAAAATGAGAGGCAGAAGCATAACAGGGACGAGCCCGGAGAAGTCCAGATGTGGGGTAGCAGAAAGGTCAGAATGTGAGATGGCTGACTTCTCAACCCAGGATTTGTAGAAACTGATGTTTGTATACACTCCAGGCTCATTGGTTCTGATGCAATATGATCCCCAACTCACCACACCTGCAAGGACGCAGAAATCCTCCACTTTACACATCAGGGGATCTCCTCTCCTTCCCTGGGGGAGAGAGGAAAGATGGCTGGACCATGCATGGGGCAAAGGGAGAGACTCCAATAGTTTAGGCAAGAACTGTGGAGTTAGGACCACTCCTGGGTTCTCTGAAGCTGTGAGACCTGGAGGAAGCACACTGGGGAAGGGAAGGGCTCTGAAAGGTGCCTGTAGGATGGATTCTTAGTATACACCGATCCATCTGCCCCATTGGGAGCCTGGAGCAGATCATGGCTTCACTGATGGGTTTGACTCCATGCAACAAGCTTTCTTTCTGATAATAATTACTGTATGTCTGGAGATCAAGGAGGGGCACTTTTAGCTCCTTCAGGGTATAAGATGGTTTCATAGCTGTAAGGTCAAAAAGAGTCAAAGCTGTCTTTAAAAATTAGGAAGCCATTTTTAGCTACAGATGCAGATTTCATGCCTTTGTTTTTCAGGGATAGCTCTAATTTCAGATATTCTGCTCCTATGATAGACAGCATTCTTATTACTAGTTTGGCAAATAGTCTAAAGGCTGAGTTCCCTGAGTCTGAACAAGACTGAGGGCAGTTGCTCCTGTTCAGAAACCACAATAACAGAAGAATCTTTTGACTCAGGAAAATCTAAATAATGAAACATAAAGGGTTAAGTTGTTTGGCTTTGGAACATATTTTTGTGTGCCATAGAACATAAAAAGTTGGATCTGATATACTGAGAAGAGTCAAGTCTGTTGATACATGAAGCCCTGCTCTCCTAGTCTGACTCAGGACCTGCTGAGCGGTCTCTTTCCTGGATCCGTCTACACATCTGCTTCTGTTCACCTACTCACATGCTCTATCCCAGTGTGGAGGAAGGACTGTGAACTCGCCTCTCTCTCAGTGCATTAAGCTGTCCTTTTCACTTTTAATGTCTTAGTAGTATTGCAAAATAAGAGTAAAAGCAGATATAAATAAGCAAAGATCATAGCAGAAGTATGAAGGAGGCAAAGGGAGGCTGCAGGGTCAAGGAGAACCATGTCTGGTGCTTGGGGTGGGATGGAGAGTAGAGGGTGGGAATGTCAGTAGAGGAAGCTCAGAAAAATCTACTTATCCTCACAGTGGGATACCCCAGCATTGCCCCGTCCAGTCACCCAGCATGAGTTCTTCAGCTGGACAGTAGATGACAGGAGGCAGATGGGCAAGACAACAGGGCTGAAAGAAACTGGAGAGGCCAGTTCCACCACAGTGATTGCACTCCATGTGTTTCCCGGGAAGTCAGGGTAGGGAATAATCCTGGACACGGGGATGATCGTTGTTTTGGAGGCTTGGTGACCAAAGATCTGGAGCGGCCCCACCAACACATTGTATTTTCTGGTATCCTTGGACCTGAGAAGAAGAGGAGCAGAACAGGTACCTTGGGTTTCTTGTGGCTCTGCCATGGAGTGTCACAGCGGAGCCCATGGTTCTGGAGGAGGCATTTCTCTTCTAGCTCTTCCTAAGCACTTGTTCCTCCTGTAAGTCCTGAGCATATCCTGACAATATAAATGAGACTCAGACATGATCTGGCCCTCATAGGGTGTCTGGTCTTAAGAACCAAGTGTGTGTGTGTGTGTGTGTGTGTGTGTGTGTGTGTGTGTGTGAGTGTGTGACAGACAGACAGACAGGGAGGAAGGGAGAGACAACACACAAGTCAACAAGTAAAAAGTTTTAAATTGTGATGAATTTTATGAAGAAAACAAACAGGATTTTAAAGTAGAGAGTAAAAGATTGGAGGAGAACCTATAAATTGGTGATCAGGGAAAGTTTCATTGAAGAGGTAACTTTTCAACTGAGTCCCACAAGGTAGGAGTCAGCTATGAGAAGAGCTATAAGGAAAAGCATTGCAGAAGGAATAGCATATGCAAAGGCACTGAGGATAAGAAAGAGCTTTCTAGGAGTTAAATAAACCTGGAGTAGAATGGCATGATGTTGGAAAAATGAGCAGATATTTGTCAGCTTGTGGCTTACAGGTTTTTATTCTAGGTGCCTCAGCAGCAACTGGAGGATTTGAAGGCAGGAATGACATGATCTTACCTCTGACTTTGTTGTGTGTGTGAAGGTATTGCAGTGGTCCAGGACAGTTATGCTAGAGTCAATATATATTTTGGAAGTAAAACCAAAGAATTGGTGTGTGCAGTGCATATGGATGGTGAGAGAAAGTGAGGCTTCATATTTCTGGCTTGAGCAACTGGTTATGTTATTGAGTGAGATGGGAAGAGAGGAAGAGAATTAGGCTTGGGGATATTGGTGGTGGTAAAATTGTAGTTCTCTTTTGACCACGTTATCTTTGAGATACCAGTGAAACATCCAAATGGAAATGCGTCAGAACTAGAGTTTGGGACTAGTGATGTAAATGTGGACGTTATCAGCATATATATGATGTTTTAAATCATGAGAATGGATGAGGCCACCCAGGGAAAGGGAGGAGGGCTCAGGACTGTGTATCTGGAGTGATACGAAGATGTGGGCATGCTGTAAAGGGAGCGGCCCTCCCTGAGGAATGTCTCCTTGCATAGAGACTTCTTTTAGGCACTCATCTCAATCAAGATGACTGTCAAATATGAAGCTACCTGAAGTCTAAAAGTAGTTGAACTGAGAATCGGGCAGGAAACATTTGGACCCTCTTCTTTTTTTGTTGTTGTTCTGTTTCATTTTGTTTTGGGAGGGAGGTGGTTAGGTTTGTTTGTTTGTTTGTTTTTAGGGGAGGTACTAGGGATTGAACCCAGGACCTTGTGTATGCTAAGCATGCATTCTACAGCTTGAGGTACACCCTCTCCGCTTGGACCCACTTCTAAGTCACAGCATACTTATCTGGCACTGCAAGATAAACTCTCTGACCTAGCCTAGGGGCTCAGGTCACCTGAGGCCCATGATGGGTCTCCCCCAAGCAAGGCCAGCACTCACCGGGAAGCAGCTTGCGGTGGTCAACACCCACCGCTGTGAGATGAGGCTGGTCGCACAGATGTGAAACGAGCCCTTGCGGATGCTGACCTGCCAGGGCCACTGTCCCACGTTGGCCTCCATGCCTGAGGCAATGCCAGGTAAGACCGTGGGCCGCCCACAGACTGCCAGCAAAGAGGAGGAAGGCATGGGAGACCTGCCCCAGAGACCTGTGCCCTGCCCCCTCCCTGCCCACTTTCCGCACTGGTGTCCTCTCAGCTCTTCTCCTTGGCGCCAGTTCCCTTCCTTTGGTCCACCCAGGGATGCTGGCCCTGGGTGGGGCGCCTTACTTGACTCACGAGATTCTCTGGTTCCTCCTCATCTGTGCCTAGGGAGAGGAAAGGGAGATTGTGGGGGATACCATGACGGTTCTTATTCCAAGGCGGCCCCCCCCCCCAGGCCCCCTGAGCTCCAAGAGCTCACCTGAGATCCCCAACAGAAGGGGCAGCAGGAAGACACAGCCAGCAGGGCCCATGGTTCTGTCCTCAGAGTCAGCACCTCCTGCTCTCTGGACTCAGGCTTTCAGGGAAAGGCTGGCTGGAGAGCAGCCTGAGAAGAGGGGCGGGACAGCGTCTCCTTCTAGATGGGTTCCTCAGCTCCACCCACTCCTCTCCTCTGGTCCTCACCCTGGCCAGACCGGATACCGAAGGGTGCAGCTGCAGGACCCAAGGGGAGGAGCTAGGGCCTGAGGCGCCCCCTGCTGCCCAGGCAGAGCACGGTGCCTGGGGTTCCTGCTGAGGGTGGAGGAGGAGCGGGGCGCGGGGGTGGGGGAAGAGGGGCGGTTGGGGGTGGGCCCTGGAAGGAGCAGGGCTCTCTCAGTGCACTGTGACCCTGGCGTCGGGTGGGGGCAGGCTCCTAGAACCTCCCTCTGCCCTATCTGCCACATCTCAGGGGCCTATCCTAGTTGATCCCGTCTACTTCTTCACTGGCCGTGGGTGAACCAGTCAGGGCAGGTCCCTGAGCTTGGATCCCCAAGGGCCGTGCAGAGGGCTGCCCCAAGTCCTTGGCCTCTAGAACAGCTACAGGACTGACAAGATAAAAAAGAGGAAGGAAGCCAGCCAGTTAGCTGACCAATATGTTCTGCTTTCTTGCTTTCCCTTTTTTGCTTTAATCTCCACCTGTTATAATTTGTTCTTTGCCTTCCTAAGTCAGCACATACTTACTGGATCATTTATTGTGCTAAACGTGGAGCAAGATCTATAAAGGAGCATGAATCATGAGGCGAGAGGGGTGCCTTCCTCCGAGGAGTTGACAGTCTAGCCTGAGAGAGGCAGAGGGAGGAAGGAACTCCCTCCGGAGGTGTTGACTTGTAATTGGTATCGTGGTCCTTAAAACAGGAGGGTTGGGTGGCTCTGAAAGCCGAATGTGGAGCCCTAGGTGCCGGCCCAGGATGTGGAGCCTCATTCCTGGCACCCCTACAGACTAGCTTTGAGAACTTTTTAACTTAGATGAGGCACATAACCTAAATGCTGAGCAAACGTTGTTGCTATTTTAAAAAACATGGCAGTGATGAAATAGTTCTGGAGACTCTTTAATGTTCCGTGCCTGTTGCTTGGCACAGGCGGACATCATGGGTACAATAAAAATGAACAGGATTAGGCCTGTAGAAATAAAGGGGAGATTATATACCCAGAAATCGAGAATGGGATTATTATAATTATTCAAATCAAGAATTAATTTAACTTAAAGCTTTCAAGAGACCACGGCACCAAAAAAGAAAAAAAGGAAGGAAGATGAGCTGCATACATAGCTCACGTCTTCTGATCATAAGAACCATATGCTTTTGTCAGGAGAGAACTTTTTTCCCCTTGGCAGTTAATTCAATGAGTTTGTTACAATACTGTAAAAAGCACATTACTTAACATAATAAGTGGTTTTATAGAGGACTTAGCAACATTTCTTGCTTTTTATATTATCTCTCACTAAATGGTGATACCATCATTTTAAATCATGATTAAGTCATTTCTGTGAAGAACTAAACTAACTTAAAAGAAGTATTTGTATTTCTTGTTATGTAACTTGAAATAAAAGTAGAATTTACAGAAAATACCTCTTTTCTCTCTTAAATACCACTCTTTCCATCTGTGCTTCGGTGGGGTCTACATTCTCTGGATGCCCTTTGGACTGTCTTGACATTTTATTGACATTTTATGTCCTGATGAAGGAGACTGGCTTGTCTTGCCGCCTCTATGAGACCCCATCTCACCTTTGTCTGGTTATTGGCTGTACGACAGACAATTCCAGAGCCAAATAAAAGTACCAAAGATCTCAAGATATCAAGACTCTTCTCTCCCTATTTAGAAGAGAATGGATAAGGTCTCAGAATAGAAAACAAAGATAATTATACCCATAAGGCCCAAAAGTTAGATACTAGTATTAAGATACTAATGTGTATAATTAATAATGTAGACAATTACAAACTCTAGACAGGGAATGACAGTTTAAAATTTGTTATAATTCAAGTTGTTTTTTAGTTTACAAAGAGAATAAACCAGGGTCTATAAATGTTAAATTGATTCTAAACAGTTCAAAGTGACCAGTTAGAGAAGCTTGACAGTATAACATTTTCATCCACACGGTGACTCTGTGAGGGAAGCATGTTTTTATTTCTATTTTATTAGTGAAGAAACTGAGGACCTTGGAGGTTAAATAACTAGTTGGATCATACTGTTCACTAGCAAAGCTAGGGGTTGCTTCTATTTCCCAGTCTAGTAATCAGATTTAAATTTAGATTTTCTGATTTGTTGTCTAGTAATCTTTGCCTCCATGCTCCAGCAGCCTCCCAAGTCCAGGAGACATCACTCATTTATTCAGCAATCCTATTTTCAGTGCCCATGCCAGGCACTGTTCTAACAGAGGAGTGACAGTGTAGAAAAAGCCCTGTCATCAGGAAGTTTATATTCTAGTTTTAGGTCAGATCATGACTAGTTCTTTGGAGAAGAATAAAACAGGACAGGGATGCTGGGGTCGGGCATAACTTTTAAATAGAATGGTCAGGGAAGGCATCACTAAGGGGGTTTCTGAGCAGATATCTGAGGAAAGAGACGCAATGAGTCAGGTGGTTAACTGAGGGAAAAGGGTTGAAGCACAGAGGATAGCTTACAAAGTCCCTGAGTAGGAGTGTGTTTGGGACATTTAAGAAACACAGAAACTAGAGCAGAGTGGGAAAGGGGCTCCAGCCATTGGAAATGAGGTCAGGCAGGGAACGGGCCCTCGCAGGCTATTTTGAAGTCTTTGGTTTCTATTCTTAGTAGAATGGCAAGATTTTGATCTGACTTTAAAAGTTTTAAAGGATCCCACTGGCTATGGGTTGAGAATGGTCAGGGAGAGATTAGTCAGAAAACTATTATAATAATTTGGGTAGGAGGTGATGGTGGCTTTGGACCAAGGCCATGGAGATAGAAGTGGTAAGAAGTGGCAGGTTCTGGTTGCATTTTGAAGGCAGAGCCAGTGGTACCTGCTGATGAATTGGTTGTGGGTAGGAGTCAAAAGTGACTCTAAGATTTCTGGCCTGAGCCACCGAAAGTGTATCCATTTACTGAGATGGGGCACATGGTAGGAGGAGCAGGTTTTTGAGGTAGATAAGAAGTTCATTCACGGGCATTCTAAGTTTAAGATACCCGATAAATGTCCAACTGGAGATGTCCATGATGCAGTTGAATATATAATTCTGGAATCAGGAGATTGCCACAAACTGAAGGGCTAGATCAGGGTGTTGTCAGAATGTCATAGTATTCAAAGCCAAGAGATGAGATAAGGTTCCCTAGGGAGTGAGCATAAATAAAACCTTCTGCGAGTTTTAAGGATTTATCACATAAAAGTTTAGATGAGATAAGCAAAAACCAATGAGAGACCGAGAAGATGTCAGTGAGCAAAGCAGAGAATTGTAATATTCTGGAAGCCAGTTGGAGAAAGTGTTTCAAGGAGGAAGAAGTGATTGGCTGCCAAATGCTGCAAACAATGAAGAACTGACCATAGGATTCAGCATCACAGAATGGAGTCAAGAGAAAGAGAAGAGCAATTGTAGACAACAAATGTAGGCAATTTTTAAGAGTAGCTTTGCTGTTAAAGGAAGTAGAGAAACAGCTGGCGGAAGAGCCTGGGTGGTGCAGAGTTTTTAGTTTTTGTTGTTTTGTTTTAAGATGAGGGAGGTTACATCATGTTTGTGTGCTGATGGGATTACCCAGAAAGGAGGGAGAAATTGGTGATATGGGAGAGAAAGTGGGAGAAGTGCTGAAGTGGTGTCCTTGACAGACAGGAGGGGACTGACCCCAACTCACTAGTTGGGGATGAGGATCCTTAGATTGGAGCACAGACAGGCCTTTCCTACAAGGGTGAAAGCAAGTATGTGGGCACAGATGCCAGTTAGTGGGAGGTGTGGTGATGGAAGTTCTCTGCTGATGGTTTTCATTTCCTCAGTGAACTAGGTAAGAAGTCATCTATTAAGTATGGGAAGGGAAGTGTTGAGGACTTAAGAAGAAGGAATGAATTAAGTGTGGGAGATGAATGGCCCAGAGAAATAATAGTGTGACTGCTGGGCACAGAAGGTATCCACTTGATTTTAAGTGAAATTGGCATAGTTGTGTGTTCACAAGCAGTGTTAAACAACATGGTGGAGGCACAGAGAGGGTAGAAAGTGGCCTGTAACCACGTTGAGGATTTCTGAGGTGTGCATAATGAAGGGGGAGGGGGCAAGGGACTGATTATAATGATAAATCATGGACTTAACCTGGAAAGGAAGGAATGGGGCAGGGATTGTAGAGAGTAAAGCAAGGTAAAAATCAGTGAATTATAAATCCTAATGGGGTTGAAAAATATTGGAATTGGCATTCTTGCTAGAAGGAGTGTATGAGAGATATTTGTGCTGGGAAGGTGAGGTGCTTAAAAGTGAGATCATGGAGAGGGTGCAGTTATTGGTGATCCCAAGGCTAGGGAGGTCCACAGAAGTAGCACCTGAGGCCGAGGGAGGATCATTTAGTCCTGAAAGCAGAGTATGGTGGAACGGTCCTAAATATTAGGCTTCTCAGGAGCACGCAGAGGTCTGTGGCTCTCCTTTCTTTCACTCTTCCCTGAGTCCTTAAGAGTGAGGACCAGGACCCTGGCTGGAGGGCCACTTGAGGCTGGAATGCATCCATTGGTCAGCAGGCTTTGTTGAGTGATCTTCAGCTGGTGATTAATCTAATTGAACCACTGTTTTTTTCAGCTACAGTTTTCCATTTGGTTCACAAAACCCTTGTGGGAGACGGTGTCAGGTCTAGGGCACATGTGACCAGAGCAGAGCGCCCTTTCTTTCCAGGCAGGCAGATGGGAAGAAATCTAGAGTTAATAGTTGTTATTAAAATATTAATAGGCCTGGTTCCCTCCTCTGCTGCGTGCTGGGTATAATGTATGGTTGTTTTTTCTTTACCATTATTGAAAATTTAAACAGAAAAGTGTATAAAGTAAAATAGAAAGTTCTCTTCTCATTTTTCTACTTCTAGCAACTCATGGGTTGTTTTTGAGCATTATTCTAGGTCTCTCTTCCTGTCTTTCCCTCTCTTTCTGCCTATACATATGTAGTTGTGTGGGGTTCGTATATACATATCTGTGCATATGTATATTACAGAAAAAAGTGGAAGTATTCTATATGCAACTTAACTTCTCCTACTCAAACTTTTCCTACTCCCATGCCAGTATATACCAATCTGATGACTTTTTTTTAGAACAGCTGCATAGCAGTACACAGTACAGAAGTAGTGTAACTTTTAAAATCATGCCCCACAAAAAAATCATGGCCATGTTGATGGACACTTAGGTTTTCTTTATTTTTTGCTATTATAAATTATACTAATATATATATATATTCTTTACCACTCTTCTTGTGTACTTGTACAATTGCTGTGACATGAATTGATCTGATGTGGAATTACTTAAGGAAAGACAGTGTGTTTTACCGTCTGTCACAGTCTCTGTTTCAGAGACAGCTTTGAGAAAGTGCTAGTCAGCATGCAGGTTGGGGCCCACGCAGGGCCTCGATCCTGCCTCTGGAAGTTAACTGACAGAGAGATCCCTCCTTTGTGGAAGAGGCCTGACCCTCAGTCTCCACTCAGCTGGAGAATATACACCAGTGCATGAGCCAGCCATGGCTCTTTGACCAAAGAGGAAGTGTGATGCCCCTCCTCTTTGACCTTTAAGTCTGAGAAACAAAAGTCAGCCTAGGCCTCATTGAAGTTACCTGCAGGGAAAAGAAAGTCTAGTCTCTATTGCCAAATCATCCTCCAGAAAAAGACCCCAAAAAGACCCCTGATTGAGGGCACCTCTTTTCCCTCCTACTCATTCAGACTGGTGATAATCTCCCCCCCTCCCCTATTTTAGCTGGTCTGATAAGACCAATAGGAGAAAACATTTTAACCAAACAATACTGTACTAATTGGCGGCAGTAACTGTAATTGGGGAATAAGAAAAATAGGAAGATATTTCACTCTTATTCCCCATACAGAGGATGGAATAGTAATGCTTCTCCAAATTCTGAGACTTCACTAAAACAGAGAGGGCCTTAACTAATATTAAAGAGGACAGTGCTCAGAGACAGAGCTGGAGAGTAATGGAAGTTATCTAAATGAAAGAGCAGACCTGATTTCTCTTCTTTTGTTTCAGAAAATGTTTCCAAATTATTTTTTGTAACAAGTTTGCAAAGATTTCAAGTTCTCTGGTAAACCCTCATAAGGAATTGATTTCAGATTTTGTGAGTTTAAGCGTGAGTTTCCAGTGACTAACTTGGAAAGAAATTTTATATCAATGATCAGGTTTTCAGATCTTTAAACTTTGACCTTTTTTGGAAGGAGAGACCTGCAATAATAGTACATATTTAATATATAGTAGTATAGATTTAGTACTACTTTTTAATTTTCTCATGCTTATTCTATATAGAACCTTATATTTATAATCTTCTAGTTAAAAGTCTCATTTCTTATTGATGACTTGATAGCTTTCTAATACTTTTTTCAGAGAAACATTTGAACATAAGTTTTTAGGTATGAAACTAGAAGAGCCAAGTATTTTTTCTCTTTTGTTTAAAATATTTAAATATTTTAACTTTTATGGATATGATGAACATATGCTGAGGACAAAGGCTAGGTACAGACTGAATATATACATGAGTATGTGTGTGTTTTGGACACCTTTGTTGTGGATTTGTACTTGTCAGCACAATACTTACAGAGCCTTAAGTGCTTTGTAGTTGGGCTTTCATGTAAGTATACATCTGTTTAAAACTCAGCGCAATCTTGTAATACGCACTTAAATGTCTTTGAGGCTCACTTTATGTCTTTGAGGAGAAGATGATAAGAAAGTAACAGATGGCCAATAAGGATATTAAGTTGACAGGGAAGCAACTTAATTTAGTTACTTTAGTTCCTGAATTAAAAAAAATTAAATCAGTATAAATTCACTTTAAGAAAATTTGGGAGTATATTTCCACTGAATTGTTTTGTTTGCATTTTGTTTTGTTTTGTTTTTTGTTTTTATGGGGGCCTGCTGGGCAAGAAGGGAGTGAGAGAGGCAGGAGGAAGAAGATGGATCTGAACCCATGTTTATGGTTCCAAAGTCAGTGCTCTTTCCACTTCTCCAAGAGCCTGTTTTCTGTTGACTTTTATTATTGGAAGAAATTCTTGATGCTCAAAGAAGTTTTGCTAATCTTAGCTCTAAATATGCTTCTGACTGGATTATGCATGTTTGAACATGTAAAAATATTTTCCTGTTAAATTGAGTTTAATCTTATATTTAATGTTCTCTATTGTATGAGGAGAACTTTAAGCAAGGATCACAAATCAAATGACACTAATGCTTTCTAGTTAAAGAAGTCTCTATTCAATGCTAACGAAAAATATATTGGACTTCTAGTCTGCTGGACTTAATTCTCAGCACTAAATTCCTGAACATTATGGGTAAAACACTTTGTCTAGTTTAGAAAAAGCTAGACTTTCCCCCAACTTTTTTTAGGGCGGAAAAATAGAAGTTAAAAAGAAAATTATGTAAAACTGATTGTTAGAAAATATGGTTAACATGAAATAAAGAAGAATGTCAGTCTCTGATGTGTCTGGAGGCAGGGTGATTGTATTTTAGTATCTGCTTCCCACTGCTTGCTGCCAATGAGGCAACTGAGAATAAGTGTTCGTGGAAGTGTCAGTACTGTAGATAAGAAAATGAGAACAATCACGCTGCTTTCTTTCCCATAGGTACCAGGTAGCTTTAATGAGCTATTAAGAAAAATTATAACATTTGTCCATAGCACCACATTGTTTTTTCAAAAGTAAATAACTTTTTAATATAGTATAGTCATATTATATGCAATATACCCAAGATTTGACTCTACTGTTTTATTTAATCCGTATGAAATAGATGCATCTGTTTATATACGTTAAGGTTATAGACTTGTACTATTAAAATGATACGGGGGGCTGGAGATAGCAGCAGGATTGATTCTAAATGGGCATAAGGGATCTTTTCAGGGCGAAGGGAATGTTCTAAAATGATTGTGATAATTATTTGCACAACTCTGTAAATTTACTAAAAATCATTGAATTGTATACTTCAAGCAGGTAAATTTTGTGGCATGTAAATTGTGCCTCAATAAAGCTGTTAATTTTTTTAATGACATGGTAAGTGTGTGTAGCTGACCCCAGAAGACAGAAAATCTAAAGGAACATTTATTCTTGATTAAATAGAGAAAATTGCTAAAGAGCTATCCTCCCTACCCTCTCCTTCAAGTTTACAAGAAAAATCTACCCCACCTCAAGAAACAAATCATCCCAATTTGATTTTAAACTGTTTCAGAATATAGAAAATGAAGGGAAGTCTCCAAATTCCTTTTCATGAAGGGAAGAGAACATTGATACTGAAACAAGGAAAAGCTATTTCTCCTAAAAGAAAACCAGAGATCAATTTTGCTGTGAATATTGAAACAAAAATCCTTGGAAGAAAAATTATAAAATAGAATTCAGTTTCACATTTGAAAAGTAACGTACAAAAAAAGCAATACAGTGGAGTGCTGACTAGTTTCGGCCCTGGAGCTGGACTGGTTTGGAATCCCAGAACGAGGACCTAGCACCATGACTCAGATTTCTTTTTTTTTTTTTTTTTTTTATTCATCAGTAAAGGGAACTTCCTTCATAGGGTTCTTGTGAATAAAATACTTAGGTTATTACCTGTCACTCAATAAATGTTGAATATGATAATTGCATAGTTTATAAAAAATTATGAATGTGTCAAAATTTATTTTGTCATTCCAGTATTGTTTGACCACTTGGATTTGATGTTATAAAGAACAGTTGCAATAAATGTCTTCGTATGGAAATTTCCCTCACTTCTCTGCTCCTGAAGATAGATTTTAAGGAGTAGAATTTTGGAGAAAAAGCCATAAACTTTATAAAGGCCTATATTGCTCTCCAGAAAAATCATACCCATTCCTATCGATGGTACATGAGTTTTTGCACTACTTGCATCAGTATTAAACATCATCATTGCAAAGGAAATCTTAGGTAATGTGATAAGCCAAAAATAGAGCATAATGATTTTATAGCCTTCATATATTGAGAGCCTACAAGCACAACCTTAATTCAAACATTATCCCAGAACACCTGAAACTCTGAGAGAGAGAAATGTTGTCCGTGCTCCTCTAGATGGATACCTGGAGTTTTCATTTTCATTTTCATACTAAACTTTACCCAATGTTAAAGTATTTGCCTTTTGTATCTTTGCTTTAGCTTCTTAATCTGATGGAGAAATTTTCCTAAAAACAATAGTTAAAAAATAATCTACCAAAACAATTGCCACCAGGGGAAGAACTTTGTATCTTCAGCTTTATTTTATTTATTTATTTTGCCTCTAAGACAGTTAAAGTCATGTGTCTTTCCAGTATTCCTTCTCCAGGTAACTTTATACCATTTCTTGGTCTCTATAGGAAGTGAGAATGGGTCAGGTTTCAGAGAAAAGCTCATAGCCTGCATTGGGCCATTGCAAATCCATCCAATTAAATTTGAATTTAGATGACTTTTCAGCTAGAACAAACCAGGAACTTTAAAATGATGTTTTACAAGGAACAGGTATGTCTGTCCTAGGATTATCTAGCAGAGCTCTGGGTATAATCACTACTAAATGCTGGGAAGCTGAAAAGAACCCATCTCTGTCCTGAATTTGTTCTGCTGCAGACTTGACACTGCTAAGGGAGGAGTCCCTTTTCCTATAAGAGAGCTTCATGTGAAATCTTGCCAAATGGTGATGCCTCCTGAGTCTTTTCCCTAAAAAACAAATTAACAGGGAACTCCATCTTGTTACACTATTTATTCAAGACTTGAATGAATTAATATTAATACATTAGTGACTTTAAAGAGTTTAACTCAGAAAAGTCAGATGTGATAAAATTCCTTAGCATTTTAATTATTCTTGTACATATTTGAATTCTATACAATAGAGATGCTCCTTCTTACCTGTCATGTTCTCTATGGCTATGTTTTAGAGACAGCCACACCCATTGCCATGTGGTTAACATTTCAGTCCAATATTGAAAACATGTTTTCTGTACAGGTTAATTATTTCAAATTGGATGGCACGACTAAGAGACAACCAGGTTCTGATGTGCATTAAAACCTCGTGCTCTTCCAGAATGTATGTTTCACTTGACACATGTATCTTACGGTCTCTCACTGTAACATGGTATAGTTCAGCCTTTTACAAATAAACCTTGGATTTATGTTTAAATCTCAATTTTAATGTTCTTACTTTTGTCATTTCCTTTCAAATTTTTAATTGAATTAAAGCTGACATACAATACTGTATTAGTTTCAAGTATACAATATAGTGCTTTATGTACATTATGAATTAATCCCAAGTCTAGTAACCATCTGTCACCATACAAAGTTATTACAATATTACTGACTCTACTCCCTGAGCTGTATATTACATCCCCATGACTTAATTATTTTATAACTGGAAGTTTGTACCTCTTAACCCCCTTGGCCGATTTCATCCTCCCCCACCCCCTTTTTTTTCTTAAGATAATTCTGAGAAAAAGTAATTTCTGTGATCCTCAGGTGTAGAAAGAAACAATTACAGTTAAGTCTTATCATCTTCCTTTCTTGACTTTATTGCAAATTCTGCTTTCCTGAGGTTAACTTGGATGTTGAGCTTTCCCTCTATGCCCTAGTAAGGTTTTGAACAATTTCTCTAAAATCCAAAGGTGTAGTTCCCCAAACTCATGTACACTCTGTCATTGAAGTCAAGAAAATCCTCAAGCATGTGAAAAGATTCTGTTGCTTCACAGTAAGATGTCCATGTCTTGTTTACTCTAGACCGTTGAATGTCAAATCAGCTTTTGTGACCTAGTTTCTAAATTCAGGGGCCAATAACTAACCCACAAAAATCACTGAGCAGTCAGCCCCTGCTGATGCCTCGAAGTGTATGTAACACTTTAGAAGCTGAATTCTATAATGAGCCTTGACATTGAGCTGCTCACTTCTGAAGAGGACATATTTGGAGATATACTCCCTGTTCAGTTATTGTTCTTGCAAAGATTTGAAAATCTTTGTTTTTGGTTTTGTCTCTGTTTTAGCAGCGATTCTCAAACCACATTACTCAGCCTTCCCTAAGCTTATATCAAACAATGGCAGTTTTCCTCAGTACTCAGGAAAGGAGTGTTAAATTAAGAGTTTTTGAATATTCAGTTTTTCTCCAACAGTTATGATGCATTGACTTAGGAAATACCCTTGGGTACACATGGTATTGATCTAATACCTCGTGCTTTTTAGTCTTTAAAAATAATAACAATATTAATTACCATTTATTAATCTCTTTTCCATTTCTGACTTAATTTCTGGCAGTGGGCAACATAATATGAATGCCTGTCCTCACCAGAGACGGAAATCACTTCACTTACCCCCATGTTCGTTTTGAGGGTCTACAACATCAGCTTACACAGTTTGACTCCCACATCTTAATGGTATTTATGAAAAGAGAAAGCAAGAGACATTTCTTTTCCCCTTTTATAGTGTAAAGGCTTACATTTTTATTTGCTATTTATTGTACTTTTTATTTGATCATAACCGAGTACCCTCTTAACTTACATATTAAGTGATTTTTCTTATAAATACTTGGGCATAGGTTTCTAAGGAAGTATACAAATTCTTGGCTTCAGCTTTATTTGCCCTTTGCTGATTAGCATCGTGAAGGCTGAGGAAAGATAACTAGTGAGAGGTCTTTCCTCTTTACAGTGCTGTTACTGGGAAAATGGGAGAAAAGTTTAGAGATACTTTGTTCTCTCTAAGTCTTTTCATAGTTTGTATAATAGTCAGAATTATTCCCATGGAATTATCAGTGTGTCTGTCGCCTGCAGTTATTATTGAGAAATTTCTTCTGCTTCTTTTTCCCCCTTGATTCCTCCAGCTGAATCAGTTGTACTACTTGCTATCAGTGCCAAATCCATGTCTGAAAGACTTTCTTATGACTTTTTATTGAAAGATCATTTATCTTTTTTATTTCCCATGTATCATATTTAGAGATTAAGAATCTTATAGTCCTACTTAAATACAATCCCCTTTATTATTGAAGCTTTATACCAAAGGCTTTATGTCTTAGAATGTTGTCAGTTAATTCGCCAGTCAACTGTCACCCAAGGATATGAAGAACCATTTAAAGTCATATAAACCCTGTCTTTCTAAATACACCTCTCCCTTCTATCCCATTGCAACTTTTTTCTTTTTACAAGCAAAATTCTGACTTGTTAATAAAAATGTGATATTTTTACCTTCACTATTTAAAAAGATAGATCAGGTGTGTGCTGTTGTGAAAAGCCATCTTGAACATTAGACTGGGGTTAGACCAAGCTGAGTTCCAGTCCTATTTCTGTCCTTTGCTGGTCTTGTGACCCTGAGCAAGTTACTTACCCTCTGGGAACTTCAGTTTCCACATTTTAAAATGAGAAAGATTGCAGGGCTATGAGGGTTAGGGTTGATGCACATAGCACATGGAATGGAAGTCAGTATGTGCAACTCTGATTATCATCAATTCTTTTCAGTTTGGCATAGATCTGGTGGCCAGGCCAATGTGTGAACTTCATAAATATTTTTCTTGAACCAGAAATCCACAACTTAATAAGAAAAAAAAAAAAAACCCAACCCCAAAATGGGTAGAAGACCTAAACAAGCAATTCTCCAATGAAGACATACGAATGGCCAGTAGCACATGAAAAAATGCTCAGTATCACTAATTACCAGAGAAATGCAAATCTGAAATTTTAAAATTTGGATATTCAGAGTCCCAATTCATGTGATCTTATATTTCCATAAATATTAAAAATAAAAATCTCAACTATTCATTCATTTAATCAGTTATTCTTAGCAACTTTCTTTGGTAAAAGCTTTATTAGATATAACTCACATATCATACAATTCACCTCTTTGAAGCGTACAGTGCAGGGGTTAGTAGCATAATCACAATTGTGCAGCCATTACCATCACCAATTTTGGAGCATTTCTTCACCCCAAGAAAAAACCCTGAACCCTTTTGCCCTCACCCCTCATCCTTCCCAGCCCTAGGAAATCACGAATTTACTTTCTGTCTTTCTTTCTATAGATTGCCTGTTCTGACCATTCCACACAAAATGGAATCGTTGTCTGTGTGGTCTCTTTGTGACTGGCTTCTTTACTTAACATAATGTTTCCAAGGTTCATCCATGTGTAGCCTATATCAGTACTTCATTCCTTTTTATTGCTGAATAATATCACATGGTGTGACTAGATCACATTTTACTTATCTATTCACCAGTTGATGGATTTTGGGGTTGTTTCTGCACTTTGGCTATTATGAATAATGCTGTGATAACCATTTGTGAACAAGTTTTTGTGTGGACATATGTTTTCATTTCTCTTGGAAAGAATAAAAAGTGGGAGTGGAATTTCTAGGTCATATGATAAATTTATGTTTAACCTTTTGAGGAACTGCTGGGCTGTTTTTAGAGAGGCTGCACCATTTTGCGTTCACACCAGCAGTGTATGAGGCTTCCATTTTCTTCACATCTTTTCCACACTTATTATCTCTCCTTTCAATTACAGACATCCTAGTAGGTGTCAACTGGTATTTTGTTGTGGATTCTTAGCCACTTCTTAAAGTTAAATATATGAAAATCATATTTTTTAACATTTTTTATTGAGTTATAGTCGTTTTACAATGTTGTGTCAAATTCCAGTGTAGAGCACAACTTTTCAATTATACATGAACATACATATATTTATTGCCACATTTTTTTTTCGCTGTGAGCTACCACAAGATCTTGTATATATTTCCCTGTGCTATACAGTATAATCTTGTTTATCTATTCTGCATATGCCTGTCGGTATCTACAAATTTTAAAATCCCAGTCTGAAAATCATATTACTCATGCTTTGGTAATATCTGGTCAATGCTGAGAGTGATTAAGAAGTCTCATATCACAGAACTTTCTCCTTATTGAATACCTAATGGACAGAACTTGCCTAGACTTTTGTTTTATTCCCATGATCTCCGTTTCGTCTTCTGATTTGCAGGTTTCTGTTTCCAGCAGTTCTCTTGGGCTCATCAGCTCTCCTCCAGCAACCCCTCTTAATACATGTTACAGCTGAATGAGCAGATCTATAACAACCTTATCTTTTTGCCTTACCTTTGTCCATCCTTCTCCTTGAGAGATTTTCTCCTAACAGACTTTTACAGCATGTTCCTAAAATAAATATCCTTCTGGGCTTTTATATGCTAAATTCTCATGATAGATTATTTCCTGTTGATAACTTTTCATCTGTCATTTTTTTGAGCACCTTGTCTGCTCTAGTCTCTCTATTCTCTTTTCTTGAAATGCTAATTTTAGGAATGATATGCACCTCCTGAATCCTTTCTCCATTGCTCTTAGTTTTTATCTTTATCTCTTTGTGGTTTTGACTTGTGCTTTAAAAAATTCTGTCAGCTTATTTTTTAGATTACAAATTCAGTTTTCAGGTGTGCCTGTTCTGTTTTTTAGCCTATCTGTTTAATTTTTATATTCACAATCATATTTAATTTCCAAGAACTGTTTATTGTTCTCTGGTTGCTCCTTTTTCATGGCAGAATCTTCTTTTTTAATAGATGTAATATGCTTTTTCATATATGAGGATACCAGTTAGAATATCCTAAATATTCTCTTCTACTCCCTAATTTGTTTCTCTTTGATCCAGAATGATTGTACATCTTGTTCTTCCTATTTTATATTATTGATTTTCTGTAGATTTTTTTGTCATTGGTCGTAGGTACCTGTTTATGAATAAAAGACTGAATTGACTGGTATAGGTAGTAGGTTTGTTTCTCCAAAAATACTTTCTTCTGGAAGATATAACTGCCTGTGTCAATGGGTGTATCAGTGGGTGTACCAATAGAGGGGCTTTCCTGTCGAGGAGGAGGAAGGCAAGCTCAGACGCTCCAAATTGCCAAAATGAGGATGTGTTTTACATGTAGGCATTAGATGTATCTGCAGATAGAGTAATTTACTGTATTTTACATCAAGGGCCTGTCTTTCTTCTCCATCTCAGTTTCTGGGACTGAAGTTACCTTAAATCCTAAGTTACCTTAAACTCTACTCTTTGCCCCTCTCAAGCCCCAAGTCCCCCACTGAGAGTCTGCCCAGGCAGATTACCGACTTCATATGGACTGGCTACTGGGTGTAATTGGTGTCGGGTGGATTAGGCACTGCTGAATAGCTGGATCTGGTAATCTGAACACAGTGCTTAAATTCACTGTCTTCTCAGTTGCTCACGGCCCACTTTTTATTCTTTGACGGATCTCCCTGGGGAGAATTCCTGTTTAACCTTGGTTTCTCAGTAATCTGATCTATTTATGACTCCCATTCTTGGCTTTTTGTTTGTTTGTTTTATTGTTGTTATGGTTCCATTCAAATTTTTAAGTTCTATTTTATTGTCACTTCGCATTTAGAGGGAGGGAAGGTGGATGTAACTACCTATCCAGCCATCTTGAATGAGTCAGGTAAACATTTCTATGTGATTTTTCACTGAGAAGCCTCAAACTTAATATATCCTAAACATAAAATCTTCCTGCCCATCCTCTCATCTTGCTGCTTTATCTTGCTTTGTTCCTAACCTCACTTAATGGCAGCGTATACCACGTAGTACTTCACTACTTTTGCTTTCTCCCTCAACACATAGTGTCCATTCCTAATCCTGTTTCCACTCAACCCTCCACTTTCATTTCTTCTTACTCTTTCCTTATGTCAGGCTTTTAAACCTGGTTTGTACTGTTGTTAGTGGTCCTTCTGCTTCCATTCTCCACCCTTCTACCAGGCGCATCCTACCAGGTTACCGTTCCTCCATTGCCTACAGAAAAGTACAAATGCTAAGGCATAACATACACGAGTTGCCTCAAGTGATCCTGAATTAATTTTGTAATATCATCTCCCAATAAATTTTCCTCACACTTTGAGCTCTACCTACAACTGGATTACTCAACACTTTCCCTCAGTTCTTAGCACCTTCACGCTTCTGTACGTATGATTCTCCTAAACTTAGATGCCCTTCATCCCTTTTACTGCTCAGATTTTGCCTCCCTAAAGTGATGCTCAGATCAAATGCTATCTACTCTGGGAAGCCTTTGGCAATTTCTTAGTCACAACTAGACCTTCCCTTATAATTCTATATTTCAGTAGCTCTTGGGCATTCATTTATTTAATATTCACCATTTGATTATTCACTGGCAACCCTGTAGGCCAAGTAAGTTGCATGTCAGCTGATGCAGGATTTTTTTTTAAATTTCTGCTGTAAGGCAAGTATGCCTGTGCAAATGACTAATAAAACTGTACTGAAAGGTGAAAAACGCACTTAACTCATGCTACAAAGATATACACAGGAAATACATGGATTTTGATCAGATTGTTATTTGAGAGAGGTCTGGGGATTTGTGCGAGTATTTTTGTTGAAGACTTCACAGACTCTCACAATTCTCATGGATATGTCAATCAAAATGTTAAGGTTCTTCCACACTTTTTGTACTTGCATCATGATTTAGAAATTGTTGGTTCTTGCATCTCAACATAGACTGTGAATTTGTTGAAAGCAGATTTTGTTGTATTCCATCTCTATCCCTTAATCTCTTATCCTCCAAGACATTCAGCATCATCTTTGATTCTTTTTTCTCTGGCCCCAGAGTCTCGTAGATCAGAGGGATCTCTGCCTGAGCAAACTGAGCCATAATGTGGCTAAGATCCGTCTCACTCACCTGCATCTGCTGGTGTTTCATCCACAGTTCTGGAAAGAAAGCACACAACACCTTACTTTCATTTCTGACAGAGTAGACGAGGTCCTGTATTTCATCCCTGTATTGCTGGAAGTGTCCCCTGACCAAATGATCACTGTGTTTCTCAGACCTAATTTTTAATTGCCTGTGATGCATGAGTTAACCCATGAATGATGCCAACAAATGTATTTCTCCATGTGTTGATGAGTCTGGGTATAGAGTAGTGTGGTGACAACAGGCAAACCCAAGATATCTGAAAGTCAGGTTTGCATAAATGACACATAAGCTGCCCCAAAGCCAATTTCTGGCATGCAGCTAATATATCTTACAGTTCCTCCTCCTCACCTAATGTTTGTGTGTTTTAGTAATAATTGAGAGTGGACTTTTCATTGCAATGAAAAGATGGCTAATTATATTTGGAAAGAAAATGAACAACATCCAGATTGCTATTCTACAAAAATCCTATAAAAATATAATCATTCTCTCAGGTCACTATATTCTTTTTTAAAGATTTTACTCTCAGGGTATAGGAATTAACAACAAACAATATTCCAAACAGAAGTCAAGCTTGTCTCACAATCTGTTCATTTTTAAATGAATTGTCCCTACCATCATGTACCTACATTCGTACTCTATTGAGCCCATAAACTTAATGTCAGTAGCATAAGATTATTGATAGCATTGGGTAGTGAATTGGGACTATTTATCCAGTGCAGACATCTTGTCGTAAGGTGCCCAAGTCAAAGTCTTCTATATTCTTTGGAATTTATGAGAGGGTGCTTATATGTTTTGTGGAGCTGAAGAAAACCTCAGAAACAGTGAGAGGGAATCTGAGGCCCCAGATTCAGTCTCTCAACAACATACCATCTGACACTGAAATGTAAGTATGGCTTGTGGTGAACAGCATTTCTATGCATTTACCCTGTAGTTCATCAAACAAGTGGGACCTCTATCCTTCTGTGGTGGAAGGAGCAGGGACTTTGGGGTTCTTCAGATCCAGGTTTAAAATTCATACTCCCTTTTTATTAACTAGCTTCTCTGAGACTCTGTTTTCTCATCAGTAAAATAAAAAGGACTTGCATCATGGGATTTCTGTAAAGATTAAATGAGAATGTATTAAGAATGCCTCTAACACAGTAAACACTGGATGAATAATAGCTGTCATTGGTGGTGGTGGTGGTGGTGGTGTTATGCTGATAGACAGTTCTTGACTTTATCTCAACTGTTTTTTATGACCTGGGAGACACAGAAGCGAATCCCTTGTGCAGTTTCCTGTGCTTCTTTGTGATCATTGTATTGCCTCCCCTCCCCCCTTAAACAGTGCATTTTTCATTATATGAATATGTTTTTTACTAATTCTGCGACTCTGAAGTAGTACTTCAAAATGCTTTCATTCCAAATCAAAATTATTTGACAGTTTTTCTAGGTAACGCACAGTCTCTCTTCTCTATTAGTCAATAACAACCCCCCCCCATAGCCCTTTCTAAAACACACAACACAAAGGCCTGTCCAGTTTGCATTGGCGTTGGAGAGGTTTCACACCGGTGTATTCAATGACAAATCCTTAGACTTACCTACTGTGTGTAGGGTGCTCTGATTACCGGGGTATTGTAAAGCTCTGTCTTAAAGGAGCTTATAGTGGTGGAAGCATTAAGGCCTAGATAAAGAGAATTATAACATGGATTAAAAAGTGATTAAGTGCTGACAGGTGATAGGCACTGTGTGCGTTGTGGGGCGGGTGGAGGAGAAGCTTTATTTCTGAATATGGGAAACAAATAAGGCTTCAAAGCAGACATGTTCCTCTCACCCAGAGGTCCTGGGTGTGTGTGGCACTGTGAAGAGTCATAACTGAGCACTTTAGAGGCATTCCATGTGGCTGAAGAGCAGAACAGGACCACTAGGCATTCTTCTGGTTGGTGTTCCGTAGCCTTTTGAAGCAGGTTGTGTGGATGGCACTCTGTTAATAAAGTGGAGAGGAAGGAGACGGGGTAGGCTTGAACTTGCAAGAAGAATGCATTCTCTGCCCCTAGGTAAGGTGACGTGGCAAGGCCTGGAGGCGGCTTTACCTTTTCTTGATTACAAGAAAAAAGTTTTTCATTATTCCAGATTAGAGACCAAGACTGCCCCACTGTGGATAAAAATCTGTTTGAAGACTGAGATCAGAAAAATCCTCAACTATGTAGGAAAGGTTTGCACATCAGAGTGAGGTGCCTGGTGTTTGGAAAAATGTGATCTTCCCTTTGTTTCCTGCTTCCCCAGATAAAGAACTCTTGGTTACAGTGGTCTCTGATGTTTGCTCATTTTGCAGTCAGTTCTACAAAGGTACAACTTTACTGTGACATCTGCAAATTCATGCCGAAGTAAAGGAAGAGGAGACAGACAGTAAGAATGGGCCTTTTGCTGTTTACGGAGGGTAAAAATATCATCTTTATTTTTACCTTAACAACTGAAAAAGCAGCCTGTGGTTAGAGATGTTGTCTGTCTTTTGCCACCTAAAATAATACTTTAAATCTTTGTTTTCTGGATTCTTGTAAAAGAAATCCATTGTATTTAAAATATGGAGCCAGATATTTGTAATGTATTTGGTTAATTTTTTTATATCACCCACTCATCCTACTCAGGAAATTCATGTTAGAGTTGTTGAGTCTCAGAAAATGACTGTGAGGGCTTAACACCCTCAGCATGAACTAGGAACGGAAAAGACTTCAAGGGACGAGAGGGATGGCGCCCTGTGGTTGGTACAGGTTTCCATCCAGAAGGAACTACCTCTGTCCGCCTTTTAGTTCCCTTTCTCCCTTCTGCTGCTTACTTTTAGGGCTTATTTATCACTTCTGTCAGAGGCTGCAATGGGAAAATTTTTAAAAAGTGAAAATCGTATTTATTAATTTTTCACAGTAGCCCTCTGTTCAAAAGGAAGGGGAAGGGAAAGAGGCTGGAGCCATTGGATAAGGAAAGATTTGGACTGTCCACTTGACCAGAAATAAGCAAGAAAAAAATATCCTACAGAATTAAAAAATCTGTACTGAGCAAAGAATAGTTAACCTTTTAGATCATTTTACCCACTGTATTATGAACTCTATGAATATTCTGTACCCCTCATATTATCATGATAGTAAACATTTAAGAGCGTTTATCATGGTCAGCAACCGTTCTATCCTTCATGTGCATTTGTTTATTTACTCCTTGTTCAGTTTGATGAGGTGGGCACTACTACTACGTATCCCCTTTAAGACATGTGGATGCTGAGGTTTACATGGGCTAAATATCTTACTAAGGTCATTGAGGTAATTAATAAACAGTGGAGCAAGAACTCAAAACAAGGCCTGTCTGACCTAGAGTTCCTGCTCTTAGCCTGCATCTAGGTTGTCATCCTGAAATAGCAAATGACTTCCCACTATGGGGGTGACCAAGGAGTAGAGACATGGAGGCACTGCATGCACTCACCTCCCTGGTGGGACCTGTAATTCTTTTTTTTTAATTGAAGTATAGTTGATTTACAGTGTTGTGTTGTGTTAGTTTCAGGTGTACAGCAAAGTGGTTCACTTTTATGTAAATATGTGTGTGTGTGTGTGTGTGTGTATTCTTTTTCAGGATCTTTTCCATTATAGGTTATTACAAGGTATTGAATATAGTTCCCTGTGCTGTATAATAGGCCCCTGTTGGTTATATATTTTATATATTTCAATCCCAAACTCCTAATTTACCCCTCTGCCCTTTCTCCTTTGGTAACGATATGTTTCTTTTCTATGTTTGTGAGTCTCTGTTTTGTAAATAAGTTCATTTGTGTCATTTTTTTAGATTCCGTATATAAGTGATATCGTAAGATACTTGTCTTTCTCTGTCTAACTTACTTCACTTAGTATGAGAATCTCCAGGTTAATCCATGTTGCTGTAAATAGCATTATTTCATTCCTTCATATGGCTGAGTAATATTCCATTGTTTATGTATACCACATCTTTTTTATCCATTCATCTGTTGATGGGCATTTAGGTTGCTTCCACACCTTAACTATTGTAAATAGTGCTGCTATGAACACTGGGATGAATGTATCTTTTCAAATTAGAGTTTTCTTAGGATACATGCCCAGGAGTGGGATTGCTGATCATGTGGTAAATCTGTTTTTAGTTTTTCAAGGGGCCTCCATACTTTTCTCCATAGTAGCTGCACCAATTTACATTCCCACCAACAGTGTAGGAGGGGTGGAACCTGTAATTCTAAGATGCACTAATTAACCTAAATAATGCAGAATCAAAGAAAATCTGTGATAAGATTAAAGAAAGTACACATTTAATATAATCTTCAAAGATCAGGGTTTGACCTGA
This sequence comes from Camelus ferus, assembly GCF_009834535.1. NCBI lineage: Eukaryota > Metazoa > Chordata > Mammalia > Artiodactyla > Camelidae > Camelus > Camelus ferus. The sequence continues at coordinate 107,558,323 of NC_045697.1, read as the reverse complement.
ATGGTTTGGGAGATTTGTTCATGTTACTCCCTCTCCCTTTTGTGTTTGGATACTGTACCTGGCCCTCCATCAGTTGGAGTTCAGTTCATTAGAGAAGTGCCACCTACATGTCAGGCATGGTGCTGGACATGGAGATGTAAATACTAGCTCTGTAAAGGGACCTTTGGTTTCCAGGGGAATGGATGGTAAAAATGAGATAAAATTGTTCATGCTAAGGTAACCGATATTGAGTCTGATTTTGTAAGAAATGTTTCATCCTCAAATTAGTTTGGGAAGTATACAAAGAACTTATACCAATCCTTCTCAAACTCTTCCAAAAGACTGAAGGAGAGAGAAGACTCTCAAACTCATTCTATGAAGCTACCTACCATCACCCTGATACCAAAACCGGACAAAGACACTACCAAAAAAGAAAGTTATAAGCCAATATCTTTGATAAATATAGATGCAAAAATTCTCAACAAAATATTAGCACCAAATCCAACAACACATAAAAAAGATCATGCACTATTACCAAGTTGGATTCATCCCACGGTCACAAGGATGGTTCAGCATATGTAAATCAGTCAATGTGATATTCCACATCAACAAAAAAAAAGGGCAAAAACCACATGTTCATGTCCATAGATGCAGAAAAAGCATTTGATACAATTCAACATCTATTCATAGTGAAAACTCTTACCATAGTAGGTACTGAGGGAACATATCTCATCATAATAAAAGATATTTATGATAGACCCACAGCCAATATAATATTCAGTGGTGAAAAGTTGAAATCCGTCTCTCTAAAATCTGGAACAGAAGGATGCCCACTCTCACCACTTCTTTTCAACATAGTATTAGAAGTCCTCACCACAGCAATCAGACAAGAAAAAGAAATTAAAGGGATCCAAATTGGAAGAGAAGCGGTAAAATTATCAATGTATGCAGATGACATGATACTGTACATAGAAAACCCTAAAGACTCCACACAAAACCACTAGCACTCATAAACAAATTTAGCAAGGTAGCAGGGTATAAGATTAACATACAGAAATCAGTTGCATTTCTTTATACTAACAACGAAATATCAGAAAAGTGGTGTTGGGAAAGCTGGATAGCCACATGTAAGTCAATTAAGTTAGAACATTCCCTCCATACACAAAAATTAAATCAAGATGGCTTAAAGAATTAAACATAAGACAGGACACCATACATCTAGCAGAGAGCATAGACAAAACATTCTCTGACATAAATCATAGCAGTGTTTTCCTGGATTAGTCTCCCAAGGCAATAGAAATAAAAGCAAAACTAAACAAATGGGACCTAATTAAGCTTATAAGCTTTTGCACAGCTAAGGAAACCATAAACAAAATGAAAATATGGACTGGGAGAAAATATCTATAAACAATATGACTGACACTAGCTTAATTTCCAGAATATATAAACAGTTCTTAAAACTCAGAATCAAAAAAACAACCCAATGAAAGAACGAGCAGAAAACCTAAATAGACATTTCTCCAATGAAGACATACAGATGGACAACAAGCACGTGAAAAGATGCTCAGTATCACTAATTATCAGAGAAATGCAAATCAAAAACTACAATGAAGTATCACCCCACACCAGTCAGAATGTCCATCATTAAAAAATTCACAAACAGTAAATGCTGGAGAGGGTGTGGAGAAAGGGAACCCTCCTACATGGTTGGTAGGAATGTAATTTGGTGCGGCCACTATGTAAAACAGTATGGAGATTCCTTAAAAAACTAAAAATAGAGTGACCATATGATCCAGCAATCCCATTCCTGGATATATATCCAGAGAAAACTCTAATAGATTTATGCACTCCAGTGTTTATAGCAGCACTGTTTACAATAACTAAGATGTGGAAGCAACCTAAATGTCCACCAACAGACGAATGGATAAAGAAGATGTAGTATATGTATGCAATGACCTACTAGTCAACCATAAAAAGGAATGAAATAATGCCATTTACAGCAACATGGATGAACTAGAGATTCTCATACTGAGTGAAGTAAGTCAGAAAGAGAAAGACAAGTATCATGATAGCACTTATATGTTGAATCTAAAAAAAAAATGATACAAATGAACTTATTTACAAAACAGAGACTCACAGACATAGAAAACAAACGTATAGTTACCAAAGGAGAAAGGGCAGAGGGATAAATTAGGAGTTTGGGATTAGTAGATATAAACTACTATAAATAAAATAGATAAACAAGGTCCTACTATATAGCACAGGGAACTATATTCAATATCTTGTAATACCCTATAATGAAAAAGAATATATATATATATGGTAACTGAATCACTATGCTGTACACCAGAAACTAGTACAACATAGTAAATCAAGTTTAGTTTAAAAAAAATTAGTTTGAGAAATGCTAGTTAAAGTTACACAAATTTTTTTAAATTGAAGTGTAATTGATTTACAATGTTGTGTTAGTTTCTGGTGTGCAGCACAGTGACTCAGTTATACATATATATTCTTTTTCATATTCTTTTTCATTATAGGTTATTACAAGTTATTGAATACAGTGCCCTGTGCTATACAGTAGGACCTTGTTGTTTATCTATTCTGTATATCATAGTTTGTTATCGGCTAATCCTAAACTCCCAGTTTATCCCTCCCCACCCTTCCCCTTTGGTGATCATAAGTTTTAAACTGATGTTTTCATTGCAAGATTTCTTAGAGCTTTTAAGCTAATATACTTTTAAGCTAATATACTAATATACTTTGAGACTATCCCAGAGGTTTTTACAATTGGGAAAACACTGAAAGCAGTCTCTGTTTTGGGGTCACTTTTTAGGCTACCTTTCTTGTAGCATATCTTATTCCAGGTGAAATTATGACTCCTTTAGAAAAACCTTTAGGATTGGCCTAATATTTTGAATATGGGTCTAATATTTTTGATTTGGCAATTGAAGGAATAGAGATTTATATATAACTAAAAAGTCTTTTTATTTATTCTTAAGTCACAAGTTTCACTTGCTGAAAAGAAGTGAGATTTTTGTAACAGGAAGAGTTATGAAAGTAATTGTTAAGAGAATCACTAGGGAGCTTGAGGTGGGAGCAGCAAGGAAGTTTGATGACACCTTGCCGCTAAGCCTACTTCTGTTTCTGCTCCCCTCATCACCTCGCCTCCTGGGACGTGAGTGGCACTGATGAAATGTCCATCTTCCTAAAGTCTCTACCAAATTCACTTTGGGGTGTAAAGGAGCAGTATAGGTGGTGGTTCTGATTTTTCATCTCTGAAACTAACCTTAAAAACTCAACTCATAAAAAGCCTGTTTTAATAGTGAGTTGAACTCAAAAATCAAAATGATTCAGTTGAACCATTTTAAAGAAGAGTTATTTAAAAAGAAGTACTAGCCATTGCTAAATAGCGGATTCTTATTCCAGTTCAAATATGCTGTAATTTTTTCTCCTGTGTGTAGTTCCGTTGGGTGAGAGCTACTCTGAGACAGAAGAATAGACCAAATGTGGGTCATTTTAGGGCAAAGGTGCCTTTTAAATACTAAGGTGTTTATAAAAAGTAAAAATGTATGGGAATTCTTAGGAAGACTTTTTTTTTTTTTAGCAATATCAGATATATCAGTGAACCAACTTACAGCCTAAAGGATGCAGGGCAGAAAAGGGAATGGGAGGGCATTGGCTATCACCATTATCAACAGACACTTGCAGAGGGCTGACTGTGAAGCAGAATCTAAGACAGAGTCCTGCCGTCATCAGTGATTAGTAAGGGGATAGGCACACGCTTAAAACTTTAAATAATAATGCAATACTGTGCTAAATGTCAAGTGAATGGTACAGATAGCATGAGAGTTCAGACAGGATGTGGTAGGCAGAATAATGCTCCCCACTCAGAGAAGTCATGTCCTACCCCTGGAACCTGTGAACACGTTACACTGAATGGCAAAGAGCAATTAAGTTTCCTCATCACCTGACCTTGACATAACATTGTTTTGGATTATCCTGTCAAGCCCAGGGTATTCATAAGGCCCCTCTAAAGTGGAAGAGGAGAGCAGGAGAGGAGGTCAGAGTCAGATTTAAAGACGCTGCATTGTTGGAGGAAGGGGCCACAGCCAAGGAATGCAGGGACCTCGGGAAGCTGGAAAGGGCAAGGAAACTGATTCTCTCCTTGAGCCTCCAGAAGGAATGTAGCTGTGTGCACACCTTGATTTTAGCCTAGTCATCACCTGTTTCGACTTCTCACCTCTAGAACTGTAAGATAATACATTTTTGTTGTTTTAAGCCACAAAGTTTGAGGGAATTTGTTACAGCAATGATAAAAAAAAAAAATACAAGAATGTTGAAGAGAAAGAGGAATCAGGGGTGGTTTCACAAAGAAGGTGGTTCTTGAGCCAGACATTAATGAATAATAATAATAAGAGCAGTGGTAACAGAATTAGAGTCGTAAAATGTGTGTTCCAGGTACTGAGCTAAGTTCTTAATACCCTTTAATTCATTTGTCCTCACAAAAACGCTATGAAGATAGGATGAGATAACTGAGGTTTAGAGAGGCTGAGGAACCTGTGTGACCACTGCCGTGCAGCACCAGTCACTGCACCTAGTTAACAGCTGGCCTTCTAACGCCGTGATGGCGTTACTGCAGTTACTGAGGGAGGATGGCATTGTCGTCACCTCATGGAATCATCTCAGGGTCTGTGGCATGTAGTGATTTGTAGTTTTTCTGAGGCATGGACTTATCTGTCCAGCAATATGGCTGAATTGGAGGGGAAGAGACAGGAACCAGAAAACCAGGTGAGACACAACCATCCAGACAAGTGCCGATCAGAGCCTAAAATACCAGGAAAGGCAGTGGGCATGGGATGGAGGAAACAGACTCCAGACACAGTCTGCTTCTTTTATGAAACAGAACTCCTGTGTTGAAAAAACTTCCCTTCTCTCTCTAATTTCCCCCTCCCTGTGATGAGGGTGCTGCATTTTAACGAGTTGAGGCCCTTTATAATTAGAATTAATGAAAGGCGTCAGCACTGACGGTGCTGTAGACCAGACTTTTCCACATACCCACAGAAGCACAGGCAGCACTCACATAAATGTCTCTCTCATCTGCCTCTCTGCTCTCCTGTACTGTAACTCGCAGAAGTTGACTTTCATTTCTGGGTGTTTTAGACAGAGAGCAGAGTAACTTTCTTACTTAAGTTCAACAACAAAAATATGTTTATTGAAAACCTACCATTTAAAGAAGAAATATTCTAGTCATTGTGGGAGTCTCAAAAGTGGCTAAAAGTCAGTTTGGAAACACACCTGAAGGAGAGTGGTGAAATGGAATTGGAAGGAGGAGGTGAGTAGGTATCAGCTGGTGTCAGTGATTTGTGAAACGAATGCTGGGTTCTTTTCAAGGGGACATATTTGCTGTTTTCTCTGCCTGCATGTAAAAACCATTTAAAGATTTTAAAAAATCCTCTGAAACTCTCATCTCAGATATGTAAAATTCCTTCTGCTTTCTATTTGAGTAGAACCAGTTCTGCCATCATTTAAAGAGTCGTTAAAGTAAGATCTGTGAACTCTGAATATCTTCTGTCTTCTAGTGGATGGAATCATTGTTTTATTTATCCTGCTTATCATAAGTAAAGAGGTAATGACATTGTTGCTGCAAAGAGTTCTTCAGAATGTGTGGATCTTTTAGTTAATACTGAGTGGCATAAAGCATTTGTGTGGGATTGATCATTTTTAAAGAATAACATAAACTATTTGTATATACACCCAAGCTGGAGTATGTAAGTAATGCTTTGGGGTATGATACGAAGTCCATTAATGGGTAATACTCATTCTGAGAAGAGATTTTACTACTTCAGTATAAGGTACAAGACACATTCCTACTCTGTTGTAAGGGTGTCTATAAATACTGATTCCCATGGACTGAGTCTTCCCACTAATTTCAGAGAATGATTTAGGACCTTTCACTGTTGACTTGAGTTAGTAGTATAAGTCCCTACTCAGTGGGGGTGATTTTTCTTTCCCATTAAGTGATCAAAGCCAAATTCTCAAAGCCGAATGTCTTACAATAGATTATTATTTTTTTTAGTTTTATTTATTTTTACTTTGGGGGGGTTAATTAGGTTTGTTTATTTTTAGAGGAGGTACTGGGGATTGAACCCAGGACCTCATGTATGCTAAGCATGGACCCTACCACTTGAGGTATACCCTTCCCCCGGTTTACAATAGATTCTAATGACTTGGCCTTTTTAGTTTTAATCAAAGCAAAAGATGACATTTGCATTTTTGTCTTCTTCATTTCTAAGTGTTTGTCATATTAGATTCAGAATCACTCTGAATAATAATGTCAGTAGAATCGGTCTAGCCACTCCCCAAAAACCTGTGAGAACAGGGGCCTGTTTCTACAAAGGTCGTGTACCGCCTAACTGTATAGACACTGGAATCGTGCATGTCTGGATTACTTGGAACCAGAAGTCGTCAGGGCAGGAAAGGTTCCGAAGTTCTCACACAGAGTCACTGACCCATGGTAGCTTCCTGCTGCTCTCCTGTTTCTCGGTGCCCTCGATGTGCCATGGATTCTCCTTCTGCCCCCCCACCCCCCGCCATGACATTTATGCACATACAGCCCTCAACACCCTGCGCACCAGTTCTGCCTGCTTTCTGCCTTTGTTCTGCTTGCAGGGTATTCTTCCATTTCCTCAATCAGCTTTATTAACCAGGAGACATGGATGAGTAGGGACAGGGAATGCAAGCTCTCTCTGTGCCTCTTTCTGTGCCTTTGTGCACATGTGTGATGCAGACCTACAAAAGCAGCAGACTTTCACACAGCCGTCCAGCCATGCTGACCTTCACACTGAGAGTGTCCTGCTGATCTTTGGGTGACCTCAATCATCAGGTCTGCTTAGTGGGCCCCTGGAGTTGGTGCATTGTTTACAGCAAATGTGCACCATTTGGCAACTAAATTTTAGAGTTAGGGCATTCTTATTTTTAATAGCTCCTTTCTTCATAGAAATGGTGAGACTTTGGGCTAGTAAGTTATTTGTGTGATTTCTAAGTATGTAAAAATTTGGGAAGCTTTTGCAAGCTTATTCTCTCCTAATTATTTAAAAATTAGAAGAAACTCTGAAAAAAAAAAACTGGGGGGATGTGCCAAAGAGTACTTGATTTGAAATAAATAGAATCCATACGCTTAAAGCACCATATACAGTCAAGATGAAATTTCCATGTTTGCTATAGATCTGTTCTCATTTTTCTTAAGGGGATTTTAATCCAAATGTTTTATTATTGTTGGCAAGATCCAGATCCCAAATCAGCCCTCAGTGCTTTGTTTTGTTCAGTCTTAGCTTTTGGACCAAAATAACTACTTACTATTTTGCCAGAAATTCAGCATTACCACTAATGTATTTCTTGACAATTGCACAATAGTCTCGGCTGTCATGAAAATTACTTTGCTTAAATTAAGTATATAAAAGTATGTGTAGACACACAGATACACAACATACACACACTACATATTTCCATGTTTTCAAGCTAAAAGATGGCTTGTGGCACAATGTGAAGTCCAATTAATTGTATACTTTGAGAAAAAAGATCAAGCCAAAAGCATGTTATTTTCATTTTCTCTCTATTGCCAGGAGCTAGGGGATGGGGAAAATTGTGAATAATTGGTAATTTACCCTTACCCTCAACTTATCAAATATATGGGTCATAGCAGTAACATGTTATAAACACTGTGTGCGCATATTTACATGGAAATGTAACACATACAACCCTAAGAGTGAATTTGGGAGGAAATGTTTAAACTATCTTCCAACAGATTATCAAGTTATTGTCTTGGATTTTAATTACTTCTTAATAGAGAAGCACAGTGGGGAGACATTTGTATTTCACTAGAGCAGAAAGTATTAAAATGACTGTAGTTTCCTGTTTTAACCAAGAAAGAAGGAGAGCTATGAGCCATTCCCTTCCTGAGTGGCCGCATTCCAGCTGTGCAGACTGGTCGTAGCACATCTGCCAATCAGAACAGGCCCTGGAAGGAAGCCCTCAGATGCCGAGTCTTGTTTACATGCACTGTGACTCTGTTTCTCCCCTCCTCCTGTGTCTTGTATGACTGGGAAGATTTGTAAGGGAACTCGCTGTTATGTGCCTAAAGAAAACTGTTCAAAACTAGGACCACAGCCACATCCAATGGTATTACTGGCAGACTTTTAGCTCATCTGTATCCACAGGTAAGAGTTGCTTTGTTATGAGGACAGCTGATCTGCATCTAGTTTTTAGCTTTACTTTGGGACATTATACTTAACTTTTGATAGCAAAACTAACAGGCTAAAAGCTGAAGAAGAACAATTGAAAAAAATGATTAAAATGTGCATTCTATTGCTGACTTGAAATTTTTAGTCCTCAACAAGTTAAAAAACATATTTTTATTCAAGGGAAGGGTAAAACCAAGTTAAATTAAAACGAAAGTTTTAAAAGCGGCAGTAACACTAAGTCACTGTGTAGAGAAATTGGAACCAGAAGCATATTGTTAACATTGTGTGTTTTGAAGAGCATTATATCTAAACAAATATTTTTATTGTGACTCTTCTTACTTATTAGTGTTTCAGAGAACAGTGTCTTCCTGTCTGCTCTTTGTTTTAAAAAGACATTTCTTTTTTATTATGAACCCATTCAGAGAGAATTTATATTTAACCACGTAAATCTGATTCCTTTTCTTCCATAAATTCTCTCTAGATATTGTAGAGAATGTTTTCATTATCTTTATGCTGCTCCATCAGCAATAAAATTAAGAAGAAAAAAAGAATTCCTGTCTAATCTTTGTTTTGCCATTAAATTATATCATGTTAGTATTAATTCAGAAGATACTTTAGAAAATGAAACTTTGTTAACATTGCATAGGATTTTAAAAAGTCATTGTATAGGAATTTATTGTGGCTTACACGTTGCTTTCTGTTGCTAGTTTTTTCATAGCACTAAGATCTTTTTACTTTATATTTGTTTATAAGCATGTACTGAAAAAAAAATTATTACTCAGAGTCAAAAAAAGATAGCCTTTGGGTTTTGTGGTCTTTTGTCTTGTATGTAGAAGTCTTCAGTTTGATTAACAGCATTTCACAGCAGTCCAAAGAGGCACTTTTAAGAGCTTCAAGCAGCCATGCTCTTGTCTCTTACCCCGTTGCAGGGTTTCTTAACTTCAGCACTGTTAACATTTTGGGTGAGATAATTCTTTGTTGCAGGGTGCATGTGGGACGGCAGCAGCATCCCTGGTCTTACCCACTGGATGCCAGTAGCTCCTTCCTCCCCAGTTGTGACAACCAGAATGTCTCCAGGCATTGCCAGATGTCCCCTCGTGGAGAGAGAGCAAAATTGCCCATGGTTGAGAACCACTGTTAGCATGTCAGGCCTAATTATCTGTGAAACATGGAAATGCAACTTCTGAGAAGTTCTGGGTGATAGAGAGTTAAGGATGAGGCTGTCCTGGTCTCAGTGTATTTGCAGATGTTGCTGTAGCTGACTGCTCATTTTTTTCCCCTCCCCATCCTGTTAGAAGCTTTTGCCAACCATGATTCATGGAATGATTTTTTCGAGCTGAGTAATTTGTGGCTTTTCAGTTCCCTTACTTTCTTTCCTTAGCTAAATTTGTTTTGGTTTTAGCAAAGTGTTTTAAACAGCAAAGATCTTTGAAAATGAAATAATACATGTAATGATATATTTTCTAAGTAGATGATTTTCACAAACTGTAAAAACTTTACATGCCTGTCCTTCTTTATATCTTTTCTACCTCCTCTATCAGACACATCCTCTCAGCTCTGAAGGAGAGCCTTATACATGGAAGTCACAGCAACCTTTGAACAGTCCTTTGTGAATCTAATGGTATGGCAGCTGGTGCTTAAGAATTTCTTTTCTAGGACTTCTAAAGAGCATTTTGACATGTAACTGTCTTCTCTCTTTACAGATCGAAACGAACGAAATAAACCAGAGCATCGTTCTTCAAGGTATGAATTTATAGTATTTAATTACTGTATAAAGCCTCTCGTTTGGAAAACATTGTTCCAATATTTTGGCAGTGCAAGTATCCCTTTTAGAAATACTGTATATTTGAATCTTCTGTACCACTCAGAGAAGCTTCACAAGGGAAATACTGTTCATTCTCTGAACAAAAATTCTTTATAAAATTATTGACTACCTGGAAGACATTTTATTTTGAAAATTCCTATCAGTGACAGGTATATCTTTACAAAAAAATTATTTAGCCCTATTTCCTTCCTTCCTTGGTTCATTTTCCTTCCTTTTCTTTAATTGGTAATTAGGTAAATGTGTGCTGCTTTTTTCCTAATTATAAAACTAACATGGGCTCATTGTAGAAATTTTAAAATTATTTTTTTAAGAGAAAAAGCATTAAAAACAAGACAAAACAGCATGTCTTTCATGAGCTAGGATGGCTGGCTGTTGCTAAAATTTTGATGTAATTTCTTTCTAGATTTTTTTTTTTTTTGAGAAAAATGTATTCCAATTGAATTCTTTAAGTTCGTGTCAGACACTTTCAGATAGCCAGGAAGGTCATATCGTCTCAGCCTCTCACTCACGCCGTCTGAGAATGTATCTCACAAGGCTCTCACCAGCACTGAAAAGTATTTTTTAAAATCTTTGTCAAAGTTATAGGCGGAAAATTGTCTAACTTCCATTCCTAGGCAAGAATGGCAGACCTATATTCCATTTTGAAACCCAGTTTTGTGAAAGATTGTAATTTTTTAAATATTATTTCCGTCTTATTCTACATTCTGTCACTTAATCTTTGCATCTTAGATTGTGAGAACTGATGAAATGGTAACAATGTGTTCACTGGGTTGACTGGCCTAGTAAACCAAATCCTGATACTTTTCCAAGATGTCAAACCTTAGAATACATTGACCTGGGATGAAAAAAAATACAAAATCTATGAAAACTCGATTAATTAGAATAGCAATACATTTTGCAGAGATTGTCAATCAGAGTAAGTTAGTGAGACATAATCTGGGAAAAAATGTAGCTGAGTATTTGGAATATAAAGCTGATTTTTTTCTTTCAGGTGTAATTCTCATACATTAAAATTCACTCTTTTTGGTGTATGATTCTATGAGTTTTGACAAACACAGTTATGTAACTATGAACACATTATAGAAAAGTGTGTAAGATATAGGAAAAAACCAATAGAAGAGGACTTTGACAGGATGCTATGAGTGTCATAAAGTTGCAAGGGTAAAAAATACTTAGGATGGTAAAATCGGGATCCGTAAGACCCTTGACATACCGACTTAATTAAGCAATGTAAGTGTTAATTGGAACAAATGTAAATCCTTACACCTAGGTCTGAAAGATCAGTGGATCATAGGAGATAGGAGAGATGTGACTTAATATGTTTGAAAAAATCTTGAGGATTTAATTCTTCATAAATTCATTATAAGTCAAAAATTTCATGCCTTTGCCTTTACCTCCCCCAAAATGTCAGCATTGATTAATTATGCTGAAATAACTGTAATGTCTGCAGTATAAGAAAAATAGCTCTAAACCATGCTTTTGATATTATATCCAATTCTGGTCCCACAAGGCCTTGAAAAATTGAAGTACTGGATTGATATTGATAATAATATTGACATTAATTGGGGAACTTGAAAAAACAAAAACAGAGTCCCACGCTCTACCTGAGAGATTCTTATTCAGTAAGAATGGAGTGAGTGGATCCTGAGAATCTGTATATTAAAGAAGGCTCCCAGTGATTCTGATGTAGAGCCAGGCTGGGAAACACGGAAGACTTGTGTAAGAAGCCGGGTGGAGTTAGCCTTGGTTTGGAAGTCAGGGAGGAATATGGGACAGAAATAACTGGCTTCAAACACCTGGAGGGCTGGCATATAGCAGAGACTAGAAAAAATATTCCTCCTAAATGTTTCTCCCCTCTAAGAGGAACCCGGGATCCCTGGAGGAATGGCTAATTCCAGGTCTCAGGAAGGAGGAAGCACAAGTAAGCCTGGTGACAGAAAGGAGGGAAATGACCGACTGCTGGGGTCATGTCATAAAGGCCCAGAAGGCAGCGTCAAGAGGCTGGCCAAATCTGGGACAATTTGAATAGCGAAAAAATTTTGAATGATAACGGATTCTAATGCACTGGATTTTTAAAAATCCACATAGAAGAAATCATAGGATCACAAAATCATCATTTTACAATCCTCAGTGTAATAGTTGATTCAGGCAAGGATCATCAGTGGCTCCTAAAACTTGGGTAGAAAAACTGTTGGAGGAATAGATATTCATACTGACTTAAAATGATATTTAAGTTTTTAATTAGAAAGGGAAAAATGCACCTTTTCAATAAAGATATGTGGTGATCACATTCTTAATCAAGTGGTCAACTTATATATATCCCACTCGTGAGACAGCCGGACAGTATGTGGCTCCAGATGACGCATTAGCAATACACATAGATGGCGCTTATGCAGTGGTTGTCTTGGCAGAAAAGGTGATGTCGTGAAAAATACAGAAAGGCTCGGAAAATATTCTAGATTAAAAGAGACTGATTTTTTTTTTAAATCTGGAATTTTAAAATCCAGATTAAAAAAAGATACTTTGGGGATAATTAAGAAAATTCAGATACAAATTGTATTTTAGATAATATTTTATTAATATTACTTTGTTTAGGTGTATAATAAGAATGCTGTTATGTGGGAGAATGTCCTTATTCTTAGGAGATGTATACAGATGTATTAGAGGTGATACCGGCTTATGTTTGTAGCATCCTCTCAAATAATTCATGAGGGACAAAAACAGCAAGAGATAAAACAGAGCAAATATGGGAAAATATTAATAATGGGTGAATCGATTAAAAGTGTATATGGGTGTTAATTGTTCCTTCAACTTTTCTGTAGACTTGAAATTTTCAAAATAAAAAGCAGTGGAGGGAAGGGTTCTGTGTGTTCTGTGGAGTTCCAGAGGGCAGAGTATGCAGCTGCGGGTGGAACTTTGAGGGGGTGGGTTTCTGCACAGTGCAAGGAAGGATTTCCTGGTGTAGCTGGTCAAGGATGGAATGGGCCATTCTGTGAAGGAACACTGTCAAGGAAAACCTGGACAAGCTAGTGCTGGGAATGAAATAGAAAAGATTCACACGTGGCTAAATTATGATTCTAGGTGGCTCCAGCCCCTTGCTCATTCAGCAGCCGATAACTATTTGTTGAGACCCTAATCCAGGCTCCGGATATGACAGAAAACAAGAAAAAGTCTCCAGCTTCACGGAGCACAGAGTGCCCATTGTTTGGGATTTACATTCCCAACCTCTGAGAGCCTCTTTGACTGCAGGATCACAGTCCTCATAGTTCTATTTCCGGCAGTGCTTGTGGCACTCGGTCTTTAACCTTTCAGGTTCTCAAGGACTGTGCTGCTGGTCTCAGTAACCCCAGCACTTCATGTAGTGTTTGGTTCACAGTAAGCACTTAATAATAAATAAATGTTTGTTGAATAAATGCCAAATGTAGTTCGAAGAGAGAAAGAAAATGCCAATGTTTTTCTCTAGCAAACTGAAAAGAACCTGACTCTCAAATGCTCGCCCATGCCTTGTGACTGAATGTTTGTTACTACAGCAGCAAGGAGCAATGTCGTGTGAGAAAGGAGAGCTGTTTTCTGGGAAAGGCCATTGTTGTCTGTCCAGAGTGTCTGCTGAGATTGGTAGTGACCCGCCCTTCTACTGCCAGCCTTAGCTGAGCAGGGCCACCCCACCAGTCCAGCAGTGCGTCAAGCAGATTAATACCTGCTGCATCAACAGGGCAGAAGGAAGAAAATATAACCAAATTCACTCAATTTTGGTTTTTTCTTGTTTTGGATCTCCTCAGGCCACTTGGCAGCAAGATCATGGGCTCGACGCCCAGCAAGAATAAGAGAGATGCATTGCTTTTGTTTGAGTTTTTATAAGGCCAAACTATCCTATAGTTTTCACAGTGAGAGGCGAATAAATCTGGAACGGCTGCCCGTTCTTTCATTTTGGTGCTGAAATAAGAAGGAAAGTATAACTCTTGTCAAGTCAAAGTTTTATCAGGTATAGGGCATCACTAAGACACCAACCGAAAAAACATCACGTAAGCATTTTTAAGCTTTTTCATCAGTTTGCTTTGATGTTGGGTGTTTTAAATTTTTTTCTTATTGCTGATTGACCAGTGTAGAAGTCAGAAATATCTGAATTCTTCTTGTCTTTTCCTTATTAGTTTAAATATACCTGTTCCCAAATTGATGGCCCACGGAACATTTTTTGTAGGAAATTACTTTGTATACAAGAAATAAATCACTAGTGCGTGCCAAAAGTTTGTGAAATGTGAGTCAAAACAAAATTAGGCATATTTCTGTACTGAGTCTTTGATAAACTAAAGTGCATTACGAAACACCAAGTGAGATATTTACTATAAAGGATTTTAAACATTCGTTTGAAGTTGTGACTTCCTTTCCCAGACACAGCTATGAATAACATCTAGAAAAATGTACTATAGGATGGCAGGTTGGGAAACTAATTGAGAGCGAAGTAGGAGCTAAAGATAATGAAGGTAAGCCCTGTGGCAATCAGTGACAGCGACGGAAAGTTAGGAGCTGTTTTTACCACCCCACCAGCTTAGATCCCCATGACTCATGGGGCTGAAAAACCAGCTACTTTGTCTTAAATGTTTTGCCTACTACAAGGAAATAATTTACAGCTGCGGAAAAAAAAAAAAAAAGGCAGCAAAACAGAGGACCCTGAATCTATTTCTCAAAAATTAACATTAAATCTTAGTCTTCCTAAAGCCTTCTTAAAACTACCTGCATAATCCCCTTTGATGTCCAGTCATAAGGTTCAATGAAAGTTTGGTAAAAATCACAAATACTTTTGAATTAGACAAAGTGATTTTAAATTTTATAAGGAAGAACAAGAGTAACCAAGGCAATTTTGAAGGTCAAGACTGGGAGGTGGACTCTTGTAAGTAATTAAGACGGTGTTTTATCATCAGAGAAATGGGTCAAGAAAACAGAATAGAGAATCCACCAAAGAGGTGGAGACACACAGTTCTGTATTGTGTGCTGGATGGAGGTGGTAGAACAGATCAGTGGGGAAAGTGAACATGTCAACGACTGTTGCAGGAAAAACTGATCACCCATATTTTTAAAAGTCATTTTCTTATGTAAGGTAGAATCTAAAGACATAAAAATAAAAAGTAAAACAAATATTTTGAAGAAATACGTGAGAATATCTTTATGAATTTCGCGTAGGGGATGAGTTTCTAAACAAGTCTCAACAATTACAAACCACTATGAGAAAGACTGATAAATTTGACTAAGTGAAAATTTAAAACGTATGTACATAAATGCAGCAAAAGCATGTGAAAAGTCACGACTGCACGGCACAATGGCAGCAACAGTGCACGTCCAACATAAATAAACTGCCCATCAGAAAGAAGACAAATAGGGCAGGGAGCTCAGGAAAGATGAAACCTAAGGAGCCAACTAATAATTTGAAAAGATTCCTGACCTTGCTTCTACTAAGAAGATGTGGACCAGTGTGATAATGAGATACCATTTCACCTCCATTGAGTTGGTGCAGAAATCTCAAAGACTGATGGTAACAAGTATGTGTGAGAATAATGTGGTATATCCTGTTCAGAGAGTAATTGAGTAATTGCCCATAACCATACAACCCAGCCGCTATCTTACACCCTGGAGAAATTCTGTCTCGTGCCAAAGGAACGTGTACTGGAGTGTTGAGAGTAGCACTGTTCGGACTAAGGAAACTACAGCTATGTGTGACAACAGAGAGGAAACTCAGAAACAGAGTTTTGGATGATAAAATGCAAGCTGTAGAAGACAGATAGGTTCAGTATGATACCATTTATATAAAGTAGAGGTCAGCAAATGGGCCAAATCTGGCTTGCCACCTGTTATCGAAAATAAAGTTTTATGGAATCTCAGCCATGCCTGTTTGTCTGCACACTGTCTGCGGTTGCTTTTGCATGGCAACAGCAGAGTTGACGGGTGACAGCAGAAACCATATGGCCCTCAAAGCTGGAAATATTTACTATCTGACCTTTATAGAAAAAGTTTGCCAACTCCAGACATAGAAAAAGTTTGCACACTCCCTTTATCACAGGTGAGACTCGAACAATATGTTCTTTATTGTATTTTTATGGCTACATATATATGTATATGTATTTTACATCACTATGTATATTTTTTAAGTAAAAGTATACAAAAATGCACATGGAACTGATAAATTGTGAATTTAGGATATTGACTATCAAAGGAATAGGTTAGGAAAGTGTACACAGGGAGCCTGAAGTGTATCTATACTGCTTTCTTTTTTTAATTGAAATATAGTTGCTTTACAATCTTGTATTAGTTTCTGATAAGCAGTATAGTGATTTGCTTATACATATATATATTCTTTTTCATTGTAGATTATTACAATATATTAAATGTAATTTATACCATTTTATTTCTTAAGCTAATTTTTGGGCTTTGCCTATCTACACTTTTTTTAAATCCTGAAAAATTTTATAATTAATTTAAAGGTCTCCAAGAAGAACTTGAGTTCTATGGTACCAATAGTGATGTTTTTACAGGGCATGAACATAAAATTGAGGGAAATTTTCTTTGATTGTTTTTTCTGAAATAGGAAAATAAAAATGAGGAAATAATCAAGAATGTTCAGAAAAAAACATGATCAAACACTGTTTCCATTTCATCTCTATTCATAGTCTTCTCCTGTAATTCCCTCTACTCGAAGCACTGTTTATTGCTCTGTGGATTTTTATCTTATTTTGTTACCTAAGAGTAAACGAGTAACATAAAAACATTTCTTAGTAGTACAGAAATATGTGGTGTCTGTCTTTATTCCACAGGCAACTTTTAATGAAAGAGTCTAGTGGCTCAGTGTCTATCTTAGACTTTCTATGCACATGTATAGTATATGTTCAAGGAATATTTAGAATAAATGGGAATATGTGTGTGTGGGTAGTGTATATATGTATACATATGTGTATATATATTCATGCCAACTTGCTCTTTTCACTTGTATTTTAGAAATACACTTCATTATATTTTTTAACTGCTACGTAGAGTTTTCTAGTGTAGTTATATTACTATTTATTTAATCAGTCCTTTATTGGTAGCGTTTGAATTGCTTATTGATAGCATCACAGGAAAGGTGCTGCGAAAAACACTGTTATGTTCATATCTTTGTGTGTATATATATATATGTGAGGAAACCTCTATTGCTTCTTCCAAGATAAATTTTTTTCTCGAGTTTCTGTTGAACTCCTATTCTCATTCATAATTAAATTTTGAAATTTTATATACCTTACATTTCTCTTTTCTTCCCAAATCTCAGATGGCTTCGTGGTGGTTTGGTGCCCATGCAGGTTCAGTAGGGCCTGTTTCAACCCCCGTCGCCATAACGTGGCCTGAAATGTCACCCACGCAGGGAAGAACTCGAACTCAACATGCAGAATATTTATAGCACGTAGGTTAGTGCGCTCAGAATTAATAGTTGATGTTAAAACTCAGAGCAACCACTTTATCATTAACAACTTGAAAGGGGCTTGGTTTTCTGCACTGGTACCCTGTTGCTGGTCTTATAAAGATGCTGAAGATTTTATTATGACACTTTACCATTATCACATTATGGTTTGAATAGATTAGCTAAAAGCAGAAGATTTAACTTGTCTTTGCTTTTCTCCTTTCTAAATATGTCTATTAAAATGTCATGCTCTGCTGGGCTTAGTTTAGCTACTGTAATTCTGTAGCGTTTCCCTGCCCATGTGTTTTGATTTCTGCACCTCTATAAACTATAGCCTGTATGTAATTACTTTCTGGCATTATGTTTTCTCAGCTATCAGAGAAACATTACTTTTGCTACAGACTCTGTAATGCTGTAAACGAGGGGAAAAATTAAAGTGTATACAGGTTTTGTAGGAAAAAATCCTTTTGCAATGGGAGATGTGAAAGGATTACTAACATTTTATGTCATTCTACAGAGAATATGTGTATTTTATCGTGGTTTTAAGAAATGTGACTTTAGTATTTCCCCTTAGTGTGATGGGAATGAAAATGAAGCATTTGTATGGTCTATCAGTTGGGTAATTGAAGAGTTTTATCAGCTGGCCTACCACTACCATAGTATTTAGTGTGGGGCTTCTCTGAAGTTGTTTCAAATTAAACTATCAGCAGGCAGTTAACTTTGGAACAGCAGCTGGTCCTGTGTTTGTGACTTTTTCTCTAGACTGGCATGTGTAGCCACCCACCTGTCAGCAGTCCAGGGAGCATGTGGACATATTGGCTCTCAAATGTTTTCATCCTGATTCTTTTCTCTCTTTCCCTTGGGCTATATTTTACATTAGTTCTTTACTTTTCTACAGTATAGTTTAGAAGCAGTTATTTACACAGTTCTGCACAATCTATATTAATAGCCTTTAGTTGAGTGAACTCTGTATACATCTTTGTGGATCTTGGTCTGCCCGTAAGTTTTGATTTTACCTCGACTAATCAATATTCTTACACAACTGGACTTTAACTTTTTATTTAAATATTTTCCCTACTGGCAGAGAATGTATCACTGTTCTTCAAAGGTATTGAATAGGACTATAAGTGACAAAAGCGTACTAACTCCTGGAAGAATCTTAATGTGGACAGAATTGCTTAAACAGTCACTCAGTAACCTAAGCACCTGTTATGCCATTAACAGTGAACTGCTTTTGATCAAAATTCAGTCTTGTTTGATACATAAAATCTTTCTTTTTTTTTAATTGAAGTAGAGTTAATTTGCAATATTGTGTTAGTTTCAGGTATACACTTAAGTGATTTAGATATATATATATCAGATTATTTTCCAGTAAAGGATATTACAAGGTATTGAATATACTTCCCTGAGCTGTACAGTAAATCCTCATTGCTTATCTCTTTTATGTTTAGTAGTAGTTTGTATCTGTTAATCCCATACTCCTAATTTATCCCTCCATTTCTCCCTTTCCCCTCTGGTAACCATACTCTTGTTTTCTGTCTAAGATTCTGGTTTTGTTTTGTACATAGATTCATTTGTATTATTTTTAGATTCCACATATAAGTGATATTATATAATATCTGTCTTCCTCTGTTGCACTGACTTAGTATGATATTCTGTAGGTCCATCCATGTTGCTGCAAATGGTAATATTTCATTCTTTTCATGGCTGACTGATAGTCCATTGTGTGTATATGTATGTTTGTGTGTGTGTGTGTAACACATCTTCTTAAACCAGTTGTCTGTTGACAGACACTTGGGTTGTTTCTTCATCTTGGCTACTGTAAATAGCACTTCTGTGAACATTGGGATGCATGTATCTTTTCAAATTTGAGTTTTCATCTTTTCCAGATACATGCCTAGGGGTGGGATTGCTGGATCATATGGTAGCTCTGTTTTTAGGTTTAGGTTTTTGAGGCGCTTCCATAATGTCATAAAACCAGTCTTGAAACCAGATATCAGACCTGGTCCCAAAAATACAGTTTCAAGGTTGAGGACTTCCTTTTTGATGAGGGGGTTCTCTAGGTACCAAATCAGAGCTTTCAGTTCTGCCCTGTGACAAGTTTTTGTCACTTTCCTTCTCATCCCATTTGTAGAGCAGCTCAGGAGATGCAGAGTGAGCCTGGCCACCCTTGGACAGCACTTCTAAGTGCAGCAAAAATAAGGCAGGCATGCCAAAGAAGGACTTGTGTGTGACTCTCTCTGTTTGGAAAGGAGGATTGAGAATCAGTACCCTTTGGTAATTAAGAAAAATGAAAGAATAGAAGGAAAGTATCGATTGTCTGAATGCTTCAGAGTAACACTGTGTCTAAAATACAAATATCCTACCGATTGTATACCTTTCCTGGAGATAAAATTGTCCCTGGCACCCTGCCTTGTGCAGGTGGTTCAGGGATGCTATCAAGGAAAGACAAGCGGCCTCAAAGTTTATCACCATTTCTTGCCCATTAGCTTCTCTTTGGTTACAGATTCCAAATAGAAGCTCCAAATAGAAAAAGTCATTATAAGCTGAACTGCACCCTTCAGAATTTTTCCATATGGTGAATTCCTATTTTAACACCATTTAAAAAAAATTTAAGTGAAATTATATTCATTTGTTCTGATTATAAAGCAGAATATGTTCATGATAGAAAATTTGGAAAAAACAAGTACTGTATAAAAGAAAAGAAAATCATATATAATCCCATCTCCTCATAGTTAATTGCTATTATATTTTGATGTATTTCTTTCTGGTTTTTATCTTTTCAAAAAGATACTATAATTTTAACATAAAGGCTCATGAAGATACTGTTTTTAAATTACTGTTTTCATTAAACATTATATCATGAACATTTTCCCATTTCAGTAAATACTCTTATAATTGGTGTATTTTTTGAAGACATAATTGGGATCACACTGTACATACATACATAATGTATAAAAGCTTTTTTCATGAAACAATAGTTTATAAACATTTCCCATGATATGATTTTTAATGGTATTCCATTACGTAGGTATGCCAAACTTTATTTTCCTATTTTCAGACATTTAGGTTATTTTCAATTTTTGGTATTATAAACAATGCTGTGATAAGATTCTTAAACCTGCATTTTAATGGACCATCCCTGATTACCTCCTTATGATAAATTCCTAGCAGTGGATTTAATAGATCAAAATTAATAGATCAGAAACATTGTAAGAGTTTTCATACATACTGCCAAATTGCCTCAGTAAAAGAGACATTCTTAGCAGTGTAAATTTCTTCAAAGAGCTTCCCTTGCCCTGTGTTGCTTATGGATGAACCAGAAGGAAGTAACCAATAGGAATATTGTTTCTTACAATTTGCCTCATATTTTTATGTTAGAATGCTCAGATTGTTAACCATGACTCATTTCTGTAATTTTTATCTCATGCCCCAAAACAATACTTTCCAAAGGAATCTTGTACTAATCCACAGCCTCTGGAGGTCCCCTTGCCCGGGCTTTTCAGAGGCCCATCCGAGGGCATTCAGGAGTCGGGTCACCTGGATTAGAGGCAAAGACGTCAATGTACACGCCTTGAGCCTGTATTTGAAATCAGAACTATCTGTGCTCAAGTTTGGGGAACTTTTAGGATAATCCAGACGAATACAAAAAATACTCCCAGATCAAGCTTGGAGAACTTTTGGGGGCCATCCAAAATGAATTTTAAAAAAATACTTTTTTAGCTGTTTATGCTTTGCTCAAATTGGTAGAATCATTCAGAGAAGCTGTGGAATAGAAAGTGCGATGCTTTGGTCTGAGCATCAGGCTGACTGAATTAGAATCCAGCTTCCTCACTAGGAGCTGGGTTCCCCTGGGCAAACTTCTTAATGTTTCCGTATCATGTTTTCTCATTTATACACAGGGCTAATAATAGTACCTGTCTCTTAGGGTTATTGTGATGATTATTTAGTTGTTGGATCAGTTAGGGTTCAACCAGAAAAACAGAACCAGCAGGAGATGTACATTAAGGGATTTATTGTAAGGAATTGGCTTATGTGATTGTGGGGCTGGCTGGACAAGTCAGATATCCATAGGGCAGATACACTGAGAAGGGGCTGGACCTTACATACATGGACTGAAGCTTATGTCAACAGGCAGGATTTTTTTCTTTATCAGGGAAGACTCAGCTCTGCTCTTAAAGCCTTTCAACCAATTGAATCCAGCCCACCCAGATTATCTAGGATAATCTCCCATACTTAAAGTCAACTGATAATGAACTTTAACCACATCTACATAAATACCTTCACAGCAACATGTAAATTAATGTTTGATTGAATAGTTGGGGACTATAGCCTTGCCAAGTTGACACATAAAATTGACCATCATAGTTGCTTTGGATCTCAGTTAAGCAAACTGAACCCACCTGGGAATGAGTTTCAGTGTTATCTCTACTTTTCAAGGTCAAGGCTCTTTAAATCTCCACAACTGAGAAGTTCTGTCTGGCAAATCTATTTGATATCTGTTAGTTTTGTCAGAAGTAACTGTACAGTTGTAGTTATTCATGATCCCGAAGCATTCTCTCCACTGGAGCTGCACTGTGTGGTCGTAGCAGGATTCTACAGAGGGGCATAAACCGCATCTGCATGAATACCCTGACCTGCATGGCACCTGCTCTGCGCACAGCCCAGCTGCCCTTGGTGCCTGGATAAGCACACTGCTGCACGCCTGCTTTCTGCAGACTTGATAAAGTCTGGGATTGTCAGGAACTGTTGAGTGGTCCCACAGCCTTCTGACATAGTGACAAGATAGCTTTGGCTGCTTGTAGAAAAGATACACATTCAGTCCTCTCTTTTCCCTAGTGCTGATTCTCCCACATAGCAGACGAACTTCTTTGGGGGAAGTTAGTTGCATTCCTTTGAGCGTGATAAACCCTAACCTCCCCTCAATCTGAATACAGACTGTCTTCGTTCCTCCCCTCACAGTAGGAAAGGGTAGGCCACGTGAGAAGTAAAGTAGCTGATGGAAAAAGTACAGGAGACATTGTTTGGGTTCTTCCTGGTGGTCTTAGGTTTCAAAGCTTTTAACGGTCATTCTGGAAACAACCGCTGTAGTTGATCCTCTTGTGGGTTCCTTAGGCCTACGTTTCAGTGTTTGTTTCCATGGTTTTGAACAGTGGAATGTTAATACAGTAAAACTTAATCTTGCTTCATTAAATAGCGCTGGTTGCAATGCAACCAGCCCTTGCCTGCTTCTCGTAAGTACTGCCTCCCAGCTAAAGGATAGACAGCTGTGACCAGCTTTCCACGTGGCCCTACTCCATTTGGCCATATCTGGTGGACTTCTGACTTACATGCTGTGATAATCAAGTTCTTTCTCTTGAAAGTTTAAACCAAAGATAGAGCTGAGAGCCATGAGAATTATTTAGATTTGGGGCTCAGTGGGGCATATATGCTGATGAACACTGGCCAGGTATGCTGATGAACACACAGAAAGAGTCCATTTGTAGCAGGAGAAGCAGGGATGGTGTGGTCTCAGAAGAAGAGAGCTTGTGTAAGAAGCTGCCTTGTTTCCCAGTGCCGCATGAAGCTCAGCTTGCACTTCCTGTTTGGGAGAATTCCTGAGATACCCTTATATGCTCATAATTAAAATCCCTTTTATTTAATTGCAGTTTAAAGGGTTTTCATTGCTATTGACCTCACAAGATAATATGATGACATCAGAAGAAATAACAACAATATTGTAATTTAGAAATAACAGTTATTTACTTACATTGGCTTTAGGACTATCCCAGACTACAGCTTTGATTCTAAGATTTATTTCCACATAGGTTAGGGTGCCACGAGTATATTGAAAGAACAGAGCAGAACAGTACTTTGAAGCATTTATGTACAAACCAAAGCCCTGCCGTATAATATATTGTGTGGAAAGGGAAATGTATTGCTTCTCTTATGAACACTGGTACCAGACCTGTGCCTTGGTGAGTAATAGAAGGCTTTGTTGTTTTTTTCTTCTTCAACCAACAAAAGGCAAAAGGCAAAACAAACAAACAAACCAACCTCTTTAATGTGGGATCTCCTAAAACACAAAAAATAGCCAGACCCATGAATTTTCAAGCATATGTTTGCATATACTCTTTGCCATGTTATATATTATGAATAAATCCCAGAACCGATGAGAGTCTTAAATTATTTCCTAATACTCTTCAAGACACCTTCCCTATTCTTCCATGATTTCATGATTTCCTCTGATTGGAATATTCCAGCCATGGATAGTCGGTGAAAGAAGACAGGTCTCAAGGTTCCTTGGTAATTAATTCACAATTCTCACTTACATAAATGGGGTTTTTGTTTTTTTGTTTTTTGGGGGTTTTTTTTTTTGGTGTTTTCCTCTCAACATTTGGTTGTAGCTGAACTTTTTGTGAGGCAGTGAAGTACAGTAGCTAAGAACTCAGGCTCTTGAACCAGACCATCCAAGTTCAGACCCTGGCTTCATCATTTACAAGTTGTGAGACCTTGGACATAAACTCTCTTCTTATCTGTAAAACTGGGATAATAGTAGTGTCTTCCTCTAAGGGTGGGTGCAAGGCATTGGACCAGGGCTCGGTAAGGTTAGCTGTCGTTGCCATTGGATCGAGGTGGTTATCAGGTCCAGTTCCCTTCACTTCAGTTCGATTAAGTAGTTGATTCTTATTGAGGGAATTTAAATTGAGATCTTGGAGTTTTTTTGTTTCACATTTAAAACTTTTTAGAGTAGAGGTATCAAAAGTAAATAAATGAGGCAGGAAAAAACCCTTTCCGATTTGTATTTGTGGGTTGGCTGTCTTCACACACTGTTGTTTCCCCAGGCTGCCGCCCCACCAGCAAGGATCGTCCCACATTAGCTAACTTTCTGGTAAAGGTGCTGATGGCGAAGATGAAGGAATCTTTTGCCGCTGTTGTGGATTCCTGTCACGGGAATCCCACCTTGTCTTTCTTAGATTGTTGGTGTCTGGGTTGTGGTTTATGGGAATGAGGTGGGATTAGGAATAGAGACTGGAAACATGTCTTAGATACTGACCCCATCGTCAGCAGTTATGTTTCTTTCCTCCTGTCTCCACCTTCTTATTTTCTTTTCTTTTCTTTCCTTTTCTTTTCTTTTCGTTTCTTTTCTTTTCTTTTCTTTTCAAATTCCAGGAAGAATCCTAAATACCATTCTGACTGGGTTCAGCTCCCACTGAACAGCTGTACATCTCTCCTAGGGAAACTGTGACCCCATTTTTAACAGAGTGTTTGTCTGGAAGCAAAATGTGTAACGTTCTCACACCACCTTCAGGTGTTTGGGGGGCTGTCCTCTCTCTGCCACTCCATTAATAAAACAGGAATGATATTTGGTGGGGTGAAAGGTAGTGGGACTTAATACATCTTCTTTTTTGAAAGTAAGGTTAAGAAAAATCAAGTCTATCTATCCATCTGCCTGCCTGTCTGTCTGTCCACCTACCTACCTGTCCATCCGTCTGTCCATCCTCATGTTCATTTCAGTTGATTTCTGTTGTAAGGAATTCTTGTAACAGGAAGAGCCATGGCCCGGGAAACAATTAGCATATCTTAGAGACATTATTAAGGTGACGTAGGCATTGGTGGCAGATGTGAGCAGAATGATCTTGAGTGCCACTGGAAGTCTGAATCAGTCCTGGAGTGCTGTGTCAGGCCAGTTCTAGAAATGCTAACCCTGGACTAGCCGGGAGACTGGGGAATGGCTCTGGCTTTGGCTGCTGCAGGGAGGTAAATGTTAACTATTCATATCTGCACAGTCCTGCCACTCAGAATCTATTATATTATTTCTTAAAGTTTGGTTGTACTTTACCCTCTCTTTTAATTATATTTCATTTGAATTGACATTCATGATTTGTTTTATTTTTGTGATATTTTTTAAAGATTCCAGATATCCTTAGGTTGTTCCCCACTTTCTAATTTGTATTAAAATTGCTTGATTTAGAAAGAAAGAGAGCTTGCCTATTTACTTTTCTGTCTTCTCCACTTAAGTATAAGTTCTTTTCTTTTTCCCCACTGGATTTCTTTTCTATTTTATTTGTTTAATTGAAGTACAGTCAGTTACAATGTGTCAGTTTCTGGTGTACATCACAGTGTCCCAGTCCTGCACGTACATAAATATATTTGTTTTCATATTCTTTTTCATTAAAGGTTATTACAAGATACTGATTATAGTTCCCTGTGCTATACAGAAGAAATCTGGTAGGTTTTTTAAATCTGTTTTTATATATAGTGGCTAACATTTGCAAATCTCAAACTCCTAATTTATCCCTTCCCACCCCTTTCCTTTGGTAACCATAAGATTGTTTACTATGTCTGTGAGTATGTTTCTGTTTTGTAGATGAGTTCATTAGTATCCTCTTTTTTTCTTTTTCTTTTTCTTTTCTTTTTTTTTTTTTTTTTAGATTCCACATATGAGTGATATCATATGGTATTTTTCTCCCCGTTTCTGGCTTACTTCACTTAGAATGATGATCTCTAGGTCCAACCATGTTGCTGCAAATGGCATTATTTTATTCTTTTTTTATGGCTGAGTAGTATTCTGTTGTATAAATACACCACAGCTTCTTTATCCAGTCATCTGTCGATGGACATTGAGGTTACTTCCATGTCTTGGCTATTGTATATAGTGCTGCTGTGAACAGTAGGGTGCATGTGTGTTTTCAAATTAGAGTTCCCTCCAGATAGATGCCCAGGAATAGGGTTGCTGGATCATATGATAAGTCTATTTTTAGTATTTTGAGGAATCTCCTGTGAGTTCATCACCAGTTGTGGGTTCTGGCCTACAGAAGTCCCACTGAGATGGAATGAATTACTCGAGACTCTGGAAAAACTCAAGAGAGTGAGAGGGAGTTGGGAGCCAACTCCATGAACCTCTCAAATGCTCCCACATTTATTGTGCACAATCAAAGGAGAAATCACTAACAGTTGTGTGATGGAATGCAGGAATTTAAGGAATGACAGGGTGGGATAGAGATTGTAGAAATCACAGTGAGTACAAAGGCTTTGTTTATTGTTGATGTTGCAATATCGATGTACACACTAACACCTTGCGGAGAGAGCTGATGGCTTCTCTAAAGTTACATAGTCTTATATAGCAAAGAAGAATGATAAGGGAAATGGTTAACAGGCAGTGTCCAGCTCAAGGTCAGAAGACCATTTATGTTTTGGTAAATCATGTTCGTGTTGGCACCAGTGAGCCTTACAGCTTATCAGGGTGGAACGTATGAGAAGCAGCTGCTTAACAACATTTTTCTTGGACTCAGGTGGCTGTGCCTGTCTTAGGTTGCCCCCCTCTGGGGATCTTACCCATCATTGGCTAACCAGCCTTCTCACCTCTGAGTCTGCAGCTTTTTATAACTTGTTTACCATTCCAGCCCAAGGCTCCTTCCTTTGTTCCCACAGTCAGGGAGCAAGGTGGGGGGTGGCTATAGTTTATCTTTAGGGAAGTCATGGGAAGAGGGGAACAAGATACATTCTTATAGATATGTTAAAGCAGACCACCAGACCAGCCAGTTCCTTGTTTTGGGGATAGAAGACTGATATAAGGCCCAGTGTTTATAGCTGAGGGCCTGGGTCGTTGGTTTGCCACAAGCAGAGTGCTATCTAAAACCTCAACTATGCAAACAAGGCATTGTCTCTGCTTTTTACGGCAAGGAGACCAGAGTGCAGATGCATAGGCGCCTGCTTGCAAAGCAGTTACTAAGCACAGTTGTTCTTTAAGAAGACAAGAAGCTGGGGTCTGTTACAATTTGTTATCCCAGTCATGGGCTCCCACAATCTCCATACTGTTTTCCATGACAGCTGTACAAAGCTACATTCCTACCAGCAATGTAGGAGCATTCCTTTTTCTCCACACCCTCTCCAGCATTTATCGTTTGTGGACTTTTGAATGGTGGCCATTCTGACTCGTGTGAGGTGATACCTCACTGTAGTTTTGATTTGCATTTCTCTGATAATTAGTGATATTGAGCATTTTTTCATTGACCATTTGTATGTCTTCTTTGGAGAATTGCTTATTTAGGTCTTCTGCCCATTTTTGGATTGGGTTGTTTGTTTTTTGTTATTAGGTTGTATGAGCTGTTTACATATTCTGGAAATTAAACCATTGTTAGTTTCATTATTTGCAAATATTTTCTCCTATTCCATAGGTTGTCATTTTGTTTTGCTTATGGTTTCCTTTCCTTTCCTTTAGCTTATAGTGCTAAAGCTGCTGTAAGCTCTTTGAACACAGAGGGTCGTCCTTTTAACTCTTGTCCCCAGCACCTAGAAGAATCTCTGGAACACAGAATACACTAAGGAAATAATAGTTACTTTAATGACTTTTAAATTCTAAATGTTTATGTTCGCTTAATTTGACTGTTAATTCCTTGGGTTTTTTATATTCTATGCTGGAGCAAAAGGGATTTCGATAATTTTCTTTTTGTAAGCTTTTTTGAAGCTGTGTACATGCTGCTGTCCGTGCAAGGATTCTGGAGAATTTTCATCCCCATAATAGCATTTAGATTTGACCATAGCCTACTATTTCCAGAAAGTGATTGATTATCTGATGGTTTGAATGTAATTTTAATTATTCAGAAGTCATGAATTTGACATGAACCAATTGCTTTTTTTGTTTTTTTGCCATAGCAAAAAAAAATCTTTAAAAAAAAAACTTACAAATTACAGAAGTAATAATGTCTGTTGTATAAAACTTGGAAAAGACAGAGATACAGGTAGATAACAAATCATATGCCATGGTGTACTGATGAACCTTTAGCAACCAGCTCTCTTAAGTGTAATTCCAATATGAATATTGTTGATACTTTGATTTATATTAATGAATAAAATGAAAGTGAAACAAGCAAAACATATGTCAGAATTTCCACCCGTTTTGTCAATGGCCTGAGAACTTCTCTGCTGATTCAGATAATAGTTTTCAAATACTGGAAGAATATTTTCTCAATTTTTTGTGATATTCATAATGTAACAGCTACAAACAGAACATGCTTTTATGTTGAATCTGCATTGTTAACATTTTCTCCATTACTTTCTTAAGTCTAGACCATCAGTAAAATGATAAATTCAGCCCTATTTTGCCAGTTTTTGTGGTGAAAATATTCCCACCATGGCCAACATGACACCATCGATAATGAACTGGAAAAAGGTGCCCAGTGGCACATCATTATGTAGCGTCTCCACTATTCAGAAATGATAGGCATGGATCATCTTGAGAGCACAGATAATAATAAAATGTAGTAAAATAATTAGGAGATGAGTTTTGTGTACTTATTACTTTGTTTTTGTTCTTTTTTTATGTTTTTATTTACATTCTTTTCTATTGAAGTATAGTTGGTTTGTTTGATTTATTTAATTGTGAGTTTATATAATTTATATAAAGCTTATATAATTTTTAATAATGACTATGTTTAAAAACTGGCCTGCAGAATTTCTGATAATTTAATTGTCAGATTTCATGAGCTAGTGTGAGCTGATTCCAGTGCACCAACTGGTAGATGTGTTCTCACTTTTCTTATATAAATATAAAATATAAATATGCAAATTACACACATGTGTACATATATATATAAGGTATGTAGATGTCTGTGTATATAATATATGTGGTTTATTTTTAAGTAAGGGATTTAAAAAATAAGATTTGAGGTCACACTGAATATTGTTTGGGGATCCGTTTATCTACCGTATAGAAGTAAATTTCAGTATCAGTGGGTCATAGTCTGTTGCTTTGCCACAGATTTCACTTGGGGCCATTTCACCGTGGGTAGAGCTGGTCAGGAGGGGGACTCGGTGAGAATCCTGAAAACAGTGCCTCTCCTCCCCAGTGTGAGAGGGAAGAGGGGATGCGTGGGGATGGGGCAGCATGAACCTCCCGTGGAGCAGGCCAGTTACATCAGTGTGTGGTGCCGGTGTGGCTTCCTCACTCCTCAGGCAGAGCCCTTACCTTCAGAGCATTGGCGTTCCACTCACCCGCAACAGAGCCGGACCCCTTCCTGCCATTCTCTCCTGTTTTCTCTTCTGCATCTTCTTGCTTTGCTCCTTTCCACTTTCTCCTGATGCTTGTAAGAGGCAGATTTGCACTGTGAATCTTTTAAAATGTCCTATAAAGATAGAACTCCTTGTTCAGGGGCAGTCATACCCAGTGTCTTCATGAACAGTCATATCTTTAAATGAAGGTGTCTTCAAATATCTAATGCAAATCCTAAAACCTGTTCTTCTGTGGTTTCCCTCATCTAGCAATTTACTATAGGTGTTAGATAATTTCTCATAACTATTGGTAGTCAAAATTTTAAATGACTTTAAAGTCCTTTAGCTGCCAGATACGTTCTTGTCTTCTAGTGGGATAGATTTCCAGTGGCTTTGCAAAAAATAGATGCTATTTTGTGGGTGCACTGCTTGCACTCCTTATGTAATACAGAAATTGTTGAGTATTTGCAGTAAAAGTTTTCATGCCCACCCGCTGTTGAAGTTTCTGTTCCAATTCCCAGAGGAGAACAATGTTGTTAGAATGAGCTCAGCTGTCTCTGTTCTCTTTTACGTTCTTAGTTTTAGGCCTTAACAGAAACTCTAAGAACTACCAGTTTTTGAAGTACTTGGTAAATGATTTTTTAAATGTATTTATTTTTATTAGCAAAATAAAAGCATTTTAAGGCCTTTAATATGTGAAATTACATTGATTAAGTTTTCTGTTTTGCATATGTTTATTGTTTCATTGTTGTTTCCTCCACCACTGATTAAGTGTATTTTATTCTGGCTTAGACATCACTGAGATTTGGGGAAAAGACAGAAATATAATGCTACAGGAATCTCTCAAAAGGTAAAAGGAAGGACTTAGCCAACTTATAAACCTTTGATCAAGAGATTACAAAGCTAAGAAATGAGTGTCTACGACATTGACTTTTAAAAGAGATTTTTTTTTAATTATTGTTGTGTACACCAGAAATTGACACAACATTGTAAATGAGTATACTACAATTTAAAAAAAAACAAAAGCAAAAACAAAGCAAGATTATTGGTGTAGAAAAACCTTGTAGTGTCATAACAAATAATTTATGCACTTTATTAATAACATTTAAACATAGCTTTCAAAAAATATCTGCCTATTTCAAATCAAAAATGGAGCTAACATTTTAGAAGTAATACCTTTTTAAAGTTTGTGTTTCGAACTGACCTAATTTCTTTCTGTCTTGTTGGAAGCATGACTTAATATTTCGATCAGTTTCACATGCTTAAAATATGTATTTATATTTGCAGTGAAAAACAGCACACTGCCATACCTTGCGGCAGTTTTGTTTTAATCCCGTAAAGAATGGAGACGCACGAAATCATGTTTCTCACCTTTTTTCTTTCCCTACTGCCTTCTACTAAACCCACTGATTTTTCACTCATTTTTATTAGTAACAAAGTTTTATTTTTTTACAAGAGAATATCATGCTGGTTAATTGAGATGAATTTGGTTTCATTTGAAAACCACCACATGCTAAGGTTAAGGCATCTTCCCAGATACTCATATGCCTACACACCCCCCTTTGTAACATTTTGTTGCTAGTCCAGCTCCAAGTACTTCTGGAACTTTTGAGTTTTGGTGCTGACTTTGCCACATCATCAGGAGACACCAGGCACCTGTGCTATGCGGTTATCTCCTCTAGGTTTCAATCCTGAATTATTCAAAAGGAGTTAGGAATGCTGTCAAAATGAAAGCCAGAAATATTGGTCTGTACTAATTGTACCTCTACTAAAAATTAATCCCCTGACTTTTACTCTGATAGATTTATCAGGTTGTGTATAGAGTCTCATTCCTCTTTTCCTCCTTCCATCCTTCCTACCTGTCCTCCTGTATCCTTTATGACCTAAATGTCAAATAATCTATTAATCAGATACTCTTACTTATCTACATATATGTGTCTTTGATTTTTTCAGTGTCTCCAAAGGAATAGAGTTTCTCAGGTTATTTTTTAAATGTTCGATTTGTTCATGCACTAAGGAAGAAAAAAGATAGTGAAAAGCTATAGTCAGAAATGTTAGAAAAGAGCTAGTCTCCATAACTGACATCAAACAGTGTTACCAGGTGTTCTTCTGAGGTTACAGTAGCAAGTGTAGGCAGTGGGGTCGTTACCTCTTTCTACAACCCACCCTCTTCTAGCCTTTTGCATAATAGGACCAAGAGAAGAGAAAAATAGATGATATGTTCTGATGAGAACCATCATATTGGAGTACTTCTATATGTTTAGTTAAAAAACAAACTTCTGCCATAAAGCAGATTTTTCTAGATAAGTGATATAAACTAATCTGTTACGAGAAACTTTTTCTCCTTTTTTCTCCCTGAGTATTTTTTTCATCCTTGAGTTGAGGGCTTTCACTTGGTTTTTGCTTCTTACTGTGTAGGCGTTAGGACTCTGTATATGGTCTATGATGTAGGAAACATCTGCCTTTAAATTATTCCTTCTGTAGTGTGACCAAATGACTCTGGATTTCCACCAAGCTGCCTGTGTCCTAATTTCTCTTGCCAGATGGAGTCCCCTGCCAGTCTCGTGTCTGTCACATGAGTTTATACTAGGTTTTCCCTGAACATCAATAAAGAAGCGACCAAAGGGATGTGTGAACCTTGTCCAGTAGAAGCTCAGCTGCATATATGTTTTTACACCAGAATGACAGGTTTTAGGGAAGGGTGTGGATTTTCTTTCTTTAAAAAAAACAAAAAACTTCTCTTTAAAAGTCATTGTTAAATAGGGTGGAATTGCATGAGTCATTTGTTTTCAGGAGACTTCTTTACTTATGATCTAAAATACTTTATGGCATGGAATATGAACATGCCAAAAGGACTTTAAAAATTACCTAATTTTTTTAATTGGCCATAATTTTTAAAATGTAAGGTTTATATGCAACATTATTCCAGTGTCTACATTGCCTGAGAGTTTATAGTCTAGTAGAAGAAATAACAAAAACATCTCTAATACAAGGTACCAAGTATATGAAAGACCTAATTTTAAGAAAAACAGAAATATGTACAAATTGTGAGCTTCTGTCCATAGGCTTCTCACTAGATCATGAGCATCTTACAGCCAGGGACCATGTCCTAGTTGTAAATCTTATTTCCTTGGTATCTAGCATAATGCCTGGAATGAAATAAGTATTAACTTTCTTAGTTGAAAATCAAATTTTTCTCATAATAAATAAGTACATGCCTGTCTTTTGGTCAAAAATACAGATATCATCAGCTACTAAGACCAAAGTTTGAAAAATCAGTTTCTGGATGTTTTGGGGGCTTTAAACTGAAACTGCCACACTTTTCTTTTCTTTTCTTTTCTTTTCTTTTTTTTTTTTTTGAGTAATTTTTTTTTATTGAAGTATAGTCAGTTTACAATGTTGTGTCAATTTCTGGTGTGCATTGCTTCAGTCATGTATGAATATACATATATTTATTTTCCTATTATTTTTCACCATAAGCTACTACAAGATACCGAATATAGTTTCCTGACCTATACAGTATAAACTCGTTTATCTATTTTATATATACCAGTCAGTATCTGCAAATCTTGAACTCCCAGTTTATCCCTTCCTACCTCCTTCCCCCTGGTAACCATAAGTTTGTTTTCTATGTCTGTGAGTCTGTAAAACTGCCACTTATTTCTTTAACATTTTATTATCCTTCCCTTTGTCCTGGCTTATAAAGGACACTCCTTTAGAGCTACGTGATCCTTTTCACACCCTTTACCAACAAAGAACTTCTTATCATAAAATTTAATCCTTCTGTATTGCTATATATCCAGCAAAGGGAGGATTAAATTTTGTCTTTCTAAGTTTTCTACATAAACCCATTCTATAGATCAGTTTAGGTTGACTATAGAGGAAAGATATAAACTCAGAAAATACTTACTCTGGTTATTATTTCCTTGGTTCACTCAACATTTGCTTGTTGAACATGGTTATACATCAGAGCCGTAGTTCTCAACCTTTTTGTGTTAACATTTGAAGATCTGGCTAAAGATCCTGTTCTCACATGTTGCAGTAAATGCCTCGTTTCTTGGGTGGTGAGTTGACATGCCCTTTCCTCTTCTCAGAGCAAATGGTACATGCCTCTGTGTCATATAACATAACCCATAGCTGCATCTGATTAACATCACTGTATGCTGTTGTGTATGACATATGGTTTGAAATTCAGCAGCACACCAGTGAAGTTTCTACTGCTTATTGCTTGGGAATTACCAGAGACTTAACTTAAAAAGAGACAGGTTCTAAAGATACTGTACAATGAAAAATCTGTGAATAGGCAGAATAACCCCTGAAATTCCATAACTGACACTTACAGAACAGTGTTTGTTGCCAAATTAGGTGCCATGTTGGAGTCTAAAGCACCATCTCTTTTAAAAAAGGTGAAACTGGCCAGTTTTCCATCTACTTTTAGAAGAGAGTACTGTTCTTCATTGAGCACCAGATGCTCACCTGCTCATCAAGGTGACATTTTATATGAAAAATACCTATTATGAACATCAGACCCAGGCAGTTTTGGCAAGGTGTGCATACAAGGTATAACTGGGGATTGAAACTGACAGAACAAATCCAGAATCAAAATTATTTCTGAGGATTTGCTTATTAAGTAGATTGTAGGTGGAATCACCTGTACTATTCAAATGAATATTTGTTTCTCTCTGTGAGTAGGATGGAGTTTGTGGTTGTAAGTTGTGCATAATAATCGCAACTGAAATGGAAATAGTCAATTATTTGAATTTATAAGGTAAGGCTATGATAACGACAGAGCAGCTCAACTGGTGTTGGCAGGATAGCTCTAAAAGTTTCAGCCTCATGTAATTACGGACTACAGAAATTTGTGTATTGGAAAATAGGGTAGGAAATAGAACTAACATTTTCTGAGACATTAATATGTGCCAAGCACTGTGCTGTATATTTTATGTAGTTTTTTTCATTCAGTCTTAGTAACAAGCCAAAAGATGGGCAATAGTATCCACATATTGCAGATAAGAAACAATTCCAGCAAGTAAGTAAGTTGACTGAACTCAGACAAACAGGAAAGCAGGTCTCTGGCTGGCTCCCCATCCTGTACTTTCCCCACTGCAGTCCTGCTGGCCCGGAGGTACCTCGTGCATCCTGTTTGCTGTCTCTCTACCTGCCCTGCATATTCTCCATGTTCACACATATACTGTCAATAGAACTCATTTTACAAATGTTATAATAGGTAGAGTGTATTAATGAAACTCATTTAAATATGTATTAACTTTATTTGTCCTGAAACCAAGTATGTAGATAAAGGTTGCACATAGGATTTTCTTGTCTTTCAGAAACATTAAGTAGAAAAATACCTGATGTAACTTGATGTTATAGTATAGATTTCAGTGATTATAACTGAGCTGTCAATGGTGATGAAAGTTAGTGAACTCAGAACTCATATAACTTTTTGCCTAAAGTTTTTGGAATATTAATAGAAGTATGTTGTAGTTTTGTTATAGTTTTTAACTTTAGCAAAAGTCATTCTAATTGAATCTCAGTTAGTTTTTACACTAATCTTTATTTTCTAATTCTTAAGAAGGAATTCACCACCACCCCCCACCCCCACCATACCCAAATTTTAACTATGGAAGCTAATCAGAGTTTTATTTAATTTTTTTTATTGAGGTATAGTTGGTGTACAGTATTATATAAGTTTCAGGTGTACAATATAGTGATTCACAACTTCAAAGGTTATATTCCACTTACAGTTATTATAGCATAATGGCTATAATCCCTGCGTTGTAAAATAGATCCTCGTAGCTTAATTTTTTTTTAATCAGAGTTTTAGAACTAAAACGTAATTTGTTTTCATTAGTTTCAAGTAACTACACTTTTTTTTTTTTCCATTCCTCACAGTTTATCAGAGCTGGTCCTACGTATTGTGATGATGGTATTAACTTAGACACTTTTAAGATGGCATTGTAGCTTTACATTTGTCTCAGCAGTAAAATATTATTTACTAACTTATACTTTCTTCTCCCATTACATAATATTGCCTTAATCTAGCAGGTAATATAGGGTGATAAAAGTTTGACTGATGCACACCAAAGATGTAAGCACAGGTATTCTGGTTATTCTATAACACTATTGCTTTCTGTTTTGAGAATCAAATCAGAGTTGGCCCAAGGCTTTGTTTATAAAAGTACATGTAATGATCTTTTCCCTGAAATGCAGCAAGTCAAGCTTTATTGTAGTCCTGAAATAGGTATCATAAAAAAGTAGTACACATAATCCATGGTTTATAAACACCTAACTTAAAGGTTGTTTTCATAGAATGACTGACTTTTTATGTTCCTTCTTAGAAAGACTAATTTTTTCACCTGATATAGCCATAGTACCACTTTTCTAAAACTGTTCTTGGTACTAGAAATTTCTTTTACTTCTTTCTTCTCTTCTCATCACCGCCTTTGTCCTACTCCCTCACATCCACCCCCTCCACCCCCACCGCCAGCCTTCACATTTTATCCCACTGCTGTCACCATCAACTTGGCAGCCAGAAATGGAAAGCCAACTTCTCTCCCATCCACATAAATTCTATTACTCTGTTTTGTTGACATTAGCTTAGTGATTCAACTGAGGGCAGTTTGCCCCCCATGGGACATTTGGCAAAGTCTAGAGAGATTTTGGGTTGTTACAACTGCAGAGGGGTAGGGGGTGTGTGCTTTTGACATCTAACAGGTAGAGGCCAAGGATGCTGCTAATCACCCTGTAATACACAGGACACTCCCCTACTCCCACCCTTAACGAATGTCAGCAGTACCAAGGCTGAGGAAACCTGCGCTAGTTCTATTTAAGCATCAAACCTGTGTTTTCCTCATATCTCCCAGGGCTAAATTTAGACACGCCTCTTCCAGGCTCCCATAATACCTTATATAATATTTTTTTTCACACTTTTGTCAATAAGACTGCATACTTCTTGAGGGAAGAGGTTATTTATCTCCAACATTGGTGTCCCCAGTTTGTGGCAAAATGCCTTTACATAGTGAGAGCTCTATAAATGAATACATGCATGCGTGAATAAGACACCCTGGACTTCTCCAGTGCCTTTCTAGCATTTCCTTTCTAGCATTTCACTTTTATCTTTTTCCTACCTCTCCTCATTATTTATCTCATTAAGTATTAGTGTGTCAATACTATCATCCATATATTTAATTCCTAAAAATGTGGATGTCCCCACAATTCAAGACATATAATACCAGCACTCCAGGATTTATTCATAAACCCTTTTAAAAAGTCAAGCATCCCATAAACATCATGGCTGGTGAAGTGGTACCGGGAAAGCTGGACAGCCACGTGAAAATCAGTGAAATTAGAACACTCTAGCACACTATACACAAAAATAAACTCAAAATGGCTTAAAGACTTAAACATAAGACAGGACACCATAAAATTCCTAGAAGAGAACATAGGCAAAACTTTCTCTGACATGAATTATAGCAATGTTTTCTTAGGTCAGTCTCCCAAGGCAAAAGAAATAAAAGCAAAAAGAAACAAATGAGACCTAATCAAACTTATAAGCTTTTGCATAGCAAACGAAACCATCAACAAAATAAAAAGACAACCTACAGACTGGAAGAAAATATTTGAAAACAATGTGACTGACAAGGGCTTAATTTCCAGAATATACAAACAACTCATACAACTCAATTAAAAAAGAAAAAAAAGCCCAGTCAAAAACTGGGCAGAAGACTAAATAGACCTTTCTCCGAAGAAAATATACACATGGCCAATAGGCACATGAAAAGATGCTCAGCATCGCTAATTATTCAAGAAATTCAAATCAAAACTACAATGAAGTATCACCTCACACCGGTCAGAATGGCTATCAACAAAAAAGTCTACAAATAATAAATGTTGGACAGGATGTGAAGAAAAGTGAAACTTATACACTGTTAGTGGGGATATAAATTGGTGCAGCCACTATGGAGAACAGTATGGAGGTTCCTTAAAAAACTAAAAATAGAGTGACCATATGATCCAGCACTCCCACTCCTGGGCATATATCTGGAATTTGAAAAGATACATGCACCCCATTGTTCATAGCAGCACTGTTTACAATAGCCAAGACATGGAAGCAACCTAAATGTCCATCAACAGATGAATGGATGAAGATGATGTGGTATATTTATACAATAGAATATTAGCCATAAAAAGAATAAAATAATGCCATCTGCAGCAACATGGATGGACCTAGAGATGATCATATGAAGTGAAGTAAGACAGAGAAAGACAAATACCTTATGATATCACTTATACATGAAATCTAAAAAAATGATACAAATGAGCTTGTTTACAAAACAGAAACAGACTCACAGATATAGAAAACAAACTTATGGTTACTAAAGGGGGAAGGGAGGGAGGGATAAATTGGGAGTTTGGGATTAGCAGATATAAACTACTACACATAAACCAGATAAACAACAAGGTTATACTATATAGTACAGGGCACTATATTCAATATCTTTTAATAGATTATAGTGGGAAAGAATCTGAAAATGAGTATACATCTATGTGTGTGTGTGTGTATGCTGTACTGAATCACTGTGCTGTACACCAGAAATTAACACAACATTGTAAATCAACTATACTTCAAATTTTTAAAAAATCATGGCTGGTGCATACAGACCAGCTACAGTCAACAGTGCTTGTTCCAGAGAGGTCTCCAGACAAATTCCTACTTGCTTTTGAAACACTTTGCTGTCATATCCCTGACCCATGGATCTTAGTGTTTAATCTAGCTGGTCACGCCTGGCATCAACACTTCCCTCCACAGCATGTTCCCACATTCTTTGGCATGGCATTTGGGTTCCAATCCCTTATCTCTTACGATGGCTTCTTCATTTGCTGTGCTCAAACAAAGCTCAGCTGTCTCTTCACTCCCGACCTTTTGCACATGCTATCTGACACTGTCTCCTCAGAACATTTCCTCTTACACATTTTTCAGGTCTCAGTGAAGACCTGTATCACATGTTGGGAGTCTTTCCTCAGACCCCAAGATCAAATGATATATACCTTCTCTGCTTCCATAGCTCCTTGTGCCTACCCATATGTTCTGTTAATAGAAAATCAGTTGCACTATTTGTCTTTCTCACCAGGGTCAGAATCTGTGCTTTCAGAGCATTCCTGGTGCCTTGTACATATTACCCATCTGATAAGTACTGTTTGAAAGAATGGATGAAACAGAATACCTCTTCTAGCCTGAAAA
This sequence comes from Camelus ferus, assembly GCF_009834535.1. Classification (NCBI taxonomy): domain Eukaryota; kingdom Metazoa; phylum Chordata; class Mammalia; order Artiodactyla; family Camelidae; genus Camelus; species Camelus ferus. The sequence continues at coordinate 107,519,642 of NC_045697.1, read as the reverse complement.
AATCACACCAATCTAGTTAAAACTTTCTGTTGGGAGGTGGAGATTAATCCATACAAATGTTGAGAGCCTTTGGAGAAGGTTGTACAAGGGGATAAACTTTATATGCACTGGCGTGTTTATCAGCTTGACTAGAGGGCTGCACCTCTAGATCACATTGGTTTAACTCCTTGTTAAGCTAATGGCTTTATTGACTGGTTCTTTAATGTATGCTCATGCCCTTTATCGAGGATTTTTATAAAGAATGCATTTTAAAAAATATATTCAATTGTCTCTGCACATAGAAGGAACTCCAAAAACTGATGTGATGATGACAGTGGGCACTTGCAGGCATTGTTCTGATTTGTGTACCAAACACACCAAATCCAGCGACTCCTAGATTTGTGAAAATCGTTTTGCCTCACCAAGGGGAGGAGTGGGGGGTGAATTTACAGTTGGAAACAAGCTGCTTTTTTGAAAGTTGTATAAATATTTTTTAGACTCTGTCATCTTATGATAAATAAAACATAATCCAAAATGTAAAGAAAGATTGGACTTCCCTAGATGAGATTAAGAATGATCATTGTGCTTTGTTGTCATTGTTGACAACAGTGCAGTGTTGTATCTGCCAACCTTTGTTTTGCTCATCCCTGTATCTGCATAGTCTGCATGAAAGTCTGACGTGATATTTGAGGGGCCAGCTTTATGCCTAGGGGTATTTGCCTACCTATTGAACTTTGTGGAGCATCCGGAAACTTTTACCCAACTACCCAAGCGTGAATTATGGACTTTTGGACTATAATCAGATGGTACTGAATTCACATCTGGCTCTGCCACTTACCAGCTGTGTGACTGCAGCCCTAACCTCTAAGCCTCAGTTCCTCCTCATTTTCAAAATGGATTGTGTGTTTGGCACACAAAATAATAAGCTGTTCTCATCATCTTCGTCGCTGAAATCTCATCATTAGAAATTCATTATGTTAAGAAACATTTTTTTAAAATGCAGTTTTCTTTCCTAAAACCACCTTCTTTACAACTAAGTAAAGTTATATGCAAACACAGTGAGTGACCTTACAGCACAGCCCGAGAAGGGCCACTGGGGGAGAGTGGACGAAGGGACAGAAGGAAGACGGATCATCAGGCAGTCAGATCTGAGACAGTTCTGTCTTGACCCTGGCTTTTGGTTCTCCTCCTCAGTATCTGAAAGCCATTTCCCCAACCTTTTATTTCCCTTCTGGAAGTTTCTTTGACTCTTATACTCTGGAGCAGGTTTATCTGCCACACCAGGAACAAGGGCACCTGATAATAGAGCAGCAGCGCTTGAAGAGCAGAAGGCAAAAGATCTGGGTCAGCTCTGTCAAGAGCCGGGACACGGGCTTCTACATTTAGCATGGAGCAGAGATGCAGTTTCACAGCCCTTTGTTTGGTCGTGAAGGGGCCTGAGCTCAGGTTCCATCTGAACAGCAGAAATCGGAAGAAAGCCAAGTGAATTTCAAAGAAAAAAGTCTTTTAAAAACAGAAACTGCTAGGCCTACTATCTATATCAGACCCCAAAATGAGAAGCCATCAAGGGTTGTATGTACCAGATGCTTTGTGATGCCCCTAAAGACTATGCACAAACGTGAATCATGCTAACAGCAGCTCACATTTATTTAACCCACACTTCCTTCCAGGCACTATGTCACATACGTATTAATGGATTCTCCCTCTGACTCCTCACAACGACCTCATGAAGGAAGTAGGTTATCCTTGCTTTTATGTGAGGAAACCAGGGGCCTTGGAGAAGCTAAGTAATTTAACTTGCACAAAGTCATACCAGCTGGCAAGCAGAGGCACCAGAAGTGAATGTGGGCTGTTGGATCCAGAACAAGGTCTGCTGCCCCCTCCTCTGATCAGGGGTTGTGTGGCTGCATCTACTGCCCCCTGGTGGCCATCTGGTTTGGCTGTTCCCAGCTGAGACATGAGCCTGAGCTCACGCTGAGGGAGGACTTCCGTCTGTAAGGTTTTCTCTTAAGACTGTGGAGTGGTTCCTTCACCTGTAGCCTGGGCTCTGCAGAAAGATGGGCATGAAGGGTCATCTTCAGAACCACGGTTTTTGCAAATCCTCAGCTACATTTGACATACAGAAATTCTATGCACCGCACAGCCTGGAGGCTTCTCCAGCATCTCCCAAAACTGTTTCCCATTGAGACGTACTTAACCATGGGCCTCCTTTTTCATTCTACCTTCCACAAACTCTATCAACCTCTGAAGGAGAACTGGAAACTTTATAGAGTTTGGGAAATGCCGTTATAGACATAAGATGTTGGTTGCTTGGTTGCTTGGTTGGTTTGTAAATCTAACCTAAAAATGATGCTGCAAGTCTTGAGAATTGTAGAACCTGAGCTGACCTCAGTCAAAATTCTATTTTGTGCCAAGGTTTCCAACCCCACACGCAACTTTTATTAAAGTATAACATACAGAGAAGTACACGAAGTGTACAGCTCAATGAATTATCTCATCTACTCAGCACCCTGGACGGCCGCCCTGTGTTAGTTTCCTGGGGCCGCCGTAACGAAGTACCACACACTAGGTGACTTATAGTGACAGAAATTAATGTCTCACAGCTCTGGAGTCTAGAAGTCTGAAACCCAGTCTGTCAGCGGGGTCCTGCTTCCTCTGAAAGCCGCAGGGGAGTCCGTCCTTGCCTCTTCTTGGCTTCTGGGGCCAGTGGGCCGTCGGCGGCATTCCTTGGCCTGCAGCCACATCACTCCCATCCTCCTGCCTCTGACATCACGTGGCACTGCCCCTGTGTATCTCTGTCTCCACATGGTCTTCCAAGTACACCAGTCACGTTAGAACTAGAGGCCCACCCTACTCTAGTATGACTTTCTCTTTACTGTAGAAATTATATCTGTATTGACCCTGTTTCCAAATAAGGTCACATGCTGAAGTACTAGAGCTGAGGGCTTCAACGTGTCTTTTTTGGAGGGGGAGCAATTCAACCCAAACGCCCCCCACCGTGTTCCGCCCCAGTCAGTACGCCTGTCTCCTTCACAGAGGTAGCAGTGTGACGACATCCCATCAAATCAGTGGTACTGAGTAAGGAGACTACTGAATGGAGACATTCAATAAAATCTCTTATATTCTTCCTGGACACATAGGAGGCTGGCTTTTGGCTCTAAGTACTGACTCTAATCCTTTTAATTACTGTACCTGCGTCAACATAATATTAACACATGGAGTCTCTCCACTTTTGCACCAAGAAGTTTCCTCTGAAAACTTCGGTCCACCTGCTTGTGTTTTAGTGCTGTTACCTATTCTATATTACCTTATACTAAATTTTTTTTCAGGTAGTTGTTTACAGAAAGCCTTTAAAAACTTTTTTTTTTATTTAAAAAAAAGTGTTGCTGAAAATATCTATATTTTATATTACGGTCCTAGCTTCATGATACTGAAGACCACTTGCAGCTTAATTTTTTCTTGTCTGTCAGAACAGTATGTTCTAAAGGGTCCCTCTCATAAAATAAACTATGTATCATTGTATCTTCCTGAAGTTTTTTCTTATCTACCTAAGGAACAGCAAGAGGATTTATCCAGATGACCATAAGCATAGATTTTAAAAGAGCATAAATTCAAAAATAAGTATAAAATTTAAAAGAGCATTCTGAAAAAAAATGAAGAATTTTATAAACAAGTTTTCTTTCTAAATCATATCATTAAACTTTCATGGTTACGTATTTTTTCTAAATGATTCCAAAAATAATTATTCCATCTGTTCTGAATAAAGACAAAAATCAGATGAACAAACAGCCTCACAAACTAGTAACATTAACCTTTGCAGCTGGTGAGTTTTGACCAATGAGTAAGTTGAGGCTCAGAAGGGTTCTGTTACTTGCCCAAGGTCACACAGTCGGAGGCAGCCAGGACCAACCAGCTATTGAACAAAAGTTGAAGCAGGCAAAAGATTTTTTTTAGGTGGTGATGTTTTTAATTCTGATCTTAGGGAGGAATGCTGTTGGTCCTTTAGGTCAAATTGATTATAAAAGTGATCTATTTTGATCTGATAAGAGAAGGCAGGAATTCTGATGTCAAACACAAAAGAGATATAAAGGGTCAGAATTCTTTTGAGCACCATATAATTGCTACCTGACTTCCAGTGGTGTCCACTGGAAGACTCAGTATGTAGGAAGCTGTGAAAGCAATTTTAAATTTACATGCAGACTCACTTCACCAGCCTCCTCAGTTCCCATAAAGCATATTAAATACCAAAGGCAATTTTAAAGATTCTTAAATTCGTGTCTTGTAAATAGGATAGACCAAACTTGCTGCTTGGTGCCATTTGAGTCCCCAGAATGACCTGGCATTATAAATGATCCTTCTTTAAAAGGATTAATGAGTGTGTAACAGCTTTTCTTTCTTTTTTTTTTTTCTAGCCAAGGACCCTTGTCATCCATTAGAGCAGTAATCAAGAGATGTAAGTTTGTTTTTTCCTGCTTTGTATTTTCCTCTGTAATAATTTAAAGTGATGATTTAGATTTCCAGCAAGTGGCTGTATTTGATGAATCTTACAAAGAATCAGATGAGTAGCTTCTCCTAAGGAGTAATAAACCATCTTACACAAGCAGCTAGTTTTTCAACATTCTTTTCAATTTTCATTTATTGATAAGCCAGTTCCTCAGAATAATATTTCTCTCCTAAAGAACTAAGCTGTTTTTTAAAAAGCCCTGTAATCACCACAATAAAAGTGTTAAAAAAAAAACAAACAAACCTGTATTACCTAGTCAGTTTTAGTGATCTAATGTTAAGTTGTATGTAACCATTTTCTATAGTTAAGAGACATCTGATAGGTTTCAAAAATATCAAGCCCCATCCCTTTTTATTCACTTGCTTCCAGTATCTAACTGTATAAATGTTTATTTTATTTTATTAAATATCCCAATATTTGACTATATAAATGCTTGTGGAGACTGGCTCACACTTCCACCACATGCATGATAGAAGTGCTACAACAGAATTCTCTCTAACATGGTGCATTCATACTTTCTTACTTTACCTCTTTAAAGCTTTAAAGCTTTTGGTGGCAGGATTTCAACATTCTTTTTAATAAAAGGCTCTGCAAACATCCTTTTTCCAAATAGAACTTGGATTACCTGTTATAAAAAAAAAAATAAGAAAGGGATTTTAAATGTTCTTCACATTATTTGAGCTGAGGTCACCACCCTGAGGAGAATGTATCCTATTTTTAGAAACATAACTTACACTATTTAGCATGAATTTAGGGTATCCACAGGTGTGAAGAGCATGCATTTGAGCCATTGCAGTGAAACATTTGCAAGGTGGCAGTACAGAGGGGTGTTCCACGCTTCCCCACGTTTAGTTGTTGGTTGGAGGCGGTGAATTATAAAGGTGTGGCAATGCCACAGTGTATGTTAATGAGAATTCATCTGTGAACATGAACAATTCATGACGGCTTTACGTGACTAAGAGCTCATGAGGGGAAGTGGGGAGAAGGAGCAGGGAAGGAATTTAAAAAGGAAACTAGGGCTTGGAAATTAGGCAAGAATTTCTTGCTGAAGATGTAATTTGGAGTAATTAAGGTTATAGACAAAGCCCTGGGAGTAGCTAAATATTTAGGGAGAAAGGGCTGAGAACAGAGAAGGGTGACAAAAGACAGAATCTTAGGAAACATGGATGACTGAGGTCAAGCGGTGCCTTTCAGCTTCAATAGGGTAAAAGAGGCAAGACCGGAAAACCCAGCACCAGCCCTGCTGGGGAGGAGGGCCTCCTCTCATGGGGTCCTGTTTGCTGGCTCCTGCCTTTGTTCTCTGGCTTCTCACCTCTCCTCCCTCTTGGGTTTCGGGACCTCTTTGTTGGGGATTATAATCTGTGACTTCCCGTAGATCTTCCACGATGGATCCTGCTTACCCCTTGCCCCCTGTGCTGTGCAAGGCTTAAGAGAAGGCAGCTAAGGAGTAGTGGATCAAAAAGGCAGAGAAAGAATGATCGGAGTCAAAGAAAACTAGGAGACAGCCGTGTGTTAGAGGTCAAGGGAGGAGAGGTTTTCAAAAAGAATGAGCGAACCACAGATAGCTCTTAATGCTGCAGTAGGTGAGGTGACAGGTTGCTGAGAATAGGTCATTGTGTGTGGCACTTAGGAGGTCAGCAGTGACCTTTAAGCAGGCGGTTTCAGGAGAACATTGAGGTTGGAAGCCACACTTCATTTCAACAATGAATGGAACACGTGAGGTTTGGACACTGGGGTAGGCGACTCTCTTATGAAATTTGCTGATAAACAGGACAAGGGAGGCCTGAGAAGGAAGAAGGGTCAAGCAGAGAGTAGATCTGACCGTGTTTATAGGGTGAGGAAGCCTGGCAACGTTTGTAGGCCGCGGGGAAGGAGCCAGTGGAGAGGCCGGACTGGAGCAGGAGAGGAGAGGAAATGGTGAAGCAGGGTCCCTGCAGGCAGAGGGAGGAGGAGGTGAAACAAAGGGAAACTTTGAGCTGTCTTTAAAAACAGATAATAACCCAGTTGTCTTAATTCTTACATGTCACTCACTTTGTGTACAGAGTGAAGGGTTTATTGGCTGCATTAACCCCTGATGTTCACGCAGTAAGGCCAAACAGCCCACACAAACACAGAACGGGGAATAGCTGTGTCTTCACCCCCCTTATCCCCCCTTTGCCCCTTCTGTAAGAAATGTTGTGAGCAAATTTTGTCTTGCTCAACGCACTGAAATGTTTGCTTTACTATCCCAGACTCTGTCATCTGTCCTTAGCAGGGAAGAAGACTATCACATTTGAAAGCAATATTCCATAACTGATCATGTTTTAAATTCTGTCATAATGATTCTTGTTCCAGTCGAGGCTTGAGATCCTTCTTTTTGTATTCGTTCTGGAAAGCCTGAAATATTTTGGGTAACGATTTTAAATGTGTTCTAATTGGATATACCTGGTAGGTCAGGCTTTTCCTTTCATTGACTTTTTAAGAGAAAATTATTCTGTGAAATTCAGATTTAGCTAATAGTCATTGCCAACTGTGAGTTGGGAACTGTCCCCTTACATTATAAAATAGTGCTCTGCATGGTGGATGTTTATCCCACTTTACAGATGGCAGGGACACCGTGTGCCAGAGGTTAAGTGGCCTCACAAGGTGGATCTGAGATGTGAGCCTAGGCCTCCTGACTCCAAGGCCATTTTCAGCTTTCCGCTCCAGGGATGTTGTTGTTGTCATGCCAGAAGCCTCCAGCTCATACCCTGTCCCAAGCAAATGTATTTAATGAGTTGTTTTTACCATTGTGATTTTCATTGGTAAGAACTATAACAAGGATGCCTGTAGTATAATAATCCTTCTATGTCTTTATTTCTTCTGACCATCATCTAATTGATAATTTCGAATTATTTAGAATTAAGACTAGCATCCAGCTCTCCTGGCTCCACAAGGAGTCTAACTGCTTCAAGAAGCAAACTGCTCCCAGCCCTTCCCATAGTGAGCTGTGTGAGGTGGGATAATTCACTGACCTTCTCTGATCTTAGTCTCCTCATCTGTCAGGTTGGAGCAGGATGATCACTGAGGGTCCTTCCAGGCTTACAGTCCTATGGAAACTTAGGAAAATTCTTTATTAGTGCTAATACTGCAAATCCAGATCTCAATCTTTTATAAACAGCTGAATATGAATTTGTCTTATATTTAGAATTTAAACATATGAACTAGGAAAGTTTGAAAATAATTCTGTAAAATGATATAACTTTCATCTAAAGTATCGCCTTTATTCTGTGGCCTTAATCCAAAATGCATGGAGGACTGGCAGTTTGTGGCACGGGTTAAAAGGAGCATGTTGGCCTATGTGGTCGAAGATTTGACTCTCCTGGCAACACCTACATCAAATCTGTTTAATCTGGGAAAGTGAGAATGAGATTAGGCAGATAGTTGAGAAATTAGCAGGAAGAGTGTGAGATGCTCTGTGAAAATCTAAAGGATTTCTAGCTGTTAAACTTGTTCAATCCTGACAAAAAGTACCAATCACTCTGTAAGGATCAAGAGAGAAAAGAGATTTCCAAGATGAGTGAACGTGAGAAAAAAAATTTTAAATTCGGAGCAGCAGAGGGGAGAGTAGTGATAGTCCACAGATGTGCAGAGAACTCTATGACTAGGAGACCTTCTCTCCCCTCATTCAGCTACATCCAGAGTGGGACTTCCACTCTGCTAACCGGGGACGCTGTTACTAATGCCTCTGGTGTGAAGGGGCTGAATCAAGTGAAAAGCCACTGATTTAAAAGATGTAAATTGTCTTCTGAATTACCTTTTAAATATTATTCATACTTGAAAATTGATCCCTGTTGAAGTAGCAGATTGATTTTGCAAAAATGGGTTTTAGATTTTTTTTTTTTCACTGTTGTTAAAAACTGTAGGAAATTTTCTTTTTTTACTGTGGTTATGTGTGTGGACATATCTTCACTTGCAACATATTTCTTTACTCTCTGAAACTATGTTTCATCAACCTTTCCTTTCCATCGAAGTGCAGAGTGGGGAGAAACAGTGGCATGGCAAGACAGTTTTGCTCCTGAATTCCTGTTAGAATTTACGCAACTGGGTTCACTCTTTTTTCTCCCTTTCCTCTTCTGTAACCCCTTCTTTTTTTCCCTTAGCACTCATGAATAGTGCACAGCAAAATGCCCCGTGGAAGAGGTATGTTTGTAATAATAACATGACGGCTTTTAAAAGTGCTGTGTCTGCTGATTCTGCTTTAGTGATGATGGTAATGTGATTGTAGCACACTCGGTGAGCCTCTAACTTAATGAAACCATTCTTACAAATCAGCTGTGCCACTCAGAGCTAAAGCCTCTCTGTCTTCTTTTATTCTGATAGATAAAATGCACCTTGACTTGGTTTAACTCTTGATAAAAATGTACCAATCAAGCCAGAACATCCTCCAACTCAAGATCCAGGGGTTTGGGTTTCAGATGTTGAGTTTGCTTTGCTAACCTCACGTAGGTTCCACTGCCACAGCTCCAGCCCCAGCCTAACTTTTATCCCCACCTGCCATCTCCACCCCAGCCTCCCCAGTCTTGGCAGTCTCCTTGTTCAGAGAGAGCCAGAAGTTAATAGGAAGAAGAAAGAGAAAATTCATACCTTCAACCTTTTTGAATCAGAAGAATTGATAGAGTATTGGAGAGATACGAAGGTAGAAATAGTTTATATCTAAAACAAACTCCCTTTTGTCCACAAATCTTTACAGTATAGTATTTGAAGACTTTTTATAAGATATCCTTGGAATGTGCTCCTTAAAATAGGGATACTTTTCTGTATTACACTTATATGTAAATATGTGACCCCATATGTGACGTATTAAGACATAATTTTAAAATAAATTATGTCTGATTGTTGTATGATTAAGATATAATTTTAAAATAAAATTTGGAAAAAATTTAAACCATCTAGATTTTTGAGTTCGAGGTTTAAGGGAAAAGTTAGTGCTGAATGTACAATAATACTGTCTGCTAGAAACATGTTTATAAAAGAGATTTGAATACTTTTTGCATTTATTATTATACTCTCTTAATTTAAGCAATGAAACAACTTAAAGCTTGTAAAACTCCAGGAAAATTAAAAAGTAGATGAAAATTTGACCACATCCACTCTCTTTACAGTAGAGTTATAAACAAACATTACAAAAGTAGAGTCACATGGATTAGAAGAGACACTTAAAATTTTTTTCTGCCCATTGTTAATTCATGTCATCATAATGCTCTCACCATGCAGTTTCTATTTAATAGCTGTCTTCTTTTCTCTGTTCATTCTTCAGCTTATTTTCAGAACCACAGAATGTGCTTTGGGGAGTTTTTGAAATCTGTCTTTTTTCATGCAATTCAAATATATCCCTGTAATTAACTTTAGGCCATATGAAAAGATCCTTTTGATTTGCTTTTCTACTTAAGGGTGTTAAAATTCATACATTCTATCTGATGTCAAGTATAAGCTAACTTTTTCCAATAGTATATCATATAAAAATTTAAACCTCTATTGAATGTACTAATTTTGTACTATATCAGTTAATTTTTTCTTTTATAGCTTCTCGGACTTCTATTCAGAGTGAGCTTCATCGAGATAGGAGGTATGATTCTGTTTATAATAGAAGACATATATTCTGATAATTGTGAAGTAAAATTGTGTCATCAGTTAGCAAGTTAAATATTTCTCTCATAAGCAGTGTATTACAGTGTCCTGCCTCATTGATACGTTTTATGAATTTGTCTATAAGTTTAAATGATGAAGATTTTGCTTGAGAGAAGCAGCAGCACAAGCTTGATAATGCCCTTTTGACAGTAATTATTTATTGCACTCAATTTCCAAATGTTTACTGAGCAATTGCTATATGGAAAGCATTGTTGTGGTTGCTGCAGAGAAATGCTTTAGACCTCACAGATACTTAGTAAATGTCATATGGATGTAAGAACTGATGACAGGATAGAAAATTGGATAAAGAAAGGATAAAGAAAGGAAAAGAGTCAGGCAGGCTATACGGATAGCTGAACCAATAAAAATGGCTAGATGTCTGGTTGGAGGGAAGGACGGAGGGGACCGGGGGGAGCGAGTCATTGGATAGATAGGAGGGACCAATAGACAGATAGATGGCAGAATGGATGCAAAGGTGAACAGGTCGATAAATAAGATAGATTTCTAGAAGACATGGTCCCTGCTCTCAAATTTCTTATACAGTAGTGAAGAACAAGGACTTTTGGAGTCAGACATAACCAAGTTCAAATCCAAGCCTCACTTTCTCACCACGTGACCTTGGACAAACTCCTTAACCTTTCTTAGCCTCTATATTCCTATCTTTAAAATAGTACATATCATACCTTGTACGATTGTCCTTAAGGGTTAATGTGTATATAGTGGTTAACATTTATTAACTAGTATTGCATTATTTAGTTAGATAAAAGCTATATAAAAATTGGAATGCCTCACTTGGATTCCACAGAGGAGACTGACAGTAAATTCAGTGTGGCACACTTAGCACAGTGTCTAAGAGGGTATTGGCTAAATGCAATTTGTGAAACAATTTTTCTAACTCTGAATATAATACATGCTCATTACAGAAAATATCGGATAACCAAGAAAAACATAAACAGCCTATTCACCCTCCTATGTAAAGACAGCAACGATTAATAACTTTGAATAGTACATTCCAGATTATGAAGATAGGTAACTAGATTCTGTACATACATCTCAGAACCCTGCTTCTCCCTGTAGTTAGATCTTATAATTGTATTTCCCTTTGTCAGTGCAGTTTCTTCTAATATATGACTTTTAGTGTTTAAATAATATTTGTGATATGATCCTATAACTTTGTTTAATCATTTTTCTCATGCCAAAAGTATGTATTCTTTTTTTTAAAATAGACTTTATTCTTTTAGAGCAATTTCAGGTTCACAACAGAATTGAGCTGAAAATACAGAGAGTTCGCACATAGCCCTCCCCACCCACACACATATACTCCTTTGTGCTAATAAATAATTCTTGTTATTTAGCCTTTAGACAGCCATAAGCAGAGGTTCTTAGGTAATTCAATTCAAATGTAATCAATGGGCAGGTTCTGCTGTTTCACAAGCTAGCACGAGAATATGTATACATGCACAGTTTTGATAATAGCAGTGCTTTTTAATTTTAGTTTTAATTTTTATTTTCCGTAGACTACTAGAGAAAAGCAGAGCAGGTATCATCATACCTGTTTGTTAGATGAGAAAAGCGAGGCTCAGAGAGGTTGGCTGGGTGTGCTCAGAGTCACACAGCTGGTATTTGTAAGGAAATCAGGTTGAAAGTAAACCTTTAAATATGAGACCGTAGAATCAGGTTAAGGAAATGATGAAAGAAGGCACGCCTAACTATGGCTCCTCAGTATTGAAGGTGAGTCATCAGGTTCATATACAGACTGACCAGGAACACGGACACACACATCAGGGTCTGTAAGTGAACGTGTAAACTCTAAACACTTAGAGATAACTCTGAATGTGAGAGAGGTTGAGTGAGGAGGAAGGGGCTGTTCTAATTACAAGGCATCATTTCAGAGTACGTACTTTATAATAACAGAAAACTTAATCTTTTCTTTGACCAATGCCCTTTGCCCCCTTAAGGTAACTCCTTGTCTGTGCTCTAGGCTACATCGCAGAGCCCTGGAAGGGAGGGACTGTACGGGTCTTAGTCCTTATTCTTACCAACCAAGGCAGAGCGAAGTGCGCTCAGGGTACATCTCTAGCTTTCGGAGGCCAGTGTCGTGGAGGATGACTGTCATCTGCTCTCTGGAAGCCTGCCTGGGTGTGCTGAGAGAGACAGCCCAGGCCAGACAGGTCATTCTGTGACTTTGGCGGTTCTTCTGTAACCTTTTTTGGGTGGTAGTTATTTTCTCGATCTTTGAACATTTGCAAGTAGACGATAGCTTGTTACCAAACCGAAAACCCTCACTGAGGCTTCTGTCTGCCAGGCGCCCAGAGATCACCATTGTGGCAGCCGAGCCACTGAGGCCGGCCTCGTGGTTTCCAGGAGCACCACCTCCAGGACTGGGATTTCCCCCGTCTTCTGCAGCAGGCCCGTGGAGGCCCAGTGAGCTGGTTCCTGCTGAGGTGAATAAATACCACATGATCTTTTGCATTTTAGTTTTAAATGAAGTTCAAGGATAAGAACAGTGAGACTGTTAACACCTTGGCTATAGCCCACAGGTGTCTAAAATCTTCATTCTTCACTTTGCAGCTCCCACCGTCTTATGAACAAGTCATAAAAGAAATCAACCAAGTTCAAGTTAATAGTACAAATAACAATAATGCTGCTGCCACTCCAAGGCACACTATTACTTCTGCAACTCAGACTGACTTCTCAGAAGAAATAGACAACCATCTGCCTCAAAGTAATGCAAGTAATTTGTCTTCCCTAGTTCTGACCTAGTTCTAGGGAACTAATCAATAGGTTCTAGCCTTTAGAGTAACTTGTAATTTGTGCATTATTCATTGAGCTCTGCCTCCCAGTCAGCGTGGTCACTGTGTGCTTGCTTTATTGGGGCTTGCTGTGATATTATAATAGATCATTCTCAAGCCAAGGCCCCAGTCACCCCAGTTCATATCACAAAAACATCTTTTTAGCTCATGGTTGGTATTGCCAGTCGATGCCCTTTATTCCCATTGAGAAAGATGTTGTATTTAGCAACTTAAACTTGATAGGCAGCTAAAGGTTCTGTTAGGCTTTTAAAAAGCATTGTATTAGCGTTAACAGATGAGAGTACGTTACTTTGGAAAAGTAAAGCAAGAATTGTTGAAATTTTGACAAGAGAGAAATGGCTCACTGATAAGTCCACTGAGAATCAGGGATGTAACAGTGTTTTAAAATATTACATAATGAATATTATATGAATAAAGACAACTTGAAGAGCCCTTCTGCAGGAAGCTGGATATAAACGTTTCCCCACTGATTTTAGAATTACTCTTTACTAATTAAGGAAACCAAAATCTCTTGATAGTCTACGTGTATATTTTTAAAATTTGTGTATCTTCTATTGTTTTGTCTTTTCTATTTTAACGTTGCAACTTCTGTTCTTGTCAGCACTGCCGGCACCTCTCAAACCTCTGCAGCCTTCCCCAGCGGCCTCAGCCAGCGATCATGTGACAAATGTGGCACCTTTAATAGTCTTTGATGTTTCCGAAGAACAGAATTGTCCAGAAAACTCCAGTGCTACAAGATGTCCAGTGCCAAAACCAAGATCAAAAAGCAACCTCAGACCAGTAGCCAGAGATACCCACATTAAAGAGCAGAATCACCAGAAAAGCAGCGCAGCGGCCACCCGCGAGGAGCCAGCCCCGAGCCGGCCCCAGGCTCTGTTGGACAACACCAGCGACTTGGATAGTCAGGCAGTGATGAACATTATGAACACAGAACGAAGCCAAAATACTGTCAGTTTCAAGGATCAAAGCATTTGAGGGTCAGACAAATACAGAAAGCTTGGGACTGCCCAAGAAACCAGAAATTGCTCCCCGCACACTGCCCCCAAGGCCTGCTGTTCCCTCAGGGAAACCCTCTGTGGCTCCCAAACCAGCAGCCAACAGAGCTTCTGGAGAATGGGACTCCTGGACTGAAAACAGACTCAGGGTGGCCTCCGGGGAAGGGCTCACCCCACATTCCCCAACGCAAGAAGCCAGGAGCATCCCGGGAACCAAACCTGAATTGCCAAAGAAACCAAACCCTGGCCTTATACGAAGTGTGAATCATGAGATTCTGGGAGGAGGGCCTGTGGCCGAGAGCCCTGACATTGGGAGGAAAGCCCCCACTCCTGCTCCTCGGCCTTTGCTGCCGAAGAAATCCATTTCCTCAGAAAACCCCAACTACCCTGCGGCTTTGCTGAAACCGGTCACTGTTCCTCCCCGACTCTCAGTGGCATCACAAGCCAAAGCATTCAGGTCGCTGGGAGAGGGACCTCCAGCCAACCCCCCAGTGCCAGTTCTGCAGAGCAAGCCTCTGGGGGACATCGACCTCATCAGCTTTGATGATGATGTTTTACCCACCCCAACGGGGAACCTGGTTGAAGACTCTCTTGGTTCAGAGATGGTTCTGGGTGAGTAAAATCAGAAGTGGGAGGGGAGTCTAAACTCATCACAGGGTATCTTGAATGGTACTTTCTGTTTTATTTCCGGCACATCAGTATTGAGGTGTGTGCGTGCACATGTGTGCATATGCGTGTGTGTGCAGAGACAGGGAGAAACAGGCAGATGAAGAAACATGGAGCCGAGTAGGAGATGGAAATAGAAACAGAGAGGGAAGGGAAGGTACGGGATGGGAAGATGGAGACGTTGATTACTCTTACATGAGCCAGGAATAAGCGGGCTGGCACTAGGGACTCAACTATGTGGGAGGCTGTCTCCTTCCTCTGACAGGTGGAGATTCGAGCATTAGGAGGGTGGAGAGGGAAACTTCTCAGAGGCCAAAAGTCACACAACAGCCTCAGAAGGGCTCCTCAGATTGAACCTGCCCTGTGGGAGTGCTAGGAGAGGGGCCAGCCCTGGGGAGGACTCCAGCAGGAGCAGTAAACCCAGCCATATGTTGCAAAAATGTTTTCCTATAATCTTCATGGAACATCTTCCCTTGAGAATGCAAAGTTTTGTAAATAAAATACAACAGTTGTAAGTTTCCTGCCAAGATCAGGACAATTAGATTTTCCCAAGAGGCAGAGAGTATGTTCTCTTTCCTCACAGTGTTCAGATGGAGAGTGTGATGGTAAAGCTTATCTTTGATTTGCCAAACTAAGCTGCTCTGCTTGTCATTGATAAGGTTCCTTTTACTACTGTTTACTTATTTGAGTCGAAATTATGAACATATAAGCTTAATAGTATTTTCAAAAGGTTAGCTGTCACCTTATAAATCTTTAAGGTGCATCAAAATGATACAAACTCTGTGATTCAAAACCCAGTTCTGCACAGCACAGGTGTATTCTAAATGATAACAAACACAAATTTATTAAATATCTATCATGCACACAACATTGTAACTGTCTGTAGCATGCCTCTTGTCCATAAGAAGGAGAAAGAAAAATGTTAGCATATACTGAACTTCTGCCGTGTTCCAAACCCTCTGCTAGATACCCAGACATACATTATTTAATTTAATACTCACAGTAACCCTCTGCAAGGTATCGTTGGCCGCACTTTGCAGATAAGAAAATTAGACTGAGAGAAATCAATTGGTAACTTACTCATGTCATAGAACAATTTTCCAAAGCAGGAGTCACACTCAGTCCTTTTATTCTACTAGTTTATTTTTCACCGTATGGTGTTGCTAACCCAACATTTTCATGAATCCTTAAACCAGGCAATGTATTAAAAACTTTTCAGGTCTTTCTAACTGTCATGTCATTTTCTTACTTAACCTTTTTGCTGTCAACAAGGTGCCGTGTAGGACAGGAATGGGTAGATCCAAAAGCAGTAAGCTGTTAAGGGCTGGAAACCATACAAGCCAAAGACATACCACCTTTTGCAGAAGCTGCTAGATTCTATGGGGATGGCAACTTGGTTAATAATTGGTGAGAATTTATTCTGTGTCATCGCGCAGATAATTACAGTCATCATCAAGAAGGAAGGCCAGCAATACACATCAACATGAATACAGTGCCCTGCTTCATACTCAGCCTTTTCTGTTTCTTGATTTCTACCACTTCATTGCACAACAGTTAATTACTGAGGCAGTCTTCTAGCAAAATGTATAATTTGCTCGTCCCACCTGCCTTTAACCATCGCTCTTAACTGTGGAGTTATACTGAACTAAACACTCTTATCTTCTTTTTAAACCTGCTCCTCTTCCTGTATTCTGCGCCTCCCTTAGTGACGCCCTCACACACCAGCCCTCCCTGAAGAATCCTGTAGATCATCCTTGAGCCTTCCTACCTGTCACACAGTGGCCAGTTGTTTGGACTTAGAGTCAGCCACTACCACTTGACTGCTGTGTGACCTTGAGCAGTTTACTTACCCCCACACTGCCTCGGTTTCCTCATCTATAAAACACGATAATAATACTCCTCGTAGAGCTATTACAAGTATTAAACGTGCTTATGCAGGAAAGCCCTATCACACTGTCTGAACCATGGTAAGTGCTCATTAAGTAGGAGTTGTTACTCTTACTTCTTGCCCTTCACATCCAAGTCAGTTGCCAAGTCCTGCTGGTTTTACCTTCTGATTAGCTTTTAAATCTTCCTCTTATTTCCAGCCCTCCTGCTACTGCCCCACTTTAGACCGTTAGGCCCAGATTCCTGCAGTGGCCTCCAGAACTGAGCCACTGCTTCTGCCCCAAACCCATCATCGTCCATACTGTGGTTACCCTAGAGTGGACACTGGACCTTGTTGCCTCTTTGCCTATTGCCCTCCAAAGGCCTTCGAGATCACCTCTGGATTCCTCAGTACGCAGAGGGATTTTTGTTTATTGATTTGGGCTCTGTGACTTTTTTTGAGAGGGGTAGCTACACGTTTTTTTGTATAACTGACCTACAGCAGTATGTTAGCTCCATGTGTACAGCCTAGCGATTCAGTATTTCAAAATGATCACCATGAGAAGTCTAGTTCCCATCTGTCGTCATACAAAGTTATTACAATATAATTGACCATGTCCTCCATGCTGTAAGGCGTCGTGACTTTTTGGTGGTATTTTCATGCATTGTCTTTGTAAATAAAGGATTATGGTCTCTTTGTGAAACCTTGCTTAATCATCCTAGCATCAGCCAGAGACTGGGGGAGGAACACAAGAGAGAGGAGAGAAACTCAAATATGTCTTTCCTTCTTTTTCTCTTTCCTCAAAAATAAAGAAAATCCAATAAAGTAGTTTCCATAAAATAAAGTTGCCTTATTAATCTCAGGAAATAGAGATCAGAAAATACCGAAGCTGTGAAAACATTGTAAAGATTAGAAAAATTATTAAAGGGAAACTCATAAAACAGGCAATTTAATATTGGATTCAATTCTTGGGTAGAATGCCTTCCAGGTTAATGTAACGGGACTGAGAAGCATTAGCAATTCCTCTTCACACCTTTACAAATCATACCCAGTTGTCAAAAAAAAAAGCAGAACGCTTCTGCTGTCAGCCCCATTACACAGACCAGAGTAATAGTTTAGCAGCCAATTTCTGCTATTAGCCGAACTCAAGGGAAAGAAATGAGAGAAAAGCAAGCCAAGGATGGTGAAACCGATTATGATGACAAGCATGTTATTAGAGACAGGGAATGGACAGAAAACTGCATGATCATCAGTGTGTTTCTCAACTCAATGACGGAAGACCATGCGGATGCAGGTGTAAAGGGGCCTGCCTGCTCGGCAGCAGGTGTAGAGGAATTGGCATCGGTGTGAGGGGCTGGAAGGAGGGCAGAGGAAACACTGCAAACAAAAAGTAGGGAAAGAAGCCATTGACTTCCCTAAGATTTGGATAGGAGATTCTTCTGGAGATGTTTGTGTTTTTTTCTGTGGAAGCAAAAGCAAACAGTCTGTGGTAGAGAAAATTATGACACTGCAGTTCTTAACCCTTTCTGGATCACAGAACTCTGAGAATTTGATTGGCCTATAAATCTTTTATCTCCCTTAAAAATAACCCTTTTGCTCATGTGTGCACAGTTGGAGGTAATTCCCAAAGCTTCAAGGGTCTATTCTTGCACCCCAGATTAAGGACTTCTACTACAGAATATTGGAAATAACCTTCAGTGGACTGCTTAGATAAATTTTGGTGCATCCATACAGTGGAATATTGTGCAGTAACTAGAAATAGGCAGACTACCTGTTATCCCCTACTGCGGACCCACCTCCAAGATATTATTAGGTGAAAAATGCAAAGTATAGATAGTATTCATGGTATTTTAGCTACTGTTGGGATTAAAGCACATACTTACATGCAAATATGCTATGTTTTTGGAAGATGTATAAAAAATTGGTAACAAAGATTGTGTTTTAATGAGGGAACTAGGTAGGCAGGAGAGGATGGGGGGACCTGGTTTTCAAATAGCTGAACGTAAGCATAGTTAGGATGAAAGAAACTAAGAGTTACCTCTTCTCTTTGTCACAGAGGAAGAGCTGCCTCCCACACCGATCCTCAGCCTATGATGAATAGAAAGTTAAAGAATAATAAAATATGATTTTTCTAAACAATTATATTATTCAAGGTTACAGATAAAGACTAATTATTATGAACTAAATCTGTCTAAATTAGACAAATCCAAAAGTATCTATCTGCATTATTTCCTATTAAATAGAATCACTGAGGAGTAATATCCAAAAAAGTTTTTATTTTTCTAGTTACTTTATGGAAAATGTTATGGCCATTATTGCCTTGGAAAAGCAACTAAAGGGACAAGAATTTGCATATTTCTTCTCTTTTTTCTTAGTGGTTTTTGTTCTGGTTTGTTTGGCAGCTTGATCTTACAACTTTTTTCTTGTGATTGAGTTTGTTGGATTTTTTTTTACAGTTATTTGCTGTAACAAGTCAAACAATACAAACATTTAGTAAAAGAAAAAATTAATCTCCCTCCAGTCCATTCAAATCCCCAGAATAACCAGTGTGATGTGTGATGTGTTGTATGTCACTT
Source organism: Camelus ferus (assembly GCF_009834535.1). Lineage (NCBI taxonomy): Eukaryota > Metazoa > Chordata > Mammalia > Artiodactyla > Camelidae > Camelus > Camelus ferus. The sequence goes on along the minus strand of NC_045697.1, from coordinate 107,500,593 downwards.
TCTGTGCCTTTGGACCTTCCGAACCAAAGCTGACGAACATGTACACATATGTGCACTTTTTCCTGCTTTTTATGAAAATGTTTATCCTGGTACCCGTTACTCAGCAGCTTGCTTTTTTCATTTACTAATGAGATTTCAGGACTTCTCTTCAGGCCAGCAGGTCTAAGTCTACCTCCTTGTTTCCTTGTTCCTGCCTGACAGTCCCTAGTATGAATGCAGCATAGTTGGGTCAACACTTCCCGTACTGATGGTAATTCAGGTGGTCTTGTTTTTTATTTGGAGGGTTTGGGGGGTTTTTTGCCACTACAAAAAAAAAAAAAAAGCTGCAGTAAACACTCTCAAACATGTTCAGTTCTACTAGTGCTTTTATAAAATCTGAAGAATAAATTTCCAAAAGTGGGACTACTGGTTTAAAGGTTATGAACTTTAAACATACTAACAGTATCAATGATCCGGTTTCCCGCCTGGCAGGGCCTGGAGTTCCCAAACGTAAGGTGCCATCCTTGCTTTGTATGTCACCCACTTATATTTCTGTTGGGAAAAAACAAAAATGCCCCTCTCATCAAAAGACTTAAAAAGTCAACATACTGTGTAGCTAGAGAGAGACCTGCACTCCATCATCAAGACGGAAAACAGGCCTCTGGCTCCACCTTCTTATTGAAGTGATGCTGTTTGTTCTCCCTGCTGATCTGCACGCCTCTCTTGGACTGCAGCCCGGGACAGCACGCAGACGGAGAGGCCGTTGCCGAGCCACTGACTCAGTGAGCACAGCTGGGGGGTGTCATTAAACAGATCCACTCCTGCCAAACAGCCGCAGTGCCGGAACACGAAGACGTCCTTGCTCCACTGTATTGGGAAAGATTTTCTTTTTTCCTGGAGACATGTATAGTAGAACTTTCTGAGTGCCCTTATTAAAGAGCAGCAAATGATATTAAAAATAAAGACCAAAAAAGAAAGTGGGTAGCTAGGACACTTGGAATACTTTGTATTTAAGTTGTATCTATGCTACTTCAGTTTAAATCCTGCAGGTTTGAAAAAAAAGAAAATGACTGGACCCTTTAATTCCATTGGTGAGACCTGCAGGATTGGGAGCGGGGGTTCTCTGAGGCCAGCCTTCCAAGAACACTGAGTAGCCTCTTTTCTCCTTTCCCTACCCAACCCTTGTTTGTGTTCTCACTCCTGGAATGTGAGAGAGAGAGTGTAGGTGGGACACTGGCTTGGGAAACTCTTTGCTCTGTTCACTGAAGTAGTTCCCAGCACCTAGAACAGCATTTGATGTGTAACAGACACCCGGTCAATACCCAATGAACAAGAAAAGCTCGTTACAAAGAAATAGATACAAAAAGACCTTGTTTTTGTTTTTCAAAGTACCTGCATAATAATACATGTGATATAGAAAATAAAAATCTGTAGACAGATACAGCGAACTTTAGATAATAGTTATTACTGGAGCGATGGGAATACAGGAGATTTTCTATCATATACTTCTTAATGGTTCCCATTTTTACAATAAATATTACTTCTGAAGTAAAAAATAATGCTATAACAAAGTAAAGAATTAAAGAATTTGGTTAGACCTAAGAGAAGGAGCTTTGTTTGTTTATTGGGACATAGGTTACAGTGGAAGACAGTGATATTATTACAAGAGCCTTTTTTGAACATTTGATATTGTTTTGATGTTGAGTTGGTTTCTTGAACTTAGACAAGACTTGCCTCACTTATGAGCTGATAGGTTTCCATAAAGGGGTCATCTAATTGGTTTTTTTCAGTAGCCTAATAATTATTCTACCGAGAATGCCATGTTGGGGTTCTTCTGAATAATAAACTTAAAATGGGATTGTATTTTACCATCACATCTCCCCACCTCACACCATTACCAGCATGTGGTAGACAGACACGTAAGAGCAAGTGGCCAATGAGTGTGTGAGGCTCTGTAGGAGGTTTGGCGGGTGGGTTGCCTGAGAGCTAGGTAGAGGCGAAGGGCAGGTATCAGGGAGCTGAAAAGCCTTCTGATCCTCAGCCCAGCTCTTCACATATCCTGAAAAGAGCTGGTCAGCAAAAAGTGGTTATTGAATTGCAGCTCATAACAGGCAGGACACAAATGCTGCTCTTCACAGGCTCTGCGAAGTGTGCTGTGTTACAGAGAGTATCTCCCTACAGGCGAGATCCTCAGAACAGGTGCAGAATATGGCACATGTTCATTCTGCCTCTTGCTGAATAAAGGCAGAAGCAGCATCATGAGAGCCTGTGTGCTGTAAAAAATATGCGCTATATGCAGTATTTGACTTTATTTTTACTAATCTGTTTATTTTTAGACTTCTTTTAAAACTTTTATAGCCATTTTCCCAAATGACTGAAAAAACATTTACATTAAAGAAAAAAAGACTGTTTCTTTAAGTAAAAGAGTTTGGTGGTAATGCTTTTGTTTAAAACACTCTCCCTAAGCACATACTGTCCATTTTAAATGAACAGGTTAAGATGGAGAAATGCCAAGTCATATATCCTTGCCTCCGAGTTAAATATTTGAAGGGAGATGGCTTATCTTATTTTGAGGATGAAACATGTTTCATTTGCATGTCAGTGGAATAAATCTGAGACTACAGAACACCCCCCCATCCACCCCGCCTCCACCATGCCCAGTGCTGGGTGGGACTAAGCTGGTGAGCCCTGAGGAGAGGGTTTCCAGTACAGGCACAGGAACGTGGGGGCAGAGAGACATTCCTTCCTGGGGGACCTGGGGGGCTTCACAATAGGGGGAAAATTGGCTCCTCGTTTCAATTGCCCCTCGTCAGGTGGACACTTATGAAATGATTGCACTCCTGTGAAAGATAGCTTCTGCATAATTGAAGATTGTCCTGGCTCTCTCTCATCAGAGAGGAAGAAAAGCCATATGAATTATTTACAGAGCACCAAGTTATTTCCTTTCATGAGCCCTGACTTTGTTTTTGTCTCTGCAAACTGAGATTTTATTTATCCATGAATAGTTTTCCCTAGGGCATGAAAAATATGACTCTTTAATTATGAATACAGTTTTTTGTTTGAGTCCGTGTTAACCAAAACATGCAAAATAAACTGTGTTTCTCATTAGATCCCTTTCAGCTCCCCACAAAAACAGAACCAATAAAGGAACGAGCAGTTCAACCAGCACCCACCAGGAAGCCCACTGTGATTCGAATTCCAGCCAAACCAGGAAAATGTAAGCACTTCTCTGCTTCGTTTATTTGCTTCTCCAGGAGCCTGGGAGAAATATATGCTAATTTATCAGTGTCTGCTTTTGAAATTGTGTGTAATCCAGCCATTGTTATTATTATTCATAATCGAGGACATTTAAAAGCAAGCTGTTTTTTCACAGCTATTTAGACAATTACAGTAAATTTGGATTTCGCTTCTCTTTAAACATCGTCGTTTGGCAGAGAGAATAGAGGAAAGTTGAAATTCAGAACAATTGTAGTGTCCTGTGTTGGTGCCAGTGGTAAAGATATGTTTAGAAAGTAATTGAAACTGATAGCAAATAAAGTTGTTTATGTCCATCAGGAGTACATTATTCCAATCAGCATAATCTAAATATAGCTATGTGTGAATTGTGTTAAGAGCAATAACCAAAAGTTATAAAGACGTTAACAATGTATAAAAATATTTTTAAACTGGTGTAACACTACATTTTGATATACTTCCTTGACTTTTTAATGGTACAATAAATAAAATTCTGTATTTTGTATTTGTATAATGCAGATAAATCTGATACTATCGTAAGAGAGAAGCAAAGAGGGCCAGAACTATTTATCTTAGACCCTGGAGATTAATAAAAAGTGTGTGCGTGTGTATGCACATGAATGCACACACAGTGGGTTCCAGAGCAGTTCCCAGCGTTGCTCAGGTGGTCACACAGCTTTCTCCGTGAGCCTCTGCTTCCGTCTCCTTTCATTCAGTGCTTCTGCATCCTGTCCTTTGTCTAAGAGGAGATTCTGCCGCTCCGTTCCTCCCAACAGCAGGGCAGGTGTGTCGTGGTCTCTGACCTGCAGTTTCCCAGGGTTATACTGCAGGCCTGCCCTGGAATGCCGTGAAGCCCCTTTGGTTTAGGGGTTTGGTTCTCTATAAAAGACTACCCAGAAAGATTGCATTGGTTTTAGTCTCTTGATTAATTTGATACCTCTAAGCCAAGTAGTGAGAAGATAGAATGGAGTTTCCATGACGAATGAGGAGGAAAGTCTAGGGGACCAAATTCTAGTGGGTTCTTGCATCTTAGGAGGTTATATGGTAGTGTTAGACCAAAGAACTGGTGGCAAGTTTCTTTGGGAAGGATTATATAGCCCACAAATCAGTGACATGAGAGCTCACTGGGCTGTCTGCCTGCTTGCTGTTACCTTGTTAAATGTATTTGGGGTTTTTTAATAGGCATCGTGAGATACATGATAATAAATGTTGCCCAAAGCTCATGTGGCTTTAAGTAGTACAACTTTTACATTGAGGCATTCTCCTGTTATGTCCCCAAGACCCTCCCCCTCGAGTTTCATGGTTCCCTAGGAGGGTTCACAGGACTTCACATATAGTTGCGTTTGTGGCTGTGATTTATCACACAAAAGTGTGCAAAGCAAAATCAGCAAAGGGAAAAGGTGGAGGAGGCAAAGTCTAGAGGAAACTAGGTACATGCAGGCTTCTAAGAGTCCTCTCCCAGTACCTCCCTGCCCCCAGCAACCAGCTGTGACAATGTGTGTGAAATGTTGTCAAACAGAGATGCTCCTTCAGAGATTCAACACCCAGGGTTTCTACTGAGGGCTAGTTGCATGGGCACCTCCAGGAATTTGGGCACATACCAAAATTTCAGACTCCCAGGAGGAAAGCAAGTGTTCAGCATAAACCGTATTCTTTTGTTGCACCAGCTCTAGAGTTGGTGGGAACCTTCCCTAAGTTCAAGTTCCTATGTGCCAGCAAGGACCAAGCTTGTAAGCAGGCCTTTCTAAGGATGAACACTCAAGTCTGCATTGTTGACTCTTCTCTGCACACTTAGAAATTGGATTAGTAGTCCTGAAATCCTGAGGATATATTGAGGAAGTACCTTTAACTTGATATTCTGACAAGGCTCCAGGAACTATTAGAAAGCTGAGTTCTATACTGCTCTGGGTAAGAGAACTCAAGTGCCAGTTCCTAGAGAATTATTTCTATTTATATCAAAAACCAGTTCCCCAGAATTTTACTATTACAACCATTAAGCAATGCATACATGCTGTAGAGGAGAAGAAATAAGACTTTTGGCGTCTGAAGAACTTGGAATGGACAGGGAAGAAAGGAACAGCTATGTGGTGCCAAACTCCTTGCTTTTCTGTGAACCTGTCAGCTTCTTACCCTGGGGACCTGTTTCTTGTGACTCGGATGTCTTTTCCCCAGGGGCCTGCGTGGCTCCCTTCTTCACTGCTCCTTGAGGTCTTTGCACAAATGCCACATTTCTCATTGATATCCCCGCTGATCGCATTGTTTGACACTGAAATCTCTACCCACCCCACATACCCCGCCGGATAGTTACTGTGCCCTGTCCTTCCAGTAAGCTATCTCTTCTCTATTTTCATACTATTACTCCATTCACCCTTCAGTTGTTTGCAACAACAATGTTATATCCTGAGTGATTCATTATTTCCTTGTAAGAATAAGGAAACTGCAGCACAGAGAAAATCTTCAAGATGGTGACTGAGCTGGACCATCCCTGTGTGTGTTGTAATTTCCCGAGCAGTCCTGCCTCTCCCTAAGAACGTTTGTCTGTCTCTGAATCATTGTTTTCTGAGGCGCTGACCTGGGTATTTTCCTCCTTTTGAGAGTGTTTTCCTGTCTGTGGATAAAACAGGAATCTGAAAAATCATCCTCTTGTTACAGGTTTTTCACGTGAAATGGAAGCAGAGAGTGTTCATTTCAAAGAACAGGAAAAATTCCCATCTCCTATAAATGCCTAAACCAGTAGAAGGTGGCTTTAGCCTTCTGTAGTATGTTATCATCATCCTGTCTCCAAGTGTTTTGCACACAGATTTTAATTAGCTGTCACTAATTAAATCTGGTCATCTTTGTTTTCTTCTCTTTAAAATAAGGTGGGAGTGTACTCTCTCTCAGTTAAGGATGTAGTTTGGATGTAAAGGTCTTGTTTGTTAAAATGGGGGCAGTTAAGCCTATTAATCTGAAGCTAATGAATAAGAAAACACATGTAATTATTGGGATGGGAGGGGGTTGGAAACACCACCTGTTAGGAAGCAGCATGCCTTATTACCATGAGCACAGGCTTTTAGGTTCAAACCCCTGATCTGACCATTACTAGCATTAAGACCTTGGCTAGATCATTTATTTTCTTGCCTTCAGTTTCTTCATCTGTAAAATGGGTAGGATGTTATCTAGCATAATGCTGTCCCAATAGGACTTTCTGCTAAGACGCAAATGTTTTATATCTGTGCTGTCCAGTATGGTAGCCACTAGCCACATGTAGCTACTGAGGGCTTGGAATGTGGCTAGTGCAACTAAGGAACTGAAACTTGAAGTTTATTTAACTTTAATTAATTAAGATTTAAGTTTAAATTGCCACATGTGGCTGCTAGCTTGTAGGCTGAACAGATCTAGCACTTAGACAGCTGTTGGTTGGAGAAATGTGTGTGAATGAAGTGCCTTAACTTAATGCCTGACACACAGAAGGTTCTCAACAAATGCTAGATGCTGTTGTAATTATTTAGCATTATTTTTACTCTCTATAAAACATTCAAAAAAATACTTGGTAAAGTTAACCATTGCCTACTAACCCATAATTTTCTGAGGGTTGCCAGGAGCTCTTCCTCATTTGTTTAGCTATCCATCCTTTGAATGGATCTTTTTGCAATAGCCATTTTCCTAAGGAATGAAGCTGCAATCGTTTCATCCTTTGAATTCCTTAAGACTAGAAGTTACTGAAGAATTACTGCTGTCTTTCTAGGTTTACATGAGGAGGATCCACAAAGCCCACCTCCTCTCCCTACTGAAAAGCCTATTGGAAACACTTACAGCACAGTGTCTGGAAAACTCAGTAATGTTGACAGAACCAGAAACTTGGTAAGTGGTCATTATAGATTATTTTAGGTTGAAGACTAAACTACTCACTAATTTTAAATATTTAGCTGATGTCTAAATTTTTTTACTATTGGTCAGATTTTTAAAAAAAAAACCTTTATTATAAACCAATTGCTAAGCCCCATGTACTTATCCAATATTTTAAAAATCCCCATAGAATAAAAGAACTAAGCTAATTTATTGTATTTCATTATAAAACTATTTTTCCTATATCAGTATAAGGCATTATCTTTTAAATGCCACTAATAATGAGGAAGTTATTGAAAATCTCCAAAAATCTTTAATTTTTGTGGAAATAGATTTAGTTCAATTATCAGTATTTAAAATACCCAATTAGTGACATAATTTTAAGAGATTATCATAAGAATCTGTTCATCTGAAATTTAAGGGAGAATTATTTTCTAAATTTAAAAAAATAGTTCTTTATCATATACTTGTCAACAGACGGTAGTCAAAAAATTTTAAATATATATACTTTAAAAAAGAAATTTCAACCTCAATATTATTTCCCCATACTTTTTGAAATTCCATGTGATTATCTTTAAGGTTTGTTTCAAAAGAAACCAGTTCTTAAAGTCTCTGAGCCAAATTTCCAGTTCAAATTTCATAATGGTTTTACATTGTGCATTAACTATGCTTATTATACATGCAAACCCATCTAATCATCTAGTGAAGAGAAATTTCTTTGAAGGAGACATTAAATTGAATTAGCCAATATCAAGTTAATGAGATTTTCCTTTAGGCTGAATTAAAATTTAGTGATCACTTGCATTTCAAAGTGCTTGGTAATAAATTTTTATTGAAACTGGGCCAAGAAAACGCAAAAGAGGATGATAGGGCTCCTACCATGCTATCATTGAATGGGAGAACCCCCAGATTTCCATGGAAAAGTTACTTGAGCAGGTTACTGGCTTCTACTCTGTAAAAGACAATGAGAGGATGATGCGTGGGCACATAGACCATCATTTACTCATGTAATGGCCTTTATAAACCATAAAGCTCTGTTAAAATATTATTACATTTGGTGTTAAGCAGTCCACAAAGCAACTCCAACATTTAAAAAAAGAAACAAGAAAAGGAAGTTAGAATAAACTAAACCATCTGGAGAGGTACTATATTCATAACTGTTTGTACCTCACATGAACAACACAAGGAAAATCCTGTCCTGCACTGTTTACAAAGGGAGGGTGGTCAAAGCATTCTGTGATGTCCTCTAATAAATACATACCATAATAGACACACTGGGTCTGAAGGAAGAAGAGATGAGAAACAGATCACAAAGTAAATGATTTGGCTGAAGTCACGCACATGGATTTCCAGGGCCAAAAAGTCAAATCTACGCCTGAGAAATTCCTTTTGTTTTGAGAGTTACAATTACGGAATGGATTTTAGACCAGAGGCCACAAAGGCTTTAGGTGTGGGAGAGGGTCTCCAGAAAGAATATTTCACGAGTATAATGACCCGTGAGAACAAGCATGGTCTTTGACAATCGTGTCTCCTGATGAGGCATAGGACAAAGCCTTCTTCTATGTCTCCAGCCTTGAGTGCCAGGGAACTTTCCATCACAGGACAAGTAGTTGCAAAATCTCATGTTCTTCAGTTAAATGGTGAGGATCTTCAGGGTGAGGAATGTTGGGAGCCACTGGAGCCATTCTGTCAGCAGGAGAAGACACTTCTGAGTGCCCTGCTGCCCACTGTGGAAACCCAAGGCTCCCAAAGCCTCCCCCAAGGAAGGCAGGAATGGAGCCAGGAGACGCAGCCCAGTAGGTGTAAGGAATCAAAGCCATAGCACGGGAGCTGCTGAATCCAGGACATGAGAAGGGGTACCAATTCCTAGAGAAAGAAGAGAAGAAACATCTGCAGAGGTGCTTAGTGATTCCAACAGAAAAGAATGTGGTCTTGGAAGAAATATCTGTCGTTTGAAAATACAGCAAAAAAAAAAAAAAAAAAGCCTGGAGAATTATTTTGAAATTAGACTATAAGAAACCATTTCAAAGAAGATGAACAAAATGATGGCACCTGCAGGGAAATACAAGCAGAAAAACCAACTTCACCAGGACCTACAATGCTTATCCAAACATATCAAAAGCCAAAGTTCAGGGATGTCACAGCTAGAGAAAAACTACAAAAAGCAGATACAGAGGAGCTTCATTCATGTGTGGAATGTTGAAGAGCAGGAAATCCCTAATCCATAATCTCCCAAAAGACTGTTGGCAGGACCCATGCACAGACCTGGACTTGAGCAAACACTGAGATCGTGGCTTCTGCAGGAACCGGTCCCCTGTCCTTAGTATTTGAAGTGTGTCCGCTGCAGCAGTGCTTTTCAAAATGTGCCTAACATTCCTGGGGGATTTGAGTATACTGCCTTTGTTTTCTGATTTATTTTGTTCATTACAAACAAATGAGAAATTAAAAAGATATTTATGGTTTCCTATAAAAATAGAACCACCCAGAGAAAACTACAGCTGATACTTGGTACAAGATTAGGATTATGTGGTGTGTCTTTATACAAGTACACCATCTTTAACTTTCCATGTCAAATTTATACAAATGTATTTTTTTAAATTTGTCCTTAACTGTTAACATATGTAACAACTGTAATTTTGAGAAAAGCAATGAAATTTCCTGCCTATCTGCTAGAGTGCTTTTCTCTTTGTTTGTTTGTTTTCATTTTAAAGGTGGCCAAGGAAATAAATGAGTTTTTCAAGTATCATAGCCATATTTGTCAGGGGGGATGTAGGCAGCAGTGTATTTATAAGGCATGGAGGATAGTCTGGAATATTGCAGGGTTTATGAGCTGGTGACTTGCTTCACTACATTAACTGAACTCATTAGTGAAACCAAGTTTTAAGGGCAAGCTTAATTTGTTTTTTCAAATGGGATTATAAGACACTGAAACATATTTAAATGATCACAGTTATTAGCAATTAATCATTTGGTATTTAAGGAAAAGTTGTGAATATTCAGTACAAATTGAAAACCATAAAAGTGAGTTTTAACTCATTTATGAGAAGGAGGAAAACAGCCTGAATTAGCCCAGAGATTCCCAAGCTATAGTTAAACCTCCTTTATTAAAAAAAAAAAAAAAAGGCAGTGTAATTTTAAAGAGCTAGCATTTTTCTCCCTCAGGTGGTCTTGGAGAAATACTATTTCCTGGATGTCAGTGTTGGGGGCTTAGAAAATAGGGAAGGTGAAAAATAGACTCAATCAGAATTAGAATTTGGTGAGGGCTTTCCCCTAAAAAAAACAGCAGTTTTGGCTTTAAGATCCTTTAACTTCTCGATCAACAGAAGATCTGAAAATATTTCCACGTATTATACTCATTTCCCAATCCTTGGGCTGTTAACACGTTCAGAAAACCTCTTTAGGTTTGAATCTCTTCTCCTAGACAGACCTCCCTGTTGCTGTCCACACTTCCACCTTCCCTCATCTACTTTCAGACCAAAACGTTCCAGCCCTGCCTATCGTTTGTTTTTCACGCTGTCCCCCTTTACTCTTTCCCACATCCAACCCCTTCACTGCAGCAGAACAAGCTCTCTGCTTTTTCAGGCCTTTTCTCTTCCTCCTCACAGACCTTCCTTTCAGGCCACCCTGAAGCTTCTGTTACGTTCCCACCTCCTTCCAGTGCAGAACCCACCACACAATGTGTCAACCCTCCAGTCTGAGAGATCTGCCACTTCTAAGCAAAACACTCATCACCAACTCACTTGCTATGTATTTAAACTTAGGAGCGCTGCATATCGTAAGTGTTGTCATGGGATAAATAAATGACATTTTTTTTTTAAATTCCCTCCAGTGCCTGCTTAAATTGCTGCTGTGTGACCTGTCATGATTTAAACATCATCCTTGATTCGTCAGAATATGCTGGACATGTAACCACGCAGAGCAGTTGGTTGGGCCGTGGCTATAGCAGCAGACCCCCAGCCTCCTGCTTGCTGGCTTCACTTGCATTATGACAGGGACAGTGTAGAGAGTTAATATTGCTTAAGAATAAAAAACTCTTTTAAGCTCCTTTCTGTGACTCAGCTACATTTCCACTTAGAGATCCAGCCAAAAAGTTGTCCATAATTCCTCTTGACAAGCTCTTGTTTCAAATTAACCTTAACTTAAAAGCATTCTCTCATACTTGCAGGAATCTGACCATGCTGGTCAATCAGGAGGTTCTGTGCGAGGACCCCCAAGGTTGCCACCGAGGTAAGTAAGTGTGGGAAAACTTACAAAAAGTCAGTTAGAGAAGAACTAATGACTCTGAGACTAGTCTGTCTTTTCTGTCACCAAAACTGAGTGCTGCTGGCCTTGGACTTTCTTTTAGAGATACACTAAACTCACAAATTCACCCAGGACACTTAGCCTACAGTCAGCTTCTGACAACAGGTTATATAAATCTCTGCTCCTTTTTTTCTTTTAAAAAAAACCCAACCCCCCAAAATCACAGAGAACAAACATAGATCTCTATTACTTTTTCTCAAACAAATTAACAAGATTCTTTTCCTAACCTAAAACAACTCCACTTCTGAAACACACACACACACACACACACACTCACACTCTCTCTCTCTCTCTCTTCCCCTGTTATCAGAAACCAGCCTATTGTTAAGCATTTTTCCAAAGGGAGACAGGCTTCATGCTCAGAAGTGACCAGCCCTCTTGAATTCCAGGGCTGTTTGGACAAAAAAACTGTGATGTTATCAGAAGATGTTACTTGTGTTAGAAATTATTTTTATCATTAGGATTAAAGGAAAAGCTTCCAAAGTAATAATTGTCCTATCTCATTTGCAGAACTAGCTTTATATTAGGCTAAATTAGAGTTTTAATGACGATTCTTATACGATGAATATTAGGGGAGTTTGATGTTCCTTTTCTAATCGTGTATATAAGACCACATCACAAATAGCTGATGTCTTATTATAAGCTTTTCATCTCAGACTTTGGTAGAAAGTGCTTAGTTTCCTGAAAGCCACGGTGTGTTTAAGAGCAGATGGGGCCTTAGAGAGCTCATGATAGTAAATGCTTGTTTGTCTTGAACTAATGAATCTCTAGTGCAAGATAAGCAGAAGCTGGAACATCGTGGCATTTCTTCTAATAATACAATGTTTAATGCAGCAGTCACTTACTCAAAAATAGCATAGCCTGCATGTTTCAGAAAATTACATTACGCTAGCAAAAAGCTCTATGTGTTTGCATATGCTCATGTGTGTATGGACAAACAGGACAAAACAGAACTTTCTGTCACTTAAACACTGACTCACAGCTACCACATTGACTTTCAGACCCGCAAGTGGAAAAGTCATACCAGCTCGACAGCCTCCTCCCAAGGCGGCCCCTGAGAGACCACCTCCCCCAAAACTTCCTGCAACCAGGACATCAAGTAAAAAACTGCCTTTTAATCGGTCTTCTTCTGAGATGGATCTTCAGAAAAAACAAAGTAACTTGGCATCTGGACTCTCGAAAACCAAGAGTCAAGTCTTTAAAAATCAAGATCCGGTACTGCCCCCTCGCCCCAAACCAGGACACCCTCTCTACAGGAAATACATGGTAAATTTAGCTTTAAAAATATTTGTGGTCACGAAGTTTGTCCTAAACTGTATATAAGATTCATTATTCCTTAGAAAAAGATGATGAGACACATGTGGAGTTGCCCCTTCACACTAAGAGTGCTTTAGATAAGTAGGCCGTGATAAAACCTTGGTCTTTAAAGCAGGGTTTTCTTATTAGGAGAAATACAGGAAAAAGAAGCAGGGCAGGATGAAGATTGCAGAAACAGAAACTCTGAAAAACCCGACCCAGTAGATTATACCCATGGGAGTATCTCTGACAGATACTATATTTATATCTTGATATAGTTTGTACCTTATAGCTACCTTGCCCACAGAGCAAATTTCAAATAAAGTAGAAAGAAAATTCTTATTAAGGTCGATAGTTTTCCCCTCATTTTCCACTTTTGTAAACCCGATTATCGTGGTCCATTTAATAGTTGCTAGTTAGTGCAGCCACTATGGAGAACAGTGTGGAGGTCCCTTAAAAAACTAAAAATAGACTTACCATATGATCCAGCAATCCCACTCTTGGGCATATATCCAGAGAAAACTCTAATTCAAAAAGATACATGCACACCAGTGTTCGTAAGAGCACTATTTTCAGTAACCAAGACATGGAAGCAACCTAAATGTCCATCAACAGATGAATGGATAAGGGAGATGTAGTTTATGTATATAATAGAATATTACTCAGTTGTAAAAAAAGAATGAAATAATGCCATCTGCAGCAACATGGATGGACCTAGAGATTATCATATTAACTGAAGTAAGTCAGACAGAGAAAGACAAATATCATATGATATCACTTATATGTGGAATCTAAAAAAATGATACAAATGAGCTTATTTACAAGACAGAAATAGACTCACAGATATAGAAAACAAACTTATTACCAAAGGGGACAGGGGGATGGAGGGATGAATTAAGAGTTTAGGAATAACATATGCACACTACTATATATAAAGTAAACAACAAGGACCTACTGTATAGCTCAGGGAACTATACTCAATATCTTGTAATAACCTATAATGGAAAAGAATCTGAAAATGAATATGTATATGTATAGTTGAATCATTTTGCTGTACACCTGAAACTAACATGACATTTTAAATCAGCTATACTTCAAGTTTTTAAAAAGGTGGGGAAAAAAAGTTACAAGTTAGAAGTTTTCTTCAGTAACTGAGATAGTTGAGATATTAATTTTGTTCTCTTTGAATGTTTTTCTCATCGTATGTCCTTAAGCCTTTGTCTTTGTTTCCCGCACTTGAAAACAGTTGATGCGCTCTCTCTGCTCTGGTCCGGTTAACCTGATGAATTCTAGAACAAAAACAATGAAAGCAGGAGTGTATGCACTTTTCAAACACTTGTACAACAGTATAGCTCTTAACAAGAACAGCAATGAGTGATTTCATATTGTTCTACATTTCCATCATTGAGCTGGAAATTGTTTTCATTTTAAGCTCTTTAGAATTTTTTCTTACTCTTCCTAAGCGAAGGGTATAGGCAGATAAGAATGAGGTAATATATTCAGATATATTCATTTTCATTTAAACTGATGAAATTTTAATTGCTAAAACCCAGGGGTGTTCTTAGGGATCAGTTACTTAAAAATTACAAATAAATAAAAGTGGTAGCTGATATGTTGAGTACTTACTAGCCAGGCATTGTTTGAAGCACTTTATACATATTAAATAACTCTTTATTCCTCACACCATCCCTGTGAGGTAGATATTATTATTATCTCTACTATACAAATGAAGAAAATAGGACTCAGAGAGGTTGAGTAACCTGTCCAGGGTCACAAAGCCAGTAGCGACGGAGCCAAGATTTGAACATAGATTAACTGTCTCTGAACCAATGCTCTTAACCATTAAGCCATACTTTGAAAATAGTGTCACTAATTACAAAGTCTGTAATAGCCAATTGCTTTGGCTACTCCGTATTAAAAGCCCCACTCAGGGTAACTGGGTTTTGCTTATAAGTCTTAGAATAGCTGTATAATGTCAATAAAGCATTTGAATAACTCAAAGAAATTAATAAATTCAAAATATTAATGTGTCTCTTTACAAAACAATTCCTTAAATCTCTCATTTTTCCTGTGGCAGCCGTACCATTCCATTGCTAACAGGAATCTGGATTCATTAGACACCCTGGTACTCTGACAGAGATGCAGAGAGGCAGCGGCACCCTCACACTCTGCATCTTTGCTCCTGAGTGACCGAAGGGCCCAGGCAGCCTCCCTTTCCTCGTTGCAGTGAGCTTGTGTGACCGCATCTCCTGGGTGTGTCTTTCATATTGTTCAGGCCCTCTGACCTGCACTCATCAGCCAGCAGTTACCGAGGCAGGGAACGGAGTGCAGTACAGATATAAAAGCCATTCTAAGATCAGCCAGGGCTGAGTGTACCGGAAAGTGACTGCGATCAGGCAGTGGAATGGGTTTAAGTAGCCGCTTGTGTCAGAGAATCCAGGTGAGAGTCAAGGCAAATGGAAGCAGCTAGTCGAGCACTTCAGAGAAGCCATCAGTCCCCCATCAACCAATCCTGAATTAAAGGCTGTAAGGTCGGGCGCTGAGTATTTGCCTCGGTGGACCTTGTCCTATGGAATAGAACTTCCTGGTTGTGGTTATTAAAGGGCACTTGAGGCCGCGTTCAGCCGCTGTGGTCCTGTGGGCCAAGTCCACACCCCAGGACTCTGCGTGAGAAACGGCAGGCCCCGCTGGGTCCAGAGCTCGGGGAAGCCAAATGAAGAGCATCAGTGCTGGAGAAGTTACAGATCCCCAGATGATCAGCCACTTAGGAGGAGGTGATTTGATTGTGAATAACCCTTTCATTGGTTTATGTTTAAGCTGTCGGTGCCTCATGGAATTGCCAAGGAAGACATTGTCCCGCAAAACCCCGGAGAACTTTCTTGTAAGGTAAGGTACAGCTCTTTCTTTATTGACTAATGTAAAAAATCGCTGGCCTCTGTTACTGTTTTATACAGTATTAAATGCTTTAGGCTCCAAAGATTAAAATGGGGAAAAAGTAATAATGTTTTATTAAATAATAATTGCTTCAGAGAGTGATATTGTACCTTGCAGCGTGGGGACGTACTTGTGATACTGAAGCAGGCGGAAAATAATTACTTGGAATGCCAAAAGGGAGAAGACACTGGCAGAGTTCACCTGTCTCAGATGAAGATTATCACCCCACTTGACGAACATCTTAGAAGCAGACCAAACGTGAGGAATTAATATTGTACTGCCCTCCTATCACACATGGCAGCACATTTCACAGAACTATTAATTATATCTCATCCTCGGGGTTTTATTAGCACGTTTATTTTAACCAGAGTAAGAATTACGGTAGCGTTTTATTCCATTTTAAGAATGAATTACTTCTAAGAGATTTGCCACAGCCATACTAATCACCGTGATGCAGAGTGACTGCCGTGTGCTCTGCCTTCATCCTGTCGTGCTGACTTGTAGCAACCAGAACACTCGGTCATTAATTTTCAACTGCAAGAGCTATTTATTTTTGAAATAATGTAAACATGTTTACCAAAGCACCGAAGATTAGTTTTCTAGCAGAATGGATAATTATTTTAAAGGGGGCCCTATAAATGCTGTCTGACTTTAAAAAAAAAAAAAAAAACCTTTAAGATTTAAGCTTAGTATAAACCTCGTTTATCTGATCATAGCTCATAAAATAATGAAATGAAATGTTCCAACAACATGAAGTCACAATTTAGGCCTAGCAAATTTGCGGAGCCAGGGAAAATACAATGATTATTGAAGGTCATTTGTCCATCAAGAAAGGTGCCATTGGACAATTTATAGAGGTATATTTTTAAAAGAGCTTCTTAAAGTATCTGGTTAAATTTTCACTATATGTTATATAATGTAGAAAACGTGAAAAATGAGACTCATCAGTCATTTAAACCGAGTAAACTATTTGGTTTGTCATTCATCCTAGTTTTCATAATCTAGTCCAATTCTTTCTTCTTAGCAGGCCATTTATCATTTGAGGTTTGCTGAGAAACTAAAAATTTGTATTTTGGAGGGCAGAGAAGTTGTGTGTGTGAAGGTAGTCACGGCTGGGACCCTGAAAATTCTGACTCCAGGCCCACAGGGAAGCTCTCCTATTGCTCATTTTCTCTTTGTTTGGATACAGCATTATCCATCTGTCACCTCTGTCCTTCCTCTCCCGGAACACACTTCCTTCCTTGATGAAAAATAGAAGGTGAAAAAATTGCAAGTTTTTCTTTCATAGAACCCCACAGCTTTGTCAGCTTGAAACATTACCTTCCTCGTTCCTGTGCCGTACCTTGCAGAGAGTGGTCTCAGATGGCCAGCTACTGGTGACCCTGCCCTGCAGCCTCTCCTGGGCTCCGGGTCACAGCTCACATTACATTGTTTGGAAAAATAAAACTTAGCTATTTGAAAGCCTAGTTTTAAGGTAAATGTTTCTAAAGACGTGTTATTCTTTCCCCTTCCTGAGTAAACAGAAGGTACTGGACATTGTCAGTTGAGACAGAGCTGTGAGCCCTGGAGGAGGTGGGACACTGTCCACCCCTGCATGGGTTCCAGCACACACTCGGGTTTCCGGTCCCCTCCCACCTCCTGAGGCCATTATTTAACCTCTGTAATCTTCATTTTGTAAATGTGTGAAATGGGTATGATAATTCCTCACAGAGTCGTTTATAGAATTGATTTATTGTTATGATTCCATATATATAGAAGTCCAGAAAATGTAAATCCAGACAGGAGATTAGTGGTTGCCTCGAGCTGGGGGGGAGGATGGGGAGTGAGGAGTGACTGCGAATGCCTGGGAGGCTTCTCCAGGGAGTGAGAAAAATGTTCTGAAGTTAGGTTCTGGTGATGGTCACACAACTCTGTGAACACACTAAAAGTGTGTATGCTATAAATGGGCAAATTTATGGCATGTGGCTCACATCTCAAAGATGCTTAAAAAATTAAATGAGCTAATTAATGCATATACGGTGTTGAACACATGAGTAGGGCACAGTGGGTGAACAGTGGATATTAGCTATTCCTATTACAAATTTGTATTAGCCATTATAATCACAGTAGAAGGAGCTTTAAAATATGTTAGATTTTCCTACCAGATACCCACCCTAACAGCATGGTCTGCGTGGTACCTGCCAACCCTGTTTACCTGTGCCTCCCGTCCTTCCTTCATCTGCCGGGCCAAGGTGAAGAGCAGCCTTTCCAGGGACATCCATGCCCTGAAGGCAGAGAGGGGACACTAACTGGGAGGCACAGGTTACTGTCCCACCTCTTCTACCTTGTCAGGATCTTGGTCCATCTGGAGGTTCACGTTTGAGTTTGGTGTGAGGTAGGCCTCTGACTTCGTTTTTTTCCAGACGGAAAGCACTCTAGGCTAGCTCCATTTATTGACCAGTCATTCCTTTTTCCACAGATGTAAACCAGGAAAAAATGAAAACCACAAAGACACACATAATAAATTGTGTAAATAATCATTTTTAAAACTTCTCCAGGCTTAAAATCCCTCACAGTTCCTTCCACGGTCCCTGATATTCCCATCATGCTTATTTATTTAGGGAAGAGCACTGAGCAGCCTCTAAGAAAATGTTCAGCGTTGCTCTGGTAAGCTGATGTGGCAAGCTGCTGTTAACCATTACTGTATCACCGTCACCGACTTGAGAGAGTGCAGCACACGTCCACAGGTGCATTCTGGTGATTCAGAAAAGAGTCCAGCAAGGGTGCTGCAGGGTGGAAGGAGAGAGAGTGGACCGCGATCCAGTGCTGCCTGACTGGCTGAGCACATCACGGCCAGGACAGGGATGATCCCTAAGGAGTCACTGAAGGAGGGAAGGGACCATAGGGGGCATAAAAATCTGCCTGCATTTATTCCGCAGGTTTGCAGTGTTGGAGAGTTTTCAGTTCTAATTCCAAATAATATCCTTCAGTCAGATTTGATGATGATGATGTGAATAAGCCTGTCTCTTCATATAAAGAAACTAATACCAACTGCTTGTCAGTAGGAAACGGTCACTCTTCACCTTTACCTTCCCCTCTGGCCAATCTAAGCAGTTGGTTAGATGGGTAGAGAATATTGAATTCTCTTTGCTAATTTACTTGGAATTACTGTTGAATAAACCATGCAGATTAAATAGAAAATCCAGGCCAGGCATGAGAGGTAGCATTGGCTTTCAAATTAGAGACAGCATTCAGTTAAGTGGTAATAAATGAAATGGATTTTAGTTTTTGTGAGTTATCCTTTTGTGGAAGTCATTAGCTCTTTTCATTACAAAAGTCAGGAGCATCAGTTGCAGAACTTTCTTCTTTTCCCATCTTAATGATGACACAACTTTTAAGACTCTGTTTTAAGGTTTAGTCCTGATCACAGTTTATGGAAAGAGCGACCATTGAAACGTGAAGAGGTCAGAAACCACTACTTCGGCGTAGAATAGATACTGTTTTTGTTTTTGTTTTTTAAAGGTGATTTCCTTTTGTTTTCTCTTTAGTTAAAAAAAAAATGCTGGGGATATTATAACAGAGTGTTATTTCTGTCCTCCTCTGGCAAGGACACATGCCTTTTCAACTTGGTAATGATTCCCTTGTTTGGCTCAGTTGTGTGGTTTGCATCTTGTGCTCACAATGTAATTGTGTCAGGAGGAGTCTAATGAGGGGGAAAAATGGTCTCGGAGTGATAATAAACCCGGCGTCCATCCGCACACTCCATTCACTGCGCTGTTTTCCCCCTAAGGATCCAAGCCCCGCTCAGAAGCCTGTTGACAGTGGTGCCCCTCATGCTGTCGTTCTTCATGATTTTCCAGCAGGTAAGGACATAAATAATAAAGTGGTAGAACCGCATGGTTCACAATCAGGCGTCCTCCCTGGGTTAACCTCTCAAAGACATCGTTCATTTTCGGTGCCAGCGTAGCCCTGGACTGGAGAGGTCATCTTATCCTCACCCAAGGGGCGCCTTGTATGCAGCCATCCGGGAAGGGTCACCTCTACCCAGCCATTTCAGGAAGCTTAGCTGCATACCCTTGCCTTTGAAACTGCCTGTGAGAGAGAGAGAGGAGAAGAGGGTGTCTCCCTTACAAATGAACAAATAGCAAATTGCCTACTATTTGCAAATTCTTTAACTCTTTCAAAACAAGGGGTACCAAATAACAGTTGTAATGAAATTAATTCTAATTGAATAAGTGAAGTTCTTTTCTCCTAAGAGTTGTAAAACCTACACATAAAGATCAACTATTACTTAAGAAATGAAAATGTACATTTTTATAATCAGTTTTTAAATACCTTTTATATCCAAGGCAACAAATAAAATAAATTCCTAATTTATTTATAATCTTTTTTTTAATCTACTTGGTGGACTGATTTTTATCTCAGTGTGAGTAAATTTATTTTCTAAAGAGCTGTATGACTCCCTTAGTTAATATTTTGAGATTGAAATGATTTTTAAGCATGGTTGAGAATAGTATGAATATTATACCATGTCTATAATGCTCCCTCATTGTTAAAATACGTTTTAAGCAGAAGGTTTATATTGGCACAGTAGGAATTGCTGGCAAGCACAGTGTTTCGTGTGTACGTTTTTTTAACCATTTCCTATCAGTCAATGCATGGTAAATATATCTAATTTGATCTTAAAAGGGAAAGCTCATAGCAACAATATCCACCCCCAGAAAAAGGATATATTTTTAAAGTCAATTTGATTAGTATAATCTGTTCTCAGAATCAACAGAACATACTGCCTCGGTGGACAGAACTAAATGCTATTTTGTGCTCTGCTTTAATCAGATCTGCAACCAGGGTAATTCATCACACATAATTATAATTCTATGTTACAGAGCAAGTTGATGATTTGAACCTCACATCTGGAGAAATTGTTTATCTTCTGGAAAAAATAGATACAGATTGGTACAGAGGGAAATGTAGAAACCAGACAGGTGTATTTCCTGCCAACTACGTCAAAGTAATTGTAAGTAGGTTGTGCTTGTTTAAATTGGTCATATATTCAGTGGGTTCCATGTAATTAACAGTTTGGAAAAAAAGTAACCAGAAGCCTAGCTTCTTGGGTTCTGGCTCTTCCATTAATTCAT
Source organism: Camelus ferus (assembly GCF_009834535.1). Classification (NCBI taxonomy): domain Eukaryota; kingdom Metazoa; phylum Chordata; class Mammalia; order Artiodactyla; family Camelidae; genus Camelus; species Camelus ferus. Next base: position 107,479,903 of record NC_045697.1, on the reverse strand, counting down.
TTGGTAGTTGGAAAATTCAAAAATAAAGATTTGTTCAACTAGATAATGGTTAATTGTGATTATATTATGGGGTATTGGTACTTGATGCTTAGGTGTTATCTGAAATCCCAAGGTGAAAAACTACTACAGGTCAACTGGTGAATGAACTATTCCTGGAGGGTTTGATAAGCACTTGAGGATATATGTTAATTCACTGAAACATTCAGTGGGCAAGAATTAAATGATTCTGGATTGTCCTGAAGGAATGTTCTCTGAGGTTATGGTACCACTTCTCCTTTTCTTTGGAGTACGTTTCATTTTTGGTTTCTTTCATCCTTTTCACCCCCATTTTTCTCTACCTTTAAAAAAAAAAAGTAGATTTGGGAATACTAAAGTACTTTCATTGGAGGTACTAGTCCACTAATGGTTTTTCACATAATAATTTCAAATCTCATTGGGAAAAATTATATTAAAGTGTCAGAATTTTGTACACCCTCATGTCGTTCATGGCCTACTTGTGAAAGCAGGCCCTGCTGATGGCAGGCAGAGCCCTGAGTACTGAGCCTGGGTGTGTGAAACATGGGGCTGAAGTCAGGCTGCCATTCAAACATTTATATCAATAGGAAGAGTGTGTCTCAGGCCCTGATGTGACTTACTGATACTGGAAAGTATCAATAAAGCTAGCTTACGTCATTGAGAACTAACGACTTATTTGGGGGAAAAAGGCAAATGATTTTCCATGACATCAGAAACTTAGAAAACAAATATAACAGAAAACCTGTATTTTTTTCAAATATAGATGAGTTTGAGTCTCTAGAACAAAATGTGGGTCTTAAAAATTGTCTGGTTCATATATATATATATATATATATATATATATATATATATATACACCCTGATTCTTTGGAGAAATCCAGCCACATTCTCTAAATTAATATTAAGAATAATGTTAGTTTTTGCTCTCTTCCTCATTTTTTCTTCTGCCCAATGTAGCAGTACTTTAAAAAAGCACAATTACCACACTGAAATCAATCACACTGAATTTGCCACATTATTGGTATAAGTGTTATTTCTAAGCTTACAAGTTTAAAAAATTGTTTTAAAACTTCGAACTTTTGGAATCCATCAAGAAGGGCACTGATTTATTTAATGTAAACCTCCAAGCCTTAAGTAGTTTTTGGACTTAGTGCGTTACAGTCAAATATTTCATCACAGCCCAGCTCTACTGAGCCCTGGAAATGAAGTGTTGTATAAAAAATGCTTGTCACTTACTAGATGCTCACTGAGTACTAATTCCTTTCTTCCTTCCCAACTCACACCGAAGGGAAAAAACCATGTACCAGAATTATGAAAATGAAGAGAATTCACAAGTTGGACTAAATATTTTATTCTGGGGTCATGAAAATATTGCAGAACTCTATTAGCACGATGAATAGGTGTCTAGGTGGTGCTCAAATGCCTGATGTCTACTTTCTAACCTAAGTCCTCCTCACTGGAAGTTCTCGATATAGGGGGAGGGGACAGAGAACACTCAGTCAGGGGTAGAAAGATTTTAATGTGCTTATTCCAGCACATAAGAAAGGGATTGATTGACTATTCAAAGAAGGCTACCTCACAAGTTATGCATTTTTTTTTCAAAACCCAAAATCTGGCTTTTTTACCTTTTTAGCACCTATGGTAGGTACATTTATCTCTTTAATACCTTGCTAAAATGGCTAACTTCAGTCATGCGTTTCCTATTACTTAGCTTTAAATTTATCTTACTAAAAACTAAAATAATACAATTGTTCCCTTGATTTTGTCTTCACTAGGTTGATGTTCCAGGAGGAAATGGGAAAAGGGAATCAATTTCATCTCATTGTGTTAAGTAAGTTTTACTTGTGTTCTTTTGTACAAAACACAAAGGTTGTGAGCATTTATACCATAAAGAATTAACAAGCTTAGGGGGAGGGTACAGCTCAGAGGTAGAGTGTGTGCTTAGCATGCACAAGGTCCTGGGTTCTATCCCCTGGATCTCCATTAAATAGATAGATAGATAGATAGATAGATAGGTAGATAGATAAACCTAATTACTTCCCCTCCAAAATAATCTTAAAAAAGAAGAATTAACAAGCTTAAACACTTCAGATATATGATCATTCAGATTCTCAGTGTGTCTTTTTAATTATGAGGAAAACTGCTTGTTTAAAAATTCTGATGAGACTGCAGTGTGCTGACAGAAGCTGACATGAGCAGTCTCCACATCAGCATCGGGCACATGGACAGCCCCAGTCTCCCCTGATGCTTCCCACAGCTGGCCTCGGCTTGAGCAGAGGGGTTTCGTCGTCCTATTGGCCCTCTGGGGATTGTCTACCAACAGATTTCTAAAAGGTTCAGATATTTTTGTCATAGGATATATTTAAACCTAATAGAAATATGTACCCTACAAAAACTGCTCGGCACTTTGCATTGTTTTGTTTTTGAGAGGAACCAGAAGACAGTAAAGGAAGAGTTAAGTTGGAGGAGCCTTCCTTTATGTTTAAAGACCTTTCTGTGAATTTATGTACCCTTTTATGCACCATTGTAACTCCTTTGTGATTTAAAACATTGCCACAGTGCAACTTTATATTCCAGTTAAATGAGCAAATTAATAGAATTCAGTACCTGCTGAAGACTGTAAACCTGTCTTTGAATAGGTCAGACAGAAGAAGATCTGCTCCCTGGGGACTTCAGAAAATAAATGCAAAGGTTATCACAAATAAGAAAACTTCTGATGCCACAATAGTTGAATTCTATTTCAGGTTCTATTTTTCTCCTATTTTTAAGCAGTGTTTACTGTGTCAGCGGGTTGAATTTAAAGTGGGCTTTCATGGCCGATGGTCCATTGATTTGACTTAAATCAGACTTTGACTGGAGCCAGTACCAAGCTTTTCCCTTCAGGCAGTTGCATCTCCTTAGCCTGTTGCTGTTGAAACTTCCCTTCTGAAGCCTCAAATCAAAGGTTTCATATTCAGTCATGTCTTCTAGGGACACAATTTCATCTGTTTTTTTACATTCTTTTCAGTCAAAACTGCAGATCATTTAAGGATTGTTCCAATTTTCACAAATGAAGCCTTTTTAAAGGAGATAGAAAAAAATCATTTTTAAAACGACAGTGTTAGGTATGAGAGCAAATGTTGTACAATAATATGCCGAGCTTCTGCTTTCTTCGAACCTCCTAGTTGTGAAGGAGGTTCTCTAATCTGTATACACAGCTCACTGACTCAGCATCTGGTGAGCACGGACCCTGCCCAGCTGGTGCCCGTTGCATCCTGCCCGGGAAGCTTGATGTCTTGCCCTGAGTCTCTCAGGGTTAGCACTCGTAAGCTCAGAGCTTCTGTGACTGAGAGGGTTCAGACTCGGCCCTGGATTACTGTGGCCCAAGGATACCGAGACATGGAGACTGGGGAAATTCTGGAATGAAGAAAAGGTGACCAGAGGCGTGGCAGCGTAGACCAACCACCCCGCTGCTTATCTGGGGTTCTGTACTTGTGACCTTGTGACCTTGGCTTTAGCCTTTCTGAGTGAATAGGTTCATAAAAAGTCCTAAAAAGTAAGGACTCTAATTTATAAATGTAACTTACTCTTTTTCATGGAAGATTTTAAATTATGCCTGGTATACCTTGTTGCACAGTAAACACACAATATTCATTGAAAGGCTGAATAAGGGTTGTAAGGCATTTTGAAAGTCAGTACTCTCTAGTTTAACCCACAAATGGGATCTTCTTTCTTCAGGGGCCCAAGATGTGTTGCTCGATTTGAATATATTGGCGACCAGAAGGATGAGTTAAGTTTCTCAGAGGGAGACGTTATTATTCTTAAGGAATATGTGAATGAAGAGTGGGCGAGAGGAGAACTTCGAGACAGAAGTGGGATCTTCCCCCTTAACTTTGTGGAGCTCATTGAGGGTCACCCCGCCTCTGGTGCACATGTTTTAAGTGAGTACAGGCAACACGGCTATCCTAATTCAAATAAACTAAATAAGAGGCTAATACTTAAACTGCATAATAACCCAGACTGCCATCTTTTTTTAAGATAGAAGGAAAAATGACTTTGAGATGGTAATTGTCATTACTGGGGCAGTCTCTCAGAGAGCTGGTTTTGGTATTTTGGGTAATTACAGTAGCTTCACATCAGAAATGGCAGACAAAGAATCATCGAAATGGCTTGTAGAGTATAACTTATGCGTATCCTCCTTCACTTTACAGTAAAGGAAGCAAACCCAGGAGGGTAGTGCTTGGCAAAGTTACATAACCAGATCATGGAGAGACTGATCTGGAGTCCCAGACTTTTCACACTCCCCCTACAGTTTCCTTTAATACTATATGGTCTTTACATCTGAAGTTTTCACCTTTTTTTTTTTTTTTTTTAACATAGGCACAAAGGTACCACCGAAGACCAAAAAAGAAGATTCTGGTGCAAATTCTCAGGTAGGCTGCTTGAATAGATAAGTACACTGAAAGCCAGGTTTCATCTCTGGGAGGACTATTAAAATCATAATTATCATAAGAAAATGTTATGTATCATTTTTTAATTCATGTAGCAAATGTTAGAAATAAATAGATGAGTAATACCTTTATTGCACATGGAACTCATTCAAATGATTTAGAAAGACATGCAAACCCCAATAAAAAACCAAGGAAAGAGGCATGATTGGAATATCCATAAAAGAGATAATAGTATCTTATAGATACTCACAGAAGTGGCTGATATGAAAAAGTTTGTAACCTTACAGTAATCAAAGAAATGCCTTGTAAAGCAACAATGAAATGCCATCTAACATATTCAGTTAGCAGAGATTCAACACAGCTCTACTCTAAACAAGTAAATATAAGTATGTGAATATTTAAAAAGAGACAAAGTGCAGATTATTGTTACAATTATTTTGATTTCTCACCCTAAGAAAAGGATGAAACATGAGACAAGATTTCAGTCACAAAGATGGTCTTAGTGGTGTTATTATAATAGGAAAAAATTGGAAATAACCTAAATATGACCATTATTGGGAGAATGTTCTGAGGCTGCGAAAAGCTAGATTTATAAAGTGAATCTCATGTGAGGAAAACATAGTATGGGGAAATTGAATATATAGCATAAAAAGACTAGAAGGAAACAGCTGAAGTTGTTAACATTCAGTTGCCCTTAGGTGGTAAGATTATAAGTGGGTGGCGTTTTTCTCACTCTTCCTACATTTCCAGATTTGCCAAATGTTTAGGAACATTTTATTTTTTTTAATAATGGGAGAGAGAGAAAAGTGGATTAAAATGCTCACACTGTATACATGACTTCAGAAGAACATGATTTAAACTGAATAGGAATGTGGGTGACTTCCATTGTTTTTTGTGACATGTTTAAAAGAATGAGCCTGATGAGGTCATTGTTTGTCAAAATGTCACTGGTAATTGGGCCGAGTGCCTCTCAATTCTTTCATCTCCACCCACTGATAAAGTCAAGCAGGAAAGAAAGTGGCTACAGTTCTCTAAAAGGAAACGTTCATGTGGTTGCCTGTTTTTCCTGGGACTGATAAGTACTGTTCTTCAGGTTGGCTGCTCAGGTGCAGGAGCAAGAGGGGGTTGGGGTTTTTGCTTGCTTGGTTTTTCTTGTTTCTTAAGCCCTCGGTTGTTGAGAACTTAAGTCGTACCAGGCACTGTGCTAAGCATCCTACACATATTACCTCATTTGAGCAACCACAGCCCCCCTAAGATGAAGCTGAGGCTCCGAGCAGAGAAGCTTCTTGCCTAGTGTCAGCTGGGAGGTGGCAGAGTTTGGCCCGCAGCACAGGCCCGTCAGGCCCCAAGCCTTTGCTCTGAGCATTATCCTCTTCTCCCTGCTTGAGCTTCTTGAATGTAGGGCTCTCATCCAACTTGACAGAGACACTTCTTCACAGGACAGAACCTTCTTCTGATGTGTTTGCAGTAAGGGCATTCTTGTTGGAGCATTCCATCATACTGGCCCACCGTATGGGGGTGGCTACCCCTCAGAGTTAACTGTGCCCCAACAGATTAAGTGTGACTTTACGAAGTCCTATGCTATGGAATCTGATAGCCTCTGAGTCTGGGAATTAACAGACTGCCCATTCTGATTCTGCCTAGTTTAGGTAAAGAAGAGCTTCACTGAAAATTACATACTTTGCCAGAATTTTTTCGTAGCGTCATAAACAGTATACATAAATATTGTAAGCATTTACCTAATTTTTTAATGTAACTAATGTCATAGATCATAATTAGGAAAAATCTTTACTTAAGCACTGTGTATTCCTTAAATTAAGCAGAAAAGTCACAAATTTAATCACATCTGTCATTTAGAATTATATCTTAAGAAAAAAGTTATTGGAAACTTTTATTTCTGGAACTTGATAGTGACATGAAGGATTGAGTGATTTAAAGAGGACTTCAGGCTTTGAAATCTTATAACCTCTTAGCTTTTTCCCATCACTTTTTAAGCTTTGTAGAAATTAATTTCAAATAAAATTTTAAATTTCTTAACACACTTCTTTTTTTTCTTTTACTGTTTGAATGATCTTCAGTCATACTTTATTTTTATTATTTTTTTAAATTGCAGTATAGTCAGTTATAATGTTGTGTCAGTCTCTGCTGTACAGCACAATGTCCCACTCATGCATATACATACATATATTCGTTTTCATATCCTTTTTCATTAAAGATTACAAGACATTGAACATAGTTCCCTATGCTATACAGAATAAATTTGTTTTTTTATCTATTTTTATCTATAGTAGTTAGTATTTGCAAGTTTCAAACTCCCAGATTTATCCCTTACCACCCCTTTTCCCCCAGTAACCATAAGATTTCTTAACACACTTCTGATTTGTAACAGGAGAACAGTCTCTCTGGAGAATGGTGCGAAGCTCTTCACAGTTTTACGGCAGAGACCAGTGATGACTTATCCTTCAGGAGGGGAGACCGGATTCTGATCCTGGAGCGCGTGGACCCTGACTGGTACAAGGGAAGGCTGCGTGACAGGGAGGGCATCTTCCCTGCCGTCTTCGTGCGGCCCTGCCCAGGTATGACGGCTGCAGGGAGGGCTCCTGCGCTCTAAGGGGAGCCCGAGACTTTGAAATGATGTAGATTTCTTTTCCCTCGGGCCAGGCTCAATTTATGTTGTTTGCCTACATTTGAAAGTTGATTTATAAAGTTATGCAGACTTTCTTCATATACTTTGTTGAAGTTATGGGGAAAAAGAGATTAAAAAATGCCTTCACTTGATAATGACTAATTTTGTCTTGTAAATATATTTTGTATAATTTTTTTCCTGCTAAGAGAACATCCGTCTTTTTTTTTTTTTTTTTTTGGCCAGTTAAATCAATCCAAAGTTGACTGAAAATATTATGTCCTGGGAATAACAAAGGGGTTTCTTAAAATGTCTGATTTGTGTTTAGGTCCAATGTCTTTCTATATATTTGAATTTTTGGTGTCTTCACAGCTGATGCAAAAAGTACGGCTGCTTTAGCACCGAAGGGGAGGAAAGCCAAGGCCTTGTATGATTTCCATGGGGAGAATGAAGACGAGCTCTCCTTCAAGGTCAGAGTGTGTATCTTGTTGTAACTGCATTAAGCAGCTCTACGTTTTGGAATGTCTTCCACTAAAGGGTGAACGTTTGGGTGGAGTATTGATCATTAGCCAAGAATGAACAGATCTCAGACTCTCATTCTAAAGGATGAGATTAGCGAAAGTGAATAGGATAAATGTAAATTATCAGCAAGGCATTTAGGTACTCAAAGAAAACCTTATTGATATTGATAGCCCCACAGTGGCCTAATGGGTCCTTATTCCTCGGCCTTGTAACATGCTATCCCACTAATGCTGGAGTTTTCAGTGGTCACCCTAGTAAAGGATGATTCTCTTCATGGCCTTTTCAGCCTGCCACTGTCATGTCTGAAGTCACTGGAGAAATCAGGTGGCACCCACTACATTCAACTGGCCTCTGCAGCAGTGCCCCTCATAAGACACTGAAGTCCTGTCCACAAAGACACCGACTAGACTTCAGGGAAATGATCTCAAAAGGTTAAAGTACTTTGCAAAGGTTTTTTAGAAGCCTAAAATTTCATCTTACGTCGTGGAGGAAGTGCCTTTTTTTTTTAAAGTAAAAATAGAATAGTTCCATGATTCTGTTTCCATAGTCTGCAGTTAGACCGTGGTCAGGGGAAAGCATTCAGGGTAGTTGTTTGGGACTGTGCCAGAGGAAGGGAAGAAGGGAGGGTTCGGTAAGTCACTCCTGTCCGAAGAGCCTGTGTCAGACAGCAGGCAGTTCTCCATCACTGGAGGTACTGAGAGGCAGGGACACCATAGAAGGAATTAACCTATCGAGGAGTAACTGGACAAGATGAGACTTAAGACAGTGGGTACCCAGACAGGGTTTTCACCTGTCTACAACAAAATGAGGAAAACAGTGGCACTGGGTATGTGCAGGCCTTAGAGGAGCTATGGACAAGGGGAAGCATGCCAGCATATGTCGGTATAAGGTTTGCTAACTTCTGTCTTGTGATGAGTTTTCCTTTCTTAGAATTTCTTCTATCTTTTTCATATTAAAATATCATTCCTATTATAAAATATTGTTAGAAAATGGTAGGTATTTCTTGTACAAAATTATAATTGGTAACCCTGTATCAGTTTCTTTCTTTCTTTTTTTTTAATTTCTTGGTCCATAAAAATCCAAATGTTTGGAAACTGTTGCCCTAGTCCTTTTTAATCATAAGAGTCAGTCAAAATTCATTCCTTTTATCTTTACATGAAATGTTACCATAAGTGAACACTGTGGATTCAGACTTTTTGGATATTATTTTGGCCTTCATTCAGGTTACGTCAATAAAAATAACAGAGTTCACAGTATCTTACAGAAAATAGGTTGTCCTCATTTTACAAATGACTAACTGCAAGCAAGATAGTTCTAGAATTTTTTGGTTAAAGGATTCTGTAGTGCTTTCAATGTTGGTGAACATTAATATTTTACTAAATATATGCAGAGTATTAGCTGATAAAACATTTTTTAGATTGTCCTATCCCTCAGAAGACTGACATGGTCTGTACGTGTGGTCCAGACCTAAGGAAAATCATCTTAGTCAACGCTTATGTTACAATTTAGGAATTGGAAAGAACTTATTTATGACAGAAACTTTGCATGCCAAAATTTTTACAGATTTTAGCAGAGTAAAGTAAATTAATGACATTTGATAGTCAGCGTATTCCCTTTCCATTTTCCATTAAGAAAGGCCTTAAATCAAACCATTTTTCCAAATGGCAGTGTACGAGGGCTACAAATAAATCCATTTAGCCTGATAAAGATATTCTTAAAAGTATCCAGGGTCATCTTGGACTATTATAGAATCTTAAACCCAGATTCTAAGAAATGGTTAGAAACCATAAAGAACAAAATAGTTTCAGGAAATAATTTCAAAAATTGTCTGCATCTGTTGAGTTATAATTCACACGTGAATAAGACACAGCCCCTTGGACTAACCTGATGGGGATAAATCAGTGTTCTGAGTCAGGCTGAGGCTTTTTAAGACACAGAAGAATACAAATTTGATAATAAGGCCATGGAGGAGTGAAATAAACCAAATAGTAGAGGAGAATACCATTATGTGGAAGAATAAACACAGAGCACAAAATGCCGAGGCTGCCGAGAAAAGGTAATTATAGTAAAAACCTTTCTAAGTAGAAAGGTCCACTGTGAAACGTGGTGACCACATCGCCCAGTGGCTAACAGTACACACCCTGGAATCCCACCAGATTTGAATCCTGCCCCTACCGCTAACTAGACATGCGACACTGGGCAAGTCACTTGATCTCTCTGAGCTTCAGTTTCCTTTCCTTCAAAATTAGGTGATCTGTAAAAATCTCTAACAGGGATGATGATAGTACCTACTTCCAGGTCTGCAGCATTGTTTTCAGTGAGTTAATTCCCACAAAGTACGTGGGAAAGGACGAGGCAGGAAGTAAGCACATGGCTCATGAGTGCTCATGCCTAAGTCTTTGCTTAAATGTCACCTTCAGTGGGCTCTCCCCTGACTGTCCCAGTGAGATGGCCACCTGTATTTTGTGTCCTCCTCTGCCAGCTTAGTGATTGGTCTCCCAACTCTGGAATAAGGTCTTAATTCATTGCTGAGTCCATAGTGCCTGGTATGGTGTCTGACACATAGTGGGTGCTCAATAAACAATTTAGATGGGAAAAACATTTATACACATATGTGATAACTGGTATTTCTATTTATGAAAGAATTTTAGATTAGTGATGACTGGTGAATTGGGGGACACAAAATACATCCAGGAAAATAAAAGTGCTGCAAGGGTGATGACAGCAAAGGAATGGGCTTTGAGGAGGAGAGGTGTACAAGCAAATGGCATCGTTGGGTATAGATCATCTTTGTGGTACATTGTTTAATCCTCTCAGCAAATCAAGATAAATGAGTTTATAAAGAGGAGAGCTACATACATCTCCAGGTGGGCTGCTTACCCTGCTGATCCTCAACAAAAACTAATAATTATTTCCAAATCTTGTCTTCTTACAGGCTGGAGACATAATAACAGATCTGGAATCTGTAGATGATGATTGGATGAGTGGAGAACTGATGGGAAAATCTGGAATATTTCCCAAAACCTACATTCAGTTTTTACAAGTCAGCTAAAGGTGAAGCGTGACTGTGTTCTTGGGCACAAGAACTCACTTGAACTATCACTTTGACTATCAGATATGTTTTTGCACTATTTTTTTAAACTGAAAGAAATATCTATGCTGTACATGGTATACTAGAATTTTCTGAGAGCAGAAAACATCTAGATTTTTTTAGTTAGCTTTCATTCACGGTAGAAACGTGCACATGGAAACCCATGAGCAAGTATTCTGCCAACGAGAACATCCAGCAGGACTAGTAAGGCAGGCAGATCCTTCCCCTGGGGGAGCGTCTGGTGACGGGGCAGCCTGGGGACACTACAAGCAAAAGTTACACAAGTAAATTAACCTTGCTTCTTCATTTATTACTTTAGTTTGAAAAGAGGATGTTTATTATTCTACGTGCTGTAACTATCAGGCCAGGGTTGGTAATCTAAATTTCATTTTTGATATTCAAATTAATTCTAACAGCTTGAGCACATTATCCTTATTGCCGGGGCAAAGCCTTGCTTCAGGACGGGTAGTTCATTGACTAGTGGGAGCCTTTGTGAGCACGTGGTGAGTCAGCTCATGGTCACCAGATGCTCCCTGTTACCAAGTGTTTCCCCTTTGTCCCAGATTTGAAAGAGGTTAAAATTTGATGTGTCTTAGTCAGAAGAACCAAAACCATCCTGAAATGCCTTGCTAATACAACTAACCCTTCCACATACCTGCAGTACTTATTTCTTTCCTCTGTGTATACTTTATGTTAACAGGGTTGTTATGAAGCACATTTTCTGAATCTGCAATCATTCTTTTGACAATTACTGGTACCCAAAGAAAAATTCATTTTCTTTGAGTTACCCCAGTAATATATAAAAGCTGTGTCTTGTTATAGTGGTACATTATAAATCACATATATCTCAGAATACAGAGCAACTCTTAAGATGGAAAACAATGCCAAACCCCCACAGCTCATTCTTCTCAATATAATCAGAGCAAAAAATAGTTTGAGAATCTGAAGGCTGATAACTTTTGGGGATATTTTTTTCCCCATCCCTGCACAGTTACTGGAGTAAATAAAAAACCACTTTCCTGCAGTCCATTGTTATGCATTCCAGGCTTAAGATAAAAGTGGTTCTTTGTGAGACTGAATCAATTATAGTTTATAGGCTCAAGCCAAATAGATCGAAGACAATCTTCCAAACAGATCAATGGAATAGAATTTCATTGGAAATATAAAACATTCTCCCAACAATGTTCATGACTTTCTTCTATTTTTGAGAAGAGTTTCATATGCTGGGCCACTTTTTAGCTTTTGTTGTTGTTTCCATTGTCCAAAAACTTAGGCAGCAAGTCGTGAAACCATTTATGTGTATATGGTTACAACTGATTTTGGAGTATGGGAGCCGTTTTCCCTCCATGTTTTGGGTAAGGAAGACAGTATAAAGAAAACTCTTGTCAAATTTCACTCAAGAGTAAATTTCATGAGAAATGGAAGGCTTAAAGCATTATTCCCAACTAAATTCCTATTTGCAGCAAGCTTGTATAGCAGCAGGAAGGTAGGAAGTGGGGCATAGTGTCTGGAATAGGATGTGAGACGTATTTCTTTGCCTGTATAATTTTAACATCTTTTATCACAGATAATGAAAACGTAGCTTTATTGGAGAAAAATATTCCTCTTAAACTTTGGCCTCTGTCAGCAGAATGATAAGTGCAATAGTTGTAAATCTACTTGACACGATAATAAACTGAACTGAACTTTTCAAAGTCCTTTTCTCAAATGTATTAGACTGAGGTTTTTGAAACTGGAGATGGTATCTTGCCTTTATGTCTCCAGCCCTTTGCACCATATAGGCTCAGTAAAGGTCGTTTGGTTGTTTGGTTGGATGGTTGGATGGATGGATGGATGGATAACTTTCACATAATAGCGATCCTATCTTGGATCCAAGGTGATCCAATATCTCTCCTCTTTAATTTGACAAAAATCTTTATTGAAACAATACTTGCAGTTTTATGTATTTCACTCCATCGTGCTGCATTTTTTTTTTTTTTTTTGCTTGCCATGTATTACCTAGTCAACCGACAAGAAGTCAAAACTGTAGCAAAGCATAAGTTTTCATGGGTACTTTCTTTTTCTGTATATTGACTGAACATGATTTTTATACTCAGTGAGTTTCATAGTGAAGAAATAGAAATGTATTCTTTTTCCTTTCAGGAATTTTAGTTGAAAATCTGGTATTGTTCATCCAAACCTCCTCAGACTAGACTCTCTGAATCCTTTTTCTTTGATGGAGTTAAAACTAGAGAAGTCATTTAATGTATTATTCTTACCCTTTTGAACACTGAAAGACCGCAGATTTCTTTAAAAGATGACCTAGCTTATATGGCTGGAGGGGTAATGTAATACATCTGTCATTGAGCTCATGGAAGTCACAGATTTTGAATGCAGTCTGAAACATAATGAAAAAAAAAAACCGTATATTTATCAAAATTTGTTGTTAGAACTGGCTTTTGAAAAAATGAAATACATTTTTCTATATGATTTGTTATATATCAGTACTCTTAACAATAATTGTTTAGTTTTTATTCAGCTTCTTAAGCTTAGATAAATATACCTAGAGAAATAGTGATGATACAGGCTAATTATCAGGGGATATTTGTTATAATCATTAATAGTTTAGTCCTTTTAATTAATGTCAAAAGTACATGGGCCATATGATTCATAATTTGGTGTCATTTTTGAATGCCATTAAATGAATCCTTAACAGTGATTTTTTTCAGAACTTAATAGGAAATAATTTTCTAACCTACTCCTTTTTACTTCACTGTAATTATAGAGGGGAAAAAATACAAAGCCTAACTCAGAACAACACCACCATCTAGGGGCCTTTCACCTAACTGCAGTCTCATCCTGTTAAACGACAGAAAGTCTATGGATCAAAGATCAACCTGCAGAGGTTGAATGGTTTGCCTGAGGTCATGCAGGTATGGCAGAGCCTAAAGCAAAAAACCCAGCTCTGCTGATTCCCAGTTCAGTACTTCTCTTTGTTGTGCTAAAGTGATACATTTCTCTTCAGCAGTTAAGTAGAATTGATTTGCTTTATTGGCCTGTAAAAATTGTAATTTCTTAGATATAATACTTACGGTTAGAACGAGTTGCAGAGGATAAAGTCCTGAATTTATTTATTTCAAGAAAAGACGATACATGCCAACCTTCTCAGTTTTATGTAGGCTGTTTATATTGATGTTTCCTAGAAACTCAAACATGGACTGCTCCATTGATGGGGATTCCTTTTTCCGTTTAATATGAAATATTTGAAAGCTTGAAACATCAGATCTTGAAAAGGTTTATCTAGGGCTGTGCTCTTGGCAACAGCAAAGCAATCTTAAACCTAGGTATTCATACACATATAGCACAAAACATTGTATTTTATTACCATTTTGGAGTCTAATAAAAAAGTTGTTAGAGCTAATAAATGAATTCAGTAAAGTTGCAGGATACAAAATTAATATACAGAAATCTGTTGCATTTCTATACACTAATAATAATAACTATCAGGAAGAGAAATTAAGGAAACAATCCCATTTACAGTTGCATCAAAAAGAATAAAATACCCAAGAATAAATCTAACCAAAGAGGTAGAAGACTTATACTCTGAAAATCCTAAGACATTGATGAAAGAAATTGACAACACAAGTTTAAACATATACCATGCCCATGGATTGGAAGAATTCATATTATTAAAATGACTGTACAACCCAAGACAATCTACAGATTCACTGCAATCTCTTATCAAAATACCAAAGGCATTTTTCACGGAGCTAGGACAAATAATTCTAAAATTTGTATGGAAACACAAAAGACCCTGAATAATCAAAACAATCTAAAGAAAGAACACACAAAGCTGGAGGTATCACACTCCCTGATTTCAAACTATATTAGAAAGCTACAGTCATCAAAAAAGTATGGTAGTGGCACAAAAAAACAGGCATATAGATCAATGGAATAGAATAGAGAACCCAGAAATATATCCACACTTATGTGCTCAATTAATCTATGACAAAGTAGGCATGACTATACAATGAGGAAAATACAGTATCTTCAGTGAATGGTAATGGGGAAAATGGGCAGCTGCAGGCAAAAGAATCAAACTGGACTACTTTCTCACACCATATACAAAAACAAATTCAAAATGGGTGAAAGATCTAAATGTAAGACCTGAAACCATAAAAGTCCTAGAAGAAAGTATAGGCAGTATACTCTTTGACACTGATCTTAGCAGTATTTTTTTGGATCTGTCTCCTCAGGCAAGGGAAAAACAAAAGCAAAAATAAATGGGACTACATCAAACTAAAAAAAAAAAAAAAGAAGAAGAAAACTTTTGCACAGCAAAGGAAACCATCAGCAAAACAAAAAGGCAGCCTACTGAATAGGAGAAGACATTTGCAAATAGTATATTTGATAATGGGTTAATATCCAAAATACACATATAACTCATACAATTCACCATCAAAAAAATATTTTTAATGGACAGAGGATCTGAATAGACATTTTTACAAAGAAGACATACAGATGGCCAACAGACACATGAAAAGATGTTTAACATTGCTAATTACCAGGGAAGTACATATCAAAACCATGATAAGATACCACCTCACATCTGTCGTAATGGCTATCATCAAAAAGACAACAATTAACAAGTATTGGGGATGTGGAGAGAAGAGAACCTTCATACATTGCTGGTGGGATTGTAAATTGGTGTGGGCACTTTGGAAACAGTATGGAGTTTCCTCAAAATTTGAAAATAGACCTGTCATATGACCCAGCAGTTTCACTTCTGGGTATTTACTAATTTGAAAAGATATATGCACACCAGTGTTCACTGCAGCATCCTTACAGTAACTAAGATATGGAAGCAACCTAAGTGTCCATCAATAGATGAATGGCTAAAGATGTATATACATAACAATGGAATATTACTCAGCCATAAGTAAAATCTTGCCATTTGCAACATAGATCTGGAGGGTATTATGCTAAGGGAAATAAGTCAGAGATAAATATACGATCTCACTTATAAGTGGAATCTAAGAAACAAAACAAACAACAAAAACAGACTTATAGATACAGAGAACAGACTCTGTGGTTGCCAGAGGGATGGGGATGGGGAGGGTGCAGAATAGGTGAAGAGGGTAAAGGGTACATACCTCCAGTTATAAGGCAAATAAGCCATGAGGATGTAATATACAGCATAAGGAATATGGCCAACAATATTATAATAACTTTGGAGACAGATGGTTACTAGACTTATCATGGTGATCACTTCATAATGTATGCAAATGTCAAATCACTATGTAAAACACCTGAAACTAGCATGTCAACTATATTTCAATTTTCTTAAAAAAGCATGTGTTCAGCCAGATTGAATAGTGTTGTTCTGTGAGTCTGTACATTTGTACACATTTGCATTTGGGAGCTATTGATGGCACCAGACCGACCATGTCTGCGTGAGTTTCCTTGTTTTCATAGCGCATGACAGAGATGACAAAGCCAGTAGCGAGTCAGACTCTTAACTGCAGCTGCCAGTTGATTCAGGTAGCAGTTTTGGATCAGGGTGGTGGTTCTCAACTGGGGGAAATTTTGCCCCACAGGGGACATTGGGCAATGTCTAGACATTTTTACTTGTCACAACTTGGGAAAGGTGCTACTGGCATCTGGTGGGTAGAGGCCAGTGGTTCTGCTAAACATCCCACAGTGAACAGGACAGTCCCTCACAGCTATGAATTATCCAGCGTAAAATATCAGTAGTCCTGAGGCTGAGATATGGTGACGTAGGGGAAGAGTGCAGTCATTAATACTTCCCTCCCTCCTGGGATCTAAGTTGTTTAGTTCCCAGGTGCCAGGCTTTTTGTCTTCCCTCTGCTGCCACAGAATTTATAGATTTCACCTTTTCTTCCGTTATCCCTGCTTTCACCTAACCTTTTGTCCTGATTACCACCCAGGAGGCGGCCAAGATGAGATGATCCTTTTTTGGGGACTGCCATATTCTGTGACCCACCTACCTTAGTCAGGTCTGTAGAACAGGAGGAGGTGAGGGTGACAGTCAGAAACATTTTTAGTGCTCATCAGTGCTAGATTTCTGTGGATGGTATGCAGCTGTGAAATAGCCACCAAATACTATTGACTCACTGCCAGGTGCCCTGGTGACAAAGTGCCCCATTGCTAGACTGCAAGTGGTCTGGAAAACTTAAGACATGTACATATGGTACATTAGTTTCAAGGGCTTTAATTGTGTGGCTGAAGTCAGTTGATGGGCCTAGAACAGCAACATCATAACCTAAAAATGTGTCCACAGTACTGAGGCACCATCAGCCGCCCTGAGAGGTGACCAAAGGACCGATGTAGTCAGTCAGTAGTCAGTGTGATGATGGCCCCAGCTACCTCAGGGCAAATGGACCAACTTTTGGCAGGACTCACAGTCTGGTGTGCATGAGAAAGCTAGGGTCCCTTTGAGGCAGCAGCTATGCTTCAGGTAATGGGGTGGGAGACATGGTATTTCAAGAGTTGCTGAAGCTGGTGCATTTCAGAAAACGCTATTTTTACTTGACCAGGAAGGTCTCTTTACTGAGAGATATACTGTCTCCAGCACCCAAAGCATCCAACAGGGAGTCAGGCTTCCTTTCCGTTGGAGGCAGGTCAAAGAGCAAAGAGTTGGCTGTTTTTCCTTGATTGCTAGAGATTAGCCATTGTGAACCCACCCACACAGTCCCAAGAAGCTGCACGTGGTGAGCAGGCCCCTGAATTTTACTGGAGTTGACCAAACACCCCTGTTGGTAGAGGTGTAACAAAACCAGTCAAGGCCTGTTAAGACTGAGGATTCTGACTTGCCAACTAACAGGTCTGCCTGTACTGTGTATCTGAGACTATTCAATCAAACTATTACCAAGACACATTTTATAAAGTTATTGGAGTTTAAAGAAACAGAAAAAATTCTTTGGGCTTCTAGCCAAAACCAGAAAGTGACTTGTGAGGGAAAGAAAATTAGATTATCACCAGACTTTCATTAGCAATGCTTTATGCCAGAAAACGGCGTTATGTTTAAGATACTCAAGAGTGAGTTGAGGATTTTAGATCCAATAAAAGTGACTTTCAGGTGTAAAGAAAATGACAAACTGTATTCAACATACAAGAATTCAGAAAATATCGTTGCCATAACTTCCTGAGGAATCAACCAGAGAACAAGCTTCAACCAGAATAACTGGAAAGCAATCAACTTAAGGGCTGGAAGTGAGCATTAAGCGCACACACCTGTAGCAGTGAGACTATGCAAGGGCTGAGAGGGTGAGTATTAAGTTCTGGCCATGTGCTCAAGCCATCCAAACACAGTACTATAATAATTTAGTTGGCCATATGCCAAAAAATTTTTTAACTGTTCTCACTAATCATATTGGTGGTGGTGGTAGAGACTCATGCATATAATGTGGGATAATGATGGTACGTATATTGTCAGCCAGTGTTGTCACTGAGAACTTTCTCACCTTTTCCAGCTTTTAGACACCTGTCACTTCCCTCTGCCTGTGGCCCTTTCGTCCTCAAAGCTAGCAGTCCTCCTCACATTACATTACCCCAGCCTCCTCTTCTCACACTCCCACACTTAAGAACTTGCACGATTACATCAGGCCCACCCATCCAGTCTAGGGTACTCTTCCCAGCAGTCCTTTCTCCTTTTCACATCACCACTCTTCAAGTCCACTAGTGGTGCTGCTTCATGCACATTCTAGACGCAAAAGCCAGTTTCAAGTTAGTTTTGCTACCTGCTTCAGTCATGCTTTAACATAAATGTCTTCAGTAATTCATTTCAAAGATTCAAAAGTTGTATCCCTGATAAAAAGTTTTCTTATGAAAGATCAAGGTAAAATTCTTCTAGGAATTTAGAGAAAGGCTATCTGTGAATACTTAATATCTATGTTAAGTATGTAAGATACTTGGGAAACTTAGAATTGCCCTTTATAGTATTTATTAGATGGATGTTAACCACCTTCAGGTTGGCCTACGGGAAGGTAACTTGATTAAATCTATCATCAAACAGGCCAAACCATTTTTTAAAACTTAAACATTCTTTTTGGAAGTGTTATCAAATGAGCCCTTCTAAGAGAACCATACCAAGCCCGACTCAGAGATGTAGCAGATTAGAGCTTGACCAGCAAAATCATCTCACCAAATGATGTTGAGCATCAAGAAAATCACCACTTATGTAACTTAATTCCTGGTCCCCACCCTCAGTGACCACTCTATAGACCCAACTTCCACCTTAGAAAGAAAGCCTATTATTTGAGACCCAAATCTACAATACTGTTTATGGGGAAAACATTTGCTTCATTATGGGAGGTGAAGCATTTTGTATCTGTGTCATTTTGATAATTCTTAATATTTCACTCTGTTATTCAACAAATACTGAACTTCTCCAGGCACTGGAGGGTTTAGCAGTGAACCCGACCAAAACAAAGAACTAACGTCATGGAATTTCTCTAGTAGCCAAAAGTCAAACTATAGGGAGAGAAAAAAACCTGAAAGGTAGGGTTTTTAATAGGATGAACCATCAGCAAGGTCTACTGACTTAAGTTAGAAGAGAAGCTCTGGCCATCCAAGTGAAGAGTATTCCAAGCACAGGGAAACAAGTGCCAAAGCGCTCAGGTAAGAATGTACCTACCTTATCCAGGGACAGGGAGGACAGTCTGGCTAAGAGAGTAAGGAAGTGGTAGTGACAGGTCAGAGGCAAGATCACATGGGACTTTTTGGGTGAACTGATCATCTATAATAAACTTCCACAAAGGGGGGGGGGGGACGACATGACAAAGGGAGACCATAAAGGTAACAACAATCCAGGTGGTAATGACTTGCTCCAAAGTGACAGCAGCTGCAGTAGTAAGAATTGGTTAAATTCCAGACGTATTTTGAATGAACTGTGGTCAAGGATGACTACAGAGGATTTTGGTCTAAAATAGAAGGGTGGGTAAAATTGTTGCGTTCGGGAATACTATTTTAGACATGTTAAATGCCTGTGGTATCTAATGAAGATACCGAGCAGGCAGTTGGACAAGGAAGCCTGGAGTTCGAAGGTATAGACTAGAGAAGTAAGAATCTGGAAGTCAGTTTATTTAAAACCAAGAAATTAAATAGTATCGAGTACTGGTAAATGTTCAAGGACTAAGCCCTAGGGCTCTCCAACACTAAGGCCTCAAACGAACTAGTGGAGGACAGTAGCCAGCAATGTGAGAGGAACTTTGAGGTGAAATTCCAGAAGACAGGTTAAAACAGGAGAAAATCCACTGTCAAATGGCACTAGTAGAGGTAAAGTAAAATGAAGGCCAAAATGAACCACTCAACACAGCAAATCTGGCAATTCTGATAGCAAGACTCCTTACAGTGGTGTGGGAGGAAAAAAAGCCCAACTGCAACAGGTTCAAGAAAAGTAAATATGAGAAATACGGTTAATTCTTCTAGGGGGTGTGAGTCAGTGATACCTAGATAGAGGATGCCTGTATGCTTGATGGGACTGGTGGAAGAAAACTGACGAAGGTGAGAGTTGATGGACCCAAAACTTGACAAGCCAAGAGAAGGGAGCTGATGATCATTGTCCCAGCGACAAGAAGGAAAGGCAGAAAATATGGACACAAGCAGATGGCAGTGTGAAAATAACAGGAATGTGAGGTTCTCTTCTCATCCTTTCTCAAGAAATAAGGTCATCAGCTGACCTGAGCATGAGAACAGTTCTCAGGGGAGAGGGGATATAAAACAGAATGGGTGGGTGACTAGGAGCAAATACTGGAGAGTGGGCAGCATTAAATGCCCACTTAATAGGAGACCAATAACCCATTTCTCTTTCTCTGTCAATTTCAGCTTGACCATGAAGGTATACAGTGGGATATTAACAGCAAGAGGAAAAAAGACAGCACAGTTTTTACACACACAAAGAAACAAAAACTTAAAATGCCAATGAGCTCTTCCCTTTCCATTACAGTCTAATACAGTGGTTCACAAAGTATGGTCCGTGGCCGTCAGTATCACCTGAAAATTTGTTTAAAAAATTTCACACCCCACCCTAGAACTATTAAATAGGACACTGGGGGCAGGCCCCTGCAACACTTTAATAATACTTCCAAATGACTTGAGAACCACCTTAAAAACTTAAGCCATGTTAAAAAAAAAAGGGGGGGGTTTCCTTTTATTAACCATCTATAACACTTCCAGATCATTCTAGCTTAAAACAGATCATTACATTTTCCTCAGCTACTGAGTAACCCAAGCAATGAATAAAATCCACACAAAAGGTCAGAAAAGGTCATATTACCTTCGAATCAGACATCTGATTCCACAAACTGTCAGATGATCAAAAGAGAATTGTCAGAAATAAAACATCACAAATAAAATCTTTTATTTGTCACCATTAAAAGTCTGCATTTTAAACAGATTCTTGGACTGGCGGCTCATATCCATCAGCTCGTTCAACTTTAGCACCTGTCTCATCCCCAGTAGCTTTTCCAGAACTACTCCCTTCACCATGTAGCTCCATGAGTTTTCCCACTAAAAGGAAAAAATAACTGTTAATTACAGCAGACCATGTACCTTGAAACAGTGATCTTCAATCCTATGTAGCATGACAGGGAAAAAAAGGACCAGCGTGTTCATACACACAATTTTTTCTTTCAGGAACCCCATGACCTCTCACTTACATTCAAACTTGGGCTTCTTCAGCATTTTTACTTTTCTAACAAAGACATCATGGAGTGGATAAATAGACTGGCAAGCCTTTTCTATGTCTTTTCCAATGCTGTCTGGAATCCTGTAAATTAGTAATGATAGATTAGAATAAACCTACACCTCATTTAATTCACAATAATCCTCATTCTGTTATTGCCCCTTCACAAGTGAAGGTTAAATGATCTGAATTATACAGCTAGTCAGTAACAAAATTATCACTTGAGACTTCTGAGACCGAGCCTTATGGCTTTTCCGTTACACCCATCTTAGCCAACTGCATGGGAACATCAGAAAAATGTTAACAGTTTTATCATCAGACATCATCTGGGACCGAAACATTTTGTCATCACTTATTCCCATACATTACTAATCGTGAAGGGTTTATCTATTCAGTGTATTTTTTCTAATTAAGGCAAAAACAAGGCGCTTCAAATCGCACTAAGTTCCAGGAGAGCTTCATCCAAAAAAAAGATAAACCATCAAATAACTGAACATTTAACATGCTTTCATTTCAAGAGATGCAGCTAGATGGTTTCACAGACAATTTAAACACGAGTCTGACCTCACTTTGTCTCATATGCTTTCTCTCATCTGAGGGCTGCATTACTTACAATTTATTGACCACCTCTTTCAAGTCATTTGTCTGCACCTCTCGGGTCATGATTTCCATCATCTTCTTCCGGATTTGGCGGACCTGTTGATGCTGGGCATAAGAGGTCTTCCGAATCTGATTGTTGCGTTTTTTAGTAAAACCCACACAGAATAGACGAAGCAAATAACCATCGGTAGTCTTGACATCAACGTGAGCTTCAATCATGGTCTAGTGAAAAAAAGATACTGCCAGGTATACCAGGATTTAATGTTATCAACTTTATCCCTCAAATTCTAATTTAAAAATAAGCTGGAAGGTCAAGTAGTCAATACACAGTATTAAGGATGATCATATAAATGACTATTTACAGAATTTGCCTCCTTGAAGTGAACTCACCAAGCTACCCCAAATTCTTACTATCTGTTGTATCTAAATAAATACTGAGACCTCTCAGCAGTCTTCCCTCCTCTCTGGGTAACTTCTCTATTCCTATCCCTACCTCAATAGCTCCCACCCTTTTACATATACATGCCTTATACAGACACATGCCGACCTGCTCCTCCCCCAATCCCTTAACTGTGAAAGATGAAATAAAAATAGGTTCTAAGAGAATCTCATTTTGGCATATACACCTATTCCATCTTTTTAGGAAAAGGTGTTCTAAGTAGTTGAAATAGTGTAGTAACACTAAAGCCATGCTGAGGATTAAATATTCAATTTCACAGCTAAAGTACAATTTTTAGGAATCCCTAATTAATATTACGACCTAAATTCAAAAACCGAAACTATCTGTAGCAACAAAAATTGAAACGCCATCTTTGCATTTTGTAAATTTTATACCTTAGCTTAACAAATGAATATAATACAATTATAGTGAAAGGGCCTTAAAATATTTTCAGAAATGCAACTATAAAACCTTAGAGGAATGTCAGAAATAAATGTAACGGTACAATCAGTATGTATCATTTGGGACCGAAACATTCTGTCATCATTCATTCCCACATACAGAACACCCCCAAACTCGATGGTTAGTCAGAAACATCTAAACCAAGTTATTTCCTGCAGTAATACTAACATGTACTAAATGCTTTTTGTATCAAGTACTGTACTAAGCATGTTTACATGAATCTTTTATTTCATCCTCTTAACTCCATGAGTAATACTCTTACCTACATTTTACAGGTAAAGAAACCAGGGCTTAGCAAGCTTTAAGTTACTTTCCAAAGACAACATAATTGGGAAAAGGAGCCAAGACTTCAATCTCACACCAGAGGCTCTATCACTCCTACTGTAGCACAATAATCAAAACTAACCCAATCCATGCTTTCCCTATAAAGTTCTCTAGATTTTGAGGTCCAGAGGTATTCTGCAGGCAAAACTAAAACTGCAAATCTGCACCGAGACGTTCTTCAACCAGCCACTAATCCATGCAGCAAAAAAGCTTTGCTGATAACCCAATACTAAAGCTAGAACTCAATTTAAACAGCTTCACTGCTGTTGCTCAAGTTCAAGAGTGTCAATCCCAGACTCCACTCAGTAACAGCAAGAAAACATCAAGAACTTGAAATCTAAACCTCAACTGCACAGCAAGCACCTTCCTGACATTAAAACATAACATCTTCGGTCACACGCACCACAGCACCATGCACTCTAAAGGACTTCTGTTCTCACCTGCCATTTTTTGACCATGGAGCACATTTTGTCACGGGTAAGATCCATGCCATGGAAATTAGTCAGACAGTTTTTGCCCTGAACATCCTCAGTAATTAGCTTGAATTTTCTAAACGCAACTTCATCATTCTGCAGATCAGCAAGGCTCACTTCAAAAACACGACCCTTGAGGCCATCAGATGCAATTTCTATAAAACAAGAATCAATTGCGTTAACATTAGAAACCACATAAGCAAAGTCAAATCAGCAAAGATAATGCTCGTGCATTAAGCTTAGAAAATGAATGGTAAGTTATAAAAACCTTAACTTTTGTTAAACAAATTGATACGTACACCAATGACTAACAGTGCTTATTAGAAGCTCAAAATTAATGCACATTTTACTAGTAATTATAAAAACAGCACCTTGCTTCTACAAGTGGTGTACGAGAAACAAGCCCCAAAGGGGCTGAGGCTTCAAACAAGAGCTGACATTTCTTTCATGTATCCCACTGCACAATCAACAGACCATACATACAGGTCTCAATTAAAAAAAAAAAAATACAAAGAATAAGATACTCACTGGTTCCTTGCGTTCTCGTGACTAGTGTTTTCCCAACATTTCTTATATTGAACATAGCTGGTGCTTTCACGTCATACCAATCTTTCTTAGAAAATGGATCAACCCTGGATTTTAAAAAATGCGTTAAGTTTGAGGGCAGATCGCGTTATTTTTA
This sequence comes from Camelus ferus, assembly GCF_009834535.1. NCBI lineage: Eukaryota > Metazoa > Chordata > Mammalia > Artiodactyla > Camelidae > Camelus > Camelus ferus. The sequence goes on along the minus strand of NC_045697.1, from coordinate 107,455,558 downwards.
ACTTCCCTCATCTTAATTACATTAAATAGCAAACTGGAATGTAGACATTGGTGAAAACTAGTCCTCTTAGTGAGGCGAGCGGCGCATAGGTAAATCTAGCCCATCCCACTGTATTTCACACTGTGCAGATCTGACACCTCGGTAAATACGTCATGACACCTAAGTACTCTTCACCCCATCGGTCCTTCCACACCAGCAGCAGTGCCTCCAAACAACGTGCACATCTCTTCAACTTTACTGGTACGTGAGGACACACACTGGCACCCCGGGCTCTTCGGGGTCTCGTGCTAGCCTACTAGGAGCTCCCGTGTCCCACCCGGCCCAAGCAGGGGAGGAGTGCAGGGTTCCGTGTGGACAAGAAAAGCGCCTCTCACATCTCCAGCTCCTGGGGTGGCATCAATTACCCGTGCAATTTACGAGACCCGTGAGCCCACAACACGGAACACGCTAGTCTTGAGTCGCGGGGGCAATCAGACTCAAAAGAGGTGCGACTAAGGCCCAGAAAGCCAAGGGGAGAGCAGCCGGTCTGCCGCAAGGCAGCAACCAGATCCGCCAGGCCGCGGTTCGGGGTTTACCAACCCGGCACGGCCCGCGCAATCCAACCAACATCCTCGCCATCCGGCTCACACCGCGGTCCAGAACCCGCCCGCCGACTCCAACAGCGCCCCAAAGAGCAGGGGCCGCAAACAGTCACCACTTACACTTTCTTCTTGGCTCCCTTTTTGCCGCCTTTCGTCAGGCGCTTGTTCTTGCCAACCGCCATGGTGCTGCTCAGGGAGCCAAAAGGGCGGAAGTGTAACTCGCGCGAGAACTTAGGCGTTCGGGGACGGACGCGCCGTCTACGTGACCTTCGATCTTACGTTCTTCCGGCCTCACGAATATCGCGACAACAGAGAGAGGCACGCCTCAGACTGTAGCTGCGACAGCGCCCTCACGTGTGGGGAGGCTGCGCAGCAACCTGCGGGCCTCTGGCCGGGAAGCCGCGCTTAGGAGGTGCGGCTGTGGTGGTTTCTGCGGCTCTGACGCCCGGAAGTAAATTTCCGCGGAAGAGGACGCGCACTCGACGTCCTTCAAAGCCGAACTCACCGTCTCACGTTCGCGCCTGTTTCTTCTCAAAAGCGTGGGATTTGGGACAAGACAGCGAGTCTAGGTTCATATGCTAGTTTCAGTAATATTTAGCCTCGTGACCTGTCAGTGCTTCAGTTTCCGTATCTGAAATGGAGGCAGTAATGTGTTCTATCTCGTAAGATTGTTAGCAGGGTTCAGTCAGTTTAACTGAGGGGATGCTGGTCATGTTCTGCTTGTTCATACGGGCGCTGGTTAGCGGGGCACGTTCGCTTTGTGAACACCCGTCAAGCTGTGCACTTAATTTGTGTACTTTTCTATAAATGTCTTATACATTGATAAAAAGGGGTTTTGGTTTTGTTTTTTTTAATGGAATGAGTTCTACTCACTGTTTCCCTGAGGGACTAGGGTTCGCGTGTTGCCAGATACTTTGATTTTTCAAGAAAAGATGTTTTGTTTTTTCAATTATAGGGGATAACGAAATACACATCCCAGCTAGCGGTGGCCTGCTGGCTTCAAGTGTGCAGTCCCTGGAATGCTGGCCCACACAGGCTTGGTACTCAGACAGTGGTATGTTGAGTTTCCTTCTCCAACTTCCCCTCTGGGGAAAAACCCTGTACCTGAGCCAGAAACCTGCTCCCACAAGCCTTGAAGTCCTCCCAAGCCTCCAGCCCTTACCTCCGACTACCCTCACTTTCTAAAACAATCCTCCTAAATCTCCAGCCCTGTCCTGAAATCTTTCAAGACTTCCATTAATCTCAGTTGTTTGCAGGATCAAGTCAAAGGTCTTATTTCACGACAATGTAATTACACCAAACACTAGTACTGAACTGTTCACTGAAAAACGGTTAAAGTGGTACATTTTATGGTATGTATATTTTATCACAATTATATTTTTTAAAAATGGAAGTCCTAAGCTGAGCCCACAAAACCCTTTTTATCTCGAGTTCCTCACCTCCGTTTACATCCTCACCATGTCTCAGTCTTTAGTGGATGCCTCAACTCTGGTCGTTTAGAACTATGTAAAATTCCTTGGACTAGGTTTTCTCTTATCTCCATTCCTTTTCCCTCATCAGCAGGCAAATAACTGCATTTTCAAGACAACTCAGCTTCATTTCTTCTTTCACTAAGAGATTGATTCCCCAGACAAACAGGCTTTCCCTCAGACCTGCTCCCAGAAGACCTGGCACTACTTCACTTGTTAGAACTATTGATTCAGCTTGTCCCTTTCTTACTGTAAGGAGGGCACACAATGCAGTCATTTTCCTATTTGTGCTCTTTTTTTAGCACCTGGTGGGCCGTCAAAATATCTGTTGGATGAATAAGTAATAGTAGACAACGTTGGTGGTGTTCCCAGTCTTTTGAACTTTGTAGGTCAGCCCATATTTTTCACAATAATTTTGGGAACCAACGTGACTGCAAGTTTAAAATTCCACCAATCTATAAAACAAAACCAAAAACAACTGCCATTTTCTATCAGCATCATTTCATTTTAAAATATTATTTTGACTCCCAAAATTTAAAAAGACATATCCTTTGAAAAGACAGCCCTTTTAATTTAAATCAATGTTATGAAAAATTCTATAGACCTTACTTTGCTTGTCTCATCGCAGATTAGTGAATACTAGTGACCAGTGGAAATCAGTCAGTCCTTCCAAATGTAATATATATATTTATTTTTTAAGAATAGAAAGGAGTTTATTAGGGGTACACTGTCGTAGGCAACAGCAAGCCACACATGTGAGGGGTGCCTGTGTGAGCCCTTACAAATATAATACTGAGTCTAGTAAACTCTGTATTGATTCTATGCCTATCGTAACCTTGACTAAGTTAACCTAGATAGCAGTTCACTAGCTTAAACTTTTCCCAATGGAAAATGTTATAGACCGCCCAGGCTACCTACTCTAGAATGAAAACTGAGCTTGCATTCTTCCTAGTCTGACTCCTATTTCTGCCCAAAAGTGAAAGCCACCCGGGAGGCATTATTGAAGTCAACTGCATCTAGTTTATTCTGGAGACACCAGCACCTAAGGGATTTGTCAGAGGTATGGATTTCACTCTTCAAATTTGTATTGTAATGAAAGCTTTTAAAATAAAATTATATTTCCCTGACACATTAAATGATGCAATCATCAGTTTTAGTTAAATTAAACAAAAAGACAGCATGGGAGGTACAAAATCAGTTTATTGGGTCTCAACCATCTAAGAATCTCAAAATTCAGATAGAATAAAATGGAAGAGAAAAATATCAGAATACAGCAAACCTAGTAAGGTGTCAATATTATTTTATTAATTTTCTTTCCATCTGTGACTCATCTATTAAATCTATCCAATGATTTTTTTTGAATTTTGAATACTGTTGTTTATTTCTGAAAGTTCTATTTAGTTCTTTTTCAGTTTTTGCCACCTAAAATTTTTTTTATTGATATAACATTGGTTTATAATGTTGTATATGTTTCATGTGTTCAATTTATGTCATTTTGTAGTTCCTTATTCTTTCAGATATCCTCAATATAGATGTAAACCCAGGAAGCATAATTGTGATTGGCATCTGAAGGGGCTAGGCAGTCTTGTAAGAGTGAGCCCGTAACCTGTCCGCCTAGCGCTGTCTAGCTAGCTATGGGGAGATAGTGTCAGAATTGAGTTGAATTGTAAGACACCTAGTTTATGTCCAAGAATTGCTTCTTGGTGTGGGAACGCACCCCTCCACACACATGTTGGAACGGGTTCCAGAATTGTTTTAACATCGTTTTCTCCCAGTCTGTAAACACCCCTGATCTTACTTCCTTGTCTTCTCAGCTGCACCCCGTGGTGGTTCATCTGAACAACATACTTTTTCACTGAAGCTCTGTACTTCCTTGTAGCCTGAGCCTTGTCTGAAAACTCTAAGCCTAGAGCAGTGTGCGGTTTACCTTCTGTGGTGGTATTTCCCCCAGTTTTTCACTCCACCCTGTACCTGTGACCTTGTGTTGTCCCTTCTCACGTTGACTGTGGGCTTGATAGCGTGACTTGCTTTAGTCCAGGGACGTTAGCGACTATGACTTCAGCAATGGCTTAAAAAATGCTGGCATACATGGGGTTTGCTCTTTCTGCTCTTTAAAACACTGAGCCCACTTAGCTAAGAAGCCTGAGCTAGCTTACTGGAGAATGAGAGATCATTTGAAGCAGAAATAACTAGTCCCAGCCGACGTCTCCCCAGAACAACCAGCCTCCCAACCATCAGGTGTTTGAATAAGGCCATCCCAGATGATTTTAGTCCAACTGAGCTGGCCCAGAACAGAAGAACCACCCAGCTGACACCTAGCATCACGACAGATAATAAATGCTCATTGTTTTAAGTCATTCAGTGTTGGGAGAATTTGATTTGCAGCAAAAACTAACATGCATTTTCTCTTCCCTTCCATCTACCCTCATGGCATGGTTAGAGAAAACCACATATTTCAGACTCAAACTATTAGAAATTAACGGTGTCACATCTCAGCTGGGTCTTGGGTCTCTGACGATCCTTTTACCTGTCAGCTCCCCTTCCTCTTTCTCTCCATGTCTGACTATTCCAGTCCTTCACCGTGCTTCTCCTGTCCCTAACTCAGCCTAACCCCCATCACTTTTAAAAAGAAAATGATGTAATTCAGATAACATAGGGGCTTTCAGGTTGCAGTCAGGACTCTGGGGGTTTTTCTGTGTGGGATGAGAAGCCCTTGGAAGATTTTGAGCAGCAGTGTGACACTGGCTGCTGTGTGGAGAGCTCAGTGTGGTAGAGCAAGAGTAGAATCAAGGAGAAGTTAAAACCAGGTAACGGCAGCTCGGTCTAGGGAAGTAGGGAGGACGTGTGGCGGGTGGAGAGCTGTGGAAACAGGACACCACTGATGGAGACTAAGATGCAGATAACATCCTCTGGGCATGTGAAGTGCAGGTGCCCTAGGTGGAAGGACGTAGTGGAAATTCTGGTTATGTTTTGAGGATAGGAGCCAAAAAGATTTGCTGATGAATAGGTATGGGAAGAGAAAGAGGAATCAAGGATAATCACATTTGATTATAATGATTTTTGTTTTTTAATTGATGCTTCCCTACCCCATCCCCTCCTGGGAAGAAGGCAGAGACTGTCCTAAACATCTCTCTTTGTATGCTAGTCTTGAATGACTTGTATGGCACATTTTCTTTGGAAATTTGTCTTTTCTCCTTTCATTTCTATTTAGAAAGTGAAAATAGTATATAGCAGTGAGTTCTCCTCGTAGAGGTGTCCCAGGTGGGATTAGGAAAATGTGCTCTATTTCCTTGGGTGATCAGAATAGTACCGGTCAGCAAACTATTATCAGTTGGCAAAGAGATAAAGAGCTTTTGACAGAATGAAATCAGTTACGTCACTGAACACACTGTTAAGTTCAGGTGACTGTTTTTTTCCGTAGTGAAACTTTGTTAAGGAAGTAGTACGCTGATTTGCATTCTGGCTTAAGCTCCTTATCTTGTTGCCAGTTGGCACCGTTTCCTGCACCACAACAGAGGATCAGCTGGATTGGCTGAGAGCTGCAGAATGTCTTATTGGGCATGCCAGACACATTAAAGACCTGGAAAATACCTTCCAGTACCAAGATGCTCTTCCGAGTTGTATAGGGAAGATGATGTATCTGAAAATGAGCAAATAAAGTTTTTGAAAGGACTTTACAAGTTTAAAGGCCACAAGATGCAGTGGAAAGAACATGGATTTTGAAGTCAGTCCTGGTTTTACATCATTGCTCTGCCACCTACTATGTGACCTTATATTGTCTTTGTTTTTTCACTGGCAAGTGGGAAAAATACTTACCTCCTGCGGTTACTGTGAAGTTCAAATGACACAGTATACATTAGAAGCCTAGCACAGGGATTAGCACATAGTGGGACTCAGTAACTGTTAACGCTCCTTTTCTCTGTCTCTCCAAAATAAATGTCACATTTATTATCTATCTTTTCCTCAGCTGCCCACTCACACTCACGTCAACACCTCTCTACCCTCAACCTTGTTAAATTTCAAGTGTTGCTCCTGCTGGAGTCGCTTCCCCTGCCTAACTCAGCCTGTGTGGTTTGGCATGGATGGCAGATAGGAAGAAGGAACTTATCCAGGAAGCAGAGCAAGAGAGTTGAGAAGGACAGCTGACATTAAATCTGTACACGGTGATACTAGTGTCATCACAGAAGTACAGTAGGACGACAGTCAAACAGGGTTCCTCATTACCATTGCTGTCACTAAGAACAGCACACGTCCTAGGGACACTCACATTTTTTTGTACCCGCACAGCTGTTGTTACTGGCTTTAGGTGGGAATTGAAACCACTTCCCTCACACTGTAAGACTGCAAGTAGTGGGACTTTTCTTTGGGACGTCAGCATCTCACAAAGTGAAAACCTAGCATGGAGTCTAGTATTGTCACCATTTGGTATCATGTAGATCTGAGGTCAGTCTCACCTTATCACATAGCAGTTTAACTTCAGGAAAGTTTTTAATCTTTCTGAACTTGTTAGTTGGAACAACTTATTAGTTGGAAGTTGAGTTCAAGGCTGCCATGTTGCACAGCTCCAGGGAGTACCACTCTTGTAGCTTGCACAGGGAGATAAGCAACAACTTGATTCAGGAATCATAACAGGACTTCAAAAATAGTGGCATATACAAGGTGAAAATTATTTCTTACTTACGTGACAGTCCAAGCAGTATACAGTCCAGGGCTGATGCATCAGCTGCATGCTACTGGGGACTTAGATTTCAAAGGTTTCATCACTCTGATTATTCTGCCATCTACATGTTACTTTCATTTGTGTGGCGCAAATGAAAAGTTAACATTTAATCCAGCAGGGAGAGGAAAAAGCAAAGAGGAAGGCATATTCCTTTACTTGCATAATACCATATACAAGTTCCACACATCCACTCTGCTCGTATAACTTTGACATACTTAGCTGTAGGAGGGGCTGGGAGATGTAGACCTTAGCTAGATAGCCATGTGCCCAAGCATTCTATTACTTTTCAAAAAGGGAAGAATGGATATTTAGGAATAATTTGTCTCTATCCGCCTTACTTGTAAATTACTTTTGAAAATTAAGTGCATGGAAAGTGATGCAAAGTAGGTGTTCAAAAAAAAGATTGTTTCTTTTTTGCTATTCCTCTCACCCTTATACCCCAAAAGGGACATTATTTCCAACAGCTACTCATTAACAATACATTTACAAGCATAAATAAGAATTATATAGACTTCATTTTTTTCTTAACTGGATAACCATTCTCTATTAAAATATGGAGTACAATCATGAATACATGAAAGATGCTGCAGATATAAAAGGCTTGGAATCAGGGAGCACCAGAAAGAACCTCGAATGGGCTGATTTTGATCATGAACTTGGTTCATAAGAACTGAGTGGGCTAGTGGAAGTGATGGTAAGCAAATTTATGTGAACAGTTCAAGGGGTCCCAACATAGGGTTCGAATGACAGAGAGTTGCTTTGAACTGTCGCTTAAGGGATAAACCAGTGGTCCAGGAAAGAAAGGATTTTAGTTCTGGAGGGAATTTAGTCTGGGCCTAGGTGGAAATATTTTTGCCTAACAGGAGAGAATAGGTCAAAAATAGAGAAAGGTGCTTTTGACAAGAGAGGAGTAAATAAAGAGTAATTTTTTTAAGTGCATTTACTTAAAAAAAGTGTATATTTATTTCATTCATTAGTGGTAGGTATTATGAAATCAGGGCATATAAAACATAAGCTGCCCTCAAGAATCTTATGGTCTAATATACTAAGGAGCTTGAGTGACGTAGTCCTGTACACTTACATCTGCCCTGATCAGTATATGACACATTCAAATGGTACAGTAAAACAGCAATATATGTACCACCATAAAGTCAAATTAAATTATGGAGACTTTAAAAAGATTGTGCATAATAATATATCCACATATACACTTCCTACCCTCAGCTCCTGAAATCTGTATTGCAAATAGCATGGATACCCTCTTAAATAGGATCTCTGCAGTAATGTTCATTATAACAAGATTTTTACTTGTAAATCAGATATTTATTCATCCAATAGTATTATTTAGATACATAGTGTGACCTTTATCCTCTCAGTATATTCTTTATTTTGAGAACTTCTCAAAAACTGTGATAACTATGTAATTTGCAATTAACTGACATGACTTCAATTCCAGCTTCCCCACCAACTAGTCCTGTAATCACAGGCAAGTCACTTAATCCCTCTGAGCTTTAGGTCCCTGCAAAATGGAGATAGTAATGCCTGCCCTACCTGCCTCACAGGATTATTGCCATGCTCTCAGGAAAAGCAAAAACTACAGAGAAACAATAATTTTTTTTAATTGCTACAATTTCAGGCCTTGACTGTACATCAACATCCAGTATAGTATTTAAATTGCCACCTAATTTTTCTGGACATCTTGAAAGATGAGCTTAGACTGAATTTCTCTTTTTCTCTGCCAACCTACCACACAACCTCATGTTTTCTATTCCTATTTCTGTTTCTGCATTTTTCCTTCTCAATAATTGCTAAAATGAGAAGTGGTTTAAGTTATTTAAGCTGCTGGTAATTACACTGACAATATGGGTAAAACAGGTAGAAGCTTCTTTTTAAACCTTTCTTTTTAATTAATCAACTTATTTATTTGAAGTATAGTTAGTTACAGTGTGTCAATTTCTGATGTACAGCATAATGTCCCAGTTTGCATATATATACATATGTTCATTATCATATTCTTTTTCATTAAAGGCTATTACAAGATATAGAATATAGTTCCATGTGCTAAACAGAATAAATTTGTTTTTTATCTGTTTTTATACATAGTGGTTAACATTTGCAAATCTCAAACTCCCAAATTTATTCCTTCCCACCCCTTTTCCCCTGAAGCTTTTGTTATGTTATGGTAGTGAGAAAGAAAATTAATATTGTGGAAGTCCTATTCTGGTAGTAGAATTATTTACATTATCTCAATTAATCTCTTACAGTCTTCACAACAACAAGGTAAGACAGGATTATTAAATAAGAAAACAAAACCCAGTGGTTTAGTGACTTGCCCCAAATCACACAGCTGTAAACATTAAGCTGGGATCCAAACCCAACTTTGAGCACAGAGATCAATTTTTTTCCTCTAACAAATTCCCAGATGATGTTGCCTCTCCTGGTCTTGCTCCACATTTTAAGAACCACTGGGCAAGGCTCTGCTGTATTCATCACCTAGTATCAAAGATACTGTATTCAACATTGGGTTGGAAACTCAGCCTATATTGCCTAGGGAACAACTCAGGTTACCCCTCTTGAAACACACACACACACACACACACACACACACACACACACACACACACACTGCTTTTTAGTTTATGCTCTAAAAAATAGTTAGAAGAACGAAAAACATGAGACATACAGAAAACAAAAATGGCAAATGTAAATGCAGTCCAATAACATTACATTTGAATGGATTAACCAATCCAGTCAAAAGGCAGACATTATCGGACTGGATTTTTACAAAAGATTCAACACTATACTGCCTACAGGAGATACACTTTATATTAAAAAAATACAAATAAATTGAAAATAAAGGAATGGAAAAGGATATATCATGCAAACAGCAAAAGAAACTAGAGTCACTAATATTATACAAAATAGACTTAACAGCTTAGCAAAAAATGTTATTAGAGATGGAGGGGTATTTCATAATGATAAAAGAGTCAATCTATTAGAAAGCTATAAAAATTGTAAACTTACATGCATCCAACAACAGACCATCAAAATACATAAGGCAAAAACTTACAGAAATGAAAAGAAAAATATTTCTACAATAATAATTGGATACTTCTATATTCTATTTTCAAAAACAGCTAGAACAACTGGATAGAAGAGCAATAAAGAAATAGATGACTTGAACAATGCTACAAACCAACTAGATCTAATAGATGTCTATAGAGCACTCCACCCAACAACAGCAAAATGCAGTCTTCTTAAATACACATGGGAGATTCTCCAGGACAGACTATACGCTAAGCCATAAAACAAACCTCAGTACATTTCAGAGGAGAGAAATAGTATAAAGTATGTTCTCCAACAAATAAAGGAGTGAAATTAGAAATCAATAACAGAAGGAATTGGGGAAACTCACAAGTATGTTGAAATTAAACAACACACTCATGAATACGCAAAGAGTCAAAGAAGAAAGCAAAAGAGAAATTAGAAAACACTTTGAGATGAATGAAAATGAAAGCACAACACGTCCAAACTTACAGAGTTAGCGAAAGCAACACTTACGAGATAATTTAATCACCAAAATGCCCGTATTAAAGGAGAAGAAAGATCTCTAATCAGTAGCTTAACCTTCTACCTTAAGGAAAGCAACTAAAAGGAAGAGCAAACTAAATCTTAGGCAAGTAAGGAAGGAAATAATAAAGATTAGGGAGGAAATTAATGACATGGAGCATAGAAAAATAGAGAAAATAAATAGAAACAAAAGTTAATCCTTTAACAAGATCAACAAAACTGGCAAACCTTTAGCCAGGACTGACCAAGAAAAAAAATTTTTTAAGACTCAAATTACTTGAATCAGAAATGAAATATTATTGCTGGCCTTACAGAAATAAAAAGATTATAATGGAATGCTATGAACAATTGTATGCCAATAAATTAGATAAATTAGATAACTTAGATGAAATGAACAGATTCCTATAAAGACACTACCAAAACTGACTCAAGAAGAAATAGGCAGTCTTAACAGACCCATAACAAACATTGAATTAGTAATAAAAAGTCTACCCACAAAGAAAAGTCAAGGCCCAGATGGCTTCACTGGTGAATTCTACCAGACATTTAAAGAAGAATTAATACCAGTTTATTGCAAAAAATAGAGGATATGGGAACACTTTCCAAGTCATCCTATAAGGGCATAAGTACCCTGATAACAAAACTAGGCAAAGCTATCACAGAAAGAAAACTAAAACTCACTATCTCTTATGAATATGAATGCAAAAGTCCTCATCAGAATACTAGCAAGTCAAACTTGGTAACATATAAAAGAATTATACACCATGACCAAATGGGTTATATTTCAGGAAGGTAAAATTGGTGTAATATCCCCAGGTTAATACATGTAATACACCATATCAACAGAATTAAAAGCAAAAACCAAAATGAAAAGACAACCTATGAACTGGGAGAAAATATTTGTGAATGATGTGACCATCAAGGGCTTAATTTCCAAAATACACAAATAGCTTATACAACTCAATAACAAAAAACAAATGACCCAATCAAAAAATGGGCAGAGGACCTGAATAGACATTTCTTTAAAGACATACAGATGGCCAGCAGGCACATGAAAAGATGCTCAGAATCGCTAACTATTAGAGGAATGCAAATCAAAATGTCAATGAGGTATACCTCACACCAGTCAGAATGGCCATCATCAAAAAAAGTCTACAAATAATAAATGCTGGAGAAGGTATAGAAAAAAGGGAACCCTCCTACACTGTTGATGAGAATGTAAATTGGTATAGCCACTATGGATAACAGTATAGATGTTCCTTAAAAAACTAAAAACAGAGTTATCATATGATCCAGCAATCCCACTCCTGGGTGTATATCTGGAGAAAACTCTAATTGGAAAAGATACATGCACCCCAGTGTTCACAGTGGCACTATTTACAATATCCAAGACATGGAAGCAACCTAAGTGTCTATCAATAGATGAATAGATAAAGATGTAGTATATATATATATATATATATATATATATATATATATATATATATATATATATATATCACAGAATATTACTCAGCCATGAAAAAAGAATTAAATAATACCCTTTGCAGCAACATGAATGGACCTAGAAATTATCATATTAAGTGAAGTAAGTCAGACAGAAAGACAAATATCATATGTTATCACTTATATGTGGAAACTAGAAAAATACAAATGAACCTCTTTATAAAACAGAAATAAACTCACAGACATAGAAAACGAATTTATGGTTACCAAAGGGGAAAGGAGGGGAGGGATAAATCAGGAGTTTGGGATTTGCAGATACTAACTACTATATATAACAAAGATAAACCACAAGGACCTACTGTACAGCACAGGGAACTATACTCAATATCTTGTAATAACCTATAATGGAGAAGAATCTGGAAAAGAATATACACACACACACACACACACACACATATATATATGTAAAATGGAATCACTTTTGCTATACAACTGAAACTAACACAATATTATAAGTCAACTATATGTCAATTTAAAAAGAAAGATACTAGGTTCTAAGCCCTTACAATTTGATGAGTCCAATCTCAAAAAATTACTAGGCTTGTTCAGGAGATGGTGGCAGTGAAAGTAGAGAGGAGGGAATGGATTCTACAGATGATTCTGTGATGGTATCTCCATAGAATTTGTTGCTAGAAGACTGACAGACTGCTAGAACTCTACTGTGGAGGAATAACCGTAGGGTTCTGAGTATGAAAAAAATGACCTGATCTTTCTTCATACCCAGATGTACCATATACCATTTCTTTCTGAAGATAAAGTTTAAGTATACAATTAGGGGGAAAAAAGACAAAACAGAAACAGACTCATAGCATAGAAAACAAATTATGTTTATCAAAGGGAAAGGGAGATGGAAGGATAAATTGGGAGTAGGCAATTAACAGATGCATACTATGATATATAAAATAGATAACAAGGATTTATGGTATAGCATAGGGAACTATATTCAATATCTTGTAATTATAATGGAAATGAATTGAAAAAAAATATATATATATATATATATGTAAAACTGAATCACTTTGCTGTACACCTGAATCTAACACAATATTGTAAATCAGTTATACTTTAATTTGTTTATTTTGGGGGGGTAATTAGGTATATTTATTGAATGGAGGTACTGGGGCTTGAACTCAGGACCTCATGCATCCTAAGCATGCACTCTACTACTGAGCTATCCCATCCCCTCTGTACTTTAATTTAAAAAAAGCAAAAACTACATGATCATCTCAATACATGCAGAAAAAGCCTTGACAAAGTCCAACAGCTTTTCATGATAGAAACAAACAGGAATAGAGAGGAAATACCTCAGCCTGATAAAGAGCACCCATGAAAAGCCCACAGCCAAGAGTATACTTAAAGGTAAAAGACTGTATGATTCCCCTCAAAGTTCAGAAATAAGACAAGGAAGTCCATTCTTGCTACTTCTACTCAATATTATGCTAGAGGGTCTAGCAGGGGAATTAGGCAAGAAAAAGAAATGAAAAGAATTAAGATTGGAAAGGAAGAAGTAAAGCCATATTCACAAATGACATGATCTTATATAGAGAAAATCAAGTGAAAAGCGCACACACACACACACACACACACACATACACACACAATGAGAAGCAGCACTATTTACAATAGCCAAGGCAGGGAAACAACCTAAATGTCCATTGACAGATGACTGGATAAAGAAGTTGTGGTATATTTATACAATGGAATACTACTCAGTCAGAAAAAAGAATAAAATAATGCCATTTGCAGCAACATGGATAGCCCTGGAGAATGTGATTCTAAATGACATAAGCCAGAAAGAGAAAGAAAAATACCGTAAGATATCACTCATATGTGGAATCTAAAAAAAAAAAAAGACAAACGAACTTATATATAAAACAGAAACAGACTCACAGACATAGAAAACAAACTTATGGTTACCAGTGGGAAAGGGGGTGGGAAGAGATAAACTGGGAGTTCAAGATTTGCAGATACTAACTGGTATATATAAAATAGATAAACAAATTTATACTGTATAGCACAGGGAACTATATTTGATATCTTATAGTAGCTTACAGTGAAAAAGAATATGAAAACGAATATATGTATATTCATGTAAAACTGAAGCACTATGCTGTACACCAGAAATTGATACAACACCGTAAACTGACTATACCTCAAAAAAAAATTAAAGCTGTTACACTAATACAGTTATGTTGCAGAATGCAAGATTGATATACAAGAATCAATATTTTTATACATTAGCGGTGATCTGTCAGAAAATGAAATTAAGAAACAATTCTACTTACAATGGCATCAAAAAGAATAAAATGCTTAGGAATAAATTTAATAAAAGAAGTACAAAATAAATACATAAATAGAAATAAACCCATGTGTCTATGGTCAACTGATTTTCAAAATGATTACCAAGACCATTCAGTGGGGAAAGAATAGTCTTTTCAGTAAATGATGCTGGGATAACTGGATAGTCACATGTGAAGGAATGAAGTTGGATCCTTATCTAATACCATATATAAAAATTAACTAAAAATAGATCAAAAATCTAAATTTAATAGCTAAATTTGTACAACAGAAAATAATTGAAGTAAGTCCTCTTGACCTCAAATTTGACAATAGATTCTTAGTTGTGGCACCAAAAGTATGAACCAAAATGAAAAATAGACAAATTGGGTTTCATCAAAATTAAAAAATTTTCTGCTTCAAATGACACTATTAGTAAAGTGAAAAAATAATCCACTGAATGGGAGAAAACATTTGCAAATCATATATTTGATAAGGGAATTGTATCTAGAATATATAGAAACTATCAACTCAGTATTAAAGACTGATAATCCAATTAAAAATGGACAAAGGATCTGAGTAGACATTTCTCCAAAGAAGATATACAAATGGCCAAAAGAAGCATATGTAAAACTGAATTACATTGATAGTTATTAGGGAAATGCAAATCAAAATCACCATGAGATAATACTTCACATCCACTAGGATGGTAGTAATCAAAAAGTCAGATAATAACAAATATTGGTGAGGATGCTGAGAAATCAGAACATTTTTACACTCACTGCTGGTAGGAATGTAAAATGGTGCAGTCACTTTGCAAAACAGATTGGCAGCTTTTCAAACTGTTAGAGTTTCCATATGATCTGGCAATTCCACTCCTGGGTATATAACCTAAAGAACTGAAAGCCAAAACTTGCTCACAAATATTCATAGCAGCACTGTTCACAATAGCCAAAAGGTGGGAATGACCCAAATGTACATCAACAGATAAATGGAGAAACAAAAGATGGTATATCCATGCAGTAGAATATTATTCATCCAACAAAAAAGAATGGTACATGCTACAACATAGAGAATCTTGTAAATATTTTGCTAAGCAAAAGAATCCAGACACAAAAGGCCAAATATGATTCCATTTATTGAAATAACCAGAGCTGGCAAATCCTTAAAGATGTAGAACTGATTAGTGATTCCCCAGGGCTGGGGGCAAGGGGAGAGAGAAATGAGGAATGACTGATAATGGGTACAAAATTTCCTTTCAGGATGGTAAAAATATCCAGGAACTAGATAGTGGTGATGGTTGCATAACATTGCGAATACACTAAATGTCACTAACGGTTCATTTTTTTAGTATATTTTCCCACAATAACAATGATGAAAACAAAACCCATTTACCTGCCATCCAGTTTAAGAAATAAAACATTTCTAATAAAAAAATGCTAACTTGGGGAGGGTATAGCTCAGTGGTAGAGCATGTGCTTAGCATGCTCGAGGTCCTGGGTTCAATCCCAGTACCTCCATTAAAATAAATAGATAAACAAATTACCCCCTCCAAATACAAAATAACAAAACAAAACCAAAAAGAAAGCAAACTGACTTCAACAATAAAAATGGATTTTTAAATGTTTTTAAACAACTGTCAAAAAAATTAATCAGCCACTCTAAGAAAGAAAGAAATGGAAAATTTCATTTGAGTCAGGTTGAGGATTACAACCTGGAAATAGCCTCTCAAAAGCTCTGAGAACTGTCCCGCCTGTTAAAGGCCAAAACAGTTATGTGAGCTTTTTTGAGACAGAGAGGGCTGTACGCTAATTGGCAGTTTACACAATCCAAATCTGCAAGTACCAAGTGGTGGGTCACTGTGACCTCTTATAAGATCAAAAAGGAATGTTATCTTTTAAAGAGTTGTCTTGTAGATATTAGGAGAATGTTGCTCTTCGTGGTTGAGCAGGTATTTCTGCCGATTGAGGGAGGTTTGGTCGATGCAAAATGCAGATACACAACGCACAGGAGAGTGGAAAGAGGCCAAACATAAAGATGTTTACTTAAAATTTTTCTTGTCCTGCCATAGAATATGAATTTTATTTCACAAAACAAAAGCAAATTAGAAACTTTTCCTGCTTATAGTATGCCAAATACCAAAATACACAGTTTAGAGTTGGCTGTAGTAGGTTAACGGGGAGCCAAGGTAATTTATTGAGCAATGAAGTGACGCATTCAGAACTGTGCTTTAGGAAATCCATCTGGCATCACAAGCTTCACTGGAGAGAGATGGACTGAGGCACGAGGCCTCTTAGTGGTCTTGAGCCCCTTGAGGTTCTAAATTGGGCATGGTGGGAATGGAAAGAAACATAAAAGCCTGTATTTGCCCTTCTGTCTTTTATAGATCTACTGCACCTACAACCAGACTTCTGTTACAGCAAGAGTTAGCAGACCAGACTATACATAGCAGCATCCTTCTAGATACAGGCATATCTAGAGTTTCCCCAAACAAAACATCAGGCCAGGAAATAGCAGGCAGCCTAGGACTTTTTGTTGTTGTTAAGCAAGGAGTTGACAGTGTTTGGTTTTTTTAGTCTATATCCAACTGGCCTCAGATAAGCAGCAACTGCCGTGTCCTGATCATTGTTTAGGTGAATCATACATATTTTCTCATTAGCTCACCTAATCCTCTTTACAGATTTGTGAAGTGAGTACTACTTAGGTCCAACTTATGGATGGGTAAGCTGGGGTTCAGAGAGAATAAGAAATCTGTCCTTGAAGGTGAGGTGGGTTGGACTTCACACCTATCTCCAAAGCCTGTGTTCTCAAGAAGGAAAAAAAAAAAAGTTGAAATTGAGAAGCATGGTGTTTTTGATGCTCTAATCATGTGTCTCTTCTTTCAGAAGGGTCAGGGTAAACTTAACTGGCTTTCGGGAAGTTTGAACGTATTCATTTTAGTCAGTCCTTTGGGAACTCACAAAAAGATTTCTTTATGTACATCCCTTCCAAGATTTTAAGCTGTTGCATTATCATCTCAGAAAGATAAAGCCGCAGGGCAAGGTCACACTCCTGAGGTTAGGGGTGAGAGCCCAAGGAGCTGGCCTTTTCCAGAGAGGAGGTGGGGCCTAGACGTCCAGGAGGGGGAACTGCAGGTATTTGGCTGGGAGTTACTCTATTATAGTTTTCTTGAGAATTTATTTTGAGGCCTTCCTGGGGGAAAAAAAAAAGGATGACCTCTGCAGCTGGGAGGCAGCCAGGCCTAGGCACCAAAGCTGAAGATGAGTCTTATCTTAGCAAAAATCATCTAGGCTCATGTTACGCTTGTTGTCCATTTGCCTATTGTCATCCCTCAGCCTTTCGTAAAATCTTACTTAAATGTTTCAGCTTGACTTAATTAAGCCACAGGGAGTTAAGAGAGGAGCTCTTTCTACCTTAGACCAGAGGTTACAGAATCAAAGTTGGGGATAAAGCAGCCCAGCACTTCTCACCATTGTCCACTGGTGGTCTCCTGCCCTCCACTGTCTGCTCTGGATGAGCAGAGATGGATTTGTATTAAGGGACCCAGGGGCTCCTTATCCATTTACCATAGCACAATGTTTTCCAAACTGCAGGTCAGACCCGTTAGTAGGTCATGGAATCAATTTAGTGAGTGTCAGTCAACACTTGTTTTTAAATGAAATGGAATACAACTAGAATGTACTTAGTTTAACTATTGTTTTATGAGTTTCTGTTTCAGTTTTTTAAAAATATAAAATGGTGTGTGTGTGTTGGGCCATCATGTAAAATGTAATTCTTCCTGTGCATTATGATCAGAAAAGTTTGAATACCACTGCTACAAGTAGATGTCTTAATGGAATCAATTAGAGTAAGTCAAGGGGGAAAAAAATGGGTCCTTACATTTTGTTGTATTTTTCTTTCACTTTAGGATTTGTACCCTCAGAGGTTTTTCCCTTTAACACATATAGAAAATAACCTTCCTTTAAAAAATTGGTTTGGGTGCTTTCATTCAGGAATTTTGCACTATTTAATAGCTTGCAACTCTGTCAACACTTTTGTTTGGCCTGCCAGGAATGAAAAAGCAAATCTGCTAGTGAATTTGGGTGCCTGGAAATAGTGATCTTTGGTGGGACTTGAACTTCTTGAACTTCTTTACTTCTTTTAAGAATGAAAGTTATAGACCCTTTCTGGTTGCGTCTGTGGCACAGTTCACCCAGGCCTGCTTGTGGACAGGGACACTGTGACTCTTCACTTGTCACCCCTGGATTGCTTGGTCTTTGCAGTCTTCATTGTGATGCTAGATAAGTGTCATTGTATAATTTAAATACCTGTCTTCCCAGGATCTAGACAGGTCACAGTGTCCCCTCTCACATCCCCTGCTCCCTTTAGTTCAATAATATTTATACCATTAATTCTAAACCTTAATCACACTGATTTACATGTGATTAAACTGTTTCACATGTGTGTGCTACCATTACTGTTAATTCATTTCTCTCCCAGGCAGTTTTCACCACTTTATAAATTTGGTTTACAAGTTTATCGGATTTCTGTTTCCTTCCAAACCATCACAGGAGGTCAGTAGTACCTCGGTTATGATTCATAGCTTGGGTGAAGAAAAATATTCTTTACCAAAACGATGTGCAAAAAAGATTAAGTAATATATCTCTAGTGGTATCTGTCAATAATTATAACTTATAATAACTTACAGACAATATAAGGGGAAACTGAGGAAATCCCAACAAAAGCAAAATATCAGTATAAATAGTGGCTCTGACATCAGTCCAGTCCAGATGACCAATCATGGTTATTCTATTCCCTTGTCAGTCATTGGATCCAGATTAGGCGTGTGACCACTTGTGCCAGTGTTCTTAGAAATACTTCCTCACTCCTAAGAGTGGTCTTCTTTCTCAAGATATTGGCTTGTCTGGGTTATGATGCCCCAAATTTTTGCTGTCATCTTTCCCTTGCCTGAGGACGAAACTGTTGTCTGAAGGATGACAGCGTGAAGGATGACAGATTAAAGGATAAAAAAGTCTTGGATCATTTGTGTTATTGTAATGCAATGGCATCTATCAACCTTGCCCTACCTCTGAACTTCCTTGTTGTATGACACAATATATTTCCTTATTGTTTGAATATTATTCACAGTGTGAATGGGTTTTATTAATTATTTGCAGCAAACCATTCTAATGATCTACTGAATGTCAGTGCCACTTGGTAACACTGATTTTCCCTGGATGCTGGTAAAATGCTTTATTCGACTCATCCTGATTTTCTAGCAAAGTTAGAGAATCCTCTGGGGAATATATTATACATGGCTCCAAATTTTAGAAATTCCCCCAGGTACCCAGCTCTCAATGTCTTGTCAGGATTAGTTTATGTCAAAAACTGCTCTTCTCTTCCTTTCAGCCTGGTACTCCACTGACCTCCACTGCAAACTCAGGCCATGTTTGAGAATTTAATTCTTTCCTTAACAGGAAGCATTTAAAAGTTCCCAGGTATTAAGATGCCATGCACTCTTTGTGCCATTATCTTACTTAAACTCTGCTTAAGTTCTGAACTCTTTTGATGGACTGCTTGACTAGAGTTCTGGCTCCAAATGGCCTTTCTTCTTGCCTGTTACTGACACACATTGAAGAGCTTACTTCCAAGTTTACCTTTACCAGCTCCCCTGTTGTTTAAATCTCCCTGCCTCCCTGAATTCCATACTCATTCCTTCTCTGACTTCCAGGGTCTTCAAGGTTCTTTAAAGCATGGTAAAATATATTTACAAGATGAAAATGAATAGCCCAAAGTACATTGGAGAAGTCTTTTAGCAGGAGTGACTACAATAGTGAATCGTAGTTTCTTATGCTCATTTTCCTTCTTAAGGAGAATTTATAAGCTGTTACCTTTGTATGCTCTGCGTGAACTATTGTAAAAGTTTCAGATGTGTATTAAATTTAGTTTTGTTAACTACCAAAGATTCCAGAGAGGAGAAATTAATCAGAAAAGTTTATTTCAAGAGCAACTTTTGTTAATTAAATATTATTAGTGATGATTCAGTATATCAAGTTAATAACTTCTGTGATACAGCTATATGTCATTTATAGGCACCAACCCATTAACTTGAGTAATCAATTCTGATTTTGCTTCAGTTCCACTTAGTCAGGTTTAGTGATAAGCAAAGACTTTTCTCTGGCTTGTGTTTATAAAATAGTTTCTTGAAATCTGCTTTATGTGCCTGTACACATGTGAAAAGAAGTCAAAATATATTACAGAGCCTTTTTTCTTATATATTAACCATGTGAAATTTAATTTCCTACCCATCAAAATATTCTTCCTTTTAATTAATTATCAATTAGGTTCTCTTATACTTTTCATAATGCACTCCTGAATTACTTTCCCACCTGCTATACAATTCTATGAAACTATTCATTATGTGTTAGGAAAACATTATTCTGGATCCAGATCTCCAAAGACTTTTTAAAAAAGCAATTTGTCATTGCTTTTTATTTAAAAAAATTTTGTGCTTCAAATGACACTATCAAGAAAGTAAAAAGACATCCCAAATAATGGGAGAAAATTTTTGTAAATCATAAATCTGATAAGGGATTTGTATCCAGAATATATAAAGAATTCTTACACTTAAAGACAAATAACCCAATTAAAATGGGCAAAGGATTCACATAGACATTTCTCTAAAGAAGATGCACAAATGACCAATAAGCACGTGAAAATACACTCAACATTAGTCATCATTAGGGAAATACAAATCAAAACCACAATGAGATACCACGTCACACCTACTAGAATAAATGGTTATAATAAAAGAGATAGACAATAACAAGTGTTGGTGAAGATTTTGAGAAATCAGAATCCTAATATATTGCTGACAGTATTGTAAAATGGTGCAGCCATTTGGGAAATCAGATTGACAATTCCTCGAATTATTAGATGAGTTATTATATGAGCTAGTAATTCTACTTCTAGGTATATATCCAAGAGAACCAAAAACGTGTCCACACAAAACTTGTCCACAAGTGTTCCTAGCAGCATTATTCATAAGAGCAAAAAAGTGGGAACAAACATATGCCTGTCAACTAATGAATGGATAAACTAAATGTGGTATTTCCACACACTGGAATATTACTGGGTCATGTTAGAGACTGAATCTTTGTGTCCACCCCTCGCAAACTGATAGGTTGAAGCCCTTATCCTCAGTGTGACAGTCTTAGGAAGTGGGGCCTTTGAGAGGTAATTAGATTTAGATGAAGTTGTGAGAGTAGAGCCCCCATGATGGGAGTAGTGTCCTTATAAGAAAACGAAGAGACACTAGAGCATGCTCTCTCCACTAAAGCTGGCTGATTGCAAGCCCAGGAAGAGGGCCTTCACCAAAAAGTAAATCTGCCAGCATCCTGATCTTGGACTTCACAGCTTCCAAAACTATGAAAATTAAGTGTCTGTTGTTTAAGGAACCCAGTCTATGGTATTTTGTTATGACACTCTGAAGTGACTAAGACAGGTTGCGAAATGGATGAAGTATTGATACAGGCTGCACATGGATGAACCTTGAAAACACTATGTTAAGTGAAAAAAGCCAGACACAAAAGGCCACAAGGTGTATGACATTTCCAGAACAGGTAAATTCACTGAGTTAAAAAATAGATTTGTGTTTGCCAGGTGTGTGGGGAGACAGAGAAACAAGAAGTAACTGCTAATGAATATGGGATTTCTTTTAGGGGGTGATAAAAAGGTTCTCAAATTAGGTAATGATGATGGTCCATAACTCTGAGTATACTAAAATTACTGAATTGTATGATATGTGAATTATGTCTCAGTAAAAAAGCAATTCAATGGGGAGGGTATAGCTCAGTGGTAGAGTGCATGCCTAGCATGCGTGAGGTCCTAGGTTCAATCCCCAGTACTGCCATTAAAAAAATTAATAAATAACTATACTTCAATTAAAAAAAAGAATATAAATTAGAGAAATAAATAAACCTAATTACCTCCCCTGCAAAAAAAATTTTTTCAAAAAAAAGCAATTCAATTTTCTATTCAGGTTCTGTTATTGTACTGTAACAAAATTTTAATTCTAGAAGTAAGTTTAGAATCAAAGCAAGAAGTATATAGAAAAATATGACTAACAACAGTGATGAATCATATCCAGATTCACATTTTACACTCTTAAATATTTTCCCCATGATTTACACACTTACTTGTTTTTTCCTTACTGTTCTCTGCATTGAAACAACAAGTTAGCTACCTCTGGAGATCTCTCTGAATGTCCTTGAGGTGGTGATGGGTGCAATTAAAATAATAGCATATTTATTGCCACTGACTAGGGGTGGAGTCACAATTAGCACTTATATTTAATTTGTGCCAGCCAATTTGTTTCCAGCCTGTCAAAGAGATTTCAAAAGGAACAAAGTGTAAGTTGTCCAGAGAATTCAGTCTCTGTCTCTTTTTTTAAGTAGGACTTTTTAAAAGGGAGACATTTAGGTTCCAATTAAATTTTTCATTTATTAAATTTGTCACCATTCCTTATTAAGTGTAGATGAGAGTCCCATAGATAATGAATCATGGAAGAAGGTCAAATGAATTTATGAAAAGATGCTCAACCTTACCAAAAATTAAGGAAGTATACATTAATATAATAAAGAGAAGTTATTTTCTGATTATAATTTTAAATATGTATACATTCTAGTGCTGCAATTCCATTTCAAAGAATCTATCTTAGAGAAATATTTTCACAAGTGTGTGAAGATGTGATCATAAGAATAGTCACTGAAAGTTTACTCATTATGATAAAAATTAAAAACAACCCATTAATCCATTAAAGGGGCAACAGAAAACCGTGTAATATTCCAAGATTCCTCATTAGATGAAAAAAGAAAGTGGTTTAAATAATGTGTATTGGATGAATAATGCAATTGCATTTCTCTAAAATTAATATTTATATGATTTTATATAATCTGAGTACATAATAGATGCTCAGTAAATATTCAGGTTAGGTTAGAATTAATTAATATGTGGGTTAAAATATGCATTTAAAACCTAGAGGTTTGTGCAAAAAACCATCAGATTTCTCCTAGGAGTGATTATAGTTAACTTTTATTTTCTGAAATATACATTTCTGAAATATTTGAACTTCTCGTTTAGATTATGCATTTTATAATCCAAACGATGACATTTAAAAAAAAATGAATGATTAAAGGGCAGTGAAAATACTCTTATCTGGTATTATAATGATAGATTTATGTCATTATACTTTTGTCCAAACCCATAGAATGTACAAAACCAGGATTGAACCCTAAGGTAAACTGCGGGCTTTAGGTGATTATGTGTTAATGTAGGTTCATCTGTGGTAAAAATGTAGCATTCTAGTGGATGGTATTGATAATAGGAGTGGCTATGCATGTGCAGGGTGAGGGGTATATTATTTTATTACAAACCTGAAACTGCTCTAAAAAACAACTATCTTTAAAAAAAATGAATGAAAATTCCCAAGTATAGCTGTGGACCAGCGCCCAGATGCACACTTCATTTGCCTGTGCTTCCCTTCTCTACTTTGAAATTGAAATTATCAGAAAAGAGACTGGGAACAGTAGGAAATTCACTGAATCAGAAACTTTGAAGTCTGAAAGAAACTTTGGTCCAGCCACTTCCTTTCACAGACCAGTAACCAAGATATAGAGAAATCAATAACTGGTATAAGGTCACACCATAGAGGCACCACCATGTCAGGAGTCCAGGTCATCTGACTCTTAATAAAATAATTCTTCCTGTTGAAGAAAAAGATACAAATTTGAAAGCTCTTTATTTCTCCCACTTATCAAAAACTTACATGATTTGATTTTGATTGGATTTCTGAATCAAACCAGTGATTCCTAACTTGAAATGCATTCCCTTAATTTACAGTACACAGCTGTACTATGCTACTAAAAATAGCCATTCAAAAGATGTTTATTTCATATTTTGCAAAACCAGTACAACACGCTTACAACATTTAAAGATGTCATTTTATTCATATTTATTTTTAGGTGCTCTTTTCTCTGTAAAGGGAAAAGGAATTATTTAGAAACTGAAGGAGACAAGATTATAACATGAAATATATTTTTTAATTGCTTATTTTTTAAATGTAATGAAATATGCTGTCTCTTTAGTCTAAAAATTAATTGTATAATTTTTTTTCTTTGTATGTTCTCTTTATACACTAAAACCCTTTAATTAGAAAGCAAATGAGAAGAACAAAATCTCTAAGTGGGGATTATATGTAATGTTAATTTTATTTTAACTGGTTTAGAAAAATAAGATTTTTTATCATAAATAACAGTGGCTTTAAGTAACTCAAAGAAATAGAAAGTAGAATAGACATGAACTCCTGTTTAGTTCTTGCAAGGCTTGGGTATTCAGACATTGAAAAGGCCCGTGGAAACCAACGCAGATATAATAGTTTATTTATAGTCATCCTGTATTAATTTAATAAAGAATGTTTATCAAGTTTTATAAGAACTCTGAGGCTTAATAAGACAAGACATTACACTTACTCACAATACTACTTTAAACCCCCTAGCCCTCAGGAAATACCACAGGAGTTACTGAAAGTAAATTGATGGACATCTGAAAAATGTGTCTTCAAAGCCTCCCTCTTCTCTAACAAGGATTTAAATTATAGTATATAGGGGGTAACTTTCAAAAATATGTTAGAGACAAATTAAATGTCAGAGATAATTCCTGTCCTTAAGGTCAAAAGATTAAGTGCAAAATCAATGGCTTTGTAAAACAAACAAACAGAAACTTTGTGTTTTAATTGACTAGACGTTTAACATGAACCATTGGCATGAAACCATTATGCAATCTTAGGCTGCATTTGTAAAGAGATGGGTGTTCACAACTGAAATAGGCAGTCTTAGTGCCTCCTGCTCCTGATGTTCAATGTGTATGTATAATCCTGTGGGCTGGACCAAGTGACTCAATTCTAACAAGCAGGGTATGGCAGAAGTGATGGGATGCTCCCTCTGAGATTGTATTATAAAGAAGAGCAAGGAATTTGTCAGTTCTGTTCATTAAGTATCCCCCATGTCTAGAGAATTGGCTGATAACGTTTCCAATAACCAATAAATACCTGTGGAATTTTTTTAAAAGAAAAGAAAGAAGGAAAGAAACTGATCCTCTCCCTCTCTCTCTCTCTCCCTCTCCCCTCTTCCCTACAATCACTTGCCCTGGAGTGAGCAAACTTTCATGATGCATCATGATGTAAGCAGTCCTACAGAGAGACCTATGTGATGTAATGAGGAACTGAGGCCCTCTATCCAATATCCCAGGAGAAAGTTGAGCTTGCTAACAACTACATGAGTGAGTTTACAAGAGATCCTTCAGCCCTAGTTGAGTATTGAGATGACTACAGCCCCAGTCAATGAGAGAATTTGAGCCAGAATCACTCAGGTAAACCCTGTCCGAATTTCCTGGCCCACAGAATTGTGAGTTAATAAATGTTTGTTGCTGTTTAAAACTGTTGAATTTGGGGGTATTGCTTATGCAGAAATGGGTAACTAATTTAAGGACAATGAAGTGCTAGTAATGTGGAACTCAGTACCCAGATCACATCTAGAACATTTATATTCTTTAGTTCTGGGTGCTACCCAGCATGTTGATAATCTGGAGTATATCCAGGGAAGGGCTATAAGGATTGTGAAGGAGCTAGAAACCACGTTATACAAGGAATCTTTGAGTGAACTAGGGCATCAGGGTGGGGAAAAAAAGTAAATTGAGGGAGGAATTTGATAGCTACCCTCATATATCGCAAGATCCTGTGGAAGAGCTACTAGAATTCTGGAACTTAAGATCTGAAAGAGGTATTCATGGTCCAACCTCCTCATTTTACAGATCAGATGGTGTAATGAAGCTCAGAGTGGTCATGATTCTGACCTAACATCACATGGCAAGTTACTCGCCGACCTGAGAATATAACTCAATGTCTGAGTCAAAGGCAGTTGTGCTTTTTGTTGTTCCAGGGATTTATGAATAGAGGATATAGGAAGGGCAACTTTAACAACTTGTGAGAAAGAATTTTCTAGCAGTTAGAGCTCTTTAACAATGCAGTGGACTGCTGTGTGGTGTAGTGAGTTCTCTGATACTGGAAATGGTTAAAATAAATGGCCAGGGTACCTGCTTAAACATCAGGTAGAGTTGGATTACTTCCAAACTTCCAGTCAACTCTAACATATTATTCCATATTCATTTTAAGGTTAAAAAGAATGTAAAACAAACCAATATTTACCATGGCAATAAAAAAGAATTCTAGAATCTTAAAAGCAAAACAAAACTCACTTTATAGAAATAAACAATACATTTCCATTAAAGAATACCAGAATAAAATGTAGGCACAATAATCACTGTCAAAACAAGAGTAGAGCTCTGAAAACAAAAAATTTTACCTTTCGAGAAATAAAAACGGAAGAGAAGAGCATATATTTTTAGATTTGGATTATTTGTTGAAATGGAAATGGACATGACTGTGAAATAGACCCTGTGAAGTGGGGTGAAGAACATATTCTTGTCCTTTTAGCATTATAATGAACAGGTTTTGGAGTTACCAGTGTAGGACAGTGGGTAATCATTGTAGAAATTCTGTGTATAATTTTCTCTAAAGATAATTAAAAATCAGAAGACAGACAGGCTAAGAGATAATCCCTACAATTAAAGTGCTATGCAGACAGTACCAGCATGTACCACCAGCACTTTAACACCCACAATGAGACAACAAAGACTTAAGCAGCTCAACTGGAGCAAAGATTGCAAATTGCACTTAGCAATTATGTAAGAAGTGCCTTTTTTTAAAGAACAATTGTGAATGTTTTTTTCATTTACCAGATCCTCAGGAATAAAAAAAAAAAAGGTCACACTCTAATTCAGGTTGCTTTTTAGGTATAATTATCTTTCACCATAAA
This sequence comes from Camelus ferus, assembly GCF_009834535.1. NCBI lineage: Eukaryota > Metazoa > Chordata > Mammalia > Artiodactyla > Camelidae > Camelus > Camelus ferus. The sequence goes on along the minus strand of NC_045697.1, from coordinate 107,428,524 downwards.
ACACTTTGCTAACTAAGGAAGCATTCTTTAGAAATAAATTTACAGCATTTATAAACCCAGAGGCTCATATTCATGATAAAATGTGGCCTTCCCCACCTCAGTAATGGCAACTGAATTCTTCCAGTAGCTCACTTTAGAATTATCTTCGACTGATTTCTTTTTTCATATTCCCCACCTAAAACCTATCAGCTCTATCTTTAAAGTATATTCAGAGCCCTGACCACTTCTTACCACTTGACCCTGGTCAAAGTCGTCATCATCTTTTCCCTGGATTCCTCTAACTGGCCTTTGTACTTTGGCTTTTGCCCTGCCTTCAGCCTATTCTGAATTGCAGCAGCCAGAGCAACTCTTAAAAAGAAATGCCAGCTTCTCGTTTTTTTCTATTTCTTTAATTTTTTATTTATATGAGATGATGGATGTTCACTGAACTTACTGTGAACATTATACAACATTTCATGATGTATGTATGTATGTAAGTCAAATAAGTATGCTATACATGTTAAGTGTATACAAGTGCTGTATTATATCTCAATATCTCAATAAAACTGGAAGAGATTGTATCTCAATTAAACTAGAAGAAAAGTAAATTTAAATAAATAAATAAAAACCAAAAAAAAAAGAAATAATGATTTTGTATTAATAAAGTAATGTAGTTAATTATATTAAAATAAGGCATTCATGTGTTCAACAACAACAAAAATGCCAACCATGTCCACGCTCCGGTTTCCATCACACTCCTTACTGTGGCCGACAAGGCCATCCATGATCTGGCCCCTTATTTTTCTGATCTCATCTACAACAGTCTTCACTCATTCCAATTTAGTCACACTGGCCTTCTGGTTCTGCAAACATACCAGCCATACTCCCATCTCAGGGTTTTTTACTTGGCCATTCTCTCTGCTTAAAATGCTCTTCTTCCAGAGAGCCTCAGGTCTTACATCCTTATCACCTAACTGCTCACATACCACTTTCGCAGCGACGTCTTTCTTATGAACAGCATTTAAAATTGCAGTTGTCATGACATACACATTCTTGCCTGCTATGTTTTCCTCTACATTTCTTCTTACCTTATTACATGTCATCTTATGTACGTATATTTTTTATTGTCAGTCCCCCCATTAGAATAAAAGCTCTGAGGTCAAAGATTTCTGTTTTATCCACTGTACCTGGTACAGTGTTGTACTAATAATACTGTACCTAGTATAGAACCTGGCACACACAGTAGATACTAAATAAAATTTTGTTTAATTAAGAAATTAATTAGTAATACCTCACTTTTTATAGTAAGGACTTATATATGGAAAATACTTAGGCTATTGATACCTAGAACAAATTACTTATTTTTAGTTTTGGATTCACAATTGCTTGCAAATGTGGTACATTTTAGAAAATGCAGATATAATTAGCAATTTTCAGGTAGAGGGTAAATTGCAGTTTTAATGAGCCATGAGTTAGAAAATCCCTGGACATAGATAAAAGTAGATACTTGACTGAGGCAATGTGTCCAGAGGAAAATTAAAATTGTCTTAACCTAGGCTTATACTTAGTCAAGCTAGAAAAATATTTATGTGTTTTATGAACCTTCATAAAATTCCTTTAGCTGATTGATCTAAGCAATGATTCAGGGATTAAATATAAAACAAACCAAAATCCAAAACAGGGACATCAAGATACCACTATATTTTATTAGCTAGTCTCAAAACAGAGCTAAGCAGATTCACTTAAGATTGCCACAATTGATTTAATAAGTAAATCTGAATTCTGTATATACTTCAGTGTTTTAAGAAGGATAAATAGTACCTGAGATTGGTAAATTAGGGGCAACATTAGATCTTCTGATTTTTAATACACTTTAAATAAATTACCTAGTTAAATATTATTATTAATATATGTATTAATATATGATGTTTGTTTATCAAAGCTGCTTATAGAATTATCATAAACATTGAGAAAATATACCTAATTTTTTATGTCTATGATATAACCAAGTATATTGCCAGTCAGGGGCTTATTTGAGAGGAAATTGCTCTCTGCTTTCTACGTAGTAGTAATATTATATCATTTGTTTCCTTTTGAATGGAACATTCCATGAGTTTAGGAGAGATGAGGGGTTTTTTTCCTAAATGTTTTTATTTGAAATAAATAATACACCAAGAGAGATGAAGTTTTATAAACATTTTGACTAAGATCTGAAATCAAAGTTGGTAATAAAATAGAAGCATCTTTTAATAAAATGCAGTTAGATAATTTTTATTAAAATGCCTATTTCACTTATATGGAATGGTGTATAAATACACACATAGTTTTAAGTAATCAGAATAAGTTTGTGTACCCACCACCTGGGTGAAGAAACCGCATTACTAGTACCAGTGCTCTGTGTGCTCCTCTCTGTCACATCTCACTCTTTCTCCTCAGAGAAAATGATTATTTTGATTTTGTGTCCACCATTCATTTGCTTTCCTAAAGCCCCACCATTCTTATACCTGTCCCTAAAGAATATATTATTTAATTTTGAAAACTAGAGTAGCAAGCACAAACCTAGTTATATAAGGAAAAGGTAATATTGTCATCATTTGTTGAAGGCTATCAGAAAAAATAGGCTGAACAGAGTTTCTGGGTCATAGTCTGGCTTCAGTTCCTCTAAGTGTTTACAAGAGACTTCCTCTGTCTGTAGTAACTCCTGGGAAGCAGAAAGCTTAATATAATGCACCTATCTGACACGAATGTGGTGTGGGCCAGATACTGGTCACACAGCTGAAGTTTGGCCAGACAGCGAGGGCTGCTCTGTAGTTTCTACTTTTAACTGTGTGGTCTACTTCTAGTTCTTAGGAGTAAGTCAAACCAGAATCCTTCTGGGGTGGAAAGACTGTCCTTAGATGAAGAGGAGAGTAGAGCTTCATCAATACAGGAGAGATATCCAAACGCAGATGAGAATCTGGGTCAGGCTCACACAGGAATCCTCGGCTGAAGAAGGGTATAATGGCCGAGGACTGGTGAAGACAAGTGTTTCCTGTGTCTGATTCTTGAGTCATACTGCCCTACCTGACGGCTTACCCCCCATGTGTGGGGCACAGCTATCATCTGGGATTCCCTCTCTTGCTCCCTGGGTTCCAGGTCTTCCTCTTTCTTGGTTTATTCTCCCATATTGGTGAAGCATATCCTCCAGTAGCATCTTAAGAAAAGAAAAGTCAGGGGGAGGGTACAGCTTAGTGGTAGCGCATGTGCTTAGCATGCACAAGGTCTTGGTTTCCATTCCCAGTACCTCCATTAAAATAAATAATTACAATAAATAAAAATCTAATTACCCTCCCCCCCAAAAAAGACTGATTAAAAAAAAAAGTTAAGTAGGGAATAAATTGAGATCTTGAAAATGTCTAAAAATATCTCTGTTCAATCCTCATTCTTGATTAATAATTTCTGAGGATAGGATTCTAGGTTGAAGATCATTTTGCACAGATTTTGAACATATTTTTCTTGCTTCTTGAAAGCCTCTCTTCTTGCTTCCAGTGCTGCTGTGGAGGAGTCCAAAGTTGTTGTGTTTGTTTATCCTTTGTGTGTAACCAACATATTTACCTTTTTTCCTGAAAGCGAGTGCAATCGTTTCTGTGTCCAGGTGTTCTGAAATTTCACACATGACTTGTTATGAATCTTATCTTCATCTGTTTCCCTCAGCACTTCATGGGTTCTTTTCATCTGGAAACATAAGTCCTTACATTCTGGTAGTTTTTCTTTAATAATTTTAATGATTTTCTATGTTCTATTTTTTCTGTTTCTGCAGTTTTATTATCTTTTTTCTCCTATTTCCCATCTCTCTCTCTTTCTGTTCTACTTTCAGGGATGCTTTCTTCAACTTTATCTTCTAACCCATCTTTTAAGATTTTTTTCCCCCTTCTATCAAGCTTTTATTTCCCAAGGACTCTTTTTTGTTCCCTGAGAATTTCTTTTCCGTGGCATCCTGTTCTTGTTTCATGGATGCTATATTTTTTTAATTAGCTCTAAAGACATTAATGACTTTCTTCTTTTAATGTTTTCATCTCCCTAAATAGTCTTTAATTCCTCCAGATCACTTTTTTTCTGCTTGTATTTGTCTGTATCTTTCACATTAGGAGATTCTCACAGTGACTGGTAATCCTTGATTATGTAACCTACGATTAAGCATGAGAGACTAAAAAACTCATTGAATTGCTGAATATGGGATTTAGCAACTATACGTCACTGTAGGGTGACTAAGGTGGCAAGTTTAACTCTTGGGTTAGATTCACCTGGAAAGAGATGCCCAGTCTCTGGCTAGGTGGATAAGTGCCTGGTTGCTAGCATTCTGGGCACTGATTAAGGGAAGAGGGGTGAGGGTCTCTACTGTAAGCATATAATATGCATAAAATTAATAAGTTCACCTGTTGGGGTACAAAACCTATCCCCTCAACTGTGCCAGGCACTTTCCTGATCTAAAGACCTCAAGTTTTATTTTCTTCAGAGGAATAAATGTCTGATCTATCACCTGGCTTGAGGAAGAGCAGTTGCTCCCACTGAAGAGGGGAGGTCAAACTGCTTTTACCCTAGTCTTCCTAACTACAATTTTCAGAAGTTCTTGCTGTTGCCACTTCCAATTTTTTTTTTTTTTTTGAAGATCCTGTAGAATAAATTGAGTTAGATTTCAGTTTTCCTACTGATGTCTTGGGATTCAGGTTTCTTGTGTCTAAGTCAGTTACCATTGGTGTATTTTGTTTTCAGCTTCCAAATTTTTGATGCTCCTGTCTGTTTTTTCCTGTACTTCTTCAATTGTGGTGGTATTTGGGAAGGAGTGAAATAAATGCTTATGTTTGATCTTCTACCCTAACTCAGAAATGGAGGAAATATTTTCTTAATTTATTTACAAGGTTATACTTTGCTTTCGACCTGATCTAAATCTTTGCCTCTTTCATGCTATAGATGAGAACTTTGGGGATTTGTCTTTTAGAACCATCACTTAACATGAAATATGTGTGAGGTTTGACTGACACCACTTGCTAAATTTCTTTACCTCTTTTAACAACTCAAAGTTACTATTCCTTGGGATGGAAACTAGCTGTAGAGGAAGGTGGTGAAGCAGTCATTCTTGGCTACTTTGGTATATCAGGAGTTGAGTCTTTTTCTCTAGCAGAACTTTCTTCATGAAAAACTTACCTTTTATGTGTGCCATTTTTTCTGGGCTATAGTTACCTCTGGATGACATGAGTGATAATGAATTCATAGATCAAATTAACAGAGTGACTTACAGTTAAAATGTTTGCATGCTAAGAAAACCTTTAGTGACTTTATTCCATTGTTGACTTTTTAGGGTGGCAGAGCACTGATGGGGAGATGATTTTGGTCACACCACTTACGTGACTATCTGAGCATACTCAGGATGTGTTAGGATTCAGTAAAATGTTCCCGTTTGTTAACATATCCCCAAATTTCACAAAGACAAAACTGAAACTGTTTTTTCTTTATTATATATTTATCCATATATTATATCTAAATTGTTTAAACAATCATTAGTAAATTTCCTCTTATTGAATGACATATAGAGAAACAGTCCCAAATGCTTTTGTCATCCCTCACCACATGACAATTCAATATTTTTAAAAAGTGAAAGTGATTAATTTTACAGAGTGGGGGCTTTTGGGCTCTGTAAGAAACAGTAACTGAAATGCTTATTGAAACTCTACATTTAGAGGCAAAGACAAATGCCTCTGCAAGGTGGCTTCTAAATATACGTGGGGCGCATAGTTATTAGTGACTATCTGAGCAAGCTCAGTTCTGAAGCTAATGAGGGAAAAGGGCAAGGAGCTGTTAAGTAGAAATGTGTGCGTTTCGCATTTGGATTTTTATGTGTCTATTTCTGGATCCCTCAGGAAGGAAGCATTGTGAGGTAGGGCACTTTTTATACTCAGCACATTCTAGAAATTGAAAAACAAATACCTTGCTTTCTTTGACCTATTGCTACCATAAAATTTTATCCCTCTCAAGAACAAATCTTTTAAGTTTAATATAATAAAAGTTTTCATTAAAAATTTCCCCTGATTATGTTTATTTTTGACTAAGTTTTTTTCATCCTGTAAGATGAAGTATTAGTCTAAAAAAAACTAGTAAATTAAGTATTATTATTTTTAACTTACTTGAGCCTAAGGACAAATATGATTATATAAAAGTACACTTACCTGTGTGTTCCAGTTGTATGTGTATTGATAATTAACAGTCAAAACTAAATACAGATTTCTGTCCCAGTATTTTATGAATAAAAACTTCCTATAATAATCAAGGAGACCGATATTCAAGTTAATCCAAAGAATAGAAAAGTTGAAAATGTAAAAGAATTTTTAATTATCTACAAAATTGGTCTTATTTACACTTTTGTACATTATTTTGATGTTCAAAGACATTTATAGAAAACCATCAATAAAAGAAAATGTGTGTCAGGTGCCAAACACAAATCTGAGTTAGACAAGTAGTCAATTAACAAATACTTCTAATTTGTATGAGATAGGTGCTTTTCCAGGCACTGGGAATTCAGCAGGATCAAGTTGGAGGCCATGACCTCCAGGAAATTCCCTTTCAGTGAAGGAAGGCAGAATTCTTAGGAATTTCATTAATCAGGAAGCCATTTATTGAGTACTTGTATTGTCAAGTTCAGTGTGTGCCCTGGCGGGTGCCAAGATTAAAGATAAGGTCCTTACTTTCAGGGAGTTCACTTCTTTACATTGGAGTCAGAAACAAGATGATAGTCTAGAGACATGACTGGACCTTTGAAAATCTCCAGATCCTCTAATTCTGCTCTAATTTGTGATTTCATCAAACTCTTCATCTGTAAAGTGGGGATGATATGACTTCATTTATAGCTTTGTTATGCACATTAAACAACATCATGTAGCAATGTGGTCCCGGGCGGGCAGGCTCCTGACTGGCTCAGCAACTCCTCAGCAGCAGCAATCCTATTTCATGCCTCAACAGATTGACAAATTACTACATGTCCTGGAGATTCAGGGCCACTTGTGATATTTAAAACCTCAAGTGTTAAATTGTGCAGTGCTGGGTCCAAGTGGAAAGTATTATGTTTGGGGTTAAAAACAGATTTTGTTATTAATCCATTAATAATAAGATCTAGCACTGGGTGTAATTGATACGGGAAAAATGAATGTGGGAAAAGAAGATGACTGTGTCCCAGGTCTCAGCTGGGATCCCTTGGATGTGCCCCACCAAGTGTGGGTCCTTGGCTTGGTGCAGGAAAGAATTCAGCAGCAGGCCACAGTTGAGTAAAGGTAGATTTATTCAGAGGGATACACACTCCATAGAGCGCAGGCTGTCTCAGAAGGCAAGAGAAAGGCCATGAGGTGTGGGGTTTGGCGCTCAGTTTAAAGTAAAAGTAGATACACACTTTAGACAGAATGTGGCCCATCTCATTCAGAAAGGAGAGCAGCCACAAGGTGTGGGGTTTGTTAGTTTTTATGGGCTTGGTAACTTCGTATGCTAATAAGCAGGAGGATTATTCCAACTACTTTGGGGAAGGGGCTGGGATTCCCAGGAACTGGGCCACCACCCACTTTTTCACCTTTTATGGTCAGCCTCAGAACTGTCATGGTGCCTGTGGGAGTGCCATTTTCCATGTTAATATGTCACGAGTGTATAATAAAGCTCCAAGTCTACTGGAAGTCAAATCTCCTGCCATCTTGGGCCTCAAGGCCTGTTGCGAGTTGAATTTTCGGCAACCTTGGTGTTAACTGCTGGGTTATTTCTTGAATGTTTGTGCCCTGCCCTCTTTTTTCCTGTCTCATAATAACTGTAATTTCACAGTAGCAATGAGGGCAAATAATGTTTTGAGATACCTGCAGTAACTGGAATGTATTGTGAAAATATCTGATTTCTATTGTTTGTAAAGTAACAGACATTGTTAATCATACTATGGTTTCTTGCCTACATTTATAACTGGAGGAATCCCTAAATTTCAATTAGTTTTCAGCAAAAATAAACATTTTTTTCCTATCCAACTTCAATCCACTATAGATCCCAAATAATGAACTCCTGGCTTGCAGCTATGTCTTCTAAACAAGTTTCCCTGTCTTCAGTCAGATGCTGCCTCTAATCCAGTGTCTGGTTTGGGAACGCACAAATCTGATAAAGCCATTCCTTTCCTTAAAACTCTTCATTGGTTCTCCTGGCCTTTAAGATTAAGTCTAAATTCTTTCTGGTGACTCATAAATCTGTCCAGGACGGGTCTCTCTCTACTTCCTTACTCCTGCTCTGTTTCCCAGCCAAACAGGACTTGTGAAACACAGTCCTCTCCTGCCTTCCCACTTACTGTTTGTTTTTTATGATGGGAATCCTTTTCCTTGACTCTATCCCTTCTCTGCTTGGTAAATGCCTTATTGATCACCTCTGCAGAAATCCGACTTACTGTCTGCCTCACAGGGTTTACATCACACTGGGGGAGACAGATAACTAAACATGTAATTGTAACACAATGTGAGATCTGCCTTGTTTTCTCTTTTACCTCCAGGGCTCACAAACTGCCTGGACCAGTACCTGCTTAGTGTCTAGGTGTCCTGCAACTCAGAACGTTCAGCCCACTGTTCTCTATGTGAATGGGCCCCCTGGAGTTGTGTGACTATCAACGCTGGCCTGATAATATTTTACTGATGAATAAACAAATGAATGAGTGGCCTCAGCTGAGTGGGGAAGAGTGCTGCAGAGACTGAAATTTGGGCAAGAGTCATTCTGGATTACATATAATTGGTTGTTCAAATTAATGATCTTAATGGTTTTTACTCACTTCTATTTATAGTCTAGAAGAGATGAACATTTCAAGGGCTTAAAAGAGCCACTTGTTCTGATTATAAAAGTGTCACAAGTTCATTTGTAGGAAACTTGAAAAATGCAGCAAAATACAGAAAAATAAAATTAGATATTATAAACAATGCCATAATTGGATGGAACTATCTTGGGGTGTTTATGTCAATAATATTTGAAACTGATTATAAGCCATATTGAATATATATTTGGTCACTGATTCCTTGATTCCAAAAGTATAAATTATGTAAAACATAAAGAATTTAGAGTTATCATTGAGATATTTTTTCCTTTGTTAATCATTTCATTTAGCAAATATTTTCTGAACATAAAACATGAGTAACGTGACGCTCTGAAGAATATAAAGATAAATTGAACATTAATCTCATGACTCCAGTACTTAGAGATTATTAGGGTGATCAGACACATTTGTGACCTTAATACAAGGCAGTAAGGATACGTGACTTAAGAAAGCTGCTGTCAGCCAGAGTGAACTTTTTTTAAAAGTAAACTGGGTCATGTCATGTGTCTGCTTAAAACTTTCACTGGATCGTCATCGAATTTATTTTTATTTTAATTAAATAATTTTTTTATTAGGATATAATCCACATATCATAAAATTCACTTTTTAAAGTGTACAACTCATTAAAGTTGTGTAGATATTTAAATAAAATCCAAACCCTTAACAATGGCCAATAGCTTTGTGTAATCTGGCTCTTGCCTGCACCTCTCCAATTTATTTCCTGACACATTTGCCTTTGCAGTTGATGTTTACTTAACCTAGGATCCTGGAGTGCTTTTTCTGCTGGCATTTAACACAGCTGGCTCATCTTGGGGGTCTCAACTGAAATGATACCTCTGCAGAGAAATTTTTTCTGAAACAGTCTCCAAAATAGCCCTCCCATCTTACCCGACTACTCTTTGTCATATCACAAAATATTGATTTTCTTCATTGAATTTACTTACAATCTGTAAATGGTTATATATTACTTATTGTTAGAATATAAATTTCATGAAACAGAGATTTTGTTTGTTTGTTTTAGCTCTCTTTATTCAAAAAAATTTCCCAACTTTTTATTTTTAAAAATTTCAAACCTAAAGAGAAGTTAAAAGAATAGTACAGTGAACACCTATATACACTTTACCCAATTTTCGATTATTAACATTTTATCACACTTGCCTTACTTCTCTCTTTATGTGCGTATGTATACTCCTATTTTTCTGAACCATTTGAAAGTTGCAGATATCATACTTCACCACTAAGTAATTCACCCTGAATCTCCTAAGAACAAGAAATCTTTCCTGTGTAACAGCAATACCATTGTCGCTCTAAAATATTTAACATAGCTATAATACTATTAATATATGGTCTAAATTTTCCCCAATTATTTCTATTTTAACATTGAAATATAGTTGAATTATAATATTATATTCATTTCAGGTGTACAGCATAGTGATTCAGTATTTTTGCAGATTTTACTCCATTATGAGTTATCATAAGTTAATGGCTATAATTTCTTGTACTATACAGGATGTCCTTGTTGCTTATCTATTTTGTACATGATAGTTTGTTTTTGTTAATCCCATGTCCCTAGTTTATCCCTCCCCACTTCCCTCTCCCCTTTGTTAACCGTGTTTGTTTTCTAAACCTATGAGTCTGTTTCTGCTTTGGATATACATTCTTTTGTATTATTTTTTAGGTTCCACATATAAGTGATATCAGTAAGTATTTGTCTTTCTCTGTCTGACTTATTTCACTAAGCATAATATTGTCTAGGTCCATCCATGTTGCTGCTATTGGCAGAATTTCATTCTTTTTTATGGATGAGTAATATTCCATTGTGTGTGTGTATATATATATATACACACCACATTTTTATCCATTCATCTATTCATGGGCACTTGGATTGCTTCCATGTCTTGGCTATTGTAAACAGTGCTTCTATGAATATTAGGGTGCATGCATCTTTTCAAATTATTGTTTTTGTTTTCTTTGGATATACACCCACGAGTGGAATTGCTGGATCATGTGGTAGTTCTATTTTTAGCTTTTTGAGGGACCTTCATACTGTTTTCCATAGTGGCTGTACCAATTTACATTCCCACCAATAGTGTACAAGGGTTCACTTTTCTTCACATCCTCTCCAACATTTGTTATTTGTAGACTTTTTGATGATAGTCATTCTGACAGGTGTGAAGTGATGTCTCATTGTTTTTCCAATACTCTGTTAAATAGAAGTGGTGAGAGTGGTTGTCCTTGTCTTGTTTCTGAATTTAATGGAAAGGCTTTAGCTTTGCACCCTTTAGTATGATGTTGGCTGTGGGTTGGGCATAAGTAGATTTTATTATGTTCCAGTTGTTGCTTATGGCTTTTTCCCTGTTGAGGATCCAATTAAGGATCATCCATTGCATTTGATTAAGTCTTGTAAAGTGTACTTGTATGTACAAAAGTGTCCTCCTGCCTTTTTTTTAGTCTTTCATGACCTTAATATTTTTTTAAGAATCCAGCCCCTTGTCTTGTAGAATCTTCTACAACCTATCTGTGGCAAGAATACTGACATAGGTGATGATGTATTACATCAGACCAGGAGACACCTAACGTTACTTTGTGCTATTGTTGGTGATGCAAAGTTAGATCACTTGGTTAAGATGGGTTTTATCAGATTGCTTCCTTGTAAAAATACCTTTACCCCTTGATAGTTAATATTGGTATTTTGAGAACATGTGAATATTTAATTCTTCAACAACCTTTCACCCATTGGTTTTAGCATCCTTTCATAATTCTTGAACCATTTTACACTGGTAGTTGTAAAATAATGATTTTTTTCCATAAGAACAGTCATCTTTACTGACCTCTTCACAGCTGTATCCTCAGTTCCTGTGCTTTGAATGAGGTGGGCACTGAGTAAATAATTGGTACATAAGTGGATGAAACTCCCTTCTATAGCATTAGTCAATCACAAATCCTGTCAAAATGGCAGCAAAATGATAGATTATTTTGGTATTAAGAATAGAATTTCAAAGTGCTTCTGTTGTTGAGCCCAAGTCCGTGTGCCTATGCACAGTGGGGCCAAACAGTTATGTTGGGGTTTGGAGCAAAGAAAGGTTTATTGCAGGGCCAAGCAAGGAGAACTGGAGACTTGTGCTCAAAAGACTTGAACTCCATGATGGTTTTCAGGGAAGGGTTTATAAAGGCAACATATGGAGTGAGGGCTGCAGGGTGCATGATTTTCTTCTGATTAGTTGATGGTGAGGTAACAGGGTAGTGTTCCTGGAATCTCAATCATCAACCTTTTGTTTCCAACCATTCTGGGGTTTCAGCATATAGTTACCATCCTCCACCAGGGTAGGGGGCCTTAGCTCCTGCAGAACTCAAAGATATGTATCAGATATATATATGTCCCTTTAGGAGGAACTAGGACTCTGTTTTATCACTGAACTATCGTTTCTTTTTTTTACTTTTTTTTTTAAATTGAAGTATAGTCAGTTATAATGTGTCAGTTTCTGGTGTACAGCATAATGTCCCAGTCATGCATAAATATATACATATATTCTTTTTCATTAAAGGTTATTACCAGATATTGAATATAGTTCCCTGTGCTATACAGAAGAAATTTTTTAAAATATATTTTTATATATAATAGTTAACATTTGTAAATCTTAAACTCCCAAATTTATCCCTTCTCACCCCTTTTTCCCTGGTAACCATAAAATTGTTTACTATGTTTGCGAGTCTTTCTGTTTCATGGATGAGTTCAAAAGTGTTCTGTTTTTTCTTTCTTTCCTTTTTTTTTTTCTTTTCAGATTGCACGTACGAGTGGTATCATAGGGTATTTTTCTTTCTCTTTCTGGCTTACTTCATTTAGAATGACAGTCTTCTCCAGGCCCATCCATGTTGCTACAAATGGCATTATTTTATTCTTTATTCTGGCTGAGTAGTATTCCATTGTATAAATATACCACAATTTCTTTATCCAGTCATCTGTCAATGGACATTTAAGTTGTTTCCATGTCTTGGATATTGTAAATAGTGCTGCTTTGAACATTGGGGTGCATGTATCTTTTCAAATTAGAGTTCCCTCTGGATATATGCCCAGGAATGGGATTGCTGGATCATATGGTAAGACTATTTTTAGCTTTTTGAGGAATCTCCATGCTGTTTTCTGTAATGGCCACACCAAACTACATTCCCACCAGCAATGTAGGAGAGTTCCCTTTTCTCCATAGCTTCTACAGCATTAATTGTTTGTGGACTTTTGAATGATGGACATTTTGACTAGTGTGAGGTGATACCTCATTGTAGCTTTGATTTGCATTTCTCTGATAATTAGTGATATTGAGCATTTTTTCATGTGCCTGTTTGCTATTTGTATGTCTTCACTGGATAATTGCTTGTTTAGGTCTTCTGCCCATTTTTGGATTGAGTTGTATTTTTCTGGTTTTGTTGTTATTAAGTTGTATGAGCTATTTATATATTCTGGAAATTAAACCTTTGTCAGTCACATCATTTGCAAATATTTTCTCCTATTCTGCAGGTTGTCGTTTTGTTTTGCTTATGGTTTCCTTTCCTGTGCAAAAGCTTGTAAGTTTAATTAGGGCCCATTTATTTTGCTTTTATTTCTATTGCCTGGGTAGACTGCCCTAGGAGAACATTGCTAAGATTTATGTCAGATAGTGTTTTGCTTATGTTTTCTTCTAGGAGGTTTATCGTGTCCTGTCTCATATTTAAGTCTTTAAGCCATTTTGAGTTTATTTTTGTGTATGGTGTGAAGGAGTGTTCCACCTTCATTGATTTTTGTGTGGCTGTCCAGTTTTCCCAACACCATTTGCTAAAGAGACTGTCTTTTCTCCATTGTACATTCTTGCCTCCTTTGTTGAAGATCAATTGACCATTGGTCTGTGGGTTTATTTTTGGGTTCTGTTCCATTAATCCATGTGCCTGTTTTTTGTGCCAATACCCCTGTTTTGATTACTGTAGCTCTGAAGTCTGGGAGGATTATTCCCCCAGCTTTGTTCTTTATTTTAAATATTGCTTTGGCAATTCTAGGGTCTTTGGTGATTCCATATAAATTTTAGGATTATTAGTTCTAGTTCTGTGAAAAATGTCCTAGGTAATTTGATAGGGATCACATTAAATCAGTAGATTGCATTGGGCAGTATTGCCATTTTAACAATATTAATTCTTACAATCCAAGAGCATGGAATCTCTTTCCATTTCTTTAAGTCATCTTTAATTTCCTTAATCAATGTTTTGTAGTACTTCATGTATAAGTCTTTCACCTCCTTGGTCAGATTTATTCCTCCATATTTTATTGTTTTGGAAGTGATTTTAAAAGGGATTGTTTCTTTACTTTCTTTTCCTGCTAATTCATTGTTAGTGTAAAGAAATGCAACTGATTACTGTATGTTAATCTTTTCCTTTGTTTCTGCATTCCCTCACTTCCCTAATTAGTATCTGCTTGAATCTGCTCTTTGGAACTCAGGGAAGGCCTAGGAGACAAAAGCCTTTTTATACAAACTAGAAACAGGTGGCATGGAGGGGCTTTTGTACCAGGGGGGCCCTGCAATGTCCTACTTGATTTCAATCCCCCTTTTTCTTTGATACTCTTCAGTTCTGAGGGTAACAGATGTGGGACAAGAAAGGGAATAAATTTTTGGATAGAGAGGTTAATCATAAACTCAGCAGAGAAACTCAGTATTAGGGGGACTCGGTTTCACTTCTGAGTGAACCATTCACTGAGTGGCTATTCACTGGATCAGGGTTCAGCAAACTATGGGCCACAGGCCAAATCTGGTCTGCCACCTGTTTTATTATGGCCTACAAGCTAAAAATAGTTTTTATATTTTTAGATCATTAAAAAAACTTAAAGGCGGGAGGGTACAGCTCAGTGGAAGAGTACATGCCTAGCATGCATGAGGTCCTGGGTTCAGTCCCTGGTGCCTCCATTAAATAAACAAACAAACTAACACACCTAATTACTTTCCTGCCCCTTTCCAAAAACAACAACAAAAATTTATTTTAAAGTTTTTTAAAAAAGTAAAAAATCAAAAGAAGTATAATGTATCATGACTTGAAAATTATATGAAATTCAAATTTCAGTGTTCATGAATAAAGTTTTGTTGGAACACAGTCACTCTCACTGGTTTAGGTAGCATCTATGGCTGTTTTCTCACTATGATGGCAGAGTTGAGTTTTTGAGACAGAGATCAAATGATCTTCAAAGTCTAAGGTTTTTATTGACTTTATTAAAAGTGTGCTGATTAATGCATTAGATCTTAAACTTTTTGAGGGCACAATGTTTTGCACATAAAAGGCATTCAATTCATGTTTGTTGGATTAAATTGAAACTCTGAAGTCTCTTGATTTAAGTTTTCTGACTTAAAATTCCCTTTCTGGATCTATATAACTGCTATCCATTAGGTAGTATCTAGTATGAATAGGTAGTATCTTAGTATGAAAAGAACTTTTAGTATTTATTAAAGTTTGTTTATCCCTTACAGACTAATAAGGGGCATCATACATTTACCTACCTGTACCACTAGGCTGAATGTGTTAAGTGCCATCAGAAAGCTTATATGTTACCAGCTTCAGGGCAAAACAGAACATATTAAGCTGGAGCAATAGGGAAAAGACCTCTTGTACTTGACATTGGACCCTCAGGTCATATGGAAAGACCAAGAACAAAATCCTGCAAACGGGAAGTCACTGTATACAAAGAGGAAGCTGTGATGTGGCTGGCTTGCCTGGAGCATAGCCTTGTGTCTAGAAGGTGTTGGGCTGGACTGGAGTTCAGCCTTTAAGCAGAAATAGGGAGGGTCTATACCATCTTCCAGCCATTTATCACTACCCGCTCAGTATCAAGGCTACAGTAATCTGGCATTTCCTTATCACTTAACTAAGATAGTTCTAGTTCTATTGATGGTCTCAGCTAACCACCAGGAAAACCAAAGGGCTTTGATCAGCCCTCTTCCTTCCCTACCTGTCTGCATTCAACAATTTAATCTTCCTTCTTTCTTGAAACTTTCCTCTCCAACTCATTCTGATGGTAGCTGTACTCCCCTCTCTGGTCCATTTTCTGTTGACAGAGAACAGACAAGGGCTCCAATCAGAATATGGCTGTCAATGGGAAACAGGTCCTACAACAGATTCTATTTTCAACTTTTTTCATTTCAAAACAAACTTTTATGGAAAATGTACTACATCCAAGACACCATTCCAGGTGTTGTAAGGGGGAAAAGATTCGCACAATGTTACATCTTGTGGAGGAGAGCTTGGTAAACAAGTAATTAAAACTCAAAGCAGAAAAAGGTAAAGGTTGATAAGGAGCATAAAGAAGCATTCTGTGTATGTGAAAAGGAAGGGCAATTAAAAGTGACCTTGAAGATAAGAATCATTCATATCTTTCTAAGGATGAGGGTGTTTATTACCAACGCTCTGGTAGTTAAGAAAAAAACTTAAGTTATAAAGTTTGTGGACTTCTAAAAGAAAAATTGGTTTTCTGATTATTTCTTCATTATAAATATTAAAACTTTCTTTTAAAAGTGATTACTATTATTCTAGCAGGAATCCTTTTTCACTTGGTCCTTAATGTTGCAGGAAAATGGGGAGCTAGAGGATGGCCATGTCCCAGGTCCCAGTCACTCTGCTCGCCGCACGACAGGCCAATAAATCGGGAGACAAGGTGTCGGGGCAAGGAATAGCGACTTTATTTGGAAAGCCGGCAGACCCGGAGGATGGCAGACTAATGTCTTGGAGAACCATCCTGCTCTAGTCAGAATACAGGCTCCTTTTATACAAAAAATAAGGGAGGGGGAGGGAAAATAAGGGAGGGGGTGTGGTTGATTGTTGTAATCTTCTTGCTGCAGGCATTCTTTGTTCTTGCAGCCATCCCCGTGGGCTAGGTCATGGTGTCCCTGTAAACCTCCAACAAAACAAAGGTTATTCTCTACTTCACCAGATGAGTCCCTGGGACATGCCTCATCAAGTGAGGGTTCTTGGCTTTGTGCAGCAAAGAATTCAAGAACGAGCCATGGTAAGGTGAAAGCGAGTTTATTCATGGAGATAAGTCAGAGTGCAGGCCGTCTGAAAAGGCAAGAGAGAAAGAGGCAGCAGGCAAGAGGTGGTCCCTTGGCATGAGGTTTTCTTGGGAAGTGAGATCGGGCATGAGGTGTGGGGGGTGGGTAGTTTTTATGGGCTCGGTAACTTCATATGCTCACAAATGGGAGGATTATTCCAGCTATGTTGGGGAAGGGGCAGGGATTTCCAGGAATTGGTCCCCTGCCCACTTTTTGGCCTTTTATGGCTAGCATTGGAACTGTCATGGCACCCGTGGGTGTGCCATGAGGCTCAAGGTCTACTGGAAGTCGAATCTTCCACCATCTTTGTTCTAACCAGTTAACTTATCCTCAATTGCTGTATCATTCTTTTAATGGTTGTGTCCTGCCCCCTTCCCTCTTGTCTCACCTAGAACAATTCCATTTGTAGATATTATTAGCTCTGTTTTACAGACGAAGTAAATGAGCCTCAGGAATTAAATAAGAATGTAGGAAACTGGCCTCAGATAGAATTAAACTGTCTTTTCCTCAGTATTTGAAGTGAATTCTTTAGGGAACTAGAGGCAGAATATCTATTTACATATACTCCTTTTGTTTTCTACTAAATCAGGGAGCTACATGCCAGCACTTAAATTGACTGTATTCAGGGGCCCCCAGATTCAGTACCTTTCATTTAACCCAGGAGACTCATTTTCTTCATTGTCAAAGTGGCCTAGCAGCTGGTCTGGTACATGGGGACCTAACTCTTTCAATCCAAGGGAGTACAATAGAGTCTGTGCTGTTTGTATGAACAGTGCTGCTGTCTAGAGCTCTATCTACATGGCAGTTCTTAAATAGTTAAAAAAGTGAAAAGAGTATTACTGGTTTTCACAGCCCCCCAAATTCAATTTCCACATTGGGAAATCCAAAGATTGAGGTTATTTCGTATGTTCTGTTTTTTGCTAAAACTAGGGCAATCAGCCATCTTCAGGCAGTCAAACCAGTTTGATGGGTACCCCTCCCACTTCCCCCATCAGAAACAGGCCTCAGACAGTAGTGCTCATTGGCTGATGGTTACAGTTGGATCGACAGGTGCAGCCATGAAAAAAAGGAAAAAAGAAAAAAAAGAACTTTGCAAGCTCCCACAAAGAGATTTTGTAAATAGACATGAAGTCTATGTAAACATAGTACCTGTACTTTTTCTAGCTGGCACCCTGGGAACCCAGCATAACGAGATCACAGTAGACAACCTGCCATCGACAAAACAGAGGGTTTTTTAGGGTGTGGAGGTGGAGTAGAAAGGGTATCTGGTTGCTCCTGCTTTTGTCCAAAAAACTCTTCCAGCCAAATTTTCAATTCAAATAGTTCACATGTAGGAACCCTGAAGAATTTTCGGTGATTTAAAAAAAAAAAAAAAAAAGACCAAGACCTGCGTGAGAACTCAATTTACTACAAAGGAATCAGAGTAACTCTTTCTTGACAAAGGAGCAAAAAAGCTCTGTTAAGGTTGGAAATCTGGTCCTGTCTGTAGTCTGTGAGCAGTTGGGGGAAGTGCCAGAAGGGAGTGTAGGATGAAGGGGCTGTTGTATTAGGCAGAACGGAATTCAGGAACTGGGTTGGTTCCCCTTCCCAGATGCTGCGTGAACTTTGCTCAGCCTTCTCTCCGTTCACTCCCTGCAAGAAAGCGGCTGCTGAGCGGGTAGAGCAAGAGTTTATACCCGTTTGTCGTGTTTAGTCTTAGATTATTTGTGATATATTTTAACAAATTAGCGGTTTATGTGCTTTGGATTTTTCTGGGAAAAAAAAAAGCAGTTAAGTAGTTTTGCTTTATGGATTCCTAATGGTCTGAGTGAGCAAAGACAGACCTGCTCTCAAGAGTTACCTCTTTGGGTCCAAAAAACTAATAAAATTTGTGGCTGAATCAAAGATTACATATGCATGGTCCAAATGCCAACCAGACTAGCTGGTAAACAGAAGAGTAGATAGCTATATTGATCAGAAAAGTGTTCAAAAAGTGTTTTTTTCAAAAAAATTAAAAATAACATCATTTAACAAAAACATATGCTTTAATTATTGTTATAATGGCTTACATTTATTGAGCACTCATTGCTTTTGGGGTACTGTGTTAAGTACTTTATCTGTAATCCTTACAATGGGAAGTATTATTATAGTCCTTTTATAGATAAGGAAACTGAAACTTCAATAATTTGTTCCATAATTTCTCAAGAGCACATAGCCAGTAAGTTATGGAACTAGAGTTTAAACCAAATGTGTTCAGTGTCAAAGCCTGTGCACTTAACTAGAGAAGAGTTTTACAGGGTTCATAATAGCAAAACATTAGAAACAACTTGAATGTAAATAGTAGAAGCCTGGTTAAAGTATGGGCTAATCAACAACATAACAATAAATAGTTATTTTTAATGTCACATTTAAAAGACGAGTGACATGGAAAATGTTAATGATATATATTATATCTAAGTGAAAAAATAAACAGGCTGTAAGAAGTACGTTTCGCCTGATCTCAATTTTGTACTACACATCTATTTCTGTGAATAATACACACACCAAGTGTCAGAGATGTATGTGTATTATAATTATGGGTATAATTTTTTTTTCATTTTTGAACTTTTCTACATTTTCCAAACTTTCTTCAGTTAGCTTGTATAACTTTTTAAAGTATGTAAGACCCTTCAATGTTATTTAAAGTAGAAGAAAGAATATAGTAAGAGGAATAATAAATGTACTACCATCAATTTTGTGACAGATAACGAAATTTTGTGGGGAAGAAGGGTGGGGAGAATTGAACATTTGAAAGTAGCTGTGACACAAATGCACATTCTTTCACAGGTGCAGCCATCAGTGCAGATATGTCTCATAATTTTCCATTAGCTAATATCATATTAACCAGGGTCATGAGTAAGCACAATCATATTTGATCATTTTCCTCCTTCTTGAATTGCTTTCCTCCCTTGGCTTCCATGACTCCTATTTTCCGTCTACCTTATTGACCTCCCCTTTCTCAATCTCCTTTGCTTCAGCTCCCTTTTTCATTTCAAAGAGCCCCAGCTTTGGCCTTGGGTCTCCTCTTCACCATCTACTCAGAGGGGAAAAAAAACAAAAACAAAATACCAAAATACCTTCAGGAGCCACACTAGTAACAAGTGAGCCAAGCAAATCCTTGATTTCACTGCCAGCTGTTCCCCAAGCCCAACTCCAGTCACCTCCACCTCAGTCAATAGCACATTGACCAATTGCACAAGTCAAAATGCAGGCCATCTTTTGCTGCTGGCTCTTCCTCATCTGCACCCACACGCGTCCAGTGCATCAGCAAATCCTGCCGGTTCTATTTTTAAACCATATCTTGATTCTTTTTCTTTCCCCTTTCAGCCTCCATCCTGCTTAGGCTACTTAAGTGTTACCCTAAGTAGTCTCTTTGCTTTCACTCTTGCCTGGCCACTGTACATTCTTCACGCACAGCCAGTCATGCAAATCTCTGGATTTGGAATTGAAAACTCAGAAGACGTGGCTCTGGTCTTCTTTCATTCTTCCTATTGAAAAGGTAAGATTTACCTAGCTTGACTGAATTATCACAATTCAGAATTAATGTACTAGTACTAAAAAATAGTGAATTCACTTTGGTTTCTTAGCAGTCAAATATTTGGGAACATAAGAAAAAACCAACAAAATGTATTTGCTCGGTTGTTCTGCTCACTTTGTACTCTACCACCTTGCTTAACAATGGTTGAGAGAGCACTGAAAAAAAGGAAAATTATATTCTATTCTTAATTCTCATCCATCTGTAAAGAACAAAACAGAAGGCTGACATAAATGTGTATTATAGCCTGGGGGTGGCTTACCAAACTTGTTTTCGCTTAAGTTCATCTTACCTCATTTTTCCAAGAACTCAGTTCAGTTTTTTTTTTTTTTTTTTTTTTGCCTTCTGAGCTTCTACAACTATGACTCATGGAACTAGAACTAGCTCACTACTGCTTTGTGTTACTTTCTGTGTGAGATTTTTCTTAACTGCTTAAAATGACATAAGCAAAATACATTTTTTTCCCTAAAGCTTAAAGACGTAAATGTTAAACTGTCTAACAACTTCCCATTAAAAGAAATTGGATTTAGCAGAGGAATAGAGACTTTCTAATTTTACTGTACAAAGTAAAATAATTTTCCCCAGTTATTTCTTCTATAGCCGTTGATCACAGAACTTTCAGTACTCTTGTTTAGATCCTGGAAATTAAAGTACATTTTCCTAAATGCTAACTTCTTACCACATTTTGCTTTCGAAATAAACTATTTTGAAGTTGACACTATTTCTGTCTTGTCTTTAACATGAAATCTAGCAATTGTCTGTTTTTACACAGAACTCTAGATTCTTCTCCCTTCTGATTTAAAAGACTGTTGCTTTTGGAATAGAAATATATAGTCCAAACTGTCTAGATTTAGGGACATTGTAGCTTGTTTCCTATACTCTGAGTGACCTTGAAATCTTTATACAGGTTATTTTTAATTAACATTAAACTTATGCATATGTCATCAAAGGAGTATTATGAAATTAAATAAAAATTAGTTTGGTGTTTGTAAACCTTGGCCCTACCAGGGAAGCTTTAAAAAATATTGATGCCTAGGTCGTACTCAAGATTCTGATTTAATTGGCCTGGGCATTGGAAAGATTCCAGGTGATTCTAGAGAATGGCCAATGTTAAGACCCACAGAATTAGGCAATTATAGCTCCAAGATGTCATTTTTAATGTTTGAGGCTAGCTGCATGTATGAAAAAGGTGGCAATATATTTTTCTTTCCCTGCCTGCCTGCCTGCCTTCCTCCTTTCCTTCTTCCCTCCCCCCACTCCCTCCTCTCTCCCTTTCTTTATTTCTTTCCTTCTTTCTTTCTTCTTAGTGATTTAAAACAATGCAAATTTATAGTTCTAAAGGTCAGAATTCCAAAATGGGTTTCACTGGGCTAAAATCAAAGTATTGGCAGGGCTGCATTCGTTCTGGAGACTACAGGTGAAAATCTGTTTTGCTACATTTTCCAGCTTCTAGAGGTTGCCTGAATTCCTTGGCCTGTGGCCTCTTCCTCTATCTTCAAAAGCATCAGTGTAGCATCTTCAAAACTCTCCCTGACTCTATCCTTTTCTGTCTCCCTCTTTCACTTCTAGGGACCTTTGTTATGACACTGAACTCACCTGTTTACTGCAGGATAATCTCCCATCTCAAGATCTTTAATCTAATCATCGGTAAAGTCCTTTTCCCATGTGACTTAATACATTAACATGGTTCCGGGGATTCGGATGTGGACATCTTTACAGGGCATTCTGCTGCTACCGCAAGCCCCATAGTCTATAGTTGTTTTCCTCTTCAGATTTTACACACTCTTCCTGATGATCTTGCTCATTCTGGTGGATGATGCCACATTGCTACCTCCAATTCTAGGTGCAGCTATTCACAGGACATCTCCCCTGTGTGGTCCCACAGGCCCTGGAACCCATGCTGTTTCTCACCTTTAGGTCTTGACACACTGTGCTGTCTTGGCTTGAGCACCTTTTTCTCCTTCTCTCAAGTCACACTCTTCTTTGTCCTTCTAGACTCAAGGCATTCCCTTCTTCAGGAAGCTTTTATTTATTTTTTAATGAGATATAATTGATATATAAGATTGTGTAAGTTTAAGGTGTGCAACATGTTAATTTGATAATTTACATATTGCAGTATGATTACCACCATAGCATTAGCTAACACCTCTATCACATAATTATCATTTCTTTTTTGTGTTGGGAACAATGAAGGTCTAGTCTTAAACACGGTAAATAATCTTAAGGTTATCAGGGAAAGGAGGTGGGAAGGGATAAATTTGGGAGTTTGAGATTTGCAAGTATTAGCCACTATATATAAAAATAGATCAAAAAATCAAGTTTCTTCTATAGGGAACTATATTCAATATGTTGTAATAACCTTTAATGAAAAAGAATATGAAAACGAATATGTGTTTGCCTATGCATGACTGGGACATTGTGCTGTAAACCAGAAATTGACACATTGTAACTTACTGTACTTCAATTTAAAAAAAAAGATCTAGTCTCTTAGCAGTTAATAACTATGCTGTGCATTGGATCTCTAGGACTTATTTATCAATTAGTTGCAGGTTTGTACCCTCAAACACCTCCCTAATTCTCCCACTCCCCAGTCTTTGGTAATCAACATTCTACTCTCTGTTTTCACGAGTTTCACTTTTTTACATTCAACATATAAGTAATATAATACAGTGTGTGTCTTTCTCTGTCTGACTTACTGCACTTAGCATAATGCCATACGGTCCATGCATGTTATCACAAATGGCAGGATTTCCTTTCTCATGGTTGAGCATCCCATTATATAAGTATACCACATCTTCATCCATTCATTCATTGACAGACACCAAGGTTGTTTTCCATATCGTGGTCGTTGTGAATAATGCTGCCATAAATATAAGAGTGCAGATATATTTTTGATATCTTGTTTTCCTTTCCTTTGGATATATATTCAGAAGTGGAATTGCTGGATCATATGATAGTTCTATTTTTAAATTTATTGAGGAACCCTTATGCTGTTTTCTGTAGTGGCTGAACCAGTTTACATCCCACCAACTGTGTACAGGGATCCCTTCTTTTCCACACCCTTGCCAGCACTTGTTATCTCTTGTCTTCTTGATGACAGCCATTTCAATAAGTGTGAGGTGGTATCTCATTGTGGTTTCAATTTGCATTTTCCTGGTGGTTGACAGCTACATAATGCTTATAAACTTCCAAGCTCCACAAAAACAGTGTGGTATCTATCTATGGCGAGATAATGTAAGACATTTTTACTTTATCTTCAGCGTCTCAACATTCCTAGGAAAAGGCCTAAAATTGAGCAATGAATATGTTAATCATCTCATTATCCCGCATAATTGTGCACCTTTATAAATGTAAATTATTGTAAAGTAATATAAACACTGCAATCCACCAATACTATACTATGGTTGATGCCACCCAAATATGTACTGGGGTTGGGTAGCTGCTAGTGATTTTCTTAACAGGCTAGTGAAATCCTATCACTTTATCGTTTGAAATCCCCTGAAAGCAAGAATTCAGTCCTTAGCTTGGTTTACTTCTGCCTCTGTAGCTGCATCTCTGTTCAGATTCCTATTAACAGTCTACCTGCTGTCCCAGACTCATCATTTGCTTGAAACAATTATAATTTAGGCATGCTGTCTTGGTTATGATAAGCTAACATAATTTTCATTCATAATAAAACCAAGAATGGATCATGATGTATTCATTTTCCCTTCTGCAGCCTGCTGTGTAAGAACAAATTCAATTCCATTTCCCTCTTTGTGCAGGGCTAATAAAAAAAATAATGACACTTTAAACACTCACAATACTATTTAACTTCATGGGATGAGAGTTACTCACACTTAGGTTCCTCATTTATAAAGCAAAGCGTATCTGTAAAGAGGGTATGATCCAAAAGGATGTGGTAGGATATGCTTTTCAATATGTATTACCAGAGCAACCTTTTTGTTTGTTTGTTTGTTTACTGCTCTATAGCTGTATCCAGAAGAAAAATCTAATTATTTAAGATTGACAGTTGGATTCAGTTGTCTTCTAAGATTAAAATGTCCAGCCATTCTGGAGAGTGTTCATATCATGGAATTACCTTCCCTGACTTTTCCATTTGGCTTGTTCCTATTTATTCTTTAATACTCAGCTCTAGTATCACCTTTTCTTGGAAATCTACTAGGTTTTCATAGGCTTAATATACTGCTTTGTGATGTCTGTCTCAGTGACTAGACTGTGAGTACTCAAGGCAGGGACTAGGTTTTTCTCTTCTAACCCAAATGTCTAATGCAGTGCTTACTACATAGGAACACTCAATAAATATTTTTGGGATGATTTGAATTAACGAGTGAATTTCCTCTTGCTTTAAATATTTTTTGGTCCTATTTGGTACATCATCATTGGTACATGATTCAAAAAGGTAAAGAGTCCCTTGACTGACTATATCACGAAAATTTTGTATGCCTATCAACTATTTATCTCCAATGCCATTTTTAATGGCTTCGAAGAATCCCACTGCATGGAAGAACCATGGTTTATCTAACCAACTCTTTTTTTGGGTATGTGTTAGACATGTAAATTGTCTAAGATTCGGAAATTATAAATAATACTAAAATGAACACAATTTTAACTCTGCCTCTGAGCTACCTGGTGATGCTTATGATACAGTCTTTTTTTTTTTTTTTTTTTGGTGGGAGGAGGTAATTAGGTTTGTTTGTTTGTTTGTTTATTTATTTATTTATTTATTTTTAATCGGAGGTACTGGGGATTGAACCTAGAACCTTGTGCATACTAAGCACTCACCCTACTGAGTTATACCCTCCCCAGCTTCGGATACATTCTTCAGTATGGAAGAGCAGTATATTGCTAAACTGCTTCTCAGAGATGTTATATATTTGCAGTAAATAAGAGTGTACATTTCCCCCTTGCCAACACTAGTTACTGTAAATCTTTGCAATGAGAGAGGTAAAAAAGGATATCTCAATACTATTTTAATTTACATTTCTTTGACTTTTTTAAAATTTTAGTTTACATTTCTTTGATTATTAATGGAGTTGAACATTTTATTCCTGTATTTTTAACATAGGTTTGCTTACCCTTGGTGGCTGTACGTTTCTTAGCAGAGAAAATAATTTGGAGTGTCTGTAAGGAAAAGGGTGCTTTCTTTAATAAAATTAAACCTAAGTCTTCTCAGCATCAAAGAGAAAAATCTCCCTGGAAAATTTCTTGTGAACTTTGTAATCCCAAATGTGAGCACACAAAATCCCTCTTTTCTTGTGCATCTCTGGCTAAATACACTTCCACCACCCTCTTTAACATACAGGCCCAAATTATGGGGACTCTAAATTACAGTACAGCTGTGACCTGGCTGGAATATTTTTTAAAGCTTATACTCTGGAGAAACAAAAGCAATATGATTAGGGAGAGTAATCCAAAGCAACCTGTTTTTCCTGATGTTTTAGTTTTCTATCTATTGCTATATAACATACAATCCCAAAATTCATGGCTTAAATCAACAAGTGTTTATTACCTCTTACAGTTGCTGTGTGGGTTACCTGCACCCAACAGTGCAACTCTATACCATGTGGCAGGGAGGGCTGTAGTTCATCTGAAGGCTCAACCCAGCTGGAATACCCAAGGTGGCTCACTCTCATGGAGGCAATTGGTACTGCTTGTCAACTGGGAACTCAGCTGTGGCTGTTGACTGAAGGGCCTTGATTGTTCTCCACACAACGACCTGGCTTCCAAGAAGAAATGCTATAAGCGTGCTTCCACGTGACAGAAGTCAGGTTTCTCCTCTTGGAGTATTAGCAAGCAATTCAAGGTTCAAACTCCAGAGAGTGAGGGCTAGAAAAAGTAATTTCCTCTCCCATCTGCTTGAAGTCAATCTCCTGGTGTCTAATTTCCTATGTGAATGCCCACTTCTATCTTCATGACTGAAATGGCATCCTACCATTTTCAGGGGACACACTGGCCTCTCAGAGACCTCACCTGGACAAGCAATTCAGAACTGAGCTGACAATGCTAATAGTCATTCTAGGGATGTGCACTTATATAGACTGCAAAGCGGGGAGTGGGGAGGTGGTACATTTCATTGCAGTCTCATGACTTATTATTTTACTATTTTAAAAGAACACTGCAAATGGACTATGTATTTGCACATTACTTAAGAATGAAATAGAGATGGGAAAATAGGAAAGACAAATCAACCAATCCAGTATATGTCCATGTCAACTAAACTAAATGCTTCCTTAATATTTTATGTCTTAAAAAAGTATGTCTTGGCTAGCATACATCCTGAAAGTAGAGTTGCCCTTTTCAAAGTCTCTATCCCTTTGTGTGATATACACAAGGGAAAAATAATTTAAAAATGCCTCAAACATAATTCAGTTGATGTGGATTATTTTGAACTTCTAGCTATTGAACAATTGCATGAAGTTTTAATCTTAAATTTTGGAGTTTCCAACTATAAGAGTCGGCAATGCCTCTTCCTCTTAAATTGTAATTGTTCCCAGAGTCTAATGTCCAATAAAATTATCATTAATGGGGGGTGGGTATAGCTCAGTGGTGGATCACATGCTTAGCATGCATGAGGTCCTGGGTTCAATCCCCAGTAGCTCCGTTTGAAAAAAAAGGTCAATAATAAAGGCTACTAAGATTGGAAGTTTAACTTATCATTAGTAAGATTTAATGAATAGTAAAAGCAATGTCTGACTTTCTTAAGAGGAGGGTGCTGTAAGCCAAGGCCATGAATTTCCAGCATAGATGATATCATAAGCTACACTGAATAACAGTGTGAAGAAAAATCCAAATCCAGGGATACACATCTAGCTGCATAGCAAATCATACAGGTAGTACCTTTTCCCTAAATTATTGCTTAATCTATACCCTAGCAAGATGTCAAGAAGTTACAGTTGGTGAATTGGGTGTGGTGTCTGGCAGAAACAAGAAAAATTTCATCCTATCTTTGTTATCAAATTTTTCTTTTCTTTGTATATAGGTAAAAGCTTGTAGACCAATAATTTTCTTGATTTGACCATGAAATTACATTCTCTTTGCCTGAGTTCTTCTGAGTTATGCAGAAGGCTTCCTGTTCTGAATCCAGTTTTTTTTTTCTCTCTGCTATGATTTCAATGTATGCTGAAGGCAAGTAAAATTATAAAAACCTTTAGTCCTTAATTCTGTCAAGATGGTGATGTCAGAGAGAGATACAAATTAGATGGTGATGGAAAATCTGAGCCTAGTTT
Source organism: Camelus ferus (assembly GCF_009834535.1). Classification (NCBI taxonomy): domain Eukaryota; kingdom Metazoa; phylum Chordata; class Mammalia; order Artiodactyla; family Camelidae; genus Camelus; species Camelus ferus. The sequence continues at coordinate 107,400,861 of NC_045697.1, read as the reverse complement.
TATGGAATGTCGTCTTTTTTCCATTCTTTCCTATTCCTTTCTTTTGTGTGTGTGTGTGTGTGTGTGTGTATTGCAGGTGAGTATATGCTACAGGAATACAAGTAAGGCCGTCCTTTAAAATCATGTGCTGATAGTTCATAAAAGGCTTTTGACTAGGAAACTTCCATAATAGTACCAAAAATATAAAGGAATTTTAACAATTGGTAGAACTGCTTTCCACATTGAAGTAGCCATTTGTACCTCTCCTTAACTGGTAGTAGTTGCATAGGCTCAAGCAAGGGCATAGGCTCAAGCAAGGGCTTTCAGGCCAGAAAATTAAACTCAGTAACTTTAGAGTTTTAACTTAATCCAAATAATGCGTATAGAGTAGCTACAAAGTTCAAAGTATTGTGCCATAAAGGAGCGTAATAGTTGATGGGCAGATAGTTCACCTGAAGCGTTCCATGGTTGCATTCTTTACCCTTAAACAATAATCCACAGCTATTGTATTTTAACTGTGACCTGACTAGAACTGAAGTCCCCGTATGCTTCCTTCTGCAGAGAACCTCTGATTTTTGCCAACTTGTTTTACTGTAACCAGAGACAAGGTAAAGCAGGAGGTTGAATAATTCTGTAAAACTGTAAAACAACAGTTGGATAATTGTCTTATGTCTCCTTTTGTTTCACCAGCATAGCATTAACGGCAAGCTGGCAAATCCGGGAGACACAAACCTTAGCCCTAGATCATTTAGACTGACTGACTGTGACCACACTGTGTTTAGGGCATTTCTCTATCATCATCCACTCCTTCTCAATGGGGACCTTTATTTATTTAACAAATATCTATGAGCACTTATATGCCAGGTATATCAACATACTCAAGGTTAGACTATTTGCCCAAATCCCAGGCCTCAAAATGCTAGGAGAAGCCTTTCATTGTTTAAAGCCTCCCCTTTTCCCTCCAGATGTGTTAATGGTGAAGTGAAAGTTGTCTCTCTCCTGCTGGCACACCCATTTCCCCTTATCCCAGGCTTACTCCTTTCAGGATTTAAAATACAAACTTGAGGTGTTTAAATTTTTGGGAATGGCAAGTCGTTGATACTGCCTCTACCCTGGCTATGCACAAGTCATCATTTCAGATCATGAGAAAATGTCTGCCTCACCTTTGGAATATTTAAAACCACTTATAGGAAACAAATCTTTAATAAACAATTTCATCCATGAGATGTGGTACAGTTGAATCCATTTTCGTATTTTATAAAGGTGTAAACTTTTAAAACTTTTCTCAAGAAGACACTCCTGTGCTTCATGTCTTTTCTCATGTTGCCTCCCTCCTCCCAGATTTCCATGTGATAGTTAAAATTAAGTTCACTTTCCAAGCCCATCTCAAATAACCCTTTCTCTAGGAAGCTACTTCGTCTCTGAAACCAATATAGTTTTTCTTCTGGCTCCATAGTACTTCCTAACTTATTATCTGCAAGTATTTTAAACATTATGTATTTTTAAGGCCTATGGCTTTAAAGAACACCGTAGGGACGAAAAGCCACTTTATAATATTTGTTTGTGTTTCACTAATGCATCAGGAAGAATGCTTTACTGTTAATAGTGGAAGTGGAGGGGAAGGATACAGATGATGATCTGTGCTCCTTTCAACCCTAATGTAACGGATCTCTTAAACTTACTGAGAATGAGGCGAACCTGACTCACATTGGAAAAGCACTAGAGGAAAAACACCCGTCAGAGGTCTACAGGCGAAATTAACCCCGCCTCCACGCTGTTTGGAGCAGCTGTCTCAGGAATCCTCCCTTCCTTAGAATGTGGGAGAGGTTTGGTGGGGTGGCAGCTGCAAAGCAAGGAATCTTCCCTGTTCCTAATCCACACGATCTCCCCGCCCCACACCCACTTCCGAATGGAAGGCGGCAGCTGTCAGGGCATCCCGGTGGAAATCTCTTTGCGAGTCTTCGCCGAGCGCGGCGGGCTGGCAGCAGCTGAAAGCAGTCAGGGGTGGGGACTTTGCTCCCTTTAGACACGGAAAGCAGCCTCGTTGGCTCCGGCGCTGCTTCCTCTCGGGCTCGTAGCGGTCCCTCAGGTGTCCTTGTCCAAGTCCAAGAAGACACCCTGGCAACGTGAGGCGGGTTCCCTCCGCGCCAGGAGACCCTACGGTTACTTAACAACAGAAGGAGCGTCAGAATCACTGCCTCACCACTTGCCAAGGCACATTCCCAGGTCCGGGGCTGGGAGGTGAGGGAAGAGTCGGCTCCTGGAAATAAGTCTTTCCTGGCCGAGCCAGGAGTACACCTGGTGCTACCTGTGCAGCACGCCCGCTTGGCCTTCCGTCCTCGCAAGCTGTGGGAACAGCAAGCCCGCGCCCGGCGCCCCTCCGGCCGCCCGCGCATCCCCTCCCCGCCGCGCGCTCGCCTCTGCCTTCGCGCCCGCCCGCCCCACCGCCGCGCGCGCTCGCGCACGCGCACGCGCACGCCTCGCCCGGCAGCCCTCGGCGCTGTCATGGCGGCGGGGAGCAGCTGTAGTGGGCGCAGGGACAGCCGCGCGAGCCGTGGCGGGGCGAGCTGTGGCAGTAGCATCCTCACCACCGGCAGCAGCCTCGGCTGCGGCGTCCACAGCACCCTCAGCGGCTGTTTTTGCAAAGGCTGAGCACAGGCGTGGGGCGGGCCAGGAGACCGTGGAGTTCTGTGCAGTCGCGGGCTCCCAGGGAGCGGACTAGGGAAACTTGAAGGCTACGACCAGGTGCACCGACCTCTCTCTCCTCCCTCCTCTCCTCGCCGTTGCCTCAGGGCCTCCCCTCCCTCTGGCCGCCACACACACCTCCCCTTCTCTGCCCGTCGGACCTCAGGTGCCTGGGAGGTGCTCTACTCCTCCCCCTGGGCCGAGCGTTGAGAATAACACCGCACCCTTCCCCCGCCCTTTCCTGCCCTGGATCTCCGCCGCCACCTCCGTCTCGCGGCTGCCGGGCGGGGGGCTAGGACGAGTCCGGAGTGTCTGGGTGAGGAGGAACTTTCTATCTCTAGGGTAGCTTGGGGGCCCCCCGCTTCCCTGCAACCCCTCCTTTCCTGGCGATAGTTCCTTTTACGTGCACCTGTGAGGAGAGCGTGCCCTGCGCTTGGAACCTGCGAGAGTGTGGGGGAGGAGGGAACCTGTTCCCGGGCCTCTTGAACCCGCCTTGGCTCAGAACCCAGCTCCTCGGGCCGCGGGGAAGCGGGTGGCTCATAGTGGGGTCCCTGTAGGAACTTATTTGACGGACAATAGCTACTCCCCTCTTTCCCCCCCAAACCCCAAGACAAAACCTAGCCGATTTAACATTGATCTAATCTTCCAATAGGGTTTGGCGTTGTTGTCAGCCTCGGGGAGAGAGATTGGACAAATATTCTCCAAGAGGAGGAGGGCGACGCCAAGGACTTTCGACATCAACTGCTTTTGGGGTTTCTCCACAACTTGGAAGAGTGACCCTTCTCGTTTTGCGTCGCGTCTGTATGCTTAATACTCGTGCAGCGACTGCTGTCCCAGAGTAACTCCGAGTTGTCCTCGTGAACTAGCAATGGCTAGTGAAGACAATAATGTCCCTTCCCCGCCACCAACAGGTGATGACGGGGGAGGTGGAGGGAAAGAAGAAACCCCTGCTGAAGGGGGTACCTTGTCCCTGAAACCAGGGCTCCCCATCAGGGGCATCAGAATGAAATTCGCCGTGTTGACGGGGTTGGTTGAAGTTGGAGAAGTATCCAATAGGGATATTGTAGAAACTGTCTTTAACCTGGTAAGTAGATCTGTTTTACAAGCCTGTATTCTCAGTGGGTTGGGGAACAAGATGTTAAAGCTGGAGCCATGTGCTTTCCCCAGGCTGATGATAGAAACACGAAATTCTCCTGACCTAAATGAAACAATTTCCTGTACTTTTCAGTTTAAGGAGAATTATGTAAACTTAGGTGCTCCAGGTTTTCTGAAAGTGTACTAAGGAAATAATTGTTATGGAAGTATTATGGGGGATTTTACTGGGGGAGTTTTATTTTATAATTTTTTTCCCCTTGGGTTGTGTATCTAACCCTGCATTTCTCTGACATTTTAACTAAGTTTTTGTGACCTTTTTTTGGACTTGAGAAATAAGGTAAATGGTAGTCCTACCTACTTTTTTGATTCTGCTAGAATTATTTGTTTGTTTTGGGGGGGGTTATTTATTTATTTATTTATTAGATTTATTTATTTTAATAGAGATACTGGGGTTGAACCCAGAAATGCCTGCATGCTAAGCATGCACCCTACCACTGAGCTATACCCACCCACCCTAAGTCTGCCTGAGTCACGTTTTGCCATGTTTTTGAACTGAAAATCTTTGTTTATAGGACTGATGAAAGGTTAATATACTGCGAAGTTAGCATTAGTATTTAATTTTGACTAGTTTTGTTTTTTGACATAACTAACAAAAGTTAAGTTTTGGAATGAATGTGAGGTTACATCTTGTGAAAATTGAGTGGCAATTTAAAAAGAGGATTGCAGCAGAAATAGCATAGTCTTTATTTATTTTGTTTTGTGAGTTCATGTTTATCAGCAAAGTGTGTTTGTCATTGGAGGTTGCTGGTTATACTACTACAAGCTGTGAATTTTATTTTTAAAAGGTGGATATAAAATACTTCCTTTTTTCCCTATTCCAGTCTTAGAAACGGTTATTTCTAATGGGGGCTTTTTAGGCTTCTGTATTCAAATCTCTGTTGCCCATCAAAGTAAAGAATAAAAAGTAAAATTTGGCCTTAAGATACTTCCCCCTTTTCCACCTACTCACCTGTGTTAGAAGATAACAGATGGGAACAAAAATGAATGCACAGTAGTTTTAGTAACTGTTTAGCACCTTTCCCCTTTGCCTCTATGTTTTCAAGGTGAGACTTGTTTTATTCAGGACAGTTAATTATTTCCTTCATTAGGCCTTTACTAATAGGCGAGTCACCTGTGGTACTACTTCCAGAATGAGAAAGTAGCTAGATGAAATTCAGTTACCTATGGAGTAAGAAAATTTTGAACAATAGAGTATTTCTCTACTAGTTCGTTGTGTTGGTGGTTTTTTAATATGCAAATACTGACACACACATATACCTATTTTTTAAACTGTATATTATGGAAATGTTCAAAAGTACACAAAAATAGAACAGTATAATGAACTCTGGTGTCTTTCCATCTACCTTCAATAGTTGTAAGCATTTTGGGGATCTTGTGTGTATGTGGACTTTGAAAGTTTGTGAATCTCAAGGAGTTAAATAGCAAATTGCTGTATTCCTTTACCTCAAAACAGACTTGAAAACTTCTCACTTTTTTTTTCTTTTTCTAAACCTCATATATGTTGGATGATAAAGAGAAATCTGCGGTAGTGATATAGTCCATAAGTAGTTGTTCGTGTGTGAAACACAACATTCTTCTGGCAGGAGGAGGATTCCAACTCCTCTGTTCTTTAGAATGTCCTCTGTGGAGGTGGATGACCACACATGAGTCACCTGCATTTAATCATTAAGGAAAATCCAAGTTCTGTAGTAAAATAGTTTGTTTACATGCTGCCTACACTGTAGGCCTGGTAGAGATTTTAAGGTTATTGCCTAAGTCCTTCATAGCTACTTTTTTGGGGTGGGGGCAGTAGGTGTCTGGGTAGAAGGAGAGGGAAAATCTGTTCAGTTACACCTCCTCTTCACCATCCTTCTCTTCTCACGTAGAGCAGAGAAAGTTGCTGAAGGGGATTGGATTAGTTCTTTTCTTTCCATTCTCCCTTACAATACTTTTCAGGCTCCTTGCTGGCTATCTAGGGTCTTGGCCAGTCTTTAGAGAATCTTGGGAACTGAAATATTGGGAATCTGGTAAGCTAGTCCATTTCAGTGTTGTTAGTACTTCTGCACTTAAGTATTTCCTAATTGATTGGCCTTAGTCTCAGTTCTACTCAAAGAAAAAGATTAGCTCATAGTAAGTGTGATTTAAAACAGCTTATTACAAATTACTGTGGGCCAGGTGCTTTACGTATGTTTTTTGAATTCTTCCCTCATCAACTCTTTAATACATAGGTCTCATTTGATAGATGAGGAAACTGAAACACTGAAAGGTGAGACAGATTAGTGTTTCTTAGAATGGCAACCCGTCTAGGAATACAACACACCTGTCTCTAGTTGAGGTAGTGTTCGCTTCCCTAAGCAGGTATTTGTAGCTTAGGCACAGCTTTCCCCAATGTAAGGGAAAATCATTGGTCCTGCTAAATAAGAGTGGTGAAACCTTGTTCAGATTTCACTTATTTACCATTCAAACAGCTTTTTAAAAACTGCTTAAAAAACGCCTTAAAAGTAAAAAAAAATTTTTTTAGGTTATTCAGTCAGGTTTTTCACTCAGAATGTGGATGCAGAAAATTGATTATAAACCTGTGTTTTTTTTTTACAGTCAATATGTTGGATTAAAATTTATAAAATTGTGAAAAGTAGGATACAGACAAAAGAATATGTAACGTATATGTAATGAACTATTACAACAATATAAGCCCTGTGAAACTTCCATGTAATTTAAAGAGCTGGCATTATTACTGGTATCACTGAATCCTCCTGTGTGCTCCTCCTTAGCCTTTCCTCACTGGATTTTCCGTTAGTAAGTTTAAACTATTCACAGCTGTCATAACTTTTTCCTGTTTTTCAGGCATTTTATTAAAATAGGTTATATTATTCTACTGAGTCTTTCTGATTCTGATTACATATTAGTTACTTTAAATGATAGTTTGTACTGTTAAAATTAAACAACCTCCCCTCCCCAAGAGTTGTCCAAATAGTGACTGGTAGAGCCGTATAACTTCAGAGGTCTTTACAAAGTGTTGCCCCTAACTTTGCTAATGTAGCTTGACCTTAACACTGTTGTTAAAAATTTCTTTGGAATTTACCACCCTTGTAATTTCCTTTGCAAATCTGTTTTATAGAGAAGTTTTAATTAATAGTACACCTGTGTATTCAAGTGTTTCAAACTTTTGGTCAACCTTTACAGTTTTCTTGTTGCAGTTTAAAACCATTTTATTTTTTCTCCATCTGTATGTTGAAGTAATTTGTCATACTTTTAGACCCAGAATAATTAATGTATTGGGTTGTTTTCAGGAAGTTGCTTCTGAGTTTAAGGCTCCCACCAGGTATTTACAGGCAATGAATGAGACTTAATTCAAGAATAGTGTTTCCCATGGGCTGGTGACAAATACATGTTTTCATAAAATTTTTTCTTTAAAAATAACTATTATTTTAATTGAAATATTAAAGCTTAGAAGATGGAATATAATTTTTCATTACTCATTATATGGCATTTGATACAGGTTCTGCTAGATATTAATGGTGCAAACTCTTAATACCTACAGGAGCTGAGCAGATCACACAAAGTCGTCGTCTGTATTGACTGTGTACAAAAAGTATACTTGTAGGGGCAGCTGCTGTTCCATTTTAGCTGGTTGTTGTCCTGTAGTGACATGGGCCCAGTGATGTCGTACCTTTTGATTTTTCAGGAAGAATTAGAAGTCTAGATTTTTAAAAAATAAAATTTTAAATGTCAAAGTATTAAAAAATACTGTTTGGGACACACAAAATTGCAGGTAGTTTCTTTTTAAGCTTTTATATGAAAGGTACTCATCATGTTTCTATTTTAATGTATCTAGAATTATTTCCTCCTTAATACTTGACATCATAAATAAATTCCTGAGTAATTTATTCTAGAAACATGCTTGTTAATGGGCTCCCCCCCCCACATCAGTTTGTGTGTCATTCTATAATAGAAAACTCAAACTGGTTTAAACACAATGAAAAGGATTTTTAGGCTCATTTATCTGGAAGTCCAAAGGTAGGGCAAGATTTACAGTAACAATAACATTAAAGACCAGTTTCTTTCTGTTGCTTTTCTTCTCTCTGTGATGTCAGCTTCCATCTGTTGCTGTTCCCCTCATGGTTGTATGATGGCCGCCACTGGCAGTTGGGTCCCTGTGTATTCTTGTTCACATCTCTTGGGAGAGAGAGTCTCTCTGTCCTAGCCTTCCAGACAAGAGTCTTGATCAGTCCACTGCACTCTTGACTGTGGCCATTGAAATGTGCTGATTGGCTTAAGCAAATCAGGACCAGCTCCTCTACCTGAGGATGGGGTCAGTTTCCTCTAAAGAACTTGGGCTATGTGGGGACGAGTGAATACACAGACATCTGTAGGAAGTTCGAAGGGTGCATGAATGCTGGATAGGCCACCAGTGATGTCCACTATTCTTTTTTCAAATGCATAATAATACTCATGTTAGAGATGTTTGTGTAAAGAGAAAAAAAAAATCATTATCTTAACTCTCTTTTGTGCTCTTGAGCAATTTTTTTTAACCTCTTTGTGCCTTGCTTTCCCTAGCTGTACAATGGGGAAACTACATTGTAGCAAAGATTAAATGAGTAAATACTTGTAAAGCATCCAGGAATAATGTGTGGCACATTAAGTGCTTTTATAACTATTTGCTATTATTGTAGTATTTGTAATTTTACATAGTTACAATCATCATATTCCAACCTATTAATTTTTTTGTTTCTATATGGCCATTATTAGCTGTAATGGCTCTTTAATATAGTATGTCAGTCTTACTTTGGAATTTATTTAATACCTTTTATCATTTTTAGAGATCACTTTTTAATTGAAGTAGAGGTGACTTGTTTTTTAAACATCTTTTTTGAGGTCTAATTTACATACCATGAAATCCTCTTGTTTTAAGTATACAATTCATTGATTTTTGTAAGTTTCCAGAGTTGTGTAATCATTACCACAATCTAATTTTAGAACATTTACATCCTGTGTTCAAGACATTTTATAGTTTTAGCTCTTACATTTAGGTCTATGATCTATTTTGAGTTAATTTTTGTATGATGTGAAAGAAGGGTAAGATAAGGGTTTAAATTCATCTTTTTGTACATGTATATCCAACTGTCTCACTGCCATTTGTTGAAATGGCTATTCTTTCCCATTAAATTGCCTTGGCATCTTTGCCAGATATCAGTTGACCATAAGTGTAAGGATTTATTTGGACTCTTGATTCTTTTCTGTTGATTTATATGTAAATTCTTCTATCAGTATCAAGCTGTCTTGATTTTTGTAGCATTGTAGTAAGTTTTGAAATAGGGATGTATAACCTCTTTGTTTTTCTTTTTCAAGATTGTTGGCTATTCTAGGTCCTTTGCATTTCCATGTGAATTGTAGGATGAGCTTGCCAGTTTCTCTTTCTGTTTCTTTCATTAATGTTTTGTAGTTTTGAATATATGAGGAGATGAATTATTTTTGGGTAAATGCTTTTTTTTTTGCTGCTATTAAAGTGTTTCTGTAGGCATTTTTGTGTATTGAAATGTCCAGAAGAGGATAAATGTTTTAAAGTATATAAGTATTTATATAGCTCATGAGTAGATATTGTTAGCTTGTTTATTAATGTAGAAAATTAAAAGACATTTGGGTGAATTGGTGCATTATAATAATAACTTCATATTTCTTAGAAGTGATAGAATTGATAACTTTGGCTCCTGCAGGTATGCAGTCTTGTTTCCGTTTGAATAAATAGGTCCATGTTAAATAGGTTGAGAACTGAAAAATCTGAAATTTTTTCTGATTGTGAATTCACAGAAAGGGAAACTAAGTAAGCTTTTTGTTGCTCATACTGACCTACCTGAACTGATCAAATATGTTTAATTTTTATATTGTAAAGTATTCCTTTTCATGTATAGACTCTACAATATTTGTAATAGTTTTTGTGCTTGAAAGAAAAATGTCCAGAATACATTCTTCATTAATTTCTGCTTGGAGGAGGTACTGGGGATTGAACCCCTGACCTCTTGGGTGCTGAGCATGTGCTCTGCCACTTGAGCTACCCTTCCCCCAGAATACATTATTGTTTTATAGTACATACTTAGATAAGCAATAATTTATCTTTGTACCTCCAGAACTTTTCACAGTGCTTGTCAGTACTTTAAAAGTGTTCGTTAAATTAAATTAAATTAAATTAAATTAATCTCTTCATTAAATAAATTATATTCATTAGGAAGCCTAGTAGCTATTGTTCTCTTGTGCAAAAGGTATGTTGTTAAAATCTTAACACGTATTTCTTTTCTTTTTTTTTTTTTTTAATTGAAGTATAGTTGATTTACAATGTTATTAGTTTCAGGTGTACATCAAAGTGAATCAGTTACACATATATATGTTCTTTTTCAGATTCTTTTCCATTACAGGTTATTATAAGATACTGAATATAGTTCCCTGTGCTATACAGTAAATCCTTGTTTATCTATTTTATATACAGTAGTGTGTATATAAGCCTAAACTTTTTTTCCCACGCTTTTTTTTTTAAATTGAAGTATAGTTAGTTTACAGTGTTGTGTCAATTTCTGGTGTACAGCATGTTTCAGTCATACATATACATACATCTTCATATTCTTTTTCATTATAGGTTACTACAAAATATTGAATATAGTTCCCTGTACTGTACAGTATAAACTTCTTGTTTATTTATTTTATACATAGTAGTTAGTATCTGCAAATCTCAAACTCCCAGTTTATCCCTTTCCACCTCCTTTCCCCACTGGTAACCATTAAGTTTGTTTTCTATGTCTTTGAGTCTGTGTTTTGTAAATATGTTCATTTACGTCCTCTTTTTTTTTTTTTTAAAGATTCCACATATGAGTGATATCATATGGTATTTTTCTTTCTCTTTCTGGCTTCACTTAAAGTGATGATCTCTAGGTCCATCCATGTTGCTGCGAATGGCATTATTTTCCTTTTATTGTTTTCTATTTCTTATGAAGATGCTTGTCAGGTGACTTGCATTTTTCATTGTATAATTTAAAATTCCCTTAGTATCTGTTTTGCCTTTAATAAGAGCAGTTTCATTATTTTCAAAGTAGACTCTTATAACGTGCTTTTTAAGTAGTTTTTACCTTTTACTCTAGTTTTATTTCATTAGCTCTCATTTAATGGAATTATATACTCAGAAACCTATCAGTGAGTCTTCGGTTTAAAAGCTGTTGAGACAAAATATGAAGTGAAAAACAAAATAAAAGAAGGAAATGGTACAAAGAAATACACTGTTGAGAGTACACAAATTCTTTGTTTTTGACTAAACTAATTTCATAAAACACTCCTAGTTTTAGATTCTAAAGCTTTTTTGTGTACGTATATCTGTTTTGATTCCTCAAAGATTTAATTGGATTTGTCTTAGAATAATATATGTGATTAAAACGTGCTTTATAAAGTAAAGAATTTCTTGTTACTAGATGTTTTAGAAGATTGCATGTTGGGGATTTTATAGAGTGGATTCTTAATTTGGGTAGGAAGTTAGACACCAAATTACTTTTAAACTTATGTAACGATCTGATGTTTAAGCTATGAGCTTCGTTGTCTCTGTTGCACCTGGATTTTTGCATTTATTTCTCAGACTAATCTCATCAGTCTTTTAGTAATTTAGTTTTAGAGAGAAGTGCGGGGCCGTATTTTCTCTGTAAATTCTTACAGAAAGATGAAAAACTGATGAGGTCTCAATTATTTACCTTTTGTTAGAGATAAATCTGTTGCCTGAGAGCTGAAAAAGATTTTCTCCTTGCCTAATAAGATCTTTGTTCATGATTAACGACTTCAGTGGTGTGGTATTTTTATTTATAAAGTACATTAAATCTCTTATAGCTATGGCCCCTGATGAGGTATTTTGTTGTTTCTAGTGAAAAGACTTTTCTCATAAGTAATATAAATATATTATCTTAAATCCTATATATATTACCTAATTGAAGCCAATCTTTATCATTTTTGGTCTTCACTATCATGAGTAAAAATAATCATTTATCTCAGAGCTTATACATACATTTATAAAACTTTTTAACACAAAGCATTTTTTAAGTGTTGATTTAATGTTAATACATTAAACTTGAAAAGTTAATCCTTATAGTAATATGGTAATCAGTTTCAGTGGGACAGCAACAGACCTTTTCTAGAGTCAGTAGGCGCCAGTGAGGCTCATTGGTATCTAAAATGGAGAAAGTATTATTAAAGAAAATTATATAAAGATATTATAAAATTATTGTTAACACTATCACGAACTCATTTTCTTAGATCATACTATTGTGAGATTAATAGGTATAAAGCAGACCCCAAATCCAAAGCATTTCAGAATAATTTTCCTTACTGTAGATGACTTTCTTGTCAGTGGATGGGCGAGGCACTGCCTGTGACCAGAAGTGTGAGTGGGTTATTTTGATAGTTTACTAAAACATTTGGTGAACTTATGGTTCTTAATTGTTTTTCAAGCTTTTGGGGGGTAAGTTGTAATTTTCAGTAATGGTGAGATGATCTGTGGCTCTTGAGGTAGGGATAAAATGTATTGATAATTTGTGTGCTTTTGAGGGAAGTTAATTAATTATTTTTGAGTTATAATAGATCATAGCATTAGCTAAGATTTATGGAGTGTGCAGGTTCTGTTTGACATATTTATTAATCCAGTTTACTTCTCACAATTGTCACAATCAGATAGGTGTAGGTGTTTCTGCCAAAATGTCTTGTGTTCATCAACAGTGGACTAAAAATAACAGGGCTTATGGGGGTAAAAATAGGGTTGAGGTGGGCCATTCAAAACCTCTGGAATTTTGTAACTGGAATACTAGCAAAATCAATAATAACCTTAATGAAAATACTAGCGAGGTTACCTCTCTACTGATGTTTTTGCCTTTGAATCACAGTCACTTGTGGTATTAACCCTGGAAACTTATGCTTCTATCTTTGAGATGTAGGTCTGGTTTCTTTAGCTTCTGACAGAGAAAATTTTTATTGGTACTAAAAAATCTGATCCAAGGTGTAGCTTTCTTCATTAATTCATTGCTTTAAATCAGGGGGAAATGCCTTTGCATTTCTTCATCTGTACTTGCAGATTGTCAGATACTTAATGTTGTGGAAAAAGCATAGACACTTGAATCTTGTACAGCATGGGTTTGAACTGTGTGAATCCACGTATGTGTGGATTTTTTTCAGTAGCAAATACTACAGTATTCTGTGATCCATGTTGGTTGAATCCCAGGATATGGGGGAAGCTTGTATCTGGAGGGCTGACTATAAGTTATAGGTGGATTTGGGATTGTGTGGAGGGTTGGCCCCCTAATCCCTGTGTTGTTCAAGGGTCAGCTGTAGTTCTTGCAATCATTAAACCAGGCAGTGTTTGCATTAAAAGAAAGTAGTTCTGTAAATTTTCAGGTTGTTTTAAGATCTTTATATATTGCTAAGTATTTCTCTTTAATTCTGTTGGAAGAAATTACACACAGACCAACCTCACTTCTACACTATACCTACATTATTCTACTCTTTAACAATCCTGTGGAAAGTGATTCAAGGCAAAGATGTAAGTTATGGCAGATTGGACTGTACTGTTGTAATATTCACTTTATAAATGATGAGAGAGGATAAGTAATTTACTCAAGTCGTATTGAGCGAGTAATATTGCTGAGATTCAGACTCGGGAAATCTACAAACTGAGCTCTTAACCGCTAACCCATATATAATGTATAATTGCAAAGAACCTTAAATGTGAAATAGTGGCTTAAGGCATCTTTCAGTCATGTGATAGAACAGTGAGTCTGGAAGGGTATCTAGACTGTTTAAAACTTGCCTAACATAGTCAAGATTTGGCTTGCGGCAGGTAGAGTTTGTTTGTTTTCCTTTTTAAATAACCTAAAATGTGTACTAGGAAAAGGGGTTTTTTAAGGAATGTGATATTCAAATTGGATGGAATTAATGACAGTTAATCATTATGCAGGGTGCTGGTGTTTGCTTTTTACTCTCAGTCCAGATTTAGTTGACTTAGCTTGCATGATCGAAATGACCTTGAATGTTGTTGATCGTATAAAAAAGTGGAATTTTAATCATCTTTTTTTGTCTTTTATATACTAACCATATTGAGCACATTAATAGGAAAGGATGACGCTCTTGTTAATCAGTTATGGAAGAGAATACCAGATGTTGTCTTCAGTATTTGTCAAGATGCATTAATGGGCTTCTAGTATTCAAATGACCTTCCCTTAAAGTCGGTTTGCTTCCATGATGAATTTACTGGGTAAAGTTACCAAATTTCAGAGACAAGGTTACTCTTTTTTCCTGTAGATTAGGGTGTGAATTTAACGGGGGATTAACATTTAAATTTTCAAGTAAGATGTCAAAGTCAAAGAATCACTATGAATAATATTTTAAAGTGGGACATTTTTACATATTGCTATTTTATCTAGACTTACCCCTTTTATGAAACAAGTAAACATCTATTTCCAGTGAGATTGATCCATTCATTCTTTCAATGAATATTTATGGAGCAGAGATGGGGTTCAAGTATGGTGCTGGGAATAAAACAATGAACAAGGCAAATATGGACCTTACCTATATGGAGCTTACAGTGTAAGTTCTTTAGCCCCTGGGCACCACATTTCTTCAATTATTCTTGTGTCCTTCAATTTATTTAGATTTATTTTCTGATATTTCACCAGTACACCCTGCTCTTATTTTTGTCTGTTGATATGCTGAGAAAGTAGAAGGTTAATCATTGTTGTGACTTTTATATACTGACCGCATTGATTACATTAATAGGAGAGGATGGTGCTGTTGTAAATTTTTCACAAGGAATTCTTTATCTTCTCCCCTCTTATCTATCTAAACCATCTAGGAGGACTAATGCCAATACGTAAGTGAAATACAGTGCATTATTAGCTTTTTCTTCTATACTTTCACCTTATCTGGAATGAGGTGATAGGTGCCATGTAGATGAATTATTAACTGTACTTTTTTTTTTTGCCAATACATTTCTATTTTGACCTTTTTCAGTAGAACTAAATTTCCTGTTTTCTTTTTTGCTGTATTGAACAGAGCATATTGACTGTGATATGGTCTTAAATAACCTTCAGTCATTAATTTGAACGCTCCTGTTTGGGATATGTTTTGGAATACTGAATATTTCTGTAATCCTTTCCGTCCTCTGCATCTCTAGTACCACTAACCTAGTTCAAGTACTCGTCATTTTTACCTAAATAATTATGATAACTTCCTGTTCCTATTTCTCTAGTCTTTTCTCTTATCAAATACCCTCCACAACTGCTGGTGTGTTTTGTCTAAAGTGAAAATCTGACCATTTGGTTTTTCTTCCAAAATCCTTCTATAGTTTTCCATTCTCTTCTGGAAAAAGGCAAGTTCTTTACTATGACATATAAGTAATTTGGATCTTGGCTTATCTCTTGCCATTCTCTGCCTTAAACTTCATTTGTATAATATTGAGCTTTGATTGCCCTTGAAAGGAAAAGAAAATATGATGAACCATGTGTAATAGGCCAGAGCTTCTGCTCAGAGTGACAAGTCACTTCGTTCACATTTCATTGACTTAAGGACATCACACCTCCATGCTTGAGTTTACCATACCATGTGTGAGTTTCACAAGGTTGGTGTATATATAATCTTTTTGCTTGGAGGGGCACTGAATACTGGAGAACAAGGAAGATTGTATTTCTTCGTAGTTCTTAGATTTCCCAATATGTTTACTAAATGGTTGGCTCCAAGTATATCTTACATCTCACTATTTCTCGGTTTTACTTCGCTCTGAAGTGTATTCTTTAGCAGTTCTTTTTAGTGAGGGTCTTTTAGTGGTAAACTCTGTATTTGTTTAAAAATGTCCGTATTTTGCCCTTACTCTTGAATATTGTTTTGCTCATTGCAGGATTCTAGTTGTCAGTCTCTTACTATTTTGAAGATACTATTCTGTTCTCCTCTAGTCTCTTTTATTGTTGTTGAAATTGTCACTGTTATCATTCTAAATTAACTTTACAGATAATCTGACTCTGTGGTTGCTTTCAAGTTTTTTCTTTGACTTTGGAGCCGATAGTTTCACCATAACTTGTCTAGAGGTGGTTGTGCTTTCTGAGTCTGAGGATTCATGTTTTTCATTAGTTCTGGAGAATTCTCATGAATAATGCCTTTTCTTCATTTTACCTATTTGTATCTTGGGACTTAGAATACATGACATACTGGTTTTCTTCTTTCTATCCTTCGTGTCTCTTAATCTTTCATATTTTCAGTCTTTCCTTTGATTCTTGTTTTTTCTTCTGAGTTGTTCTTCATCTCATCTAAGCTATAGTCTAACCTCTTGAGTTTTTAATTTTAGTGACTGTATTTTTAGAATTTCTTCAAATCTGTATAGTCCTTGTTTTAAGGATAGAATCTTCTATTTTTTACTGCCTTGTTTCTTTTATATTTTTAGTTATTAAAATATACTGCTTTTGTTTTCTAATATTTAAGTTATTGTCTAATACTTATATCATCTACTTGTGGGGGGTTGTTTATAAGGTTGTTTTGTAATATTGGATTGTGACCTAATATTTAGTTGGATTTTATTCGTGGGAATCCTATCTAGATTAGTTTGTGGAATTTTTTAAAAATTTTTATTTATTTTTTATTGAAGTACAGTCAGTTACAATGTGTCACCTTCTGGTGTACAGCCCAATGTTCCAGTCATGCATATACATACATGTATTTGTTTCCATATTCTTTTTCATTAAAGGTTATTATAAGATACTGAATATAGTTCCCTGATCTGTACAGAAGACACCTTTTTTTTTTGGTGGAAGTTTAGTATCTTTCTGGACTTCTCTCTTTGCCCTCTCATAACACTTCTTAATCCTCTTCCCTGATTTTTTAAAAATAGATTTATCCTCTAATATACAACTCAATGTACTTTATGTATACCAGTTTACCTCCGTTATTTCTTCCGTAAGAGTAGAGATTTTCTGTTACTTTTATCCATTGCATCTGTAGCACGTACAAGAGTACTTACATGTAACAGGTGCTTAAGAAATGTTTATTACCTGAAATACTGGCTTTATTTACCAGTGGCCTCAGGAATATGTTGTACCTGGGATCATTAAAAAAAAAAAAATCAGCCTGAGGTTTCTCGTTCATGCCAGTAGTGTAAATTTGAACTCCCAACTTATGTAAAGAGCATTCCAGGATTTTATTTTTTCAGAGGAGACTTTTTTTTTAAAAGATAAGTAGCCCAGCCAGAGACTGGTTATTTGGAATTTCCCTGTGCCAGTGGAAGGATTTTTTTTTCTTTTGGCAGGGCAGGTTGTGGGGAGGATCTGTTTTTTTACCTTTGAGAGTCCCATATTTTCATGGAGATTTCATTCTTTAAGTAGGCACCATACTTTATTTTGTATTTCTACATAGGCATTGAAATTCAAGTCTCTAGGTTGCTAGCTTCTCTTCCTGAAACCCTTCAGCAGTTGTAATAGCAGTTCAAATGTATTGTTTTCCTGTTTCTTCTTCATTTTCGTCTCTTGGAGTTGGCCTTTCTTGCAAGTTAAACTCTACATTGAAAGTGTTTTTCTTTGTTGTTGTTGTTGTTATATTTACCTAGTATTTGTAGATGTTTGTGAAGTGATAGTTTTTAGGTCGTCTTAGTCCACTCACTGTCTTCCTGGAAGCTTTGATTTATAACTATCATATATAACAAAGCACTTGGTATAAAATAGCCAGTGAATAAATTATAGTACCAATTTAGGCAACATTAGGCCATGTTATTTCCTACCTAGCAATACATTGGAAGTTTATTACCTTAGATAATTCCAGAAAATGGAGTTCTACTGAGGGTCAATGAAGAAGTTGTAAGTAAAGAAAATGTCATTTTTCTTCTTTCTCAAATCCTTAACATTTATATATGCAGGCAGATGAGCAGTTTTTAATCTTAGAAAGCAATCCTCTATTACCAAAACCAAATATAGATTCATGGGAAATTTTATATATGGCAGGTAGTGTTTTAGATTTTGGTATTTAAGTGAGTTTTCTGAGCTTTTAGAATTGTAGAATATTGTGGGATGGTGAAAGGCAGCCAGTTTTTTTTCTTCCAACCCTTACCCACTTAAAGGAAACAACATATAACAATACACTACCATTCTTTGAATTTTAATTCTTTATATGTTCTTAATCATTTAGATGAAATGCTCGTAACATGCATAGAAATCTCTTTTGTACTGACAGGGAGCTTTGCAGTTTTACTATTTTTAGTATTTCATCTGCCCAGGGGTGTCTTTTGAAACAAACTCTCAGTAAGCAAGTCAAATGATGACCATTTGTTTATTTTTTATTGAGATATAGTTTATTTACAGTACTATTTAAGTTTCAGGTGTACAACACAGTGATTCACACTTTTTAAAGATTATACTCCATTTAAAATTACTATAAAATATTTTCTGTATTTCCTATGTTGTACAATATATACTTGTGGCTTATTTTATACCTAATAGTTTGTACTTCTTAATCCCCTGCCCCATAATTCCCTTCTCCCTCCTCTCTCCCCAGTGGTTACCACTAGTTTGTTCTCTGTTATCTGTGAGTTTTCTTTTTTGTTATATTCAGTAGTTTGTTGTATTTTTAAGATTCCACATGTAAGTGATACCATACAGCATTTGTCTTTCTCTGACTTATTTCACTAAGCATAATCTCTAGGTCCAACCATAGTATTGCACATGGAAAATTTTCATTCCTTTTTATGGCTGAGTAGTATTACATTGTATATGTATATACATATATACATACCACATCTTCTTTATCCATTCATCTGTTGAGGGACAGTATGGTTGCTTACCTGTCTTGGCCAGTGTGAATAATGCTGCCATGAATACTGGAGTACATGTATCTTTTTGAATTAGTGTTTTCATTTTCTTGGGATATATACCCAGGAGTGGAATTGCTGGATCATATGGTAGTTCTTTTTTAGTTTTTTTTGAGAAACCTCCATACTGTTTTCCATAGTGGCCACACCAATTTGCTTTCCCACTAACAGTGTTCAAGGGTTCACTTTTCTCTACATCCTCGCCAACATCTGTTAATCTCTTAGGTACAACACGTAGATTGAGAAGATGGCTTTTGACTTAAAAATTTCAGGAGATATTTCTGTCTATGGGGACTGTTTTGTTGATTTATTTGTTTGAAACACTAAAGAAAATTATTCAGTTTAGCCAAGTTCAAAATTCAGGATAGCATATCGTTCAAATTTTTTCTAGTTTATATTGTTAGACATTAATTTTTTATTCTATGATGCTAACTATGCATGCATGAACAGTTATATCAGATTATACAAGTGGTGCTTCAGAAGGAAAGATTGAAATTAATACTTCGTTCTGTGGTCCAGATGTAATGGGGCTTAACCTGGGTGTAAGTCAGGGCGTGACTCAGTCGGTAGATTACGTATTAGCCAACGTAAGTGGTTTTTATAAGTATTATCTTACTTGATCCACACAACACTCTTTGAGGTAGTACTTTATTAAACTTGTTTTATAGCAAGAAAACAGGATTGGAGAGATTAAAAATGCTCCAGTCCCACAGTTAGTAAGATGGGATTAGGATCCAGGTTGTTTGAGCCTGAATCCTCCACGCTGTATTATACTGTTTGACTATAAATTTAAGTTGGGTGCTCACATTAGAATTGTAGAAATGGCCACTTAACTAAATTCCTCAAGAATTGTATTCATTGAAGAACGAGTTCATGATAATCAGAAACGTTGTTAAGAGTGATAAGCTTTGAGAGAATAAATGATTTAAAAACTTTATCATTGATTTAACTGTGCATATTTTATCTGATTCTTTAAATCAGTTTCCCTGTGTGTCAAGTGGTAGGTACATGGTAACTTGTATATGTTTAATATATCCACCATTCAATTTTCTTTTATTCTGATAACCAGGGGAAAAAATGAAATGACCAGCTTTTTAATATTAAGAGATGAATTAGACATCTAAGTTGTGATTTATGAATATTGTTCTTAATCTGTATTACTTGTGTTTTTTTTCATGGTTTTGTTAGATAGTACCTTAGCCTGAGGGCAGAAATATGGAAGAAAAGAAAAAATAGTTATTTTGCTAATTACATGTTAGTATCTCTTGAAAAGATCTGGAAAAAGCTGAGCATCAAAAAGTTAACATGAAAAATTTTGGCTTATGTTTGGGAATTTCATTTATTCTGAATTCTCATTGATACAGAATATAATGGTGACTTCACTTGGGAAATTTTTGAATACTGAGAGGGTGTCCTGATTAATAATTAATACTCAAGTTTGCAGTGTCCCCTACTTTGAAATGACAATTTTAATAGATCTTTTTCTTCTGTTCATCATTGTTGCTTCCAGATACTTATCTTCTGAATCACCTGGGGATACTTTTCCATTTTCCTCCTTTTGTACCTTGCTCACACAAGACCTAGATTTCTTTTTTGACACTGAAACTACTGCTTAAGATGCTTCTCACTTCAAAGAAATGCAGTGTTTTCCTATTCCCTTCTGGACCTACTTGGAGTCTTCTAGAGCTTTGCTCTGGCTGCTATATTTGATATTGTAATGGGGAAGAAAAAATGACTGTTTCTATTATCGAAATTTTTCCAATGGAATCTATGGGATAATATCTAAAATTTATTGAGTGCTTCTGTGACCTACTAAGCAGTACTCCTTTGTCCTTACTCTACTCTTGTTTACTCCATTCTGGATGCAGTGGCCCCTTCACTCTTGTTTTTCCCTCTGCCTAGAATAATCTCCTCTTAGTTATCTAATTATATTATAAATATCAATAAATCATATACTATAAATATAAATTATAAATTTATATCTTGAACTTCTGTTTGGTTTTTTTTCATATTCATATTTTTATAGTTCCTTTTCCCTGGTCACCTTTCTGATCTCTCTTATTTTCTTAAACATTAACATTTTAATATTGTATATCTGATCATGTTTAATTTTTAAATTAATATTTAAATTTTTTCAATTTATTCAACAAGTATTTGAGTACCTGTTAAGAGAAAAACAAAAACTATAGGTGTATGAAAGCTATTTGCAAGGTGTATTACAGAGTGATACTATTGAGAGAAATAACAAATTCCTCTGTGTTGTTTGTGTGTGTGTGTGTGAGTGCACGTGCGTGTACATTTTCTAAAAAAATTGAAGTATAGTCAGTTACAGTGTGTCAGTTTCTGGTGTACAGCATAATGTCCCAGTCATTCATATACATACATATATTTGTTTTCATATTCTTTTCCGTGAAAGGTTATTACAAGACATTGAATATAGTTCCCTGTACTATACAGAAAAAATTTGTTCTTTATCTATTTTTTGTGTATCTGATCATTTTTATCTTCTTCAGTGT
Source organism: Camelus ferus (assembly GCF_009834535.1). Lineage (NCBI taxonomy): Eukaryota > Metazoa > Chordata > Mammalia > Artiodactyla > Camelidae > Camelus > Camelus ferus. The sequence continues at coordinate 107,379,693 of NC_045697.1, read as the reverse complement.
TTGGGGTCTGTTTCTATAAAGCTTCTTGTTCTGCTGATTCTTGAGGGTTTGTTTCTTCATTATTTTGTGATTTAAAAAAATTGTGAGCTTGTGTTCTGTGGCTTTTTATTTATGAATATAGTTTGAGGCCTGGGTTTAAAGTACACTCCTCCTAATGAGATTGGTGTTTGCTTCTGTTGTGCTCCAGTGTCTTCAAACTCAGAATCTCTTGAAACTAAATTTTTAGTTTGAATTTTGTTAAACCTCACAGGTGGTATGAGTTCCGTCCCATTTTGGAGTGAGAGGAGAGAGATTTCTTTTTTCCTCTTCTACCCAGCTTGAGACACAAAATATATCCACTGTTCCCTACAATAAGCATATCCTGTCCCTGTTGCCCCCCTATACCTGGTTCACCTGCTGAGAGAGTTTCTTTTCAGATTTCCCACCTTGTTTAGGCTACAAGCTTTTTGTCCTTTTCTGCCTTAGTAGTCCTTTTAGACTCAGTTTCTAAACCTCTAGAGATTGGTGGATGCTCTCAGGGCAGATACGGGCCTCAGTGCTCTCTGAAGCTTTGTTGTTTCTTACCTGCAGAGATTTTTCCTTGGGTTCTCTCTAGCTCAACCATCCATGAAAATAGTTTTTTTAGCTTAATATTCAGCATTTTAAGGAATTCTGAAGCATAAGTGTTTTTCTGGACAGCTAAGTCTCCTGTATTGCCAGAAACGGATCTGATTTCTTCTTCCAATTATCTCTGTGATTCTTCCCTTAAGGTCTCTGTTCAGATGTTACCTTGATAGAGAATATTTACATACTGCCAAACAGGTACCCTCCTTGTCACTCTTTATCTCCTGTATTCTGCTTTATTTTTCATAGCATTTATCTCCATCATATATTTTGTTCGTGTTTCCTTATATTAGAGAATAAGCTCCATTTTTTGGTTTACTACTATATTGTCAGTGCTTAGTATAGTGCCTGACACATAGTTGGTGCTCAAATATGTGTTGGATGAATGAATGTGCTTAATGCTTTAAATGGATTATGTCTTTTAATCCTCACAGTAACTGTGAGGTAGGTGATTTTATCATCTTCATTTTAAAGGTGTGAGGAGCCTCAGGCTTGCAGAGTTAATTAACATGCCCAGGGTCACAGAGTACGTGGCAGAGGAGGTAGCTGGTGAACCCCAGACAGTCCAACTTCAGAGCAACCTGTTCTAACCACTGTGCTGTGGTAGTAGTAGTGAGGGTGGTTCTTTAGTAGGTTGGTATAACACTGGTATAATTCTAGAGTTCAGCTGTACTCTGTATCCATTGCTTCTTTGGGAAACTGTATTCTAGATTTCAATTAATTGATTTTCAAATAAAAATTTGGAAGGTAATATGTACATTGGAAACTTAGGCAGTGCAGTAGTCCTTCCTTATTTGCAGGGTTACGTTCCAAGACCTCAGTGGTTACCTGAAACCACGGATAGTACCAAACACTATATATACTGTGTTTTCCTGTATGTATACCACATATATTTCTGTGGTATGCTCTAATTTATAAGTTAGGCAGAGCAAGAGATTAACACTAATAACTAATAATAAAATGGAACAATTGTAACAATATCCTGTGAAAGAAGTTATGTGAATGTGCTCTCTCTCAAGACGTAGTCTACCAGCACACCTTTTCTTCCAGAAATTGAAGGTTTGTGGCAACTTTGTGTACAGCAAGTCTGGTGGGCCAATTTTCCACCAGCATTTGCTCACTCCTTGTCTCTGTCACATTTTGGTAATTCTCATAATATTGTAAACTTTTTCAGCATTATATTTATTATATAATAATATATCATATAATATTATATAAGATCTTTGATGTTACTATTATAGTTGTTTTGACATGTTTTAACAATGAAGTATTTTTAAATTACGGTGTGTGTGTGTGTGTGTGTGTGTGTGTGTATATATATATATATATATATATATATATATATAGACATAATGCTATTACATGCCTAACAAACTATAGTATAGTGTAAGTATAACTTTTATATGCACTGGGAAACCAAAAAATTCCTGACTCACTTTACTGCAATATTTGTTTTATTGTGGTAGTCTGGAACTGAATCTCCACCATCTCCTAGTTATGCCTGTACAAATAAAATGCCTTTTCCACCTTAAATAAGCACTTAACCATGCACTGTGGTTGTAACTTTTGCAGATTGAGGTTTGACTGCAAAATAAGCATGGGTTTTTTTTTTTTTTTCTTCACAATTTCACGGATAGAAGAAAATTCATTCATACTGAAGACCTTAGCAATCTCAGCATATGATGTTTTTCTTTCCTTATTAAGTCACTGACTTTCACCTTTTTGCTTAAAGTGAACACTTTATGGCTTCTCTTTGGCATATCCAAATTGTCAGCATCACTACTCTTGCACTTTGGGATCATTATTAAGTAAAATAAGGGCTACTTGAACACAAGCACTGCAATACCTCTACGGTCGATGTGCTAACCTAGCTGGCTACTAAGGGGTGAAAGGGTGGGCTATGCTAGACAAAGGGATGGTTTGTGTCCTGGGTGGGATGGAGCAGGATGACTCGAGATTGCATCACTCTACTCAGAATGGCCTGCAATTTAAAACTGAGAAATTGTTTATTTCTGGAATTTTCCATTTAATATTTTTGGACCATGGTTGACCTAGGGTAACTGAAACTGTGGATAAGGGCGGTGGTTTCTATATTAAATATGGTAAGTTCTTCCTCTATTTTCATTTCTTTCATTCTTCCCATTTTTTAAAAAAAATTATTTTTTAAAGTAACTGTTAGGCTGCTCTCTCTTAAGACATTGTAAAGATTCTGGTGAAGTTATGCTGTACTACCTTTATTTCTTACAGTTGATAAAGTAGTTCAAATATTTAATTTATAATGAATTTTAGTTAGAGAAGGCATGTAAGTAAACTAATTAGTAGGTAGGGAAACAAAAGCCTGATGATTCCTTCCTAACCAAGGTTATCAAACAAACTGTATTTCCTCTTGCAGTCTTCATTTCAGTGCTATCCCTTTCCCTTTCCCAGAAACTTAACCTTGACTTGCCTTCTTCCTTCCTCATTCCCACAACCGGTCTGTCACTGAACAGTCTGCCTCTTAGTTCCACCCCCCGGAATCTCTTGCTGGGATTATCGTAAAACCTTTCAGAACTGTTCTTTTCCTCTGCCATGCCATTCCACAGCATGGTCTCCAAGGCCCCAACTCCTTCTGTATTTTCTTTCCTTTCTCATCATCTTCACTATATGCTATACTGAAGCCATGCTGAACTTTTTCTTACTCTCTTAATAGGTCTTGCCTTCACAACATTGTGCTCTTCTTTCAACTCTTCTCTCTGCTTGGATGCTTTTCTTCCTTCTCTACCTGTCATTGTCATGCTCATACTTTAACACTTAGCTTAGATATCACCTTCTTTACGAATCCCAACTCTCTGCCCAACTCCGAGACACATGTTTGTTCTTCATGTTCCACCACGGAGCTTTGTTCATAGCATGTAGCATTTATTTAGTGCTGTCATAATTTTATGTTTATACATTTCTCCCACTTGACCAAGAGCTTGAAGGCAGAGACTATAATTTTATTATCTTCTTTCTTAAAGTCAGGTTTATTGAGGTGCAATAGACGTAGAATAAAACTCATTGCTTTTAGGTGTAGAGTTTGTTGTATGTCACCTTGTAACCATAATCGTGGTTGAGATGTAGGATATTTATGTCACCCCAGAAAGTTCTCATGTGTCCTCTAGTAGTCAGGCCTCTCTTCCCTATTCCCAACCACTGACAGTGATCTAGTTTCTGTCCCTATCCTTTCGTCTTTTCTAGAATGTCAAATAAAAATGAAATCATACAATGAGTAGTCTTTTGTGACTAGCTTCTTATACTTAGCATACTGCATTTGAGATTCTTTCATGTTTTTGCATATATTACATTTGTTTCTTTTTATTTGAGCTGTATTTTACTGTATAGATGTACCACAACTTGTTTATCCAGTCACCATCTGGTTTCCATTGGCCATTATGGATAAAGTTGCCTCTAGACATTTCCATACAAGTCTTTATGTGGACATGTTTTCATTTTTCCTGGGTAAATAGCCAAGAGTATGCTTACTGACTCATGTGGTAAATGCATTTTAAATTTATAAGTAATGGCCAAATTCTTATCCAAAGTAGCTGTGCTGTTTTGCATTCCCACCAGTAATGCTGAGTTCTAGTTCTCCATCCTTGACAACACTTGGTATTGTCATTGTTTTTAATTTTACTCTAGATTCTAGGAAGTTTGTAGTAGTGTTTTGTTGTAGGCCTTCATTTTTTTAACTTGTAATATTTAACATAGCTTCTGGCATATTCAAGATGGAATAACAAAATATTTACATATTTTTGACCAGGCAAGTGTCTTACAGTGTTTTATGTTACTGTTAATCTTGAGCTGCACCACTTTAAAGCCAAATCATTTTTAAGCTATAAAGGTTTGAATTAAGACACAAGAATAAGAATCATACTTCAGCTTTTTCTGTGGTTGAAGTGATATTCTCTACCAACTATATAGTAACGTATATATTTATAAATAAATTAAAAATCACCAAAATGTATTGGTAATATTGTTTAGTTCTCTTGTGGGATGCGAATTTAGTCAGTTACTTAAGATGGTCTCTAATTTTTCTCTTCTAGGTTCTATCCTTGAGATGATTGTCCTTTGATTTTTTTTTTTTTTTTTTTTTGATTTCTGGTTGTTGAAAATTTCTCCTCTTCTTAACTAGCCTTAGTGTGTTATTTTGTTTCAAACTATGGGCATACTTAGGAGATACTGCAGGTTCAATTCCAGACTGTCACAATAAAATGAATATTGCAGTAAAGCAAGTCATACAAATTTTTTTGGTTTTCCAGTACATATAAAAGTTATGTTTATAGTGTAGTCTACTTATAATGTAGTCTGCTAGGTGTACAGTACTATTATGTCTAAAAATACAGTGTATTTTTTTATTGCTAAAACATGCGAAAAGAATTACATTAGTAACATCAAAGATCAGTGATCACAGATCACCATGATAATGATAATAATGAAAAAGTTTGCAGTTTTGTTAGAATTACCAAAATGTGACACAGAGACATGAAGTGAGCAAATGCTGTTGGCAAAATGGCGCTGATAGACTTGTTCCGTGCAGGGCTGCCACAAACCTTCACTTCGTCAAAAATGCAAAATCTGCAAAGCACAGTAAAGTGAAATTTTTGCAGTAAAATGAGGTATGCCTGTATTTGCATTTCTTGGCATGTTATAGAACCTGTTATAACATGTCATAGCATGGAAGGAAACATAAAAATAACACATTCTAACTGTCAATTTTTAGGTACGGAAATTGAGGATTAAAGAGGTGTTTAAGTTGGGTCAGCTGTTTAGGACCAGAACTAGTTCTGGAACCCAAGTCTCCTAAATTATACGTTTCTCTCTTTACTTAGACATTAATGGCTTTCAGTTTAGTGAATCAAGTTTTATTATAACTCTTTTCATTTGAGGCAGATTTTTCTATTGTTTCTTGCCTTTCTCTTTCTTCAGATTTACCCACACTCAAATGAAAAGCTCAATCCGATTATAGTTGTTTTTTGTAGTTTCTAATTGATTATGTTTCTGAAGATCAGTGGTCCATAATAGAATTAGCGTTTTTCTACTCTGACATTATACAAATTGAGAAAGTAGGATTTTGTCAATTAAGATGTGAGGAAGGAAACTAGCATTTTTTATGTACTTTAGAATGGATTTTCATACTTATGGTATTACTTTTATATACTTGCCTTAACACTGGAGGGTTGGAGTAATATATCTGGATAGTGATCTTAAAATATACTGAATATATACCAAAGTTTTCTGGATTACAAATACAAAGTACCACTTTAAACATGTTATGACACTTTTTCAATCTTTTCTTGGGTTTATTCTAACTTGTGGTTAGATAATTAAACAAGGTTAAGAGTAATTTTATGTATGTGTGTGTGTGTGTATGTGTATTTTTATGGTTACTAACATGGCAGAACTGGGGGTTCTTTAGGATTGGGTATATCAGAGCTAGTAACATACACAAATATTTGCAGATACAGCATAATTACAGATTTTAAAATACAGCTGTATATTTGTCTTTTTTCTTTAAATACTTGTCATTGAATAATACAAGAATCTTTTAACTTGTGGAATTGTCTAGAAATATTATTTCTCTAATTTTGTCTTTTGTGTATTAGTGCAATGGTGTTTTTTTCCCTTTAACCAACCTATTGCCTGCTTTCTTCTTATCCCCTCCCCTTCTCGCTCTTTCTGCCTCTCCTCTTTGGTTGTGAATCTCAGTTATTTTATGATCTTGGGCAAGAAAATTTACCCCTCTGATTCTTAGTTTTTTCTTATGGAAAATAGGGCTGATTCTGTGTATCTCGTAGGGATTGTTACATATTAAAACACCTACTAGGTACTTACTGCTAGTTACCTTGTTTTTTCTCTCTACAATTTTAAAATATCTAACAAAATCTTACATTTTGGGGTTTAAAATTTGACCTATTGTCAATCAATAAAAATTAACAAAATTTTATTGTGGAAAATTTCAAATATATAGAAAAGCATGAGAGAACGCCTCTGCACCCATCAGCCAGCTTCAATCATTATCAACCTTCTTTCATTCTCTCATATGTTATTTTAACTGATGATGTATGGCCTCTATGTGTATTTTTTCTTTAGCCCTCTATAATTTGTTCCTTAGAATTATAATGCTTTAATTAAGGTTACTAACATTTGGGGAGCAATTTTTTAGGAACTTAAAGTCTGCTGCCAAAGTTTATTAAAAAATTGCCAAGATAGCATCCATGGTATGTTTTTTTTTTTTTAAATTGAAGTATAATCACTTTACAGCATTGTATCAACTTCTGGTGTACAGCACAATACTTCAGTCGTATAGGAACATGTGTATATTCATCTTCATATCTTTTTTCACTGTTCATTACTATAAGATATTGAATATAGTTCCCCTGTGCTATACATGGTATGTTGAATGTAGTAGAACTGTGCTCAACAACAGAATCTAGTGTGTGCTATCCTGTTGTGTTTTGAGAGCAGTAGTATTTGGCTTTTTTGTCTTTTCAAATGGTTTTATAATTAAAATTATCTCGGGTCACCGTGTGTTTATACCTAGGGCTTTATTTTTTTTTCTTGCATATTTGATATGCAGATTTGTAATAACCTAATTTAATATGACAGATACTGATTTGAGTTTGGTCTTAGAGGAACAGCGTTCAGTAAGGTGACGGTGCTTGTTGAATTGGCTTTTGTCCTACCTGGTAGAGATTTATACCCATACTCTTGGAATTCCCTTATTGTCAGTGACCTTGAAGACACTAGCGTAGTTTCTCTAATATCTATATTGGTGTGTTTCTGTTTTAGCTCTTGTCCTTACTGGAGTTGGGGGTAAAATATTCTTAATTTCCGATTATTGTCCACCATAGTCCCAAGAACCTCTACTCAATTGGGACTGTTGTATAGTTTAAGTTCTTATTTCTGCCTAGAAATACCAATTCGCTGGTATAGATGAGGAAAACTCTTCCTGTATAAATATGAAGACATGAAGACTTGCTGTGGGACAAAATTTTAAGAATATTTTTGCCTAAGGCAAGTCAAATTTTGACTCTTAATGAGGATGTTTTCAGCTAGCTTCTCTGCTCTCTGGCCCCACAGGGTATATTATTAGTTTGGTACATCCTATTTTTTCTGTCCTTTAGAGGAAGGTGGAAATTTCCACAAAGATTTCTTTTCTCTCCCTCTACTTAACGGCAGGTAGAACTGTCATTGACCTTTCCCGCCTTGGGCTGCTGCTGCTTTTCCTTGAAATCTGTATTCTGATCTTTTCAAATTGGTAGCTTCCTTGGCACTCTGGCTCAAGTGAAAAGCCTGTAAAAATCTTTGTTTTCAGTCACTGCACAGTGAGTAGATTTCTGTTTTGTTTTCCTAGAATGTTTGCTACCTTCAGCAGACTGAAAAAGTAAGCATGATGACTTTTACTGATTGGTTCAGAAATAGTTACTGTACCAGTACACTCCCTCCTCTTTAAACATCTTACTGATTTATGTGGTCTGCATACATTCTATTTCAGATCGTGTCTTAGCATCCTCTGCTAGTTAAAAAGGAGGCTGATGGTTGACCAAGGTCTATGTACATAATAGGCTTGGTCTTAGTCATGAAGAATATTCTAGATTAGGACATAAAAGAATGAATTATTGTACTGCATTTCTAATTATAGCATGCTAGTTACTTAGAAAATGCTGCTTTGGAAAGAAATTTTCTCTATCCAATTTAATTTGTATATTTTAAGTTGATGTTAAAATGTTGATTTTTATGTTAAAAGAGCTCCATTTAAAGTTTGAGAACTACTGATTTCTAATCCAAGTATTGTACTCTTGAAAAAACTTATCTTTGACTAAGAGTCAAAGATTGCAAAACCAACAAACACTCATGTTGCTCCTGGTCCTTTCTGGGCAATGATAGTAAAACGTAATCAACCAAAAGATGGTAAAATTGATCTGATTTGCACGAAGGCTATGATTGTGTTGCTTAGAGTTTGAGTCAAGCCTAACTGGAGGTGGTGTTTCCTAAGTATGAAGTGTCATTTGGTGTTTTTTACATTAACCTTCTCATACATGATTTTGGAATTTCTTTTAGAGCTCCTTCTTGTTTTCTAGTTAGTAAACAAAACAACCAACCAACAACCCCAAAACAAAACCTAAAACCAAAACAGACTTGTGTTTCCCCTCATTGCATTTATAATTACTTCTGAAGTAAATTTGAAATAGTGGTACATTTCCTTTGATATCTGATATTAAATTTAACCCGGTTTAGTTCTTTTTAAAGTATAATTTTTAGATTCTGGCTACCTGAGAGCACTATTGACAGACTGTACAGTTCCACATTGTGGATAGGTACATATGCCTATGTGACTGTAAAGAATATGCTTTTATCCACTTGAAATGTACTTAGTTGTCAAATTTATGTGTTTAGTATACTGGAAAAAATATATTTTAGGAATTAGATTAGTGAAGAGTCATTTGGACTTTTAGCTGTTATTCTTGAGTATCATTTTCTTCTACAACAGAAGGATATAAACATATGTCCATTAAAATTATCTGAATTCTAGATTTCAACATGTATACATTAAATTTTGTGTTGGATAAAATGCTAAATAAAAACATTTTAGAATGGGATTTACATAGACCCAACTAACATAAAATAGTTATTTTGATTTTACTTGTTCCATAGTGGGGCTTATGTTACAGGATTTATTTTGGACGTAAACGTGAGTTTGTTTAAAAAAAATCCTTTAGTTTAAAACAAGCTTTTTTAGACTTACTAAACATAAGTTTACTCACTGACAAGTAAGATAGCTAGGTACACAAAGGAGTGTTAAAGAATTTGATGCTGCTAGCAAGGATTTTTTTTATGTTAATTCATGCCACCACTTTTATGATTCCATTTACTTCTTTCCTTTCTTCTAAGTTAAAGTGTGCATATATTAGAATAAAAGCCAAAATTTCTTTTTGTCTATTACACACACACACACACACACACACAATTTGAAATTTCTTTGGGAAGTTAAAGCATAATAAAGAAGAAAATGTGTATGTTAGCAATGAAGGGAAGTTAGTGTTTAGGGTGAAGATTTACAGCAGATTACTATTTACATTTTTAGTGAAAGATGGTGTGTCAGTTAAGACATTGTATATTTATTTTGGCATATTGGATAAAATTGTAAATCCTAACTATTAAGTTATACAATCTAAAAGTTTTCCTATGTATGGCATGTAATTCTCTCTTAATTGGATTTAACAGTTGAATGTAATTAGCTAGTTTTATTGGCAGCTTCTTTGTGGTTCCTTTTATCTTATGGTTCAGAAAAGTTTGAGCTGACTTTGAGCTATGTCAGGGAGTAGTGTAGGAAGTGAGACTTACAGCTTGCATTAAGATGTCTTCTCAGGCTGGAAGGAGCATGGCATAATAAGGATGAAATAAATATTTGTTGCATAAATGAGTAAATTATGAATGCATGCACAAATTTGAACATTTTAGGAATAGAAAGATGAGCATGGCCATACACCATTTCTTTTTCTAGTAAATATCTTGAGTGTTCAGATGACTAGTCTCTGATTCTTACCCATCAGCCATTTGTAGTTTTTTGGAACCCTTACTACAAATTAAGAATACATAGAACATCACCTGGGTGAAGGTCCTGGGGGAAAAATTCCTACATGCCTACAGTTGGCACATTGTAGTATTTCAGCACAAAATAATTAGGAACTTTTACTTTATGGAATACTTGTGTATCACTCAGGTAACAGAATTTGAAATACTTGATTTTAATACATTGTATTTTATTTTATTGTATTTTTTAATTGAAATATGGTTGATATACTAATACATTTTATTTTAAACAAACTTTATGCAATGGAGAGAACTGGTTTTAAGTCCAATTCTGCCACTTCCGAATGAGACATGACCTCATGTTAATCACTTAATCACTCTTAATCTCCTTATTTACAAATAATTTAACCATATTTGAAAGAATTCACTTATCTGCTTGAGTATTTGTTGAACTGTTTTGATAACATAATGATGCTCTTGAGAGTTACTGAATTAGGTAGTATAATTTACCCCTATTGCTGAATATCTGGAGATTATTAGATTTCGAGTTGTTTGATTTCTATAGGATTTCTTTTACCTGTTGATGTTGGGTTACCGACTGTTATTCTGCCCCCCTTTTTAAATTGTTTTAAAAGATACATAACATAACATTTGCCCTCTTAACCATTTTTGAGCATACAGTTCCGTGATATTAAGTACATTCATATTTGTTGTACAACCATCATCACCATCCAGCTCCGGAAGTCTTCATCTTGTGTAACTGAATCTCTTTACCTGTTAAATAACAACTCTACCTTCTCCCCTTATGCCTTATTCCAGCCAGTCACCATTCTACTTTCTGTGTCTATGTATTATTTTCTTTAAATCAAATAATTATTTTTTTTATAGTAATGAAAACACAAAGTGGAGAAATCTATTTTTATGTTACTGCAGATTTCAACATCTGTTCAACAACAGATTTTTGACATCTTAGAGGAGAAGAAATTTAGAGGAAACATGTAATAACGCTGGACCAGCATATGGTGAATGATTTGTGACTTACTTGAAGATACCATTTGTGTCAGTTATTTCAGTTCAGCTTCTACATTTGATAGTTCAACATGAAAGCATTAAAAAAAATAAAAGATGTTTACTGAATTCACATTTAGTAGCTACAAGTTGGAATAGAAAATTTTAAAGAAGGTGGAAAAATCATCAGACTGGATAATTCCTAGGAAATTACTTAGTACACAGTTTTTCCCTCCCACTTCCCAGTTTTGCACCTGTCATTTGTGTAAATACAAAGATCACAGTGTGGGTTTTCAGATTGTTTTCCCAGCTTAGTGAATTGCTTACATTTCTTCCATTACATTCATAGTCTCCTGATTCACTTGGATATACTGATAAGCATTGCCCTACATTCTGTGGCTTGTTCATTACCTGCCCTCTGCAGCCATTTATTTGACCCAGCATAGTGATCTTTCGTTAGCTCCTTCTAGAAGTAGAAATGCAGTGGTAAAAATCATGCAAATTGAAAAAGAAACCTGTGTTTTTAATTCTGTGGGCTTTCTTTTTGGCAAATACACTGTAGCATGCAGGTGAAAGCAAAAATCTCTAGTAATCCTAGCATTTCTTTCTTTTTTATGGGGATTTCTCTGACAGTTGAATTTTTTACTACTTACTATCTTTGAAATCTAAGTTCATTGTAATTTTATATTTTTTCCCCTTATTTTCAGTTTGTCCATTATTGACAATTAATTTTGGATGATCCACCTATTGATTTAACCAATTTAACAGTTTTCAGTTCCCGCTAAGCCTAGGTTTCAAGGGACATTTTATTTGATCATTGAAAGCCCATTTAAAATACATTACATATTTAAAATAGCTGTACATTGATTTCCTCACAATGTATGTAGGTACTTTTATAATTGTAAGTAAGCAAACATATTACAAAATGAATCTTAAGAATTAATGAATACATAAAGTCCCAATTGCTTAAAGACTAGATTGGTAACACAAAGTATCTTGTTCCTTTAAGTAGTCTTAATTTAGTGTTCATGGTGTGTCTTGCTGTCTTTCTCCCTGAAAGCTTGTTACTTGGATAAAGAAAATTTTCTGAGGTTTTTTTTTTTTTTTTTTGCCTCTCCACTTATTATTTTTCATTGACCCTAAGATGCTATTCATTGTAAGATGCATCATTGTTATGTACCACCAAGAAAGAGAATTTTATTAAAGTATGAAACAGTGCTTTCTTATCATTGACTTTTTTTTTTTAATGGAGGTGCTGGGGATTGAACCCAGGACCTTGTGTGTGCTAAGCATGTGCTCTACCACTGAGCTATTACAGTCCCTTCTAAAACACTTTTTATTTGTTAATAATTGCAGACTTAAAAGTTGCAAGGACATCTGCATATCCTTTTTCTAGTTTAATTTATTATTAACAATCTGTCTCATTTGCTTTATCATTGCTTGTGTCTCTCTATATATGTGTACCCACAGTTCCTTTCTGACATTTGAAAGTAAGTTGAGCACATTGGCAGTTTAGCCCTTAATGCCATAGTGTGTATTTCTTAAGAAGGAGGGGTATCTCTTACATAATTAACATACAATTAGAATGTTTCTCATTTTTGTTTTTTTTGATATTTGCTCATGATTAGATTCAGGTTATACATTACTGAAAAGAATTCTACAGAAGTGATGCTGTGTTTTTCTTAGGGCATCAAATCTGGAGTCCCACAGTGTTCATTTGGTCTTTATTGGTGATGATTTTTATTACTTGAGGTGTTGTCTGATTTGTTCATTGTATAGCTATTATTTTTACTCTTACAATTAATAAGCAATCTGTGAGGAGACCCTTTAAAACTATGCAGTTATCTTTCTCCTCATCAAAAATTTTCCCTAGATTTAGCATCCATTGATTCTTGCCTAAACAAATCTTTATAATGATAGTTGCAAAATAATTTTTCAACTTTAGCATTCCCTTCATTTTTACCAGTCAACCTTTGTCATTCTCCCATAAACAAGAATCCTCTCTTCTCCCCCATTTATATATTTGTGTATTTATCATCGATACAAACTCCTGGATTCTTATTTTTTGTAGTTGTTTATAATTCATTACTGTTCTTAATTATTTTGATGCTCAAATTTTGATGTACTGCCATACGTTTTGACACAATAGTGTGTTTCATAACTGTATAATCTTCATACCTATTCTGGAATGAGCCACTTTTCTCTGGAACTTACGTTCCTTTGTGGAGAATGATCATGGAGGCCAAGATTTGGATGTTAGGCATCTTTGCTTTTGGGTTCTTTCAGTTGACAGAGGAAGAAACATGCATATATTTATATATGCACATTGAGTATATGTGCTCATATGCATACACACTCATATTTTATACATGCTTGCATATACATATATACATAGTTAAGAATTTATGAGTTCACACTGACATCTTCAAATTATGTCCATCCTGGTAGGATTTTTGTTTATCTCCCCTCACTGTATATTTGTATATCTCCTCCACGGTGAGAACCCTGGCTTCCAATAGTATGTACATATCCCATTCGCTCTGATCAAAGTACTTCTAAAATAGTTCTAGAATTGCTATGCCTGTACTACTGCCACATACACAAAAACTCATCTAAAAAGAATCAGAATTTGTAGGACTGAGGATACACATACACACACACACACACACACACACACACAATCAAATACTGTGTTCATAAATTACTTGGATTAGCTCTTTTCCTCCCTTCTGTATGATTATGGTATCAATTTAAACTGCAGTTGGATTTTTGGTTTTGTTTTAGTTACACCCCTTCCCATCGTTATTGATTTAATTAAAATTTTTGTTGAACGTTTGGAGCATCTTTTCTCTTTGTTTGCTTCATTGTTTTCTGATTTGCCTTTCATTTGCTTAGTTTTGTTAAGCAAAGCAGATAAGTGTCTAATTTTCTCTTTCTTATGCAAAAGATAGCATATGCTTTTTCCCCCTAATTTTTTATTGTGGTAATTTATATATAACATAAAATTTACCATCTTAACCATTTTTAAGTGTACAGTTGAGTGTTGTTGAGTACCTTTATATTGTGCAACTATCACAACCATCCATCTCCAGAACTCTTTTCATCTTGCAAAACTGAAACTCTATACCCATGAAACAATAACTCTACACCCTCTCATCCCCTGACACCCCTGGCAACCACCATTCTATATCCTGTGTTCATGATTTTGATTATTCTACTTCATGTAAGTGGAATCATACAGTATTTGCCTTTTTGTGGCTGGCTTTTTTCACCAACAAAATGCATCTTCCAGATTCATCTGTGTTGTCATATATTGCAGGATTTCCTTCCTTTTTAAAGATGAATAATATTCATTGTATGCGTATATACATATTTTGTTTATCCTTTTATCCATTGATGGACGCTTGGGTTGCACCTACATTTTAGCTATATGAATAATGTTCTTGTGAACATGGTGTACAAATATCTCTTTGAGACCTAATTTTCAACTTTTTGGGGTATAAACCCAGAAGTGGAATTGTTGAATCATATGGTAATTCTATTTTTAATTTTTTGAGGAGCTTCCATACTGGTTTCCATAGTGGCTGTGCCATTTTACATTCTTTTCAACAGTACACAAGTGTTTCAGTTTCTCCACATCCTTTCCAGCACTTCTTCCTTTCTGTGAGTTTTCTTTTCTTTTTTTTAATAGTAGCTATCGTAATGGTTTATTGTAGTTCTGATTTGTATTTCCCTAATGATTAATGATTTGGGGCATTTTTTCATGTGCTGATTGGTCTTTTGTATTTTCTTCTTTGGAGAAATGTTTATTTAAATCTTTTGCCCATTTTTGAATAAGGTTGTTTATTGTTGAATTTTAGAAGTTCTGCATAGATTCTAGCTGGTAATCTCTTATCAGATATATGATATTTTCTCCCATTCTATGGATTGCTGTTTTACTCTATTAATAGTGTCTTTTGATGCACAAAAATTAAAAATTTTCATGAAATTCAGTATGTGTTTTCTTTTTGTTGCTTGCACCTTTGGTGTCATATCCAAGAAATCATTGCCAAATTCAGTGTCATGAAGATTTTGCCCTGTGTTTTCTTCTAAGAGTTTTAGCAATTTTAAATCTGACATTTAGATCTTTAATTCATTGTGAGTTAATTTTTTCTATATAGTGTAAGGTGTAAGAGTAGAAGTTCATTCTTTTGCTTATGGCTGTCCAGTTTTTCCAGCACCATTTGTTGAAAAGGCTGTCCTTTCCCCTTTATATGGTCTTGGCACCAGCTTATGCTCTTTTGAAATTTCCTATTCTCACATAATACTTTCTTATGGAAGTCACTGTGTATCATTCCTTGGAGATCTTTCTCATTTTTATTTATTTATTTATTTTTACAGCTGCGTAGTTTTCTTTTGTGTGTATGTACTGTCTTATTTAACCAATCTCCTATACTTAGACATTTGGTTAGTTTCTGTTATTTCCAAATAATGCTATAATAAATAACCTCATTCAAATCTATTTTTCTATGGTTGATGGTGTATCTCCAGGATGTATTCCTAGAAGTAGAATAGCTGAGTAGAAGTGCAAATTCATTTGTGGTTCTGTTAGGCACTAGAAGATACTCACTTTCATGTGGATTGACCCATTTTGCTAGCAATATATGAAAGTGCCTGTTTACTCATGGTGTGTATTGTCGAGCTTTTGATGTTTTCTGCTAGTCTGGTGGGTGAGAAATGATATTTTAGCATAGTCGTAATTTGCATTTCTCATATTTTGAATTTTTATGTCTTTTCACAATTTTAGAACCATTTTAATATTTTTTTGTAAATCGTATGTTCATGTCTTTGGTCTATTTTTCTATGGATTTTTTGGTCTTTTTTCCCTCAATTAAAAAAATATTTTTGCACATAAGGGATATTAGCCTTCTATCTATGTTACATATTGCAAATACTTTCTCCCAGTTTGCGATTTGTCTTTCAGCTTTGTTTATGGTATTATGCCATGCAGACTTTACTTTAATATAGTCAAATTTAATAATCTTTTTCTTTTTTGCAGCTGGATTTTAAATCATACTTAGAAAGGCTCTCCCTAAGTTCAGTTTATATAGAAATTTACCCATTTTTTTCTATTACTTGTATAATTTCATTTTTTTACATGTAGATCTCTGATCCATTCTGTGTATTATGAAGAATGAATCCCATTTTGTCTTTTTCCAAATGTCTACTCACTTGTCCCAATACTAGAGATCAACTTCACCCCAGTAATTTGGCATACTATCTTTATCATATACTTGATGTTTTATATCATTGGTCTGTTTTTGAACTTTTCTGTTTATTTAGTCATACCTCAGTACTACACTGTTTTAGTTTTAGAAGCTATGTAGTACTTTTTAATATCTGGTAGAGTTAGTCTGTCTTCATAGCTCTTACTTTTTAGTGTTTTCCTAGCTAATTCTTTTGAATTTATTTTTCTATATTAATTTTAGCATCCACTTGGTCTAGTTTCATTATAAAAGCTCATTGGTGTTTTCATTGGGAACACATTGCACTTATTAAATATTTTAGGTAGAACTGATACCATAATTATATTGAGGCATTTTTCACCTAGAACATGGAACATCTTTCATTTTGTTCAAGTCTACTTTTGTTTCTTTCAGGAAAGTTTATATTTTTCTTTATATAGATTACTTGTTAATTGTATTCTTAATTATTTTTTTCCTTTTATGTTGCTATTGTAAATGGGGTTTTCTCACCCATTATATCTTCTAACTGGTTATTATTTGTTACTAGTGAGATATTTTTTTCTATATTTACTAAAAACACTTTTAATTTGGACATGAAATTTTTACCATATGTCACATCCATGTGTACATATAAAGGGAAATAGAAGCAAAATAAATTGTTTAAGGTATATCTAAAACTGTTTGATATTCAGAGTCCAAATCTTCTGAGTTACTTTTTGATTAAGAGTTCTTGGTATCTGTGTTAACTACCCAGTGTTATCCTCTTGGCCATCAAAAATACTGTTGTTGTAGCATTCTTAAGAGAGTATTTCTTTATCATCTTGGATTTTCTTCTAAGCCACTGTTACTGATTTTGCAAATTTTGATGCTGGTATTTTGGTGATTTTATCAAAAAGTGTTAACGGAAGGTTTTAAAGACAAACAACTGAGATGCATTCCTTTCTCAAATGATACTTAAGTGGTTTCTTGACATGAATGGTTGCATCGTCCAGCCACACTACTGGAAATAACGACCAGATTTCTATGGTGCTGCTGCCTAAGTAACACAGATACATGGAACATAATATGCACTTTATTTCAGAGACACTAAAATAAGAAAATTAAAAGCCTTAGAATTGATGAAATATAGTATCTACTTGTACATTTCTTTATCTATTTATATTTTCAGTTAAGAACTTTTTCTTCAAAACCATGGTTTATTTGATTGAAGTTTTCCTTTGTAAGAACTGAAATTTCATTATTGATAGGTGTGATCACCAAAGTGGAGTGAAGGAAGGAAATAACACTTATCTAGATTTTAGAAATCATATCCTTTTAAATTTCAGTTTTAGTGCATGTGTTTAAAGGTACATACTACATTAGTAAAGTAGCATATACTATATTAGTGATTTACCACTGATGTAGAGGTCAGACTTTGGGCAACCTTGGCTTAACTGAAAAACAGCCCTGAGGCGGGTAGTATTTTCCAAGGATGACAGCAATAGTTTCTCCCATCTCACGCATTCTTGCAAGTGTGCGTAGAGGTGAGGTCTATGTCCCCTCCCTTTGAAACTGGAAGGGTTTTTGTGGTTTTCAACGTATAGAGCGTGGTAGAAGTGACGTGATGTGACTTTGAGGCTAACTGAAATGCTTGTGCTTGGGGCACTGAACTGTGATGCAAATTCAACTGTTTTAGACCAGTAGGTGGTAAGGAAGCTCAAAGTAGCTCAGCAGGGAGAGCACACAGAGAGGCTCTGGAACCGGAGAAGAGCCGTCCAGCCACCATATTCTTTAGCAGCTGCCTCCCTCAACTGTTCCAGATGTAGCCACTGTATGACCGCAACTGTCCCAAACAGGAAAGTGAGAGCACTTGAGATTTAGTATAGGGTTATTTGTATTCGAACAGTGCATTAAAAAATGAATGGCCTTAGTGACTCAATACTTTACATTTTTGTTGTCTTTATTGAGATGTAGTTCACATATATTAAAACTTGCCATTTGCAAGCACACAGTTTAGTGACTTTTAGTGTATTCCTAGGATTGTAGGACCAGGACCATATCCACATAATTCAGGAATGTTTGTGTCACCCCCAGAACGAGATCCTGTACCCAGTAACAGTCACACCCTACTCCTCCTTCCCTCCAGCTCCTGGCAGCCACGAATCTACTTTGTTATCACTCATATTTAACATTTAGTTTTTAAACTTAGTTGTCTAATTTTCTTTCCTTCGCACATTTGATATAATTCACTAGAGGGATCTTGAGAGTGCTTTAGACTGGTTTAATGATAGCAGAAGTGACAGCTAAGAATGTAACAGTATGGAGGATCCAGAATTAAAAAACAAACGAACCACAGTGCTTCATTATTTAAAGGATAGTAATGATATGACTAATGAATGTCTCTGTGTCATCAAGAAAAAGTTATATTTAATTATCTTTTTAAGGAGCCAGAGAATTCTGCATTTTTTATTAAAAAGTATGTGGGGAAAATACTGAAAATTAAAAGCTCAAATAAAATTAGAGAGGGTACTTTTTTCTGTCTCTAAAACGAAAAAGTAGATTTTAATGTCTGTCTGTTTTAAAAGAAATCCTGTCAGTAAGAGGTATATGTCATTAGTTATTCTTAAAAAGTTCATATATATTTCACTCTACTTTTAGATACACGTATGTGTATTTAGTCTTTGATTTTTGAGAAAGATACCTGTCACCCATATCATTTCCCTGTGGAAGGCTAAGACTTGGTCATAAAATCCAGGAGCAACTGTAGTCTCCAAAGTGGGATGCTTAAGATGACTCACTAAAGTACTTGAAGAAAGTATTAGAATTTATTATATTCATTTTCTTAATGAGTAATGATAAGAAACATTAAGAAAAAATTAACTTTACTGTGGTAACCCTCATTCTGTCTGATGGTCAAGTAGGATTTATAGCTTGTGTGGCATCCTAAGGAAGCCTGGAGGGGGTGATAATAGAAACTTCACTAAGTGTTTCCTTTCCATTTGTTATAATAAGTTTACCTGTGCCTGGGTGAGCAAAATTAAAGATAATACTATTTTAAATAATAGACTTAAAAAATTAATTAATTTTTGGCAGAGGAGGTAATTAGGTTTACTTATTTATTTGTTTCTAGAGGAAGTACTGGGGATTGAACCCAGGACCTTGTGTATGCTAAGCATGCACTCTACCACTTGACCTATACCCTTCCCCCTTAAATAATAGACTTTTAACAATATTTTGTGGTGAGGAGTGATTATAAAAATATTTTAATACTCAGTTTCACTACCTATAGCATGATAGAGTATTTAAAACAAAATTTAGAGAGGAGTTAGGCATTTTCTTATTAAAGAAAGATCTTCTAAATTGATCTTTTCTGTAATTGTCAGTGGTATTTTTATACGTATAAACGTAATGTGTCCTTTGACATTTAAAGCTATGAATGAGAAAGTAACTTTTTTTGTTTTTTTTGGAGGGGGAGGTTATTAGGTTTATTTATTTACTTATTTACTTACTGTAACGGAGATACTGGGGAATGGAGGTACTTTTTGAGTGAAATTTGTCTTGTGAAAATGGATGTTTGGAGATGTTTACTTTATTTTCTGACTTTGTTGTTGAAAGGGGTATGTCACTTATGAAAGTGGTTATACTTTGAAAAACACAGAGACAAAATTTTTAGTCCATTTTTTTCCCAAAAAGTTATAGAGGATTTTGAATTTACATTTTAAAAACAAAACAATACTTTATAATGAGTTTGTAAGAAAAGCTGGAAAATTATACTTAAATTTCAGCAAAGCCAGTGTATCCTATCTTACAATTGGATTTATGTATATTTGTGTACTCCTCTTTCTAATCTATTTTGACATGAAAACCAAACTTAGATGAGACCTCTGATTGCTGTATCACAAAGTGTTTACACCAAGATTTAAAAACAGGCATATGCATTCACATTCCTTTCAATTAAAAAAAGCAAAAAAGGAGAGAGTGTAAAAGGTTTTCTGTATCAGTATAAATAAAAAAAATTATCTCTTTACTTCACTTAATTTCTTTTTCTTATTTTTAGAACATATATATTAGTATTCAGTAGTCCATATATAACTTATGCATTAATATGTCTGTGATCTGACTACTTAAACTTTTACTGATAGGAATGTGTAATCTGAGGTTTGGAGATCATTAATCCAGATTATTGTCTGCTATTTCAGGGGAGAAATTTGAACTCCCCATCACTAATGAAGCGCTTTTGCCTAGAGGGCCACTATTCTGTTAACTCCTGTAAAGTTTAAACTCGTGCTGATGCCATATTCAAAGTAACTGGTGCTTCACCAAATTTGTCAAGTTTAGTCAAATATTTTTCTGCCTGTATGTTTCTGGTTTTCTCTTCTGAGCCTCTAATGACTCACGCATTAGACTTTTTGATATTGTTCCACATGTCCCAGAGGCTATTCATTGTATTCAGTCTTTATTCTCTTTGTTCTTCAGATTGGATTCTGCATATTCACTGGTTATTACTACAGTTTCCTCTGTCATCTCCATTCTGTAAATGAACCTGTCCAGATCTATTTTTCAGTAGATCTTTCACTTGTAAAATTTCTCTGCTGAGAACCTCTGTCTTTCCATTCATTTCACACTTCTTTACCTTTATCTTTACCTCCTGAAGCTTAGTTATAATAGCTGCTTTAAAATCTTTGATAATTCCGACATTTGAGTCATCTCATGGACATCTGTTTATTATCATTTTTTTCTTGAAATGCATCACATTTTCCCGATTCTTATTTGTCAGGTAGTTTTGAATTGTATCCTAGATTTTGTGAGTGTTTTGTTGGTAGACCCTAAGTTCTGTTGCATTCCTTGGAGGAAGTTGATTGTTTTAGCAGGTGATCTACTTGGTTAGGGTCAGACCATGGGTTTTGTCGTGCTTTCTGTATATGGTGCTTTCAGGATAGGTTCAGTTTTTAAGACCTTTGCCTTGCTGCTTTGGGCCTGTCCTGTGCACGTGCCACTCGGAGATTAGTCTGAGACTTGCTCAGTTAAATTCTCAAAGCTTTTGCTTTGCTGGTTTAAGTCTGTCATGTGGGTAGCTTAGGAATGAGTCTAAGACTTGTGTGGGTTCATTGCATGCCTTCTCCTTTCTATGACTCCTATACCCTCTGCAGCCTGTCCTGGTTTCTCTGGCTTAAAAGACAGGGTTTCTATCAGGATTTTTAGCTGTCTCTTCCATTGCTCTGCTGTGCAACTCCCTCAGGGCAGAATCAAGGCTTGTTTTTAAAATATTGCTATGGTGAACATGGAGTAGCCTTTAAGATTACTTTAGCCATTTTACTAAGGCTTGATCCTTTTGGAATCTCTCCTCAAAGTTGCATGTTTAAGATCTTTCTTCTTTGGTCAGAATTCAGACCTCTTCCAGTCCTGTGTGATCTGATAGGATTTCTTAGTTTACAGTCCCCAGGAGTTGTTCTTGGTGGTGTTCTGAGCCTCACCCTATGCCTGTGCAGCTTGGTATTCAACCAACTAGTCAAAGGGACCACTATTTAGATTTCTGGAGCAATTTCTGAGGTAATCTTCTCTGGTGCCCTACCCCCTAGATTCCAGCCACCTCAGTCTCTGTGAATTCTGATCTATGTCTGTTCAACTCATAAGATTGTCTCCTCAGCTCAGTAAAAAAAAGTGCCATCTTTTCAACCCTTTGACACATTTGTGCTCTGCTTGGGCTCCTTCCCTGTTTGTAGTTTAGAAAGTGCCTCTGGGCACAAGGTTGGCAGAAATCTTACCTTGTTTATTTCTCTTCTCTCAGAGATTACAGACCAGTTCTGCCTATTGTCTAGTGTCTGAAAATAGTTGCTTTATATATTTTGTTTAGTTTTCCAGTTGTGTGTATGGTAAGAAGTTAAATCCAGTGTTAATTACTCAGTTGTGGCCAATGGGAGATGTGTTGTCCCATTATTATTATTATTATTATTATTATTATTATTATTATTATTATTATTATTATTATTATTATTATTATTATTATTATGTTTTTGGTTGGGGGAGGTAATTAGGTGTACTTATTTGTTTATTTATTTTTAGAGGAGGTACTGGGGATTGAACCCAGGACCTTGTGCATGCTAAGCATGCGCTCTACCACTTGAGTTATACCTTCTTCCTCCCATTATTTTTTTAACATAACAACTTACTAAATAAATTTGTGCTGCCTAACAAATTAACCCAGAGCTTAGAGGCTTAACACAAATACACAAAATTTCATACCATTACAGTATCTCAACAGACTCGAGAATCTCATCATCTAGTTCAAGTCCAAGTATGGGTAAGACTCCTTAGGTGTAGTTTCTTAAGAAAAGCTTTTTGTGGACAGTTCCTCTAGCTCTGTAGACTTGTAAAATTAGAGACAAGTTATCTGCCCCGACGCCAATATTTAATGATGGACTAATGTTGAGTAACTGCTATACACATTCTTATTTAAAAGAGGGGGGAATACACAAGGGAGCCACTGGTCTAAAGTACTGAAATCCAGCCAAATGTTGAAACTTCCTTGGTTAGGTCTCAAGCGGGGAATATATTTCTAGGGCTCTTGATTTGCCGTCTAGATTCTTTGTTCTGCCATCTGAATCATGTCCCCTTTTTCAGAAAGATAGCGTATCTTTACAGCTGAGCAAAAGCCTCAGCTTGCTTCCTCCAGTAAAATTCTGGGAGTCCAAAGGCCTGTCCTCACTCTGTCCTATCTCTAGCTTCCCCAGTCCAAGCTGGTGATGCTTCTGCATATTTACCTCTTTTGTGAACTTTGTGGGTTTCCTGTGAATTGCTCCATTGGACAAAACCTCACCCATAAGTATCTTATAGATGTGGATTTGTTAAAAAGAGACTTGACTATACCTAATTGTAGGAGTTGGTTAAACTTTATAGTTTAGCTCTCTGTAAGGCTCTTGTCTTTGTGTCTGATTCTGGAGTTAGGCAAGCCATCAGGAAGAGAGGATGTATGTAAAGTGGAGGAAAGCAAGGGTAAGCTGGAATCCACAGGACAAGGTGGAGCCCACAAGAACAGACTAAAAACCTTATCAGGTCTGGCTTGTTGCCTCTGACCTTGATGATGTGAGTGTCATGCAGAAGCTGGGTTCTTTTGTCATTAAGGTTAACACACGCATCTGAACCAGAAGTATAAAAAGCCAAAAGAAAATGTAGGGGAAGGTAGGGCAGTGGTAGGCCCAGCCACTGTATCACACCATTGAGGTGAATCATCAGGTAAGTGAAAATGTGTGTGAGCTACAGAATGGGTGCTGCCTTAATTTTAGCTTCTGTGTTTCCCACAAGAATATCTGATATGGACCACCCTGACTAGATATGAGCAGGAAAGAGAATTCTGGGAAATGTAGCTCCGCCTAGCCACGTTGACACGTTACAGTGCCACCTCATTAGATATCTGAGTTGTTTGTTGCTATTTGTTACAAACAATACTAAAACTTAACTAGTGTGTACAAAGTGCTTTAAATATTTTGGTTTATTGGGATAGATTTTTCTATAAGCCCAGTTGCTGGATCCAACAGTATGAAATTTTCCTTAAGGCTTTTGAGGTTTTTATAACTATATTTCATTCCAGAATGCCTGTATTAATACATAATCTCATGGTGGTGTATCAGTTTTACTGTACCATTGCATACATATATGCATTTATACATTTATTCAAATATCTTTTTATTTGTATCATTCACTACATTCAGATACCTGCAAAGAACAGAATTGATTGAGGTATGGTCTGTTTTCAGTTTTTTCAGTTTGATACTTAACACACTTAAATTTATACCATTGCTTTACTGCGAGTAATATATGGTTTTGGCTCTATGAGTTTTATTGTTGTTGTTATTGTTGTTGTTAGTACTTTGCATGTATTTCACGTTAATTTTGCCCATGGAACATGAATATTATCCCAAATCAATGAGTGCATCTTATATTTGATCTTGTGCATGGTTGCTGCTTGATTAATGCTTGTCGATAGATTCATTTCCAGTGTTCTGCTCTTTTAAACTTTTCTCCACTGCTGATATTTAAAAGCATTTCTGGTTAATTTTTAATTTAGAGCTACTGAAGATTGATTGAAGCTGTCATATTTCAATGTGGGCAGGGTAAATGCAGTTAGTGTTCTCATTTTGGATAATGATGCTTGAAATTCTCTTTTAGAGGATTGTATGAGATAATGTAAAGATAAATTTCATTACCATTAATACTTTCAGTCTTTTTTATCTTGTTAACTTAAAAATGGTAGAAAATATAAGGGCTTTAATTGATTTTAGTATCTTTTAGTTTTTAAACATCTTAGTTAACTGTCATTTGTAATCATATCTAACTCAGTAATGTGAGAGTTTCCCCCTCACCCTTTTAATTTGCAAATACATCAATGTGTATCTTTTTTTTTTTTTTAATTTTGTTGAAGTACAGTTAGTTACAGTGTGTCAATTTCTGGTATATAGCATAATGTCCCAGTCATGCATATACATACATATATTCATTTTCATATTCTTTTTCATTAAAGGTATTGAATATAGTTCCCTGTGCTATACAGAAGAAATTTGGTTTTTATCTTTTTTGTATATAGTGATTAACCTTTGCAAATCTCAAACTCCCGAATTTATCCTTTCCCATCTCCTTTCCCCAGTAACCATAAAGTTGTTTACCATGTCTATGAGTCTGTTTCTGCTTTGTAAGTGAGTTCATTCATTTCCTTTTCTTTTTTTCAGATTCCACATATGAGTGATAGCATATGATATTTTCTTTCTCTTTCTGGCTTCACTTAGAATGACGATCTCCAGGTCCATCCATGTTGCTGCAAATGACATTATTTTATTCTTCTTTATGGCTGAGTAGGTATTCCATTGTATAAATATACCACAGCTTGCTTTATCCAGTCGTTGATGGACATTTAGGTTGCTTCCATGTCTTGGCTATTGTATCAGATAAAGACTTTAAAAAAATCAGTCACACCACAGTACCATCATCATTCTTAAAAGCAGTTCATCGAATATTCAGTGTTCAAAATTCCCTTACGTGTTATTAATTTTTGGTTTGTTTTAAATATAGTTGGTTTATTCGAGTCATGAGCCAAGTAATGTGTACACATTTCATTTGGTGTATGTGTTTCTCAGATATTTTTCAGTCTGCAGTTTCCCCTCCCCCTTTTTTCTTGCCATCTATTTTTCTATAGAATTGGGTCTTTTTTTCTATAGAATTTTCCACAGTCTGGATTGTTTTCTGTAAAGTGATCAAGACTTGGTTAGATTCAGATTCAAGTCTTTCATACTGAGTGTTCTTTTTAGGCAGTATGTTTATTTACCGTTTTATCCCATCGGGAAGCACATGAAGTCTAGTGTGTCTCTTTCTGTGATGTTAAGATCAGTGGGTGTAAGGTTACTAATCCAATGGGTTTAGATATTTTAGCTTGATCCATCTATTTTCAAGTTTCCTTGAACCTTTTACTTTTTACCTAATGGCTTTAGCAGTCATTAATAACTGTTGCTTAAATCCATTATTTCACCAGGGGTTCTAAGTGGTGGTGCTCTAAATCTATCATTTTCCACATTGATTAGCTGAAATTTTTTATAATGAAGAATTTTATAAAGTCAACAATTTGGTTCCTATAGGAAAAAAAAAAACAGAATAAATGCTTGATTCTTTCCCTTTCTTTTACATTTTTCAGAATGAGTTGGTTTCTTTAAAGGGAATTGAATAATATCATACTTGGCAAAAATTCACACAAATTTTCTTTTTTTTAATATTTATTATTATATTATTTATTTTTTAATTTTGGCAGTGGGGAGTAATTAAGTTTATTTATTTTTGGAGGAAGTACTGGGGATTGAACCCAGGACCTTCTGCATGCTAAGCATACACTCTACCACTTGAGCTATACCCTCCCCCCACACCAATTTTCATTCAGACATCTTTTAATCTCATGTATCATCACATAGTTATGAGAACAGGATTATTAGAAGTTTTTACTCTAAGTTATAAAAAATATTGATTTAGATAGTTTGTTTCTCTTGAAATATTACTGTAGCACAAAAAGATTAAACTTGAAAAGACCAATGTAAAATAATTACAGTTTTTGTCCTCTCCATTTGCCACTCCTTTTGACACTATAAGAAGATACTTGATCAAACTATTAACTTACAGAAAGTGAGTCCATGTAACCTGAACTAAGAGAGAATGTGATACTGAAGCGCTTCAGTGACTGTATATTGCTTCTATTGGATGAAATTTCAGGTAGGAAATAATTGCATTGTTTGGTGTCAGGTAGTCAAGTTAGTATATTCCACTTGAGTGCTTTCAGAAAATGAACTACATGAGGGGTCAGAGAAGCTTTAACAAAAATTGCTTTAGTCTTAAAATACTTGTTTTTCTTTGAGTGAGAAATGCCTGCATTGTGAAATGCACATTAGAGGGAATATGACCTCCCCTCGTTTTTTTTAAAAGCATTTCTTCTGACTTTCTTTTAAGATAGAAAATGTGTTGGTTACTGTAAAAAAAAAAAAAAAGGCTCAGTTTATGTTACTTACACAGTTGCCAAGCATATCTAAATGCGTGGTTCATCTTATTAAATACTAATATGTTGTTTTCCTTTTTTCCCCAGTTTTCGATTTTGCTTCTGTTTAACTCTTCTGTGGTGTTTATTTATATTTGTCATTGAGAATCATTTTTTGGCTCTTACCCTAATATTTGTTGAAGCTATTTAAATACTGACTTAAATATTTCTGTTTATTTAAACCATTTGCTAACTTTTTGGGTTATATGTACAAAATTTGAAATTTCGAAGAAGATATTATAATCAAGCCTTTACTGAGTAGCCTGGCTTTTTAAAGCCATTGCAAAGGCTGATTTTATATTACTTCAAATGCCCATGAGATGGTGCTCATTTGTTTCTTTTTGGTAGTATTGATGCTCTGTAAGATGCTCATAAAGGACTTTATAAATATATTATAGCTGTAAACTCCTAATTACTTTCTTAGTAATTATTATAGTGTAGAGGTGCATTATGCCAGCATGATATAAATCTGTTACTCATCTTAGTCTAATAGTATTTATTTTCTAATCATTTTTTTCCTAATCTGTTAGTTGGCTAGCATACATTGATTTGCTGTAGGTCTTCAAATGAATGATACCTTAAGCACATCTCAGTTTTGACCTTTAACAAAACTTTAGATTGCACCTCTGTTTTTTCATAATGTGTCAGATCTTTTCCCTTTCCTCTTTGGGCTTAGCCAGTAACTCTTGTAAAACAGTAGATGAAATTTAGAGCTCTTTCCTTTTTAACTTCCTGTAGCTATTTGCCGAGTAAACTTCAGTACATCTTAAGATTAGAAAGAAGATGGTGTTTTGTGATCTGAGTCCTCTAAACTGAGAGCATTCTACTAGTTCCTTGACTTTTATTTTTTTGAATATAGATTTTAATAGGACATGAGAAACCAACTGTTTCCAGATTGTTATCCTTGTCCCAGATATTCCTTTTGGAATTATTGAACTTTTATTAAACTTGTATTGATTTGAGAAAAGTGAACATGGCCTGCATGAGGTAGAAAGAATTGTTCAGAGATAACATCATGAAGAGGCTCAAACTCCTTGAAAGACTGGCCTGACTTAGCATCACGGCCATACCACTGAAACAGTCACTACATCTGATGTATGTGCTATTCTGATTGCCTAACCGGTGTCCCAGACCACTGTGTGAAACTGCACTGTGACTGACATCCCTACCAGGACTACATGAAGTCAGGCAAGAGTTCCCCAAAAGAACCAGAGGAAGGGGAATATGAAAGCATGTTTACCAGGGAGTGGTGGTAGTAACTGTAAATATACATCACCTTTAAGGGTTGCTACAAAGAGGAAATTAGTGAATAAGTGAACACACTTTTAAAATATGCTGTATACCGTAGAGCTTTATAACAGTTTTAATTTTTTTTTTTTTGACAGATAGTATCCTGTATGGAATCAAACAGACACCAGTTTGATTCCTAATTCTGTCACTTGTTAGGTTTGTGATCTTGCGCAAGCTATATGATCTTTCTGATCTAGTTTCTTTGTGTGTAAAATGGGAATAATAGTACCAGTCTTACAGGGTTGTTGTTAGAATCTTCGGGAATAATGCCTGACATGTAGTTCCTTCTACTATTTTCCTTCTCAGGAGCTTACAGTCTGGTGGCGACAAGACTCATGTTAAGATAACTAATAATCCAAAGCAGTAAGTGTGAACTCTGCATGCTTTGGAATAGACAGACTTTATGAGGGGAAATCATTACTTCCTTTTTGGTTTCGTCTAGAGGTATCTTTGTAGAGGTGAGAGTTGAGCTTTGAAGGGAGAACAAAGGTAAGGAAGTAGAATTTTAAAGCTTGTTCTTAGTGGCTTGACTACTAATACTGTATGGGGACAAAATGGGAGGTGAGGCTTTTTGAGATTTTGTGGGGTAGTCCAAGTGACTGGGAGTTTATTCTGTAGATGATGAGCCGTGATGACTCTTGTCCAGGGGTTATTACATGGTCAAAATGCTCTTAGGAAGCGTGAAATGGTGGTAATGACATGACATTATTAGAATTATGAACTAAATTGGATTATTTTTCAATAAGTTTTTTATGTACGTAATATATTACTGATTTTAGTTCTTATTTATCTGAATTAAATTAGGCTTTCATTAAAAATCAGTGTTTAGCTGATACTTTAGTTTACTAAGTGAATAGTAGATCTCAAATAGCTAATAGGAGTTAGGTGAAGGCTTATGTTTCTGTGTTGTTTAGATTTCAAGGCCCTGAGCTTGTCTCTGGCCTCAGCCTGGGATTTCTGATGGCAAGATACTGTGAGAAAGTCATTTAAATATTAATTCTTACCAAAGCTGTCTAATTTTAACCCTGTCCTTTGTACTTCTGTTTGTTTATGTTGTTAGAAAATGTGTGGTAATAAATGTTTTGGGAAGTATAGGTTCATTGACTTTAATGTGCTCTTGTTTGGGAATATCTGTTAATTTTGTTAAATACGTCAACTTCTACAGTGTGTACCTTCTTGGTTTTATAATGTGTTAAGATCTAGAAAAATCCTGATTTAGTATCTAGACAATTTGATCAATTAAGACTGAACTATCCACATAAGAACAAAAAGAAAAAGCCTAGCACTTCTGAGAATGAGCTACAGAAATACCACTTGGATGTTTTGCTTTTACTGCATTTATTTTAGAAGTAGCTGATTCATTAAATTCTCCTTCACTACCCATCATCCACCACAACCTACACTTTGCATTTCTCTTTCTTTCGGGGGTTAAACACTCCACGTAACACTGAGATGAAAAAAAATGAAGATGAATCATGTATTAAAGGTCGTTTTTATTGATACTAACGTGTTAGTTGGCTGCAGTATCTGAACTAGCATTAGTGATCTGTGGGATGGTATTTTTCCAGGATTTTTGAGCTATCAAATACATATTTTTGTGTAATACTTTATGTAGGTAATACATTAACTGTTCAAAAAAAAAAAAAGTCAATATAAATGCTTATCTCCCTCCGACCTCTGGTCTCCCATGTTTTCAGCATACCTTATCCCTGCTAAATCCTGTCTCACCCAAACTTAAGTCAGTCATGTCTAAAGAAGACCTGAAAAATAACTATTATTAGTATCTTATATATCCTTTCCAATTTCTATAGGTTTCTGTAAATATAAAATATTTGTATGTTTAACTTATTTTAAAATGTATATTTCCAAGTTTTTATGTGAAGATTTGAAAAAGTGGTCTCACAGGAATATTTTAATGTTCAATCCATCTTAGTTATTTCACCATTTTAATTTCTTACATATTAAAAAATATTTCACTGTGGTAAGAACACAACATGGGATCTAACCTTTTAACAAATTTTTAAGTTTAGAATATGTATTATTAACTATAGGCACAAAGTTGTACAGCATCATTGGAACTTATGCATCTTGCGTAATTGTCCATTATGCAGTTTATGCCCATTCATTAGCAATTACCCATTTCCTCCTTCCCCCAGCCCCCGGCAACCACCATTCTGCTCTCTGATTCTATGACTTTGACTATTTTAGGTAGTTCGTAGAAGTGGAATCATGCAGTATTTGTCCTTATGTGACTGGATTATTTCACTCAACATAATGTCTTCAAGTTTCATCCATTTTGTCACATATTGTAGGATTTCCGCCTTTTTTGAGGCTGAATAATACTCCATCGTATTTATAAACACATTTTCTTTTTCCGTTCATCTGTCAATGGACATTTATATTGTTAGCACATTGAATAATGCTGTAGTGAACATCAGAGTGCTAATATCTCTTCTAGCTCCTGATTTCAATTCTTTTGAATTAGAAGTGAGATTGCTAGATCATATGGTAGTTCTATTTTTAATTTTTTGAGGAACTTTCATGTCTTCCATAGTGGCTGCACCATTTTGTATTTCTACCCACGTGTACAAGGATTCCAGTTTCTTTACGTTCTTGCCAATACATGTTGTCTTTTTTTGTTTTTTTGAATAATAGCTGTCCTTTTAGTTGTGAGGTGATGTCTCTTTGCAGTTTTGATATGCATTTCCCTGATGGTTAGTGCATCTTTTCATACAACTTTTGGTCATTTGTATGTCTGCTTTGCAGAAATGTATTTTCCAGTCTTTAGTAGCACTTTTTTTTTTAACATTTTTTTATTGAGTAATAGTCATTTTACAATGTTGTGTCAAATTCCAGTGTAGAGCACAATTTTCAGTTATACATGAACATACGTATATTCACTGTCACATTTTTTTTTCACTGTGAGCTACCGCAAGATCTTGTATCTATTTCTCTGTGCTATACAGTATAATCTTGTTTATCTATTCTACATTTTAAAATCCCAGTCTGTCCCTTCCCACCCCCTGCCCCCTTGGCAACCACAAGTTCGTATTCTATGTCTATGAGTCTGTTTCTCTTTTGTATTTAGGTTTTTTCTTTAGATTCCACATACGAGTGATCTCACACGGCATTCCTCCCTCTGCTGGCCTACTTCTCTTAGAATGACATTCTCCAGGGACATCCATGTTGCTGCAAATGGCGTTATGTTGTCAGTTTTTGTGGCTGAATAGTATTCCATTCTATAAATATACCTCTTCTTCTTCATCCAGTCATCTATTGATGGACATTTAGGCTGTTTCCATGTCTTGGCTATAGTAAATAGTGCTGCTATGAACATTGGGGTGCAGGTGTCATCCTGAAGTAGGGTTCCTTCTGGATATATGCCCAGAAGCAGGATTCCTGGGTCATATAGTAAGTCTATTCCTAGTCTTTTGAGGAATCTCCATACTGTTTTCCACAGTGGCTTTCCTTGCTTCCCTCTCCCACTCTTAATGATTTGTATGTCTTCTTTTACAATTTTGTGTTTATTCTATTTGTAATTCATGGCACTTATCTCCTTTCCAGTTATGAGTTTCTCATTTTTGTAACATCCTGCTTCTTTTCTATTTAGAGTACACCTGTGAATATTCCTTTTAGCATGGGTTTAGTGTTGCTAAACTCTTTTAGTTTTTGCTTGTCTGTGAAGTTCTTTATCTCTCCTTCTATTCTAAAGGATAGCCTTGCTGGATAGAGTATCCTAGGCTGCATCTTTTTTTCATTCAGGACTTTGAATATATCTTGCCACTCCCTTCTGGCCTGTAGTGTTTGTGTAGAGAAATCAGCTGAGAGCCTTATGGGGGTTCCCTTGTAACTCACTCTTTGTTTTTCTCCTGTTGCCTTTAGGATCATTTCTTTATCCTTGACTCTGGCCATCTTGATTATGATATGTCTTGGTGTGGGTCTATTTGGGTTCTTCCTGTTTGGAACCCTCTGAGCCTCCTGTACTTGGATATCTGATTCCTTCTTTAGGTTTGGGAAGTTTTCAGTCATGATTTCTTCAAAGACCTTTTCAATCCCCTTTGTTCTTTCTTCCCCTTCTGGAACCCCTATTGTGCGTAGATTGGCACGCTTTATGTTATCCCGTAGGTCCCTTATATTGTTTTCATTGCTTTTTACTTGTTTTTCTCTCAGCTGTTCTGATTGGGTGCTTTCTGTTGTCCTGTCTTCTAGGTCACTTATTCATTCCTCTGCATTATCTAGTCTGCTTTGCACAGCCTTTAGGTCAGCTCTCATCTCAGCAAATGAGTTTACTAATTCTACTTGGTTCTTCTTTATAGCTCTACTTCATTTTTGATATATTTTATATCTCTAAACACTTTCTTTTAGTTCCTTCAGTACTTTGATCAGTCCTGTTTTGAAATCTTGATCTAGTAGGTCATCAATGTCTATTTCCTTGATCATGCTTTCAGGGGATTTCTCTTGATCTCTTAATTGGGAATGGTTCCTCTGCTTCTTCATATTGCTCATATCTCTGGCACTGTGGCCGGTGGGCGGGTGGGTCACTTCGCCTCCCGATGCCACAGTCAGATGCTGCGCTCAGGTGAGGCAGGTGGGCAGATCACGCCCCCTCCAAGCACCATGGTCAGGTGCTGCACTCCTGCCAGGAAGATGGGTGGCTGCCCGCCCTCTCCTGGCGCAGGTCACTCCGCTGCTCTGTGCAGCTGCCCACTCCGCCTCAGGTTGGCGCTGTGTAGGTGGCTTGGGAAGACCGTGGAACAACTCTGCCCCTGCCCTGTGCCAAATCTCAGCTCCTTGTTTGTCTTGGCGGCACGAGTTCTCTGAGGTGCCAGGGCAGAAAGATCCTATCTGCCTTGGGCTGTAAACAAGTCTCAGTCTTGCCTAGGAGGTTGCGGAGCCCCTGGGTGCAGATTCAGGTCTTGGCCCACCCCCACCTGGGTGCTGCACACAGGAGGAGATGGCACACAGGAGGAGATGGCAGCTGTGGCTGCAGCCTGCCTCTCCTCTTGCAAGAATCGCCAGTAATGGTGCCGCGGGTCTGAGGAGACAAAGGCTACAGTGCCCCTCTCCCCAGGGCACACCAGCTGTGTTGCTTTGCTTTTTTCGCAATTTATGGGGGACCGAGGTTGTTCTGCTCCTTGTATCCCCTCCCAGTCATGGTGCGCAGCACCCTGCAGTCCCCTGGGGCTGCCTCAGTGCAGCTGCCCCAGTCCTCTGCATGGCTTGGGCGGCCTGTCCCGGCCCCCAGCTGCCGGCTCACATCTTGGGCTGGGTGTCGCAGGGACCCCTTTGTGCCCATTTAACTTCGTTCTGTCAGTCAAGGGGTGCTCCAGGCAGATCTGAGCCTCAGAGGCTCCCCTTCTGTCCTGCTGACCTCTTCATTGGAGAGGGGAGACCCAGTGAACGAGTGCTAGTCCTCCTTTGCCGCTCCCTCTCCGTGGGACCGGGCCTGCACTGTTTTGTTTTTTCTTCTGTTTTTTTCCTTTTCTCCTACGAGATTTTTGACATTCTGTCTCTGGAAGAGGGCGATGTTCTGTCGGAGTTCGGCAGGTGCTCTGGTTGGCTGAGTGGGTCTGTAGATGTGAGTTTTGGTGTATTTGTGGGAGAGGGTGAGCTACAAACGTCCTACTCCGCCATCTTGCTTCTCTCAGTAGCACATTTCTTAATTGGACTGTTAAGTTTTTTGCTGTTGAGTTGTAAGTGTTCCTTATATATTTTGGAAATTAATCCCTTATTTGATAAATGTTTTGCAGATATTTTTTCCCATTCTGTAAGTTGCCTTTCTGTTTTGTTATTTATTACCTTTTCTTTGTGGGAATATGTTAGTTGATGTAGTCCTACTTGTTTATTTTTGCTTTGGTTGCTTGTGTGTTGGTGTCAAATCCAAAATATCATTTCTGAGACCACAGTCCAGGAACTTTTCCCCTAGATTTCCTTCTAGCAGTTTATGGTTTTAGATCTTAATTCTTAAATCCATTTTGAGTTGCTTTGTATTTGGTGTAAGCTAAGGGTCTGATTTCAGCATATGGATATCCAGTTTTCCCAGCACTATTTGTTGGAGACTGTCCCTTACCCATTGTGTATTTTTGGTGTATTTGCTGAAGATAAATTGACGTATGTGCCTAGATTTATTTGTGGGCTCTCTATTCTGTTCCATTGGTCTATATATCTTTTTTTTTAATGCTAGTACCATACAGTTTTGATTATTGTGGCTTTGCTATGTAGTGTAGGTCAGGAAGCATGATGCTTCCAGCTTAGTTCTTCTTTCTCAAGATTGCTTTGGCTATTTGTGCGGTTCCATTTGAGTTTTAGGATTTTTTTTTCTATTTCTATGAAAAATGCCATTGATAGGAATTTTGATAGGAATTGCATTGAATCTGTAGCTTGCTTTGTACAGAATGAACTTTTAACAATATTAATTTTTCCAGTCCATGAATATGAGCTATCTTTCCATTTATTTGCATCTTTTTCACTTTCTGTCATCAATACCTTATAGTTTTCAGTGTACAGATCTTTCAGTGTGCAGATCTTTCACCTTTGGTTAAATTTATTCCCAAGTATTTTATTCTTTTTTTTTTTTTTTGCTATTGTACATGAGATTGTTTTCTTAATGTCTGTTTGAGGTACTTCATTGTTAGTGTATAGAAATGCAGTTGAATTTTTTAATGTTGATTTTGTATCCTATAACTTTTTAATGAATTCATTTATTTTCACAGTTTCGTGGTGGAGTCTTCTGAATTTTCTGGAGGGTCATCTGCAAACAGATAATTTTATTTCTTCCTTTCTAATTTGGATACCTTTTATTTCTTTTTCTTGTCTAATTTCCGTGGGTAGGCCTCCAGTAATTGTGTTAAATCATGGCTGGTGAGAGTGGACACCCTTGCCTTATTCCTGATATTAGAGGAAAAACTTTCAGCTTTTTACCAATGAGTATGATTTTAGCTGTGAATTTGTCATATATAGCTTTTATTATGTTGAGGTACATTCCTTCTATATCTAATTTATTGAGTTTTTAGGTGTAGAAGTTTGTTAGTTGCTTTTTCTGCATCTATTGAGATGAACATGTGATTTTTTTTCATTTTGTTCATGTGTTTATTGATTTGCATCCCAGGTATAAATAGGAACTGATCATGATGTATAATCCTTTTAATGTGTTTTGTTTATTTTTAATTTTTTAAGTTGAAGTACAGTCAGTTACAATGTGTCAGTTTCTGGTGTATAGCATAATGGTGTACAGTGTAATGTCCCAGTCATGCATATACATACATATATTCATTTTCATACTTTTTTTTCACCTTGTAATGTACTTTGAATTCAGTTTACTAGTCTTTTTGTATCCATGTTCATTAGGAATATTGGCCTGTAATTTTCTTTTTTTGTAGTGTCCTTCTCTGGCTTAGGTATCAGGGTAATAGTGGCCTTGTAAAATTAGTTTGAGAGTGCTCACTTCCCCTCAGTTTTGGGGAAGAGTCTGAGAAACGTTCGTATTAATTCTTTAAATGTTTGGCAGAATATATCAGTGAAGCCATCTGGTCCTTTTTTGTCTTTTGGGAGATTTTTGATTACTGATTCATCTCTTTACTTGTTATGGGTCTGTTCAAACTAACTTACTTTTCTTTCTTTCTTTCTTTCTCTTCTTTCTCTTTCTCTTTCTTTTTCTCTCTCTCTTTCTCTCTCTCTCTCCCTCCCTCTCTCTTTCTTTCTCTTTCTTTTTTCCTCCCTCCCTCTCCCTCTTTCCTGCTAGAACCAGACCCAGAGTTTCTCTACCCACAGGTCTCCCAGTATGGGTCTAAGGCCCAAAGTCATGTCACTGGGGAAAACATATCTAAGACTTGTTTCCTGAGCCTCTTAGTTTCTGCTGAGTAGCACTGCCAGATTTTACCTATAAAATGAGCAGCATTTGAGGGGCACTTAAACTAAAGAAGTATTTGTTGCTTATCTGAAATTCAAACATAACTGGGCATCCTAAATTTTATCTGGCAACCAACTCTACTTGAGAAGAATCCTCCAGACTTCAGCTCCTGGCTGCTAGCATTCCTTGGAAGTGGAGTTGGGATGACGCTTAATCATTTTGCTGCTCAACAAATAAACATTCCTGCAAACTCTGTTTTCAGAACATGATCTGCAGCCTTCGTTAGGCTGGCATCTCTGAGTCCGGGTTCCTCTAGTTCCAACCATCAGAGGAAACCTTGTGTTTTTTCTTGGGATGAGAAAGGGCAGATGCTCAGATGTGCAAAGTGTTGGAGAAGATCTTGGGTCTAATTGTTTCTTGTAAAATCTGTCCACCAATCCTCCTATTTTCCTTCGCATTCCAGGGAATCCTTGATGGTTCATTCTTAGTAGGTTGTGTGTTTCTAAGAATTTATCTGTTTCTTCTAGATTTTCTAATTTGTAGGTATATAGTAGTTCATAGTAGTTCTCATGAGCCTTTGTCTTTCTGGGGTATCAGTTCTGAGGTATCTCTTCTCTTTCATTTCTGATTTTAATTTATTTGAGTATTTAATCTTTTTTTCTTTCTCAGGCTAAAGGTTTGTCAACTTTATCTTTTCAGAATACCAGCTCTTAGTTTCATTGATCCTTTCTGGTGTCTTTCTAGTGTCTGTTTCATTTCTTTCTGCTCTGAGCTTTATTTTCTTTCCTCTACTAACTTTGGTCTTAGTTTGTTCTTTTTCTAGTTCTTTAAGATGTAAAGTTAGGTTTTTTTATTTGAGATCTTTTTATTTTCTTAATATAGATGTTTATTGCCATAAACTTCCCTTTAAGAACTGCTTTTGCTGCATCCCATAAGTTTTGGTATGTTGTGCTTCCATTTTTGTTTGTCTCAGGATAACTTTTTGATTTCCCTTTGACTTCTTCTTTGACCCATTGGTTGTTCAGTAGTGTTTTACTTAACCTCCACATATTTTTGAATTTTCCAGATTTCCACCCATCACTGATATGTAGTTTTATACCCTTGTGGTTGGAAAAGATACTGGGTGTGATTTCAGATATCTTTAACTTGTTAAGACTTGTTTTGTGTTTTAACACATGACCTGTCCTGGAGAATGTTCCATGTGCTCTTGAGAAGAATGCTTATACTGCTGCCGTTGGAAGAAATGTTCTGTATCTCTCTTAGGTATTTTTTGTTTAAAACATAATTCAGGTCCAGTGTTTCCTTATTGATTTTCTGTTCATACTTTGTTTTATTTGGAACTTTACCAAGAATTAAAAATTATGTCTGGTTGGAATACAACAGAGTATGAGTGTTCAGTGCAGTTCTTAGTGTGCTTTGGTATTGTCACATACATTCATATAAAAGTGTTTACATAGGTGGTCATTAACAGGCATTTGCATATTTAAAATATATTTTAAATTATTTTGTTTCCCCTTTATTTTGGTTAGGGCACTTTTTTTTTTTTCTTCAGCTCTTCTGTTGTGTTTCTTGGTCAGTCTTATCTGTTGCATTTTATCGAATCTAATATGCTAACAGCTGAAACATTTGCCATTTTTTAATTCAACATTAAGGAAAAAACCTGCCAATTATAATTTATGATGCCATTGATTGTAAGACACATTCTAAGTTTTTAGGGTGTTTTTAATAGAAATGATATGAAATTTATTTCAGGTAGTATAGTGGTGTTACAAAATTTTTTTTTTTTTAATGAAGGCATTGGGTCTAATTTGGTTAGACTGTCAGTAGGGAAATGTGGATGAAAATGAAATACTTTGTTTTTAAAGTGGCTGCATTATATACAGTTGTATGGTTGTGCCTCAGTTCAGCTAGTTCTCTCTTTTTGAAATTAGTCTGGATTTTTTTTTCTGGTTGCAGAGATAGAAACTTACATCAAACTAGCTTAAGTATAAGTTGGGATTGATTGATCTGTAGGACCAGGATAGATCATTGAGTGAACCTGGGAGAACCAGGAAAGCTCTGGGAACAAGGTGTTGAAACTAGGAAGTTGATGCCACCCGGACATTCTTTTTCCATTCATGGTGCAGATGGGTTTCTCTGTACACATGGCAGGGAAGATGTCTGCTTTAGAAGCTGCCAATTGATGTATCTTTTCAGCTTTTGACTCCAAAGGCCAAAAGCTCTTCTTCAACTCCCAATTAAAAAAAAATTCTGAAAAAAGAAAAAGTTCTGGTAATGATTTTAATTAGCCTGATTTAGGCCATGTTTTCACTTCCAGATTAATCATTGTGACCAGGAGATTGGGGAACTATATGTGCCAGGCCTGAGTTAAGTGTTCTCTTTATGGCCTGGATGTGAGGCAGTGTGACTTTATTGCCTGGAGAATGCTGCAAATTGAATGGGGGTTTAAAGGAAGAGTGAATGCAATACAGAAGAAACAACAGATGTCTATTACGGTGGACATTCAGTTTATTACTCTGTTAATACAGTTCCTTCTTTCACATCTGATAAATACTTAGGAATATTGGTGTGAAACTATTATAAGGTTCTAAAAGTCTATCTATTGTGGAGAAAAATTAGTAATATAGAGCTTTCTTTCATATATGCTAAATTTTCCTATTCCTTTAAATAGGACTTGTAGAGTCTGCAAATAATAAACTATGAAATTTAACAGTGTATTTTAAAATAGTTTGGAAGCACTGAGACGATAATAGAGCTAAGCTTGCTAAAGTGCATGTGATGCTGTAGTTTTAAATAGTTATAAACATAAAATCAAACTCAAATACTGGAATAATTGATTTGATTATGGACTGCATGACATTTTGCTATCATCTATTTATTTACTATGATGTTTTGATTTCGAGAAATACAAGTTCAGTGGACTTCTGACTGGTTGTCACATGGTGACAGATTTCTGATTTTGAAAATATGTCACTGCTGTAAATCACCAGTTTGCTAGATTGAACTAGCAAGCTATTAAGGAACATGGCAGTATTTACTGTAGATAAATGCAAATTTAAAAAGGTTCTGTGTATGAAGGTTTAAATGATTTATTAGCTTTCAGTGCACATATGAATCTGAAGTTATGTCATGGGTTTCGAAAATTTCATTTCCTGTTTGAAGGTTTGAATTTGCATATTCTATAATGTGACTGTTTGATCTGAGTCGATAGAATATACAATTAAACTATGTGATATCAATATATGTTTAATCATTTTCTGTCTGTTGTATGGCAAATCTTTTTTAGGTGTAGAGTAAGTTATTAAATGTTATACCAACATTTTTGGAGGGGGTTGGGTTGGGGTAGTAGGGAGAATTAAAGAAACTGGCACTGTGTGTCTTTAGGTGGCTTCAGAATTTGTACTCATAAGGGTTTCCTGAATGCCCTTTAATTTGACTCTCATTTCCTGTCAATGAGATATTCTTTTAGGTTAATATAGTTTTCATTTCAATGGGAAATAATCAGTGGAACAGTTAATCCTATGACAAAGTTACACCTCATATACAGTTGCTTATTTTTTTAAATTAGAGTTTATTTCAAGATAGTTGTAGATTCCCTTTCAGTTGTAAGAAATAATACAGAGAAATTCCTTATGCCCTTTACTCAGTTGCCCCTAGTCGGAAAATCTTACAAAACTCTAGTACAATATTGACATTGACATAATCAAGATACAGAAAATTTCCATCACACGTAAGAATCCCTCCTGTTGCTCTTTTATATTCACGTTTACTTTTCTCCTTGGTGCACCCCTCTTTAACCCCTGGTGGCCACCAGTCTGTTCTCCAGTTCTATAATGTTGTCATTTCAAGAATTTTGTATAAATGGAATCCTGTACTATATGACCTTTTGTTTTGTTTCAGTCAGCACAGTTCTCTAGAGATTCAGCCAGATTGTTGTGTGTACATCTATAGTTTGTTT
Source organism: Camelus ferus (assembly GCF_009834535.1). Classification (NCBI taxonomy): domain Eukaryota; kingdom Metazoa; phylum Chordata; class Mammalia; order Artiodactyla; family Camelidae; genus Camelus; species Camelus ferus. The sequence continues at coordinate 107,339,665 of NC_045697.1, read as the reverse complement.
TTTATTATTGAGGAGTATTCCTTGTATGAATATGCCAGTTTGTTGAACCATTTATCTGTTGAAGGACATCTAAGTTGTTTCCAGTTTTTGGCTGTGATGAATGAAATTCTATCAGATAATTGGGGAGTGAATGCATATTTCTTACTGTAAGAATAAATGCAACAATGATTAGTTATTATGAAAGCTACTAATTTTACATACAAAATAATTGAGAACTCCCAATAGCTAAAATAATAGAAAAATGGGCTGTCAGTAATATGATTTTTAAAAGTGTTAGCTAGATACATTACTGGAGGAAGAACATTATATTCTTTTTTTAAAAATAAAACCCAAAATGTTTACAAATGGACAAAAGCCCATGATAACTGAATTCAAATAAATGATTGGTTATTGCCCTTCACCCTAACTCTGCCACCAAAATTCTCAAGGGACTGGAAAAACTGCATCTAGCAGAGAAGGTCATTTCTCATAAGAAAGTGCCTCCTAATCATGTAGAACTTTCTCAGTTCAGCTGTGTATGGTTCTAAATTTCACTGTTACTTCACTTCTGTGCTTTCTAGGACAACGTAGACTAAAAAATAATATAATTAATCTTGAAATAGCGCAGTCCTCAATTTTACACAAGTGAATTTTTTAGACTGTACATGTCTTATCAAGGTACAGTAAAACTTACAACACCAGACAGAAAAGATAACATCTCATTTCTCAGTGCTTTATCATAACTCTCTCATACCATCATCCCTTTACTATTATTAATTTAATGGACATGCTACCTCCTCTATCATCACCATCACATGACACTCTACACCTCTTTCCTGGTACCTTAGATATACTTCATTTCAAGGGGTACGGATGCCGTACCATCTTCACCTTTCGGAAGAGTGTTGTGAAGTGTGTCTATATTATACTCTCATCACTTTTTGTGCATTATTCTCCATTTTGGCACCCCCTCTTCTGTCTCCAGATGGAAGTAATCTTATATTTTCCACTAGATGTTCAGTCATTTTCCTCCAAGAGCAAAATCCCACCCAGATCTGTACTCTATTAAGGTTCCCAAAGCTCCAATATTTCCTGTACATATATTATTGTCTTCCACTCAGAATCATGATCTTTCCCATGGAGTTCTCCATTCTGAGGGGAAAAAAAGCATTATATTATAAAAGTAACTCTTTCTCCCTTAATAATTGATAGAACTACGAGACAGAAAATCAGCAAGGATTAGAACTCGGTAACACCATCAACTAATAGGAACTAATTGAATTTTATAGAGGACTGTACCCTAAAACAGCAGAATACATATTGTTTTCAAGTGCTCATATAACATACACCAAAATGGACTGTGTCTCCTGGGAGATAATACAAACCTCAACAAATTGAAAGGAATTGAAATGATACAGAGTGGATTCTCTGACTGGAATGAAATCAAACTAGAAATCAGTAACAGAAACATAAGGATACTAGAAGAATCTTCATACACTTGAAAACTAAAAATTAAACTTTTAAATCAGTGGATCAAAGAGGAAGTCTCAAAGGAACTTAAAAAATACCATGAACTGAATCAAAATAAAAATATAACATCAAAATTTGTGGGCCATAGCTAAAGGGAAGCCATAAAAGCCTTAATGACCTAGTCTTGGAAATCACACATTACTTGTGCTGAACTCTGTTGGCACACAGAGCAGCTCTAATTTAATGTGGGGGATTATCCATCCTACTTGGCTTTTGGACTGAATTGTTCACAGAGGGATGGGGGTTCACTGTGATAGATTTTGATAGTATTTTATTTTCCCTTAAAGTAATCCTAATTTAAGATTTCTTTCTTTGTCTAATTATTATATTCTATAAATCATAAAAAGAAACCTATGAAAAATAAATGGGTTGTTTAAACCATTTACCTGAAAATTTTGAAAGGCCTTCTAAATGTTTGCCTAGAAGATAGTTAATTCTGTGATATTCATAGCAATGAGCTTCAAGAGCACAAATATATTATCCAGTGTTCCTAAAAAAAGCTTTTGAAAAATGCTATTACTGTGAAAAGCTCTTGCCAAAAAAAAAAAAAAGAAAGAAAAGCAAAGAAAGAGAAAAAGGAATTCTGTTTTATTGTCAAATACATTTTGGGAAGTCCATGCATTGGTTATAAATCTTTTTGACAAGTATAATACTCAATAGCATATTAAAGCTCTGAGAATTTTATCATGTAAACATCTTTAGCCTTGTTTAATCCAGTGTTTCTCAGTCATATTTAGTTATGGAAACTTTCTGCTTAGTACTGGTTTTGTAGACATGCCATAGTTCAGTGAAAATGTCTAATTCTTATGAAAGATACAACAAACAATGAGAGAGGAGAGGTTATTTGCTACTTTCTAGTACACTTGGGGATTTTAAAAACTAGAAAGATGATAATTTATTATCAGTAAGATATGCATTTTGACTAATTTCTTATAGATAGTGAAGTTGACAAATTTATCAAATTCTTACTTTAGCTCACTATATAAAACTATAGAAAACCCAACTTGAATGTTAGATTATTAATGAAGATGTAAGGAAAGCATAAGTTTACTGGTCAAATAGTGTGACAAGAGGTTTTGGTTGTCAATTAATATGCAATCTTTTGTTCCTCTGTAAAATAGATGCGCAATAATTGATCTGTATGATCTACTTGGTTCTTGTAAAGATCAGTTGAAATAGTAGAAATGGAAATTTTATATCAGTATAAGTGTGTTGGTCCTATAACTGAAACTGCTGTTGCATCTGGGCATTCCAACAAATAGTGAAAGACCCAGGAGACAGTAAGTGGGAGGAGGACACAAACCTCAAAGGGAGTAATTTTCAGTTCAAAATATTGAATGACTGACAGGAAATTATAATTGTTCCCCATGGAGTTTACTTTAATTCTCTTAATGTGCATATTTGGAATTTTATGATTATAGAAAATCTTTATAATCTTTGTTAATAATTAATGTGAAGCCTCCAAGCCCAAACCAGTCTCATTGTGAGACTATGGTGTAATTCCATTCTTTTTAGTCTTCCCAGGGTATTTGTGATTGTAGCATACATTACAAAATGCTAAGGATTAAAATTTTCTGTTCGCTGCTGCTAATTTCCTTGTAGTATACTTTACAAAATGCTAAGGATTAAAATTTTCTGTTTGTCTCTGCTAATTTCCTTGTGTTCCATGTCTTCTGCCTCTGAATTCTACATTGTTACCTTTAGTCAGTGGATTTTACTTTCCCTTGCCTTTGATATAAATAAATTGAGCTTGCTTTTTAAAAACTTTACTTTAAACCTTAGGTTTACTAAGATATACAGTAAAATTCACTTTTTAGGTGTACAGTTTTATGAAATTTGACAGATGGATACACTTGTATATTTGATACTATAATTAAGATGTTGAAACTTTTATCACCTTCAAAAGTCCCTTCATGTTTTATTTGTGGTTAATTCTGTCCCTCCATCCTCAGCCCCTCAACCATTGCTCTAACTTCTTTCCATATGATTTTACCTTTTCCTGAATGTCATATAGATGGAATCATATAATATGCAGCTTTTGTGTCTGGTTTCTTTGACTTAGCATAATGTTTTTGAGATTGATTGATATTGTTAATGGTATCAGTAATTTGCTCCTTATTATGCTAATTAGTGTTCTGTGGTATGGTTGTACAACTTGCTTGTCCATTTACTAGCTGATGACATTTGAATTGTTTCCAATTTTTGGTGATTATGAACAAAGGTGCTGTAAACATTCACGTACAGATCTTTATGTGGGCAAATGCTTTCATGAAATGGGTTGAGCAGGAATCTTAATACTTCATTATTATAGTGTTGAGAGTTTAGTGCCTACGTTATCTTCTGGAGAGAGATTAAGATACTAGAAGTAGGAGTTCAGGTTTCCTGGTTATTGCACTGGGATATAGTAAGAACTCAAATCTATTTCCTTAATTTTTATTTATTTTTATTTTTGAAACATTTTTTATTGACTTACAATCATTTTACTATATTGTGTCAAATTCCAGTGTAGAGCACAGTTTTTCAGTCATACGTGAACGTATATATATATTCATTGTCACAGTTTTTTCTCCGTGAGCTACCATAAGATCTTGTATATATTTCCCTGTGCTATATAGTATAATCTTGTTCTTAATTTTTAAATTATGAAAATAATGAGTAATACTTAAACTTAGTGGTATATATCCTATGGATCCATTACATGTCAAGTACAGTGCTAAGATTAAAAAGGATAAAAAACAATTTTTTGAACTGGTTCCTATTTTCAGTGATCATTATTTCTGCTATTTGAGTAGAAAAGATTGATAGGAAATAATTGAATAAGTGATTAAAATTTAATATGAACAGATATGATTAAAATATTAGATTAAATCATATGAAATTGCTGTCTTATAGTCAGAAACATTTGAATATTGGTAACATAATACATATACATACATATATTCATTTTCATATTTTTCATCAAAGGTTATTACAAGATACTGAACATAGCTCCTTGTGCCATACAGAAGAAACTTTAAAAAAAATCTATTTATATATATATATATAAATTTATATGTAAATTTCAAACTCCCAAATTTATCCCTTCTCACCCCTTTACCCAGTAACCGTAAGATTGCTTACTATGTCTGGGAGTCTGTTTCTGTTTTGTAGATGCATTCAATACTGTCCTTTTTCTCTTCTTTTTTTTAGATTCCACATGAGTGATAGCATATGGTATTTTTCTTTCTCTTCCTGGCTTACTTAACTTAGAATGATGATCTCTAAGTCCATCCATGTTGCTGCAAATGGCATTGTTTTATTCTTTTTTATGGCTGAATAGTATTCTATTGTATAAATATACAATTTCTTTATCCAGTCGTCTGCTGATGGACAGTTAGTTTGCTTTTGTGTCTTGGCTATTGTGTATAGTGCTGCTGTGAACATTGGTGTGCATATACAGGAGATTTTTGATCCGAAAGTAGACCTGACATTACCAAAATAAGTCTGGTTATATTACTGTAGTATCTGTAGTGTTAAATTTTGTGTAAGAATTGGGGCTTTTTGTGTTCTAATTCTGAGGATTTGCATTATTGTTGATTACTATAAAGGTCTTAGTTATTATAGCTGGATATACCATCTTTCCTGCTTTTCAACGTTTACTCTTGGACCTTTCTATTAAACATGTGTTTGTCCCTCTCATATTCCCCTCTATGTGTCTCAGCCTCTCTTTCGTATTTTCTGTTTCCTTGTCTGTCTTTCCTGCCTTCTGGGACATTCCTTAGCTCTTTTACTTCCCAAATTCTTTATTCAACTCTTTATAACCTGTTTTCTAACCTGTTGAATTTTTAATTTCAGTGACTTCTTATTTTGAAAGTTGTTTATTGTTATCCTTTCAAATATGCTGAGTAATCTTCCCCCTTTTCCTTCATAATGTTTAAATGTCTTTTTTCCCTTATTTTCTTGTATGTCTTCATGATGTGAAAGTCTCATTATAATAGTATATTGTAATTTTATAATTATTTATAATTGCATACATTTGATAAATATACAATTTTAAGTTCGTAAGCATGTAATGTTATGAGTAAATCTGCTGACTTTTCCTTATGCTGTATTGTGTTCTCACATGTTTGTTTTTGATTTTGGTTTGTGAGTTTATTTTATCTGAGAGAATGTGGCTTTTTCTAAGAGTATTGTGTAGCCTGTGCCGTTCTAGATTGAATTTATGTCTCTTCTAGCTGCTGTAGAAATAGCTTCATCATGGAACCACTTAAATTTTTATAGCATGAAGTGTAGCAAACATACCAAAGATACATGTGTAAAATATATAAATGTACTGAAATATTACATATACCCAACACCAGATTAGTGATAGAACAGTGTTAATAGCTTGGAATCTTTTTATCCCCACCGGGACAATTATCCATATCCTAACTTCGGTGTGAGCCATTCCTTTGTTTTTTTAAAAAATGTTTATCACCTATGTATGTATCTTTCAACAATATACTGTTTATTTTTGAAAACCTGAGTGCCAGTTACAAACCTCTTTCTGTGAGGAAAGCACAGTGCTGTCTCTATTAAATGAAGTTTCTGGGAGAAGATAAGATAAGCTGAACAGGGTCTCTTAGATCATGATCTGGCTTTTTTTTTTTTTTAGAGTTTCTATCAGTCCTCACTGGGATATTTAGTAGGCAACATCAGAAATGAACCCTGGAGAATATAAAGGTGCATCAGTTTGCTTGTACTGCTGTAACACAGTACCCAAAATTGAATGGCTTAGACAACAAATTTATTGCCTTAAAGTTCTCTTGGCTGGAAGTCCAAGATAAACATTTGGGCAGGATTGATTCTTTCTGAGCACTGTGAGAGAGAATATTTTCATGCCTCTTTCCTTGTTCTGGTGGTTTTCTGGCATTCTTTGGTATTCCTTAGGTTTTGGAAGCATCACCCCAATCTCTCTCTTCATCTCCATATGGTGTTCTCTCTATGTGCGTGTCTCTTTGTCCAGATTTTCCCTTTTTTTGGGACACCAGTCATATTGGATTAGGGCCCACCCTAATGACCTCATCTTAGCTAATTACATCTGAAACAACCTTGTTTCCAAATAAGCTCACATTCTGAGGCACTGGGGGTTAGGACTTAAAAGTAAGAATTTTGGGAAGAGATGCAGTTCAACCTATAACAAGGGGCATCTGACATACTGGCAGCGCAGAGCAAGTGTTAAGCTTTCTAGTAAGAATGCAATCAGAGAGGTTAGGCTGCTGTGTAGTTTCTGTTTCTAAACTTATCAGGGCATACTACCATCTCTTAAATGTAGCTCGAAATACACTTAGTGAGTTAACACCTGCTATAGTGTAAGAGGTGGGGATGGGGATATGTCATATGAGATGGTGATAAATATATATTTTGTCAATTTCTGAGAAAGTGCAGCTAATAGCAATAGCATATATATTAGTCAGAATATAGGTTTTAGGCTGATATGACAGAGATGCCCCCCAAAACAGTGGCTTAAATGATGTAGAAGTGTATTTGTCCTTCAGGTGAAAATTTGGGTAGTTAAATGGTCTAGGGCTACTGATGCAGTTCTATAATTGTCAGGGCCATTTTTTTGCTTTGTTACCCTCAACATAAGACTTACAGTAGACATTCCAAGGTGACTACCCTAGCTCTTGCCATCATTTCAGTATCTTATGTAACAGGAAGGAGGAAAGTTGTAAAGAGAAATTGTTTCTTCCTTTTAAGATGTGTGTGTATTAATATATATATTAGTGTGTACACACACACACACACACAATGCAATATTACTCAGCCATATAAAAGGATGAAATAATGCCATTTGTAGCAACATGGATAGACCTAGAGATGATCATATTAAGTAAAGTAAGTCAGACAGAGAAAGACAGATAGCATATATCTCTTATATGTGAAATCTAAAAAAAAAAAAAGACCCAAATGAACTTACTTACAAACCAGAAATAGGACTCATAGACTTAAAAAACAAACTTTGGTTACCAAAGGGGAAAGGGGTTGAGGGAAGGGATAAATTGGGAGTTTGGGATTAACATGTACGTATTACTATATATAAAATAGATAAACAACAAGGACCTGCTGTATAGCACAGGGAACTATATTCAATATCTTGTAATAACCTATAATGGAAAAGAATGTATATATGTATAATTGAATCATTTTGCTATACACCCGAAACTAATACAACATTGTAAATCAGCTATACTTCAATTTAAAAAAGTTAGCTCCTTTTAAGAGTAATGTGCAGGGTTGTATATATTACTACCTGTCCTTGGTCAGAACGTGGTCACATGGCTATAACTTCAGGAAAGCTGGGAAGTGAGATACTTCACCTGGGCCCCAGGTACCAAACTAGTAACTGTTACTATGGAAGAAGAAAATGTAAATTGAGACACATTGCAGTTTGCGTCAGAATGTAATTTTTCTTCAGTTTCTCCCTATTAATAAGTTTCAAGTGACTGTAAACAGGTATAGGGTCACATTCATGCAAGAATGGGTTCTTAGGGATAAATTGGATTCCTTGAGATTGGAATTTTTAAAAAGTCAATACATTTTTCAAGATGTAAATAAATAAAGCTAACTATTTAGTTCATTTTATAAATGAATAGACAGATCCAAAGAAAAAAGCTGATTTGTCACAAGAAGCAGAAACTACCTAGTTAGAGGCGTAAGCTGTGATTATGCTCTGTCCAGTGCTCCTGCTACATCTCTGAGGAAAAATTTAGCAAGTTTCCAGGGAAAACATAGCTTTCCTTTGAAGTATTAGAATTTTCTGTGTATAGGAGTCTTTCCAGTTTTATAAACCTTTTGAAGAGAAGATAATTATTTCTGATCTGAATTTGTTTTTTGGCTTTTTGAAAATACAGGTGACTTAGGCTTAGTGACTAATTTCAGCTTAAAGCCTTTTATTAATATAATCATTGTGAAGAAAATACTCATTGTGCCCAATTACAGTCCCTATACAAAACTTCTGAAGGTTTATTTAGATTCTTTGAGTAATAGGCTTTAAAATTTCTATAATCTTGTACATTAAACTATAACCTATAGAAAGCATGTTTTGCCACCCTGAAGGTGGCTATAAAAATTGTTTATGAAGTTCAGGCCAAGACTAAAATATGTTGAAGTGGAGAGTTTTGAAAAATGTTCTATATCGCAAAGGAGACCAAATCATGCTAAAATGCAGAAAGAGACTATACATCAGTTTCCAGCCTACATTATTCAAAAAAAATACAACCATAAAAAAGGTAATAAGATTACATTTTCACATTTCATGGCTAGTAAAGTGCATTAGGCTGCTCAGATATTCATAACTTACTGTGACATTCGGGAAGATTACATTTTGTAGTGCACAGCCATTACTACAGCTCAGATAATAACTAGCCAATGCCTGGACCTGGATTATGATCCCTGTCATTGGAAACAAATTTGTGTTTTGAAGGTTGATCAAATTCAAATAACTATTAGAAAGGGTTAACATGACATACTGTAGACCCTGTGCATGCTTTTTAGGTATAATAGATATGCATACATATAGTATATCAAATATGCCACATATTTGTATGTACCAATTTCTGCCATCAATTTTCTCCTTGAAAGCCATATTTTATGATATTTAAAGCAATGGAGAAATATTTAAAACACCTGTCTGGATACTGCTCTCACAGTATAAACTCAATTTAAAAGCTGGTGAAATATTTGGAGGTTTTTTGGAAATTACTTTGAAAAATTAATTCTATAGCTTCTTGGGAGGGTGGTTACTGATGGTAATAAACACAGATCAAAATGAAACATTGATGTAAGTGGTATTAAGGTGAAGGTAAGGTCTCTTAAGTTAGTTGCAACTAGGTCTTTGACCTATTTAGATCTGTGTGAAGGATGCCCCAAAGTGTATATATACTAAAAACCCTGCCCTTGTCCTCTTTCCCCAGATGCTCAGTTGCCTTTTCAGAGGTAATCACAATTTAGTTTCTGGTGTAGCATTCTTAGATATATATCTATATGTATATGTTTTACACTCAAATTGTAACCTACTGTTCATGCTTTTTTCCACTTCGATTTTTCTCACTTAAACAATATATTTCAGAGATCTTTTTTTATGTCAGATGGAGTTGCCTCATTCTTTTCAATGTGTCGTATTCTATTATAGAATTAAATAACTTTACTGACTTTAGATTATAGCTTTTTTTGGGGGGGTATTGTTTTTTCTGCGTTCCAGTAGAAATGCTAAAGTGCAGTTCTTCTATGTAACATCATTACCAAAACGTGTCTGTGGAATACATTTTTAGTGGTCGTTAAGGTAGCCATTTGTGTCTGGCTTCTATTTAGCATAATTCTTTTGAGACTGATTCATGTTGTTAACTATTCAGTAGTTCCATTACCAAATACTTTTCTCATTTATAGTAATTTTTCAGTTTTCCAGATATATATCGTATCATCTGAAAATAATTGGAGTGTAAGTCCTCTCTCCTAATATTTATACATGTTGCTGCCTTTTGACTAAATGTGGCTTAATAATTAATAATTTAAAAATGAAAGACAGTATCTTTAAAATGGAAAAAATATGACAGATGCCTCCTTAAGCATGTGATCAAAGCTACTAGCTTTATCAGTAGTGAGACATAACTGGCATCAGTTACCATCAGAAATACCCTGAGAAGGGCACACATCACTTGTGTGATATTTTTGCCAAAAATGCTTAATTTGAATTTAGACATATACATTCAGAATGGAAGACAGTCTGTAAAATAACTGGCAAATACACTTCAAAAAATGTCCAAATCATGAAAGTCAAAGAATGTGTGTGCGACTGTCTCAGTTTGGAGAAGACACTAAGGGGATGTTGATCCTGGATCTGAAAAATGGCGTTAGTATGATAAATGGCAATATTTGAGTAAGATCTGTAGTATTTGTACCTGGTTTTAATGATTGTACTGTGAGTATGTAATATATTCATATTAGGGAAAGCTGAGTAAAGGTACACAGGAACTCTGTACTATTTTGCATTTTTTAAAATGCCTGAAATTATTTCAGAATAAAAAGTTAAAGACAAAACAAGCGAATAGTAGTCACAAATGGCCACAAAAGCAAAAAAACAAGTTTCTAGAATTCTTACGTAGTTTATAGAATTTTGAGGTGCGCTTTGGGAACCAGGCACACATACTTCACAGCCAGGACCGTGTAGCCAGGAGGATCAGCCTGGTCACGCCAAGGGACTCTTTTAGCAGAAACCAGCTGTCAGCTCCCTATGCTGCGTGTTACTGATGATGCAAAGAGTTGTACACTAAAATCTCTGCCAGAGCTTTCCTAGAAGAACCCAAAGCCTTTACCACTGTGCTTGCCAGGTGCTCTTAGTTCCCTGCATGCAGACACTGCCTCCCCTTGTTCATTTTTCCATTCCTTCTTTTGCATGCCAGTGTGTGTCTTTAACAGAACCTGGGGTGCATATTGATCCCTGGCTGCAAGGACTTTTAATTGATTTCCTAATTCTGAACTGTCTTTGCTTTTTCTAGAGTAAACTATTTGTTCATGTCTGTTATGTTATGAGCTGTTGGATTTTGTTTGTAAAGTTCACTTTTTCCAATTCTGGCCTACCTTTTGGGTTTAAGAAAGCATACTGAACAAAGACATATTCAGAAGGACAGGAGGGTAGGTGAATCATGCATGTAACTTTCTGACAGAGATCTTTAAAAAAAATCAATTCGGAGGGAGGTTATAGCTCAAGAGCACCTGCTTAGCATGCACGAAGTCCTGGGTTCAGTCCCCAGTACCTCCTCTAAAAATAAAATAAATAAATAAAACTAGTGAAGTAAAATTGTCTGCCTTTAAAAATACCAGTTCAAAAAGATAGACCTGCAAAGGCAATTCTAAAAGTGTTTTACTTTAAACCATTGGAGTTTGTTAAAATTAATAGCACTTGCCCTCTGTGGGAAGCTGTGTGTGAGTTGGCAAGATAGGAATAGGTCAGTATAGCTTTCTCTGGATGGATTTTCTGATAGTATCAGTGAATTAAGTTTTCTTGGTTCCTGACTTTGAGTGTGTGACTAAGTTTAAGTTAGATTTAAGGTATGCTGATTATTGACCAAGGGGATCAAAATGGATAGGTGTAATAAACCAAGAACTTGACAAATAAAAACTGTCAGTTTTATGTTTACTCTGAGCCTTTTTCAGCTTTTCATTTTTGCTGTGAGCCCATACCTTGTAGAGTGTGCAAAGGACCTTTAGGTTGCTGTGAGTAGCTCACAGACTTCCTAATTCATAGATGAAATATTGAATTAGAAGCAATTATGGAGCTAAATTAGACCTTTATTAGTATCAGGGCAGTAGATAGTGATTTCCCTATGACATCCTGTATTTGTTTTTGTTGAAAAATATCTCCATTTTTATATTCTAAGTCTTGCCTGACTTTGTGCTATCTTAACTTGAGTATTTCTTTAGAAGCTTTATTTTTTAGAGCTGTGTGTGTGTGTGTATGTGTGTAAGATCTTTTTATTGTTGTAGGGGTAGAGAAGAATGTATATGGGTGGTTACTGCCAATCTGAAGCTTAGCAGTATACTCTAGTTATACTGAATATGTACTAATACTTTTAATGTTTCTTTTCCCCCCTCCTTGGAAGTTGGTAGGAGGGCAGTTTGATTTAGAAATGAATTTCATTATTCAAGAAGGTGAGAGTATCATCTGCATGGTGGACCTCCTTGAAAAATGTGACGTTACTTGCCAAGCAGAAGTCTGGAGCATGTTTACAGCCATTCTGAAGAAGAGTATACGAAATCTTCAAGTCTGCACTGAAGTAGGCCTTGTTGAAAAAGTGCTTGGGAAAATTGAAAAAGTTGACAATATTATAGCAGGTATGACTTTCTATACTATGATGGATGTGAAGAAATGAAGTTTGATTCTTAAGTACTCTATTTTTCTTATTTTATATAGTAATATTTATTTAAGAAGTATTTGAGCATTTAACATGTATCTGGAACTTTAGTTTCCAAACTCTTAAGTAACCACAGTGTATTAGTATATTTTAATTTTTCAAGAAATACAAGTAGCTTAATTTTTGTATTTTCTTTGTTTCCAGATCTTTTAGTTGACATGTTGGGAGTGCTGGCTAGCTACAATTTGACAGTTCGAGAACTAAAGCTGTTCTTCAGTAAACTTCAAGGAGATAAAGGACAATGGGTAAACTTAAATACTCTTTGGTATTTGAAAGAACCCCCCCCCCCAACATATTAGTGGCTTTTAAGCAGTTGGTATTGTTGCAGAGGGGATAAATGTCAAATTGAGGGGAAGAGATCAATTAGAATCGTATTTAGACGTATACAGCTGCTTTTGTTACGACTTGACACAACTGTGGACCAGGAGAGCTTGGTGTTCCAGGCAGGTGGATAATTTGGTCCTTCTTCAAATGGTTATGTTTTAAATATACATTCAACATTTGGGGGGAAAAGGATGAGGACAGAGAAATAAAAATGTTGGGTAGCAGCACCTAGCTTCTGTATCAGTCTGAGTAGTTTTGCTGTGGCCCTTAAACTTGAATAACCCACTCAGTGAACAAAAACTCTGCAGTTAATTGGATGCACCCTCCTTAGACGCAGTTTTGTGGTCCTTTGCAATGGATGCTGCTGGTCAACTGAGGTTGAACTCCAGGTACATTATCAAACTGTTTCTTCCTACCCTTTAATTACTTATTCCTTAGAGGAATACTAGTAAATTTTTCTCCATTTTTGTTGCATTTCTAGGCTTATTTAGAGCTCTTTAGAAAACACTGCTGTAGCAACTACTTAGCCAGCTGATCCTTAATCTGGTTCTGTTTTAGGTATATCTACATTTGTGCTCTGTAATTGCACACTCTAATTTATTGTGTTAAAGCGTTTAGACTCTGTAGCATCTTTGTATCAAACTCTAGCTCTCTGGCTGCTTTTAAGATTTTCCCCACTGATTTTCAGTGATTTTATTATGTTTTTTGCTGTGGTTTACCTTGTATTTATCTTTATTAGAGTTCTTGCACATGTGGATTTATAATATAGTTCTCATCAAATTTAGAAACATTTTGGTCGTTATTTTTTCAAATATCATATTCTTGTCCCTCTTCCCTTCCTTCTGGGACTCCAGTTACACGTGTGTTAGTCTTGGTAGTGTCCCTCAGGTCCCTCAGAACTGTTAACTTTTTTTTTTTTTAGTTGTTTCTCTTTGTGCTTCATTTTAGATTGCTTTGATTGCTGTTTTTAAGGTAATTGATCTTTTCTTTTGCAGTGTGTTAACATTCATTAAAACTTTCAAAAATTTTTTTCAAATTTCATATGTTTTTAATCTCTAAATTCCATTTGGCTCTTTTTAATATCTTCCATTTTCCGCCTCATTTGTGTTTTCCTTTAAATCCTTGGGAATATGTAGCATATTCATAGTTGCTTTAATGTTCTTGTCTACTAATTCTGTCAAATCTGTCATGTTCTAGATCAGTTTTTTGCTCACTCATTCTCCTTTTACTTATAAGTCATATTTTCCTTTTTTTTCTTTTTTAATGGAGGTACTTGTGATTGAACCCAGGATTTCATGCATGCTAAGCGTACGCTGTACCACTGAGCTATCACCCACCTTTATGCTAGTGATTTTAGACATGGTGATGTTAGACAAAGTGAGTTATTCCTTGTTCAGTGCTAGATTTTGTCGTATTCCATTTAAGATTGTTAGACTGTTTTTGGAGGCAAATAAGTTACTTGTGGATTAACTTTATTTTTTCAGGCTAGTTTTAAAGGTCTTTTTGGTCAGATCCAGATTGGCTGTTACTCTAGGGCTAGGTCAGCCTTGTTATTCAGGCCTGACTTTTCTAGGTTACCTATAAATGACCCTGATTCTCAGACATGAGGCAACAGGTCGTGCAAGACGATCTCCATAGTACCTACTAGGGTCTCAACAATTTATGGCTTCCTACCAGCTCTGGGGATTCTTTGACTTACAGCTTTCAAAATCTTGTTGAGTTTATGGTAGAAATGAACAGTTTGGTATTAATGTCAAACAGTGAGTGCAGATTTCTGGAGCTTCTTCTCTGCATAGGCCCTTCCTCTGTAGTACTGTACCCTGAAGGTTCTATCCACCTCACACTATCCTTTTTCCAATTCCTACCTCATCAACTCAGTGAGACTTACAGATTCTCTTTGGTTTCCCTCTCCCTGTGCAGTGAAATGTGATATGGAAATTGACTCCAGGTAGAAAGTTAGGGTCCTCTGATGGCTCATTTTGTTTCCTCTTCTCAAGGCTCACAGTCTTTACCTACCTCTTTTCTATGCCTGAAAACAGTTTTCTTTCATACATTTTGTTCAGTTTTCTAGTTGTTTATGGTGAGTTGGTAAGTGTAGCTCTTGTTACTGTGTCATATCTAGAAGACATATACTGGTTTGATTTTGGGTTTGATTTATATTCAAATAATTTATTTATTCTGAATATGTAATTAAAACTTTTTTTGTTACATTGGTGAATATAGAAAACTAGAAGAAACTAGCAAAGGATATGAACAAATATTTATTTACAGGGATAGAAACCCCATAATCAAATAAATGCTAAATCACTAATAACTAGAGATGTTTAAATTAAAACGATATTGATATGTCACCTTATATCTATTAGTATCAAGAATTATAAAGTTGGATAATATCAAGTATAATTGGGGGGATTAGAGTTATTTTAAACCTGTGTACTATTGGTTGGAATGAACACCAGTGGATCCAAACTCAAGACCAATCTAGCACTGCTTAGTCACTTAAATTATACCCATATCCAGTGACTTAGGAGTTAAGGAGAGTGCATGTTCCAAGAAATTGTCACATAGTTCTGTAAGGAAATATACATGAGAATGTTCACTGAAGCATTATTTTTGATGGCAGTGAATTGTCAACATGTGTGTCTATTAGAGTAAACAGGTAAAATGTATTGGATGCATGGAGTAGATTATGACATAGCAGTTAGAATCAGTGCGTAGAGTGATATGAATAGATACCAAACAGCAGGAAGAAAGTAAGAAAGAGAATGATATATCTAACCCAACATCATTTAAATTATAAGTAAAATCATACAGAAACACATTTTTGAAGGAATACATATAAAAAGATTAAACATGTTAACATAATTGCTTATGGGATTGGGAGTAGGAAGAGAATAGGTGTAGTGGATAAAGGAGAAAAAAATTAATGAACCATTGTTAGTTTAAAAAAAAAAAAGAGCAAGGCTTTGCTCAGACATTATATTTATGTAGCTTTTGCTATCATGTCAGTGCAGTGAAAAATCCCTGTATCTGTATCTGCCTTTCTGATTATTACTTTAGAACAGATTTTCACATATGGAAATAGTGTATCAATGGGAATAAACATTTTTAAAGACTCTTGAAATATGACTAAGTTATTTTCTGAAAGGTTTTCCTAGTGTACAATCTCTCAGCAGTGTCTGTGGAAGAAAGTGCTTATCCTAATGCATTTTTTTTTTGATTGGTGTATGAAGAGGAAATTTGGAGGAATGATTTCTCTAGATGGAAATGCTATAATACTATGTTTTAATTTTTGACTGCCGTTACTTTTGGTAATTTCATCTTAGAATTTATTTTAAAAAAGTGTGATTGTAGTAACTTGTTCCTATACTTTTATAATTGAGCAGTGTGGTTAACTGAAAATTTCTTGAATACTTAAGATCAACGTTTCCACTTTTTAGGTAAAAGATTGCTGAACTGTTTTAGATAGTAATGGAAATTTAGAGTAGCTGCCAAATAAGATGAAGGCAAGCCAATGATTTCACTTGAGTTTGACACTGTTTTGAACTTTGAACTTTTAAGAGGAATGTACTACACTTATTTGCTTGTAATCTGATTAAAATGATAGCGTATATCTGATTGTCCTTTGCTTTTCCTTGTAAATATAAATGTGCCTTTTTGTCTTAGCTATTGGTTGTTTAATGTATTAGAGGAGACTTGTGGGTCAAAGAGGCATTAATCAAGTAAATGTAATGTTACAACTTTTATGCATGCTATATAGTAGAGGTATATTGTAGAATGAAATATGATAGGGAGTTTTGATCCAGCCTCAGAGGTCAGGGAAGACTGCCCTGAGAAGTGACCATTAAGATGAGCTCTGAATGATGGGTAAGATTTATTTAGTTAAGGAGGGGGAGTGAGGAATCGGCCCAGTGAGAATATTTTAAGCACAAGGATTAGCTTGTGCTCAGTCCCTATTATGGGAGGAAGACAGAGAAGACATTGTAGATGGAGTGCAGAGAGAAGGGGAGATGAGATGCAAAAAGAGGCTGAGGAGGTTAAAAAAAAAGTATCTTGTGGGCCATGTTAAGGATTTTGGTCTTTATTTTAAAGGCAGTGGGAAGCTACAGGAGAGATAGTAGAACATAATGGTGAAAGTGTAGTGATTAGCTGCATGGACCTTAGATTCACATTGAATTCTGATCCATCCTGTCACTTACTACCTGTGTAAACTTGGACATATTCCTCTGCCGCAGATTCATCCTCTGTAGAATGGGATAGTAATAACCCCTACTGTGGTTATGAGGCTAAAATATTTTATTTTTAAAGTGCCTTTAACTATGGGGCCTGGTAAGTTTGTTTTTTTTTTGTGTGTGTGAAATTAAAAAGTGTTTTAAAGAGGTATGGGTGGTGAGTTAATGTAGTTTGTAATTTTAAAAGCTCGTTTTTGGTGTAGAGTGGAGAAGAGTTCCAAGTGTCAAACTGATACTGGCTCCTATTTACCCAATGCCTCGTGCAAAAAAGTGGCATAGACAGTATTGTTTATTTCTTGAAGATAGTTAAAAATAACCTTTCTTTGGTTATTTTGAATGCTTTTTAGCTTATAGAATTATTTAGTTATTTTGGGGTATATTAAATTGTGGCTGTATTAAAAGTAGGTATTTTTGTTCTATGGTGAATAGTGTGGTTAATGAATTATTGATTATGTTTGTAGCCTCCACATGCTGGGAAGTTGCTGTCTGTGTTAAAACATATGCCTCAAAAGTATGGCCCCGATGCCTTTTTCAACTTTCCAGGAAAGAGTGCTGCAGTAAGTAAATCTTAATGAGGAAATCACTTGGAGTTCTTCTTTCCTTTGCTTCCTGAAAATACAGCCCTGTAAACACTCCTGACAGGTTCTGTGTTAGGTAGAAACTTCTCTGCACAACCTAACTTAATCCTCACGGCAGTTGTGCATGTTGCTTTTTCCTGACTGTTTTAGAGGTGAAGAAATAAAGGCTCAAAGAAGTTAAGAAAGCTTTTCATTCACTCCTTGGGGCAGAAATGGAATAAGAACCCAATTCTTTTCAACATAGGCTGTGTCGTCTTATGAATTTTATCTCTGCATTCTGAAATAGAAATTTTTCTGTAATACTTTGACTTCTACTTTCTGAACATCTTTCTTTAGCTTTACGTTTCCCAATTCCTGTTTCTTTAGCATGTGATGTATAAAATGAGAGTAACTCTTAAGAACTTTCTAAGGCAAGTTTTCCTAACCTGTGAGTTTCCATATTGTATTAGTCTCGGCATTCTTATAAGCTGTTAACCAGTTTATAAATAAGACAGTTATGTATGGCAGTTATGTATGGCAGTAATGTTATAGGATTACATTATATAATGTATATGTGTTGTTTATGAAGGCTTTTTCACCTCATGATTACATTGGTCTGCCTGTTAAAAGCAAACATTTTTTGAAGATATTTCAGCCTGTTCTTTTTCTGACCTTACCTTTTATTCATTTTTTTACTTTTGTTTTCATTATCTCTTACTTGATTATGGCCCCTATGTAGCCAGGCAATACTTACAGAAGGAAAAAAAAAAGTGTTTTAAAAGGACATTTGTGATATTTGAATGCTTCACACACTATATACTGTTTTGTTTGAAAAGTTTTATTGCTAGTATTATCTTTTCTTTATAATTTTTCCTCAGTAACTATTTTGGATTTGAAGCTTTTCAGAATAACTTTCCTCTTTTGGCTTTGAGCTTATCATTTGTCTCAAACATTAAAAAAAAAGTATTTTCATGAGATTAACCTTTTTTCATTCATGTTATACTTTTAGTATTTATAATTCTTTGAGATTATAATATGCCCATTCCATTTACTTGTATGTATATTAAAAGTGGGGCAGTTCAGCTATGCAGCTTTTGGAACTTTCAGAGAATAGATATTTTAAATATAATCAGTGACTCATTTTTTCCCCCCTTAAATATAGCTTTTAAAGGGAAACTAAAGTATTCAGGGATAAATTATTCTGACACAGCTTTCACATTTTCTACTCATTTTTCAGTGAGAGAGAACATATATATACAGTGAATATGTATTCTTTTATTTTTTTTCTTAATGTAGCTTCACTTTAAATCAGCCTCTTGAAGGTCTCAGTAGTGTTATTACATAAATTTGACTCTGATGTTTTTCATGTTTTATGGAATATCTTATACATACAAAAGAGTATATGTGTATATATGATGTATAAACATAAATGTATATGTAAGTTATAACAGTCAAACAAAAGCTTTGTAGCTTTTTTAAACAGCTTTATTGAGTTATAATCCACATATCATATAGTTCACTCATTTAAAGTGTACATTGAATGATTAAGTGTATTCAGCAAGCTGTGCAACCATTATTACAATCAATTTTAGAACGTTTTCATCACACCCAAAAGAAACCCCACAATCATTAGCAGTCACTGCACATTTCACCCCAAACTCTCAGGCCTAGGTAACCACTCTTCTACTTTCTGTGTCTGTGGATTTGTCTACTCTGGAGACAGATGGAGCCATACAATACCTGGACTTTTGTTACTGGCTTTTTCCACTTACCATACTGTTTTCAAGGTCCATTCATGTTGTGACATGTATCAGTGCTTCATTCCTTTTCATGGCTAATATTCTAAGATAAGAATATACCATATTTTGTTTAATTATTCATTAATTAGTGGATGTTTGAATTAATTCCACTTTTGGGGGCTGCTCTCTGGGCCTTTGTGTACTAATTTTTATGTGGACATGTATTCATTTCTCTTGTGTATGTACCTAGGAGTGGAATTGTTGAGTCATATTGTTTAACCATATGAGGGACTTCCAGAGTGTTTTCCAAAGTGGCTGTATTATTTTGCAGTCTCACCTGCAATTTATGAGGGTTCCAGTTTCTCCATATGCTTGTCAACACTTGTTAATGTCTGTCTGTTTGATTATAGCCCTCCTAGTGGGGATGAAGTTATACCTCCTTGTTTTGTTCTGCATTTCCTTAATGACTGATTATGTTGAGCATCTTTGTATGTCCTTTTTGGCCATTTGCACGTCTTTGGAGACATACCCATTCAGGTCTTTTGTCCGTTTAAAAATTGCATTTGTCTTTTTAGTATTGAATTGTAAGAATTCTTTATATATTCTTCTGGATACAAGTTCCTTATCAGATAAATAATTTGCAAATATTTTCTCGCATTCTTTTGTCTTGTTTTTCATTTTCTTGATGGTATCCTTTAAAGCACAGAAGTTTTTAATTTTAATGAAGTCCAGTTCATTTATTTTTTTTGTTGCTTGTGCATAATTAAGAAGGATTTACCTAACCCAGTGTCATATTTACCCTTATTTTTCCTTATAAGAATTTTATAGTTTTGGCTTTCACATTTAGATGCATGATGGATTTGAGGTTAATTTTTTGTATATGATATAAAGAAGTGGTCAGCTTCATACTTTTGCTTGTAGATATCAGTTTTTTCAGCACATTTGTTGAAAACACTATTCTTTCCTCATTGAACTGTCTTGACACTGTTGTTGAAAATTAAGGCACAAACGTAAGAGTTTATTCTGGGCTCTTGATGCCACTCTGTTGGTCTTTATCTGTATCTTTATGCCAATACCACACAATCTTCATTGCTGTGTCTTTGTGTTATAGGTTTTGAATTTGGTAATTTGAGTCCTCCAACTTTGTTCTTTTTCAAGATTGTTTTGGCTATTTTGTGTCCCTTTCATTCCATACTGTGATATGGTAAATAAAATTTTAAGCCAAGTGGTGAAGTAATTTATATAGTGACTTATGAATATAAATTTTAAAATGTTATGAAAAAATGTTATGAATGAATCTTCTTCAGCTTGATATATTTGGTTAAAAATTTATATTTCAAGCTTTTTCCTTAACTTTTTTCTTTCCTCTTGTCCATCTTTCTCTGTTCTGTTACCTTGACATTTTAGTAATGGATTTCCAATTTGATATAATTACCTATCTCGTTTAATTGGAATCTCTTTGTATATATTCACTGTAAGAAATGAAGCAAATAAGATTAGTGTGTCAAGCAGGTCACATGGAATGTTTCTGTTGTTTAACTAAATTAACATCATTACTATGCATTTTCGAAAATTTAGGAGTTATTAAAAATCTTCTTTCAGATAAAGAGACTACTTCTGCATATTTTAATCATGACATAGAATAATATGTAGTAGAAATATATATAACATTGTAAGGTCTCATTTTCATGATTTCGATAACAGTTTTCCAGTGTGAGCCAGTAACTCAGAGTTTGTTCCTTCAGGCTATTGCATTACCTCCTATAGCCAAATGGCCATACCAGAATGGTTTTACATTTCATACGTGGCTTAGAATGGATCCTGTAAATAACATCAATGTGGATAAAGATAAACCATATTTGTACTGGTATGTATTTCTGTAACATAGTATTGTAATTTTACTTTGAAAATGAGAAGAGTATTTCGAGATGAAATAAAAAATTTACTCTTTATAGTTTCAGAACCAGCAAAGGTCTTGGTTATTCTGCTCACTTTGTTGGGGGCTGTTTAATTATAACATCAATAAAGTCAAAAGGAAAAGGGTTTCAACACTGTGTGAAATTTGATTTCAAACCACAAAAGGTATGTGATCTTACTAAGTCATAGTTATGTTACCAAGCTATTCTAAGGTATTCTAACCTTCACAATGCTTTGTTGTAATGTTATTGACATCATAATATGTGGTAAATCACAACTCTGATTTTAAACTGTTTTAGAAAATGAAGTATAAATTGCTGGACAATTGTTAACTGCTCTGAGTTGGATAATAAAAAGAGTGAATATTTAGTTGTTTGTAGAGTTTAAGGGCAATATAAGGGGAAAATGTCAGTGGCAGTTATTTTAGTAGTGGTAGTAGTACTATGTGTTTTCTTTTGTACCTTTACATTTAGATATAAAAGAATGGTTTATTAACAAAATGTGCATACATACACATGTAGATAGGCAGATAAAACAAATATGACAAAATGTTGACAGTTGTGGAAACTAGGTGGTGGGAGAGAGTGTACTAAACTCTTCACTTTTGAAGGGTATATTTGAACATTTTCATAGTAATTTCATAGGTAAGGGAAAAATAATTTAATGGGTAAGCTCTTACCTGTTGAAAGCTCCCTTAAATCAGTATTATTCCAGGGGTAGAATATTGAATTTAATAAAGGTAGTCTTTTTTTTAGATTTAATTGTAATTTAGCATTTAATTTTTACTAATTACCAATGTGATTGAGTTATTGGAAAGATCATTATCTTTTATTAAAACTGTTTTGCTTATTCAGTGGTATATGGTAACTATAGTGCACATTTATAATCGATGGAAGAACAGTGAGCTACGATGTTACGTGAATGGTGAGCTTGCTTCCTATGGAGAGATAACATGGTTTGTCAACACCAGTGATGTAAGTACTCTGAAAAAGTTAGTTAAATTTTTGAAAAATATATTTTACACGGAGTATAAACTTCAGAATACCACAGTGGTGGATTATTATAATCATAGTTTGGCTAGTATGTTTAATATATTAATATATATTAATAGAGTGGAACTGTGTTAATGTGTCACATAAGATATTACTCAGTCCTTGTTATAAAATTATTCTGGATAGGGTAGAGATAAGGATTCATTGATAACAGTAGGTGTATCCTGAAAGAGTTCGTGTCATCAGTCCATTGATCAAATTAAATTTTTCGATCATTTTTATGAATGCACTAGTTGATGCATGGTTATAAATTTTCGATATAATTCATACCTGCTATACATAACTATTATAATATTTTCAGGATTCAAAAAGAGATCCATAGTTAGAATTAAATTCAAATGTTCTTTTTTTCTGCCAATTACATTTTTAATAGAAAACTTGAAAAATACAGATCAGGAAAATAAATACAAACTTGCACCACCCGTTCACCATTAACTCCTCCTTTCACATCACTATGCTATACATATTTACATATTTTGAAATGCTAGCCTTAGGAGCTCAGGTTGTTATAACAGATAGACTTAGGTTTGGATCCCTGCTTTGTTACTTATTGACTACATGACCTTATTTAATCTATTAGGGCTGAGTTTGCTCTATCTAAAAATGAGTGTAAAATAGTACCTATCTCAGAAGGTTGATTAAATGAGATATGTTCACAAAGCCATCGGCAGAGTGCCTTGTACAGCATAAGTGCTCAGTGAGTGTTAGCTCTTATTTTTTTTTTTTAATACGAAAAAGGAGTTGGATATGTGTATTGTTTTTCAACCTGTTTTTTCCTTACATAACCTTTATTGAGTGCTTCTTGCATTGTAATACCTTTATTTTCTGTAAGCCCCAACCTTGCAAGATAAGTACTGTTGTAATCTTCATTTTGCCAACATCAGCAGCATGGGAAGCAGTGGTTTCATCTAGGTGGTTTGTCTTCAAAACCCAAGTCTTAAAAATTTTTCTATATTCCTTAATGTCAATACATATGTATTTTTCAACATTCTTCATAATGGTTTCATGTATAAAAGGATACTTTTAAAGAGCTATGAAGTGCTTTACTTCTTTTGCTCTTTGTTGTACACGTGGGTTTTTAAAATGTGGTCTTTGCAACCTGGATCATATTAAGAGGATTTTTTTAATGTTAGAAGAAAAACATACACCTGTTTTTTAGATTTACATATTCCTTTTGGGAGATTGCATCTGCCCCCATGACTTTACCCATTATTTGTATCTTGATGTCTGCAAAAATCTGTCGTTACAGTTTTCGCTTCTCACCAGACTAATAGAACCCTGTTGGCAATTGGTTCTTCATCCATATTAGTTCACAGAAAAGACAGATTTATTATATGTCCCAAACTTAACTGGTGTTTTTCTCCTTGCTCTAAAGCCTGCTCTTCTGTCTGGTTCTTTGGTTGACCAAGTATGAACCTTCAGAATCCATAGTGATTCCTCTGATGCTGTTTCCTACAGCCACTTTATCTTCAAGTTTTGTTTATTGTACTTTGGATAATTTGCCTTATCTCTTTCTCTCTGATGTCTTTTCTGATCTCTACACCAAATGGGAATGGATGAACTGAAATGCTAAGTGAATTGTTTTAATCTATTTGGATTATATTTTAGAGTGGACAGAATATTTATAACAGTATAGGTTGTCATAATTTCTGGAGGAGATGGTTTTTTGTTTTTTTCTCTAAAAAATTTTTCTGTTTTCTTTCCCAGACCTTTGACAAATGTTTCCTGGGCTCATCAGAAACAGCGGATGCTAATAGGGTATTTTGTGGTCAGATGACTGCAGTTTACCTTTTTAGTGAAGCTCTTAATGCAGCTCAGATTTTTGCTATTTATCAGCTGGGCCTGGGATACAAGGTACTTTACTTGCTGTTCACTGCTTAACATGTGTTAGTTGATCTTGACATACAGGGTGGTGATGCATGGGGCAGTTTACCTTGGGTAACTAAACTGTGTGTTGGAGTAACCAGGGGCACCACAGGGAAGTCACAGGTGTCCAAAGGGTACTTGAAAGTTTGTGGGAAACACAGTGTACTTGCCATGTGTGGGGCACTGTGCAAACTACTAGCTTAAGTTTCAACTTTACTTTATGCTGCATTTCTTGTGGTCATACCATATCTTTGCACAGCTAAGTTTTTAATAGTTGCTGTGATAAAAAACAAGTACCATGTGAAAATCAGTGTGGAACAGGAAATGAGGAGGTTTGAAATCTGATTCCAAAATTTGAGAAGTTGTGTAGTGCCCGAGATGCACATTCCGTTAATAAATAATTTTGCTGATATACTAATGAAGGAAACATTTTTCCTTTTAATTTGTGTGTTAATTTTCAATTGGCTAGTAAATTGTTAGGATGTAAAGTTAAAATATAAAATGTATTTGTTAAAATATAAATAATAAATAATAAGTAGTTGGTTCAAACTACTTAATAAACAGAAATATTTAGTATTTATTTTGGTCTAGAGCACCATAAAAAATTACTGAGAAGCTATAAGTGTCATGCATCAAGAAAGTTTGGGAACCTGTAGGTTAAGTCATTGTTAGTATAGTTTGGTTTCAGGGAGTGATTTAATGTCTGCTGTGTTCCTTTGAAAACAAAATCAACTTTATTGAGTTAATTTACATACAGTTGGAGTCAATAAAGTATACATATTTTAATTAGTTTGGACAAAAGTGTAACTATGGAATAATCAAGAAATAGAACATTTCTACCACTGCAAAAGTTTCCTGTCTTCTCCCTCCCAGTCAATTCCTTGTGCTTCTCTAACCCTACCCTGTTCCTGTTGATGATCAGAGCAAACCACTGATCTATTCCCTGTTACTATCAGTAAGACTTTTTGGTAATGTTTTATGCAAACAGAATAATCCAATGTGTGCTCCTTGGAGTTTGGCTTCTCTTTAGCATGTTTTTAAGATTCATCTGTGTTGTTTTGTATTAGTAGTTCCTTCTTGTTGCTAAGTAATCTTCCATTGATTGTATCAATACGTTACAGTTTTTTAACCCATTCATCTGGTGATGGACATTGGGCTATTTCTAGGTTTGGCTGTTATGAACAAGCTACTTATGAATATTGGTGTCCAAATCTTTGCGTAGACATGTGTTTTAATTTCATAAGTTTATAAAGTAGAATTGCTAAGTGGTATGGCAACTGAAATTGCCAAGCTCTTTTCCAAGGCAGTTGCACAGTTTTACATTTCTACAAGCAGTGTATGAGCTTTCTACTTACTCCACATCTTTGTTAACACCTGATATTGCTGGCCTTTTTAATATTAGATGTTTGAGTGGGTCTGTAACAGTATATCACTGTGGTTTTAATTTATATCCTTATAATGCCTAGAGAGACTGAGTATCTTTTCATGGCTTATTGGCTATTTGTCTATCTTTTTTTTTGTGAAGTGTGTGTTCAAATCTTTTACACATTTTTTTGTGTTTTTATTGTTGAGTTTTGAGGCTTCTTTATATATTATGGATGTGTCTTTTATCAGATGTATGAGTTAACAAATATTTCCCCCCCCAGTCTGTGTCTTGCCTTTTTGTTTTCTTTTTTTCTTTTTTTTTTAATAAGGAGGTACTGATTGTGTTCTGAAGTCCGGTTTAAGTATGTTTTATTATACAATAACTTTTATTTATCTATTCAATAATTTTTTGGAGGGGAGGTAATTGGATTTATTTATTTTATTTTATTATTATTATTATTTTTAATGGAGGTACTGGGGATTGAACCCAGGACCTTGTGCATGCGCTCTACCACTAAGCTGTACCCCCCTACCCTCCTTTTTTGTTTTCTTAATTTGGCTTTGAAGAACATAGGAATTTAATTTTCATTAATTGCAATTTAACAATTTTTTCCTGTTATTCTTAGATGATTTTTGTGTCTTATCTAAGAAATCTTTGCCTGTTCCAAGATTGGAAAGATTTTCTTACGTTTTCTTTTGAGTATTATAGTTTTGGCATCTATATTTAGGCCTGTGATCCATTTTCAGTTAATTTTAGTGTATGGTATGAGGTAACTGTTAAGGTTGATTTCTGTCTCTTTCTTCCATAAAGATACCCTGGTGTTCCAGCACAGTTTGTTTCTTTAAATACTATTCTTTCTCCACTGTCTTACCATGGCATCTTTGAGGCTCTTTTTGATTTCAGTGACTTAACATGTTTTTTTTTTAATGCCAGTACTTTACTGTCTTATTGTAGCTTCATAGTAAGTCTTGAGAACAGGAAGTCTAAAACTATCAGCTATATTCTTATTCACGTCCTTTACGCTATTTTCCCTTTGCATTTCTAGGTATATTTTAGAACTAGCTTGTCAGTTTATACAAAATAGCCCACTGGGGTTTTATTTGGTACTGTATTGAATATATAGGTTAATTAGAGGATAATTGACATCTCACTAATACTGGATTTTCCAATCTGAACATGATATATCTCTCTATTTACATAGGTCGTCTTTAATTTCTCTCAGCAGTGGTTTTTAGTTTTCACTGTGTAGGTCATGCACACATTTTGTTCAATGCATTTTAAAGTATTTCATGTTTTTTGTATTATATCTTAAGTTGTAATTTTTAAACAGTCAATTTCCAGTCATTTGTTTCTAGTGTATAGAAATACAATTGAGTTTTATTGACTTTTTAACAAGACCTTGCTAAACTTGCGTATTAGTTTTACTGGGTCTTTTTCGTTGTTTTAGTATTTTCTACAGATACATTCATGTAGACTGTAACTTTTACTTCTTCATTTCCAATCTGTATACTTTTCCTGTTTTTTTGCCTTGTTACACTAGATAGGACCTCCACGATAAATAGTAAAAATAGAAGTGGCAAGAGTAGACATTTTACCTTACTCCTGATTTTAGGGGGAAAGCATTCCTACATATTTTATAGATTCCTTTTCAAGTTGAGAAATTTCTTTTCTATTTCTAGTTTCCTGAGAGTTTTTGTTAGAAGGATATTAAATTTTGTAAAATGAATCTTGCTTTTTTTGGGTCAGACAATCTCTGACTTTCATTGAAATGTTTACATTCCATTGTAAGTATAGATATTGTGTGATTTAAATCTACTATCTTTCTGTTTGTTTTCTATTTCTTTCATCTGTTTTTTGATACTTCTCCCTTTCTCTGCTTTGATTTAGATTAGTTGTCTCTTATTTAGTATTTCATTTATTTCTACCATTGGTTTATTAGTTTGTTTGTTTTTTTTTTTTTTTTTGAAAACTTTTTAACTTACCATAGTCTACCAGTAAATGACAGTGTAAGATGTAAGACCCTTCCAGCATAATCCTGCAATTCTCCCTCCTGCCTTTGGTTTTGTATTTTTGTTGATTTTACTTCTTCAAATATTATGGTCCTTTTGATACATTATTATGATTTTTGATTCATTTGCTTATATTTCAAAGAAATTAGGAATAAGGAAGATCATGTGTTTTATATTTACCTATGTATTTATGTATTACCATTTCTAGGACACTTCTTTGTATAAATTCATGTTTCCATCTCATAGCATTTTCCTTCCCATTTGAATTACTTTGTTATTTCTTATAATGGGGATTTATTGTCAGTGGCTTTTCCCAGCTTTTATTTGTCTGAGAAAGCCTTTAGTCTTTCAGTTTAAAAAAATAGTTTCACTGATGATAAAATTTTAAGGTGACAGTTTTCTTTTTGAAGCTTTCTAATGATATTCTTTTGTTTAACTGACTTGCATCAGTTCTAACAAGAAGTGTGTAGTCTTTATTATACAACTTCATCTGTATGTAATATATATTTTTTTCTCTTGCTGGTTTTAAGATTTACTCTTATCACTGATTCTTAGAAGTTGAGTATAGTATATGTTGGTATGTGTGTGTGTGTGTGGGTGTGTGTGTACGTACGTACATATGTGCTTAGCCTGCTTCAGGTTACCTGAACTTCTTGGTTCTGTGGGTTTCTGGTTTTGGTCAAATTTTGGCCATTACATCTTTAAATATATTTTGTCTTTTATCTTCTTCTAGAATTCATATTACATTTACTTTAGACCTAGATATAAGCAAACAAATCATTGAGGTACTGTTTCTTGTCTGATTTATAAAAAAGTTTTATTTTGGATTGTTTTCATGGCATTATCTTTCTGTTCACCTATCTTTCCTTATCAAATGCTTGGTTGCTGTAAATTCCATAAGATGAATTCATTTCACATATTTTTTGTATTTTTTTTTGTTGATAAGTTTTGATTCTTTTCATTGTTATCTGTTTTTTCTTCTTACAAGTTTGTCTTAAAAAAAACTTGACCATAGTTATAACTATTCTAATGTCTTTTTCTTATAATTTCATCATCTTTATTTCTGGGTCTGTTTTTCTTTACTGACGTTCTCCTGATTGTTTTACACTTCTTGGTTTGTTTAGTAATTTTGGGTTGGATATTGGGCAATATGATTTTTACCATTTAAGCGTCTGAATTTTGTTGCCTTTTTTCTTTTAAAAGAGCATTGGTCTTTGTTCTGCTGTTCAGTAGGTTATTTTCAGTTAAGTTTTTTACTTGAAGTTTGTTTTATTTTGGAGCTTTGTTAATGGATCTCAGAATAGATTTTTTAGTCTATTCTGAGTGATTTTTTAAAAATAGAAGCTTTATTGAGATACAGTTCATATCTCATACCATTCACCCGTTTAATATGTGTGATTCAGTGCTTTTCAATATATTCAGAGTTGTACAAATATCACTCTCAATGTTACATTGTGTTCATCGCCCCCCTGTGCCAAAATACTACACTCATCAGTAGTCATTCCCCATTTTTCCTCCTTCCCAGTCCTCAAATTTACTTTCTGTCTCTTTGGATTTGTCTATCCTGGACACTTCATGTAAATGAAAGAATACAATATGAGATCTTTTGTGGCTGACTTTTTTTTCGATTAGCTTAATGTTTTCAGGGTTCACCCGTGTTCCTTTTTATTACTAAATAATATTTTGTTGTGTAGATATGTCACATTTTGTTTATCTATTCATCAGTTGATGGACATTGGACTGTTTTCCACCTTTTGGCTATTATGAATAATGCTGCTAAGAAGCCTTGTGTACAGGTTTTTATGTGGACACATTTTTTTTTCCCTCTTGGGTTTATACCTACAGTGGAATTGCTGGTAATATGGTAACTCTATATTTAACTATTTGAGAAACTTCCAGATTGTTTTCCAAAGAGGCCACATGATTTTACATTTCTATCGCTTTTTATCAGGATTCCAATTTCTTCATATTTTCTCCAATACCTGTTACTATCTGATTTTTCTATTATAGTCATTTTATTGGGTATGAGATGGTATGTCAGTGTGGTTTGGTTTTGATTTGCATTTCCTTCATGATTGATAATGTTGAGTAGTTTTTTTTGTGTGTGTTTATAGGCTATACATAATATTTTGAGGGGAATATTTTTTCATATCCTTTGCCCTTTTAAAAACTGAGCTGCCCTTTTATTGCTAAGTTTTAAGAGGTTTTAAAAAATATTTGTAGTAAAATATACATAAAACTTACTACTTTAAGCATTTGTAAGTGTACAGTATATTAATAGCTATTCTTTTCCTCACTTGTATGGTTAGTGATAAAACTACTTAAAGATGATATAAAGTGAGAAATTGATGATCAAAGAATTATTCCTTGCTTTACTTACTACTTTTAATTCTATTGTGTAGTATAATACATGCTTTAGATAATTCCTTAAAACTTGTTTAAGATACCTGAGATATGAAAAAATCTTTAAAAGTTTGCAATTAAGTACTTTAAGGATTAAAAAATATATATTTCAAAAGAAATGAAGGGTTGAATGCTTCTTTTGTATGTTCTTAACGTTTGGTGAAGCACCATATTGCTTAAAGTCCTTTGAAAGGGCTTTTTTATTTTAATCACATTAAATAGTATTTATACATGCAAACTATTTCCATAAAATTAGCAGCAATTCCTGAAAAATGTCAAATACTTTGTTTTAACTTTGTTTATATTTAGTTTAGTTTAGAGTGGTTAGTAGGAATGATTTATTCCCAAATTCCACACATAATAGAAAATAAAATGTTTAGCTATTTCTTTTCAAAACTGGTACTTAAGAATGTTGACATACTGTACTTTGTCATACTGTTCAAAGAGTAAATTATCATTTTTGATTGAACTTGTTTCCAGTCTCTGCTCTGCCACAAATTAATTTTCTGGACTCAGAGAAATACTGAATCAGAATTCACAAGTTGTTCGAAAAGACATTTCTTATACCTTTAAGTGGCTACTGTTAATTAAAAAAACACCCTTGTCTGTGATTTCTTAGAAATATAATTTAAAAGAGCTATATAAATATGTAGACAAATATAGAATTCTGTAGTACTGTAATGTTGGTGCATAAATCACTTAATTTTGGAGACAAGCAAAAAATTTTCTTAATCTATGTTAATGGGCATACAATATAAAAGATAAAATTTTTGACATCAATAATGTAAAGTAGGGTGGTGGAGATATAAAAGAACGAAGTTTTTGGTTTGTGGTTAAAGTTGTTACCAGTTTAAAATGTTGTAACTAATTATATAATTTCCATCATAACCACAGAGAAAATACTTACAGAAGTTAAATGAAATATAAGGAGAAAGGGATCAAAACATATAAATAGCATATAAAGGGATGAAAGCAATTAAATACAAAGGAAAGTAGTTAACAAGTCACAATGAACAACATGACAATAGTAAATCTTTCCCTTTCAATAGTAACTCTTTCAGTAATTATTTTAAAGGTGAATGGATTAAACTTCCAAAGCAAAAGAAATAGATTGGATGAATGGATTAAAAAACAAGTTCTAACTCTGTTTTGCCTAGGAGACATGCACTGAGGACATATATAGGCTTAAAGTGAAAGGATGGAAAAAGATAGTGCAAATGATAACCAAACGAGAGCAGAGGTAGCTGTACTTATGTTAGAAAAAAATAGGATTTAAGTCAAAAACTGTTTGTAAGAGATAAAAGAAGAAAATTATATAATGATAAAAGTGTCAGTTCACAAAGAAGATAAAACAATTAAAATATACACCTGGAGCAGTCCCTTAAAGCCGTCTGAGAGGCTGTCTCCTGAGCTTGAAGTTCTCAGAAAATCCACCCATTAAAACAATTCTCCAAAAACAAACAAACAAACAAACAAACAAACAAAAATATATATATACACACACACCCCTAACATCAGAGCTCCCAGATATATTAAGTAGATATTGACAGAATTGAAGGAAAAATTATGCAGAAACACAATAATAGTGCATACTTCAATATGCTACTTTCAATAGTGGACAGAACAACCAGACAGAAGATCAGTAAGCAGAGATCTTAAACGACAATATAGATCCATTGCACCTAACAGACATATAAGAACATCTCACCCAGCAACAATAGAGTACACATTCTTCTCAAGCTCACATGGAGCCTTCTTTAGGATAGACCACATATTACCACATAACAAGTCTTAACAAATTTAATAATACTGAACTCATACCAGGTATTTTTTCCCTCACAACAGTGGAATGAAATCAGTAACAAAAGGAAACTGGAAAATACACAACTATATAGAAATTAAACAACATATTCTTAAAAAACTATTGGATCAAAGAAGAATTCGCAAGGGAAATTAGAAAATATCTTGAGACAAGTGAACTCTAAAACAACATACCAGAACTTACAGAGAAAGCAGTACTAAGAGGAAAGTTCATAGTGATAAATGCCTACTATAGAAAAAAGAAGGATCTAAAAATCAATAAATTAAGTCTACACCTCAAGGAACTAGAAAAAGAAGAGTAAACTAAACCCAAAGTTAGCAGAGGAATGGAAGTGATAAAAGGTTACAGCAGAAATAAATGAATTAGATATTAAAAAAAGACAAGAAAAAATCAGCAAAACTGAGTTTTTTTTTAAAGGAACAACAAAACGGACAAATTCTTAGGGTAATTAAGAAAAAAAGAGAGGACTTAAGTAATTAAAAGTAGAAATATAAAAGTAGGCATTACTCTTGAATATAATGAATGCCATGAATATAAAAAGAATTGTAAGAGACTACTGTGAACAGTTACATGCCAGCAAATTGCATAGCCTAGAAGAAGTAGATATTCCTGGAAACATACAAGCCACCACTACTGAAGACATAAAAATCTAAATAGACTATAGCTAGTAAGGAAATGGAATCAGTAATCAAAACCTCTGAATAATGAAAAGCCCAAGACTAGATGGCTTCACTGGAGAACTCTGTCAAACGTTAAAGAGTTAACACCAATCCTCAACTCATTCAAAAAATAAAGAGGAGGGAACACTTCCAAACTCATTTTATGAGGCCAGCATTGCTGTGAAAACAGAGCCAAATGAAGATGCTTCAAGAAAAGAAAGCTATAGATAAATACCCCTGATTAATATTAATACAGAAATCCTCAACAGTGTAGTAGCAAACCAAATTCAAGAGCACATTAAAAGGATTACACCCTATGAACAACTGGGATTTATTTCTGGAATGTGAGGCTGGTTCAACATAGGAAGATAAATCAATGTGATACATCACATTAACAGAGTGGAGGACAAAAACTATATGATCATCTCAGTAGATTTAGAGAAACCATTTGATAAAATTCAACACCCTTTCATAACAAAAACACTCAACAAATTACATGTAAAAAGGAACTGCCTTAAAATTACAAGGCCATGTATGAAAAGCCCATAGCCTAACATCATATGCAACAGTGAAAGACTAAAATCTTTTTTTTTCTCCAAAATCAGGAACAAGGCAAGAATGCCCACTCTCACCACTTCTATACAACATAACACTGGCTGTCCTGGCCAGAGCAGTTAGTCAAGAAAGAGGAATAAGACGCATCCACATTAGAAAGGATAGTCAAATTATCTCTGTTCACAGATGACATAATGTATGTAGAAAACCCTAAAGATTTCACAAAAAACTGTTAGTCAATAAACAAATTTAGCAAAGTTACAGGATACAGATCCACAACAACAAAAAGTTGCATTTTTATACACTAACAATGAAAAATCTGTTAAGGAAAATAAGACAATAATCCTATTTATAACAGCAAAAGAGGAATACTTAGGAATAACCTTAACAAAAAGGGCATAAGACTTGTACACTAAAAAGTACAAAACATTGCTGAAAAAATTAAGGAAGACACAAATAAATGGAAAGATATGTTTATAGATTGAAAGACTTAATACTGTTAAAAATGCGTATTACTCAAAGTTCTGTGTAGATTCAATACAATTTCTATCAATATCCCAATGACCTTTTTTTGCAGAAATAGGAAAACTATCCTAAGATTCTCTTGGATCTCAAGGGTTCTCAAATAGCCAGAACAATTTTGAAAAAAATTAACAAAGTTAGCAGTCTCACACTTGAGTATTTCAAAACATATTACAAAGCTACAGCAATGAAAACATTATGGTGCTTGCATAAAGGTAGATGCATAGTGTAATGGAACAGAGTGGAGTCCAGAAATGAACCTTTAATTTATGGTGAAATGATCTACAAGGATACAAAACCATGCAGTGGGGAAAGATTAATCTCTTCAACACATCATGTTTTAAAAAGTGGATACCCACATGGGAAAGAATGAAGTTGGATCCTTACCTTATGCCATGTATTAAAATTAGCTCAAAATGGATTAAATACTTAAACATAAGACCTAAATTCCTACATGAAATCAGAAAAGAAGCTTCCTGACATTGACTTTGGCACTGATTTCTTAGGTATGACACCCCCCAAAAATAGGCAACAAAGGCCCAAATAGACAAATGGGACTTCATCAAACTTAAAATCTTTTGTGCATCACGGAACAGTGTGAAAAGGAAACCCGTGAAATGGGGGAAAATATTTCAAACCATTTATCTGATAAAGGGTTAATATCCAGAATATATGATGAACCCCAACAACTCAACACCATCAAAAAAAAAAAAACTCACTTAAAAAGTAGGCAAAGGATTTGAATAGACATTTTCCCAAAGATATATAAGTGGCCAGCCAACAAGCATATGAAAAGATGCTGAACATCGTTAGTCATCAGAGAAACATAAATCGGAATCACAGTAGATAATTACCTCACACCCATTAGGATGGCCATTGTTAAACAAAATCACAGAAAATACGAAGTGTTGGCCAGAGTGTGAAGAAACTAGTCCCTTTATGCACTGTTGGTGGGAATTTAAAATGGAACAGCTCCTACAGAAAACAATATGGTGATTCTTCAAGAAATTAGAAGTAGAATTACTACATGATTGAGTAATCTTACTTCTACATATATATATAAAAGACTTGAAAGCAGGATCTGAAAGAGCTGTATGTACACTCATGTTCACTGCAGCAGCATTCACAATAGCTAAGAGGTTAAAGTGGCCTAATTGTTTGGATGAGTGAATAAAGAAAATGTGATATATATTTACAATGGAATATTATTCAGCTTTAAAAAAGAGGGAAATCCTGACACATGCTACAACATGGGTGAATTTTAAGGATGTTATGCCAGTCACAAAAAGACATTGCATGAATTATATAAAGTAGTCAAATTCATAGAATCAGGAAATAGAATAATGGTTGCCAGAGGATGGGGGAATGCTGAGATGTTATTCAGTGGGTATAGAATTTCCATTTTGCAAGATGTAAAAGTTCTAGAGATTTGTTATACAACAATGTGCTGTAGTTAACACCACTGTACACTTAAAAATGTTTAAGATGGTAAATTTTGTGTGCTTTTTATCACAATTAAAGGAATGAAAAAGACAAAATACGCTTTATATAGTACATTAAGTTCTACATTTTTTTCTAATGTAAGATTTTAATGTTAGGTTGACTTGATTTCCCTTATATCTTTAAAATGAGTTCAGTCTATTTTAGAAGTAATCAAGCATGCAGGGCTCCTCTTAACTGATATTGTTAGAAGACTGATCAATGTTATGTGTCCCTGAATTTTTATATATGTGGTGATTTGCATTTAGCTTTTCTTTTTGTGGCATACAATCTTAACTGTTCCACTTTTTATTAATTCTTAGGGTACATTTAAATTCAAAGCAGAAAGTGACCTGTTCCTTGCTGAGCATCACAAACTTTTATTGTATGATGGCAAACTCTCTAGTGCCATTGCATTCACATACAATCCACGCGCTACAGATGCCCAGCTCTGCCTCGAATCATCCCCTAAGGACAATCCTTCAATTTTTGTTCATTCACCGCATGCGCTCATGCTCCAGGTACTAACTTTTAAGAATGTCTTTAATGGTGAATATTGATGTATTATTGAGGTGTATGTGGTAGCTTCTATTAGTAAATACAGTCAATGTAACATTTGTTGTTCCTGTTATGTTTTAATTGTTTTGAAAAAGAATCATTGAATGCTTCACCATGTCTTCTATTTTATAAGGATGTGAAGGCAGTTTTAACACATTCCATCCAGAGTGCCATGCATTCAATTGGAGGAGTACAAGTGCTGTTTCCACTTTTTGCACAGTTGGATTATAGGCAATATTTATCTGAGGAGGTTGACTTGACTATATGGTGAGTGATTTTGTTTTTTCTTTAATTTGAAGTGAGAGTTATTTTCATCGAGCTGCACAGTATTTATTCAGTGTATTAAATTTGTTGTAAGGTTAAAAGAGAATATAAAGAAATTTGTGAACTATAATTATTATAAATTCAATAATAATAGTATTAATTTAAATTCTTTATCAGTA
Source organism: Camelus ferus (assembly GCF_009834535.1). NCBI lineage: Eukaryota > Metazoa > Chordata > Mammalia > Artiodactyla > Camelidae > Camelus > Camelus ferus. The sequence goes on along the minus strand of NC_045697.1, from coordinate 107,303,722 downwards.
GGAAGCTTTAAAAACATAATAAAGTTTTTGAATAAAGTTGGGAACAGTGATAATGAATTTATCAGAAATGAATTCAGTTGTCTACAATGTATTTTTAAAATATTTTGAATTGTTATTTGGCAGTGATTTATTACAATAATTTAGCTTTTGATGGTTATTGATTGCAAGCAACTAATTAAAATCTAAAATTTTTGAGCAGTTATGTGATTTAGTGTTTTTTTAAAGTGTACATTCAGCACCTTTGTGTCTGCTGTTGAGCGTAAAGAAGAGAGACATATAAATTGCAGGATAAGTTATAAAATGTTTAAGAGAATGTTGAAATTTTTCGCAGCTGTGTATTCTAGTGAAATTATAGTAATTATATTTCATTTATTACTTGAGCAATTTTAATGTTTTTTGTTCTCCCTTTTTGAAATTCTTTTTAATTTCTAATTTTATGCATAACTTGACATATACAATGTATGTATTTAAGGATGTAATTTTTTTCAGGTTATTTTTAGGCAAAAAATGATTTTTGAAAAAGAATTGTGTATTGAAGCTAGTATTGACTGCATTTTAAAAAATTAAAATTATTCTTAACATATTACTACTTCATAAATTTTTTTTTTATCCTGATCTAAAACCTTTGTAACAGGGCTCAGTTATTTTTTTTCCTTAGTTATCCTTTTTTTTTTTTTTTTTTAAACTTTTTAACATCTTCATTGGAATTGCTGACAGTTAAAAGCACTTTTGCGGAGGAAGTTGGCTGCTCTCCCTTTCTTTGTGGGAGTCTCTCTTTGAGAAGGACGCTAACAGCTCACCTTATTCCGTTCTATTTTGAGTAAAAGTTGTGCTGATGGAAGGATGACTATTGCCCCTATTCAGTTGTTTCAAAAATTTTTATTCATTTATTTATTTTAAAGTGGGGAGGTAATTAGGTTTATTTATTTAATTTTAGGGGAAGTACTGGGAATTGAACCCAGGACCTTGTGCATGCTAAGCATGTGCTGTATCACTTGAGCTATACCCTTCCCCCTATTCAGTTCTAAAAGTCTTCTATATTGACTATGATTTTTTCTGTAGGGATAATGAGCAAAATTCTTAAATTAGCGTCTGAAGGCTTCAGTTTGTCTACAATTTTACTTTCTCATCTTTCCCTTTAGGAAAAACTCTGCTCCATTCAAATTAGTCCAGTCTGGAGCCCTAACACATTTTGAGGATTTCTATACTAGTCTGTTTGCTCCGCATCTTTTCATTCTGTTTGTCCTCTAACCCTCCAAACTTGAATTTACTTGCTCATCCAAGTTACTTCCATTCTGAAAGGCTATGATATACTTTTATTATTATTTTATTACTTGTTTATAGACATTGCTAATTTTTCTCTATTTTTTGCATGTTTGTCATGTTGTTTCTAAGTAATTCACTTATTAATGTATTTGTGATAAAGTATATGAAATAAATATTTCAGTAATAAATCCTAATCTTACATTAGAATTTGAGTCCTAAAATAATGTTGGAGGCAGTTTTAGTAGAGCTTCAATTTCCTTGAAATGGACTCTTTTTATTAAGATAAATGAAGGACTGCATCTACTTAACCTTTTTTTTTTTTTTAAATAGAGTTTTTTTTTTTTTCAACCATTATATTTTTTCTTATTCCAGTTCAACTTTGCTGGCTTTTATCATGGAGTTGTTGAAGAACTCAATTGCTATGCAAGAGCAGATGCTTGCCTGCAAGGGCTTCTTGGTAATAGGATACAGTCTTGAAAAGGTAAAGTATGAAATGCTTTACATTTTTTATTCTTAATTTACAGGCCATGAAACTTGGTCTCCTAAGTAGCTGAGAAATTCTGTCTGCAGGTGTGTCTCCTTGGTTATGGAAAATTACCTAGATTAAGATAACCTTTAGTTACTTTACCTTGCCCCCACTGCTTTATTAGAGAAGTGTGGTATTGGGTCTTAAGGCATCTTTAACTTTGACCGTAGTTTGTGAAACAGTTTTTTTTTCTGGTATTGACAGCCTTTAATTTACTTACTTTGCCTTGTGTTGGTAATGACCTTTGAAATATTTTCTCAGTCTTCCAAGTCCCATGTCAGCAGAGCAGTACTTGAACTTTGCCTTGCATTTTCGAAATATCTGAGTAATCTGCACAATGGGATGCCCCTACTCAAGCAGTTGTGTGATCACATTCTTCTTAACCCAGCTATTTGGATTCATACCCCTGCCAAGGTAATACATATCTTGATTTTGTTTTTACTGTCTTTGCTAAGTTTTTGAACTTGAGAAGAGTGATAATTACGAGGATTTTCTTTTATTCTTTTACATGCTGTTATTGTAAGATTTCAGTGGATTGCATTTTTGACTAAGTATACTAAGTCGATATTTCCCTCCCTCCCTCCCTTCCTTCTTTCCCTTGTAGAGTAATACCAGTATTTTTAAAAAACAGAGCTATGGCTCTACTTTTCTGTTGTTAAATCAAATCAGATTTTATTTGAAAGAGAGTTTGATTTGTTAAAGATAAATCAAATTTGAATAGTTCAAATGTAACTGTGATTCCTATCAACTGTTGCTTTGTTCTATTGCAGAAGTACGTACATATATCTATGTATCTGTATGTATGTACACATACATATATATATATATGTATATACACACACATAAGATATGTTTTTTCATTCTCTAACTCACCATGCTCTGTCTGCCGCTTCTTTACACACATATCCCTTCCAGCAACATGATGAACTCCTGAGTTTAATTAATTCTTACAGGAGCAGCTGAAATGTCACTCTTTCTTGAAGCCTTCCATGATATACTGGTCTCATTTAATCATTTAAGTTTCACGTTAATTCAAATTATTAAATACAGTTATATTTTACACAGTAATGTATTTAGTAATAACAAAAACCAGTTGGTTTAAGTGAACATAAGTGAATTTGTGATAAAGAATATAAATGAAACCTTTGATATGTTGTAGTGTATTCAATTATCCTAAAAATTTAGTATTGCCAGTGTTAAGCAGGACTTGAAACAAATTTTTATTAAATTGCATAATTGTATCTGTCTTATCTGCAGTTTTGTTAGAGGTTGTGTTATTTCAAACCCATTAATTTCCTCTCTCCCTCTCTCCCTTTTGGTTCACTTGAAAGTGTTTATCATTGTTGAAGTTGGAATAGCACATACTTACTTTAGTTGTCAGTGTTAAGTTGCTTTTCTAGAGTCATAGTTTCTTATTTTCAGCTGCTCTTTTCAAATGTTAAGGAGAAAAACAGCTGCTGACTCTCTGATTGCCATTTGGAAATAATCAAAGGAGGCAGCTGGAGGTTGTAGCTTTTTATCTCCAGGTTCAAATTTGACCTCTTTCTTTTCTGTGACCCTTAGTCTTATTTCTTTTCAAGGATTGTTTCAAGTTACTTTTTAAACGTTTTACTAAACACTTCTTTATCTTACTAAGCAGCATATTTGTAAGGCTTTGGACCTCTTTTGATGTGGTCAAAAAGCCTCTTTATAAAATTTTTCATTATATCATTTCCTTAAGTTCCTAGTATTATTACACTCTATTTCTTACCTTTTCCTTGTTAATAATTTTCTTTAATTTCCTCTTTAGAATTTGCAATTGATTTGGTAATACTAAACTTAACTTTTGTTTCAGCCTTCTGCTTCGTGTATCCATGACGGGGGTTTATCTAATTTTATTATGAGGGTCGTTAATAACAAAGGGCAGATCCAAAGTTTGTTTGATCTGAAGGTCACACAGTTTGGGTGAGGAAGGGGCTTTTTATGAAAAGGAAAACAACATAATGCATACAAAATTCGTTTTAGGGTCATGGAAGGAACCTGTATAGATGGGTGGGTATATAGTTTAAGCTTCATTAACTTCATGGTAAATTCACCTCTGGTTACTGAAGTTAAGAGTATGGATATATGAATCAAACTCTGCCTTTAGACAAGGATACTCACAGTCATTTGTGGTATCCATTTATCTTTGGTCTGCTCAGAGACAGGCTTTTTAATGACCTAACTAGAGAGATGAGTTTTCTTGTAGGGAGTAGTCTTTCATTTGTTGAGTTGCTACTTTCTGCTGGGCACTATGGATACGGTGGTGAACATGACAGATGTAATTCCTGCCCTCATAAAACTTAGGTGTAATGGGAAAGACAGATGTTAACATGTAATTTGTGTGGTTATCAGATTATATAAAGAGTGAATGAAGAAAGGTTTATTCATAATTAGAATGTGAATAATCTTGTCTCCATTCTTACCTCAATTTGTTGCTGTTAAATCCTATTCATTTTCTTTAATATAGTATCATTCTCAATAGAGTGACTTTCTACAGTTTTTTTATATCTTAGTTTATCACTTTCTGTCTAGAATTCCAGTACGTTTTGAACATATCACTCTCATCAGATCATTTCTTAGCCCCCAAACTTGTAATGACTTCTCACTGTTTACTGCATTCAGTCTTCATACCAATTCTTCTTTCCAGTCTGAAAAACTTATTTATCCACAATGGCTGGGGAGTTACCAAAAGGTTATCCTAGAGTGGTAGTTCTTACTGTTGGGTGTCTGTATAGTTAGTTGGGAGAGGCTCTTTTTGGGAAACAAAAACAGAATTCCACTCTTTCCACCCTAGATTCTGATTTAATTGGTCTGGGACAGGACTCAGATATCAGTATTTAAATGTTTTTTAGGTGTTTTACTTCACAGTCAATATTGAGGATGGTTGTTCTAGATTTAGGGTAACCTTTTGTATCACCTACCATTTTCCCTGTTTGAAATTTCCTTTTTTGTTCTGTCTACCTGTTCTTTTGGGCATCTTCAACGCCTGCCTCAATACCTGCTCTATTAGTGAAGCTTTTCTTGACTATTTTAACTTATCCCAAATTAATTTCTCTGACCTCTGAATTCATAATATTTAGTAGCTCTGTGGCAGTCATTTTGCAACTAATTACGTATTGCCACATAACCTTTCTTATATTTCAGTAGGTGTCTTTATTACCTTTGGTTTTTCACTTAAACTTGTGTGTATGTTTTATCTTCTCAATTAGATTTTCAGCTACTGAGGGACAATGTCTATACCATTATTATTTCCAATTATACAGTGCTACGCATATAGGTAGATATAAATATTTTTGAATGACTGAACTAGCACGGTTAAGAATTTGAACCATGCCATAGAAAGCATTACATGTCTTCAGTAACAAACTGATTTTATCCATTTGAACAGCAGTAGCTACATCAAACTAACGTTATCTTTCAGCAAGTCTATGGATCATAACATATTTATGGTTTTCTAAACTACACTCGTCTTCTAAGCCTCAATTTTATGTGGTTCAGAATCTACCAGCTTTTACCATGTATGGTTCCTGATTGACTCCCTAATTCATTTAGCCTTGATTATTTATAGGACATCTGGAAGAAGGCACCTAATTGTTATCTTTCAGGGTTAAAAATGAAATACTTAATATTGTTTAGTTTAAAAAGTACATGCACTAGCAGTGCAATGAAAGATTACTGATTTTAATATGAAGTACAGCAAAAGTCGTCTTTATTTTGTGCTATTATGAGTACTGGAGTGTAGTTGTTTGTGAATTTTAGAGACTACAATGTTGTGGTTACAATCTTTGTAGTAATAAACTTATAACAGAATCCTGTTTTTCTAATAAATATTTTTTAAGGTAGGCTTTATATGTCTTTGTATGATTTTCTTTCTTCTGACCTATTCTTACTTTTTTTCTTTTGAGTTACTCTCACTTTTTTCTTTCTTTTGAGTTATTCCATCTATTAATTTTTTTTATAAAACAAGACAATTTCTAGCTTTTTAAAACAACCATGCATAGCATAATAGTAGGTTTATTATAAAGAAATTATCCATGCTTGTGAATAATTGCTGATTGCTAAATAGGAATCAATTTTCTTCCATGAAGTAGTGCTGCAAAAATTTGATGTAATTGGGGTTTTTTACTTTAAAATGCTACTGTAAAAGAAGAAATTGCTTGGTTTCATCTTACAAGGAGTATATGTGCTTGTGAGTATGTTTACATAGATGTTATTATCAAGGTCAGTATCTTACTTTTTGGAACAAGTATGATCCAAGTAGAACAGCCTGAGGGTATCAGTGGAAACAGGTAGAATGCTGGTCTGCTTCTTTGATTTGAGCTCTTCATTTTGATTCTCTAGGTTCAGTTGACTCTCTATACTTACCTGTCCACGGAATTCATTGGCACAGTCAACATATATAATGCCATTCGGAGAGTTGGAACAGTGCTTCTCATCATGCACACACTGAAGTACTACTACTGGGCAGTGAATCCTCAGGATCGGAGTGGTATCACCCCAAAAGGATTAGGTATATCATCTGCATCTATATATTACGTTCTAAATATGGCAAGTCAGGATTTCCTTCCTTCCTTCCTCCCTTCCTACCCTTTCTTCACAATACAATTACATTATTCTGAAAATTTTTCTAAATCTCATCGTGGCAACTTTTATTTTAATCTTGTTGATGATTTTAATAGTTTGTCCTTAATTTTAGTAGTTTGTCCTAAATTGTGGTTGTCAGAGGTTAATAGCTTGATGCTTTTATAGAAGAATGCTGCTTTTGCTAGTTTGAGTTGTTTGGGGAGGAGATATGATTTGAATGATTTTTAAGACATTGAGAATAAGAAGAAATGCTATATTAGCAACTGGTATCAATGCTGAGGCCAGTTATCACAATGAGAATCATTGACAACTTTTTTTTTTTTTGGAGATGGAGATTTTTTGTAGGAGTAAGGAGTATCTGCTTCTAATAAATAATATAATGAGATTACAGAGTTTCAGTAGTTATTTTCCTGTATAATCAGGACTAAATTACTGGAAGGGTAACATTCATTCGTCATGTCAGTAGTACATGGAAGGGATCAAAATACAAATTTTGACAAATGGTGGCTGTTTTGGTTATAAGTATTACAACACCTACTTCAAACCGTCTTATATCGTAAACGGGATTTAATCAGCTCATATAAGCTGGCAGTTTCAGTAGAACTTAGTGCAGAAGTTCTGAATATGGCCCTTGGACCCAATTTGTCTCTCTCCATTTCCCACTGCTGTGTTGGCTCTTTTCATATATTCTCTCCCTTTGTAGGAGCAAGCAGCCACTCTCCCCTCACATCCTCACAACTTTAAATCCAGCAAAAGAGCATTTGCCTGCATCAGGCATTTCCAGTAAAAGTCCCTTTTCATCTCTTTGCTGCTCATTGGCTCAGGTTGCATCATGTATCCATCCGTGTGGCAGGTATTCTTCACATTACCCAGGCATGGAGGCTCTTCTTACCTCCGTAACACAAGATCTGAGAGTGAAGATAGGTTCAGTCCCTTTATAAACATGGAGGGCTGTTGCTTGAAATCAGGAAATAGATTCTGGAAAGTCAAACAAATACATTCTGATTGTACTGAAAGGCTCTGGGCATTGAGTGACTCACAAAGACAAGGTTTCGTATTTGTACGTTACTTATTTTTTTTAATCCCTTTCAAAATAAACTGGATTTATTCTCAGAGAATATGCTATGTATGATTTAGAAAGCTGTGAGGACACACAGAAGGTAAATGATCTGTTTAAGCTGGCAAGGTTGTGGCCAATCTAGTTAGGCCATAATTTCCCGGTAATTATTTCATGGTGCTGTAGGTGTATCATGTCCTGTCCTGGGTGTTAGTATTGTATTGTTGCTTTGATTTTTATAACTGATTAGTGACCTTGGGAAAGTCTCATACTTCAAGTGAGAGAGCTGGATGAATTTTGTGGTTCTGTTGTAACTTCTAACCTGTTCTTTGTCTAGGAATTGTCATATGGAACAAATTTTAAACAATTTTCTTCCTATTTTAATTGATCTGTTCAAGGTCATGGTGGTCCTATGCTTTGGTGGTCTAGGGACTAGCTGTATATAGTGATTAGTGGGAGGAAAAGTGCAGAAAATATGAGGTGAACAATTACCTAAATTAGTATCTTAGAACAATGGGTGTTTTGTTTCAAAAACTTTCTTCTTTGGAATTATATGTTTGAGACATGAAAATTGACTATAATGTGAGCCATGTGTGACCAAGGACTTTTTCAAGAAGAGGAGACTCGTCAGAGGTAGTCAGCATAATGTTTCCCTTCTTCATGAATGATACTGTGTTGAGGTAAACTTTTTGAGGTTTTTATGTTTGCTTATACAATGGTAACACTAGAAAAAAAGTTTTTTAAATACTAAATTCACATCCAAAGTTTAGATTTCTTTCTTTGTAAACTTATGTTACCATAGTAACATTCTCAGAGAGTCTTTTAAAACAAAATATAAATGCATGTTACTGTGGAATACAGATTTAACTTATTGCCTCATGTTTTGAAATTCCTTTGACTTTCCTCAAAAACAAACTTCTTCATTGCAGTTTCAACATAACCTATTTTGTACATTTAGAGCGTAGTATATACAATTGCATGTGAGACTGAGTGCTTGTCTTTTTAGAGACATAAAACTCTTTAGGAGACTGACCTTTATGTTTCTTGTAAATAAGTGGAAAAACTATTGGGAATGAGTATTTTATTTGCTTTGATGTCTTTGAAATACCCAGTATGTGTGTTTTTTTTTTTTTTTTTTTAAAGATGGACCACGACCTAATCAAAAAGAAATACTTTCCCTACGAGCATTCTTGTTGATGTTCATTAAGCAATTAGTGATGAAGGTGAGTTTGTATTTCTTACCCTATAGCACGTGTGTATTGTAACTTACAATTTCACATAAAATAAAATCTTGGTTTATTTACTCTTTGCTCTGTTAATAGGAAAACACTTTGAGAGATATTTATTTACTCCTTTGTATTTTGTCCTTCTTTCTTAGGCATCTGTTGATAAACATTAATGCAGACTTGGAGATTGTTAATTGTAATATATATTACATGAATTTCTGTGTCTAGGAGTTCAAGTGTATTCATTCTTTCATTCAGCAAATATTTACTGAGTTCTGTTACTTGTGCTATTCTTAGAACTGGTGATGCAGGAGTCAACAAAGCCTCTCAAGGAGGTTTCATTTTTAGGGTCTCCTTGTACTTGATATTCAGATTTTGAGAAACAATTTTCCTGTGTAAATGTCCATGATATGTATATAGGCCTTTAGAAATGATGACATTTCCCCATTTCATTCTATTACAGGTAAAGTAAAATTTAATATTATTTTTTAATGAATGTGTTTTGGTTTTGTAAGATGGCAGTATATAAATGTGTTTGTGGCCAATATTCTATTCGGTATTTTCCTGTATCATTTTATTTCTTACTCTTACAATTTAATGCTTTATTAGCTGTCATGTAATATTGTGGTAAGTAGATCTAACTTTTACTATATCTTCCAGACTCAGATAGTTTATTTCTATTTATTAAAAAATTTATCCCTTGAATTGTCTGCTTCTATTTTTACCTAGTGTATTTTGTTTCCTAGTTCTCTTTCTTACAGTTCTTTTTTGAGATTTCAGCTTTATGGTTAATAAATTAATACAGTAGCTTGAAATTTTCCATAATAAATTCATATTTTAAAATAGTGTTTTTCCCAGTGAAATTACTATTCAATTTTTAGTACCTGACATTTTAACCTGGCAATTTAACAACTGTTCATTTTACTCCAAATTTAATAGAAAAAAATAAATAGAAAAATTGTCTTGTATATTTAGAGGAGTGATAGGTGTGAGTAATATCCTTTTACTTATTGTTTATTATTTTTCCTTAGTTCAAGATTCTGTAGCTTTACTAGATAGGTTATATGTCATAAGATGCTCAAAACAGGATTCTGATGTCAGATCTCCTTTGACTTCTACAGAGTCTTGCATATGGCATGTCTTTAGTGCTTCCTCCAATTTTTATTTTAAATTTAGATTCTATATTCCATTATCTTTTATATTTATAGCAGCTGACCACATTGACAAATCTATGTGTATAATTTTTTTTTTTAAGTTTTTTATATGTAAGATTCTTGTATTATGTTTTTAAAGGATTCTGGAGTAAAGGAAGATGAGCTACAGGCCATCCTTAATTACCTTCTCACTATGCATGAGGTAACATTTGAATTTTATATTTGTGGTTTTATTTTTTAAAGCTGCATTATGGGCTTTTTTTAAAAGTAAAAAAGTTAAAGAAATCTTTTATTAATCATATAACTATAATGGAGAGTAAATGTATCTAGGAACTAAATCTTAGGAACCTTCATTTAAATATTCTTTATACCACAAAATTCCTCTGAGAATAATCGTGAAAGACTTTAAAAGCTGTTAAAATTAGATCTCATTGACCTAATAATAAAGTAAACCAGAGAATACTTTCAGTGTTTTTCCAGGAACCAGTTTAACAAATGGAAAAATAGGTAACAAAAATGACCAAAAATGATTGGACTTTTTAATTTATAACATCATCTTCCCACTGATTTTGCATGTTCAAATACTGTTAAGTTAAATAGCTCATTTATAATCAATTTAAAATTATGTGGTTGAAAAGGAGGCTAAAAAATAAATAGGTTGAAATATTTTTTAGCACTGGGAAAATGTAAAATATGCCAGATGTAGTCTAAATAAATTATCTGATTAAATGTGTTTTAAATAAGTAGAATTTGGAAATTGATTTCATATAAAATACAACATTTATATTATAACTTACATTCCTATGTTATAATTCATGTCTTGTGAGTTTACAGATATCTGTTACAGCATGAAATAGTACCTTTTAAAATCATTAATGGGTAAGAGATACTGTTTGGACCTATCTTTGTTAATTGGGGCAGAAAAGAATGGGGTAAATTTCCTGATTCACTTATATTTGAAACAAACATTAATGACTGTGATTTCATTTTTGTCTAGAGTAGGATATAATTTTAGATTTTTCTGACCCTGAAACCAAAATATTTCACAAGACAGAAACTGAAAGTCACAGTGATTTTCTGTTTTCTCTGAAACTATTAAGTCAGGAATTTTTTCAGGTCCTTGAAATAACACTTTTACAAAGGCTCAGTACCTTACTTCTAGATCATTTTCTTAGCATATTGAAAATTAAATATTCAGGTAGCTACCACAGTAGAAGTTCAAAGGTGTGAAGAAAAACCTGGAGGTGGTGGCAACAGAGATGAGTAACTGCTGCTTCTCTTTACTTCTTGGGTTAGTGTTGCCATGTTGGCCCTAATGGTATGCATCCATACTGGATTATTCAATGTGAAGAATTAAAAAAAATTTTTGTTTTTTGGTGAGGGGAGGTAATTGGGTTTATTTATATTTATTTATTTATTTATTTATAATGTTCGTCCTGGGGATTGAACTCAGGACCTCAGGCATGCTAGGCACGCGCTGTACCACTGTGCTATACCCTCCCACCTGCCCCTACCTCCCTGTGAAGGATTTTCTTGAAATTTCTAGATTTCAGAACTCACGTGTGTTCCTCTGCTATTCTGCAAATGTTACCAAGTTATACCACATACAGTAGTATATTGACTCAGTAAACATTTATTGATCATCAATATCTTTAATCCAGACAACAGATAATATATGAGAACTATCCAGCTATCATTTCTTAAATGGTTTTCCTTCGGAACTAGTTTCTTGACAGCCTCAGTGCTGAAAGTGGTCCTAGTTAAATAAGCTTAGGAAATGATACACAATATGTTTCCCCCAAGACCACTACCATATTCACAACATCTGTTAGCATATTAAAGGCTTTAATATGTCTTGCTGTAATATGTAATAAAAAAGAACAACCTGGTTTCTCCTCCTCCCCCAATTTCTTGATGTATAATCTTTCCTTTTTTTTTTTTTTTTAAAAAAAAAAACAAACCTGAAAGTCAGATCGCTTGTATCTATAGAGTATGTTTTAGGAAATCTTGATACAATATAATGTAAGAGACATTTTATATCTTTGATTAGGAAATTATCTAATTATTTGATGTATATTTTGAGTTATATAGATGAGTATGTATATGTAAAGAACTAGTTTGTTAAAAACACATATATTTGTCCATTTGTCTACTTATTTTTTTAAAGTTGAAATTTTTACTGTTTAAGAAGTAGCCATTGTTCAAATAAGTTATTTTTCTTTATTTAAAAAATTCTGAAATGGTTTTAGGATGACAATCTAATGGACGTTCTGCAGCTGCTCGTTGCATTAATGGCAGAACATCCTAACTCTATGATACCTGCTTTTGACCAAAGGAACGGGCTACGGTAAGAGTTCAACATATTGACAATTTTAATATGTTTTATATAAGAGGTTAGTTTGGAAATGGTAGATTTTTAGATATAAAAAGTATTACTGGATCTTATAAAATGAGTTAAGATATAAGATCCCTTTATTTCATGTGTTATGTTTTTGGAACAAATCTTTAATTACAGAGGCTGTGTTACGATTTAATGTGAGGACAGATCAGGCAAATTGTTCCAGTGTTTTGTGTGGTTAGTGATGTTACACAGCTGTTGTAATGTTGAATTCTTCAGCAGCATTATGTTTAGGTTTTAGAATAGTAGGATTCAATTGTGAGCCAAGAGAAGGTCTTTATCATCCCTTTAAAATATTACCTCTTCCACGCCAATCCAAAATCATCATTTTATTAGTCTACCTGGGATGCCATGACAAAGTACCCTAGTCCAGTTGGCTTATGCACCTGAAATTTATTTTCTCACAGTTCTGGAGACTAGAAGTTCAAGATCGAGGTGCCTGCAGGGTTGGTGTCTGCTGAGGGCTCTCCCTTTGGGTTGCAGATAGCTGTTTCCTGTTTAATCACATGACTTCTTTGTGTGTGCACAGACAGGAAGAGAGAGAGCATGCTCTTTGGTCTCATTTTATAAGGACACTCATCCCATTCAATGAGGGACCTACCTTTATGACCTGATTTAATCTTAATTGCTTTCTTGTAGGTTCCATCTCCAAATACTGCCACTGGGGGGCTTAGAGCTTTAACATTTGAATTAAGAAGCACATATTCAGTCCATAACAATCATCAGCAGCAAAAGAGAATACTTTTGTTTTAAATCTTTCATTTAATGAGAAGGTTTTGGGGCCACAAAAATTTAATAGCTACTTTGCTGGACGATCAGTTACAGTGACTAATTTAGTGTTCTAGTTGTAATGAATTTCCTCCATTAAACCTCTATTACAAATTCTTTACTTGCTACCTTTCAATACTCACTCTCTCCAAGAGAAGATGACTTTAAGCATTATCCTTATTTTTTCTATAGCTACTTGTTTTCTTTTTCTTATCTCTTTCCTTTTTTTAAAAATTATTTTATTTCATCTTTTTTTTTTTTTTTTTTTTTTTTTTTTTTTGAGTAGAGGTCCTGGGAATTGAACCCAGGACCTTGTGCATGCTAAGTATGTGTTCTACCACTGAGCTATTCCCTACCTTTTATACATTATTCTTAAGGAGTATATTTTCAGAGATCCCCAGAGAAACACAACTAAAATGGTAAAGAGTATGTGTATGTATATGAGAGAGAGAAAGAGAAATTGAAATTTATGTTAAGGAATTGGCTTATGTGATTGTGGAAGCTGACCGGTCCAAAATTTGCAGGTTAGGCTGGCAGGCTGAAGACCCAGATAAAAACTGATGTTGTAGTTTGAGTCCAAAAGCTGTCTGCCAGGAGAATTCCCTTTTCCTTTAGGAAAGTCAGTCTTCTTTTCTGTTAAGTCCTTCAACTGATTGGATGAAGCACCCACATTATAAAGAGTAATCTGCTTTACTCAGTCTACTGATTTAAATGTAAAAGTAAGTCCTGACCCCACAGAATGGTTTGGCAAATATCTCCTAGTCTTTCAATTTTCTTGTAGAGTTTGTATAGAATTGTTGGTATTTATTCTTTAAATGTTTGCTAAAATTTACCAGTGAAGTTACCTAGGCATGCAGTTTTCTTCGTAGGGATCTTTTTAGCTATAAATTCAATTTTCTTAATAGATACAGGACTGTTTAGGTGATCTGTTTCTTCTTTGATGAACATTGGTAAATTTGTATCTATCAAGGAGTTGTCTGTTTCATCTAAACTGTCAGATTTATTGATATAAAGTTGTTCCTTCATTTAAATATCTGAAAAGCTTGTAGTGATTTTTACCTCTCATTTATGATACTAATAATTTTTATTTTTTATTTTTTTTCCAAATCAGTCTGACCAGAGGTTCATCAAATTTATTGATTGTCACTGTTTTGGGACTCTTTTTCTTTTTGAACATAGGTGTTTAGTGCTTTAAATTTCTTCCTAAGCACTTCAGTTTAATGTCATTTTTATTCAATTTAAAATAATTTTTTTTTCATTTCTTGTTTTATCCATTTGTAATTTGAAAGTGTGTTCCAGAGATCATGTTTGAATTTTAATTCCATCATGGTCTATGAGGATCTTTGTATGACTTGAATCCTTTTAAATTTATTGATACTTGCTTTATGGTCTGGAATATGGTTATGTATCTGGGAAAATGTTCCATATGCACTGGGAAAGTACATGTATTCTGATGTTGTTGGATATTCAGTATTAGTAGATACTAGTATTCTGTAAATGTCAAGCAGGCTAACTTGGTTGATAGTGTTCTTCAGATCTGTTGTGCCATTACTGACCCTTGTCTACCTATTCTGTCATTTATTGAGATATGATTATGGAAACCTCCAACTATAATTATGTTTTTCTCTATTTTTCTTTCTTTGTATTTTTACCATTTTTTTTGCTTCATGTATTTTAACTCTGATATTAAGTACAACTATATTTAGAATTGTTGTCTTTTTGGGAATTGATGCTTTTATAATTATGTTATTACCTTTTTTCCCCCTAGAAATGTTTTTTGATGTGAAATCTACTTAGTTTGGTATTTATATTTCTAATCCAGCTTTATTTGCTTTGGGTTTGCATGGTGTATCTTTTTTTCCCCATTCTTTTGATTTATCTCTATCTTTATAGTTAATTGAATTTCTTTTTTTTTTCTTTTTCAAATGGAGGTACTGGGAATTGAACCAAGTACCTCATGCATGCTCAGCATGCGCTCTGCCAGCTGAGTTATACACCCACCCCCTAAATGAATTTCTTCATGACACAATCCGATAGCAAATTTTGTGTCATTTTGGCTGGGCCATCCATAGTATCTTGATGTTTGGTCAAACATTATTCTGGATATTTTGGGGAAGGTATCTTTTGGATGTAGTCAACATTTAAATTGGTGGCCTTTGAGTAAAGCAGGTTACCATCCATAATATGGGTGGGGCTTATCAAATCAGTTGAAAGTATTAATAGAACAAAGACTTACCTTCCCCCGAACAGAAAGGAATTCTGCCAACATAATACCTTTGGACTTGAATTACAGTATTTTCCTCAGTCTCCCAAGTACTTGTCAATCTTGTAGATTTTGTACTTAGCCTTCACAATTGCGTGAGCCAATGTTTTAAAATAAATATTTGTCTTTCTCTGAGTATATACACATCCTGCTGCTTCTCTTTCTATAGAAAACAATGACTAATACACATAGTGTATATGGTTGGATGTTTTATTACTGTGAGTCACTCAGTCTTTTCATTGTGTTTCAACTTGACTTTTAATGTAATTTTTGATAAGGCTTTATCCTCATCTAGCATTTAATTATTTATTTGTCTCAGTATAATTTTTTCCCCTTTGTTTCTCCTTTTCTTTGTATTTGAATTCTTTTAAAATTTCTATTTAGTTTTGGATCTCTTTGTGTAGTTTTTTTAATGATTACTTCAGAAATTTCACAGTATACCCAGTGTTAATATTCTACCTTTTCAAATACAATACAGAACCTTTGCAAGTACATTGATACCTTTAACTTCCACCATTGTTCCATTTTACATCTAATGCATAGACAATGTTACAATTTTTAGTTCCACTTGTAATAAGTAGTTTAAAGAATTTAAGAGAAGGAAAAACTTACATTTATTCAGAAATTTACAGTTCTTTGGATCTTCCTTCATTCCTGAGGGAAGCATTTCTTGTTGAATAGTTTTGAGGGAAGCATATTTTCTTAGTTTTTCTTCTGAAAGTATTTTTGTTTGGCCTTCATCACTCAAGAATATTTTTGTTGCATGAGAATTCTGTGTTCCTAGTTTTTTTCTTTCAGTCCTTTAAAATATTTTCTGTCTGTTGGCCTCCGTGATTTTTAAGGAGAAATCTGTGTTAAATCCACTCTTTCTTTGCTAATATAATGTGTTAGATTTTTGTACTTGCTTTCAGGACATATTCTTTAGTCTCTCCTCACTCCTCTATACTCCCTGATGTTTCATTTTCTTTGTTATTATCATTCAAATTTAAGCCCTTGTTTTATTTTTAAAATTAATTAATTAAAAAAATTTTGGGAGGGGTAATTAGGATTTATTTAATTTATTTTAATGGAAGTACTGGGGGTTAAACCCAGGACCTTGTGCACGCTAAGCACATGCTCTACCACTGAGCTGTGCCCTTATCTTAAAACATTTTTTTTTGTTTCAGATATTTTCTCTTTTATTTGGATTTCTAGTGAGTATTAGAGCTTTTATACACATCTGAGTCTCTTTTTAGTTTCTTTGAATCACTTTTCTCTCTGTTCTTCAGATTTGATACTTTGTTTATATAGAAACTTGATATGTGTGATAAACATGATCTTCAAGTTTATAAACTTTTTCTTTGCTTTTTCTATTTTCATATTGAGCTCATCTCATGAACATTTTATTTCAACTATTATACATTTCAGTTTTATAATTTCAACATGGTGAATTTTTATGTTTTCTTTCTTTTTATGAGAATGCTATTTTCTGATCCATTTAGTCTGTATTTACCTTTACCTTCTGGAGCATAGTTGTAATAGCTTCTTTAGAATCTTTGTGTGCTAAGTCTAAGAATTTGCCTATCTCATTAGCATCTGTTCATTGTATTTTCCCATGAGAAGTAGTCACATTTTCTTGGTTCTTCATACATTCAGTATTGTTTAATATGTCAAGGACATTATAAGTGTTATCTTTTATAGATTCTGTGTCTTATAATCCATTAACAAATGTGATTTGTTTTGTTTTGTTTCAGCAAGAAGGATCAGATCACAAGTTCTACCTATCCTTTGTGGGTGGTGGTTCTGATGTCACTTCATTTTAAAAACCTCTCTTGTCTTGCTTTGGGTCTTTCTTGCACATGTACCACTCAGGGATTAGGCCGAGAATTTGGTAATAATTCAAATCTTCTTTCAATTTAGAAAGACTTGATATTCTGGTCTGAGTCTGTCCCATACATGAGCATCTCTTGGGTCAGTTTAGGGCTTTTGCAGGTTTTTACACATATTTTCAAGTTCCTTCTCTCTTGTTTGCTTATTTTTAGGACTCCCCCTTGCCTCTCTAGCCTGTAAGTGCCCATTTTCTCAGTGTCTCTAACCAGAAGGACAGTATTTCTCAGAATATTAGCTACCTGAATGTCTGACAGGGACCAACTTTGAGCCAAGGACTCATTCTTAGGTCATATTTTACAAGAGAAAGGTGAAGATTGAGACTCTTACCTCTAAAATGGGTAATCTCCAAGTATTAGGTCTCCTGCACCAATATACCTGCTTTTGTTCAGTTTCCAGAGTAGTTAGGAAAATGCTTTTTAAAATTGTATATTTTTTCTATAGTTTTAGTTCTAATACACAAAGTAGTGAGGCTATATTATGCTTATTACTCCATCTTGGTTGGACAAATGTATAATGGCTTGTGCTCATCATTATGGTATTATGCAGAATATTTTCTCTACTCTAAAAATCCTTTATGCTCTGCCTATTCATCCCACTCCCCTCCGAACCCAACCACTGATCTTTTTATTATGTTGCTAATTTTGTCTTTTCTAGAATGTCATATAGTTGGTATCATACAGTATGTAGCCTTTCCAGATTGGCTTCTTTCACTTAGTAATAAGCATTTAAGATTCCTCCATGTCTTTTCATAGCTTGATAGCTCATTTCTTGTAGGGCTAAATAATATTTCATTGTTTGGATGTTCACAGTTTATCTATTGACATACTGAAGGACATCTTGGTTGTTTGTAAGTTTTGGTAATTATGAATAAAGCTACTATAAACATGCTTGTGCAGGTATGTTTGTAGAAGTATGTTTTCAGCTTTGTTGGATAAACATCAAGAAGTGAGATTGCTGAATTGAATAGTAAAAGTGTTTACTTTTGTAAGAAATTGCTGAACTATCTTCCAAAGTGGTTGTACCATTTTGAATTCCCACTGGTAGTGATGAGAACTCTTGTTGCTCCCCATCCTCACCAGCATTTGGTGCTGTCAGTCTTCTGGATTTTGGCCATTGTAGTAGGTGTGTAGTGGTAATCTCATTGTTTCTTTAATTTACATTTCCCTGATAACATATAATGTGGAGCATTTTGTATCCTACTCTTGTTTGCCATCTGTATACTTTCCTTGGTAAGGTGTCTATTAAGTCATTTGTCCTAATTTTTTTTTAAATTTAATTGGTTGTTGAGTTTTAGAGTTCTTCGTGTATTTTGGGTAACAGTCCTTTATCAGATATGTCCTTTGCAAGTGTTTTCTCCCAGTCTGTGTCTTATCTTCTAATTCTTTTGATACTATCTTTTGCCAAGCAGTTTTTAATTTTAATGAAGTCTAACTTATCAATTTTTTTTTTATTGTGGATTGTGTCTTTGATGCTGTATCTAAAGAGATGTCACCATATCCATGGTCATCTAGGTTTTCCTCTGTGTTGTGTTTTAGGAGTTTTATAGTTTTGAATTTTACATTTAGGTCCATTTTTAGTTAATTTTTATGAAGGGTTTAAGGTCTGTGTCTAGATTCTTTGGGTGTGGATGTGTTGTTGTTCCAGCATCATTTGTTGAAAAGAGTACCTTTGGTTCATTGTCTTGCTTGTGTTCCTCTTTTGTCAAGATTGGTTGACTATATTTATGTGGGTCTGTTTCTAGACTCTCTATTTCATCAATCTATTTATGTATTCTTTTGCCAGTACCACACTGTCTTGATTACTATAGCTTTTTAGTAAATCTTGAAGTCAGGTAGCATTAGTGTTACAACTGTATTCTTTTCCTTCAATACTGTGTTGGCTATTCTGGGCTTTTGCTCTCTATAAACTTTAGAATGGTTTGTCGATATCTGTAAGATAATTTTCTGGGATTTTTGTTGGAATTGTATTGAATCTATAGATCAAGTTAGGAATAACATAGATCTTAAGAGTACTGAGTCTTCCTACCCACAAACATGGATTTTTTCTCCACTTACTTAGTTCTTTGATTTCATGCATCAGTTTTATTGTTTTCCTCATATAGATATTGATTGTATTTTGGTTAGTATATATCTAAGTATTTCATTTTGGGGAGTCTTATGTAAATGTATTGTGTTTTAAATATCATATTCCACTTGTTTATTATTGGCACACAGGAAAGCAATTGACTTTTTTATATTAACTTTGTATTTTGCAACCTTGTGGTAATCACCTATTATTTCCAGGATTTATTTTGTCAGTTCTAGATTTTCTTCATAGTGATCATGTCATCTGCAAACACAGACAGTGTTATGTGTTCCTTCACAATCAGTGTATCATTTATTTCCTTTTCTTACTTAACTGTTTTAACAAGAACATCCTGTACAATATTGAAAAGAAATGGTGAGAGGGGACATTATTGCCTTTTGCTTCATTGTAGTGGGAAAGTATTGAATTTCTTCCCATTAAACATAATGTTAGCTGCAGGCTTTTTGTAGATAGTCTTTGTCAAGTTGAGAAAGTTACCACTATCCTTAGATCTATTTGGAGTTTTTAAAATGAATGGCTGTTGGATTTTTCAGACACTTTTTCTGTATCTACTAATATAATCAGCTATTTTCTTATGTGTATGTGATTACATCAGTTGATTTTCAAATGTTGAACCAGCCTTGCATACCTGGAATAAATCTCACTTGGTGATGGTACATAGTTCTTGGACTTTTTTGGATTTGATTTGCTAATAGTTTGCTGAGGATTTTTTCATTTTTATTAATGTAAGTTATTGGTCTAATGTAAGATATTGATAGTTTTCTTGTAATTTCTTTTTCTGGTTTTGTTGTAGGGCAGTGGTGATTCATAGAATGAGTTAGAAGTATTCCTTCTGTTTCTGAAACAGATTGTAGAGAATTGGTATAATTTTTTCCCCTAAATGTTTAGCAGAATTTACCAGTGAACCCATCTGGATTTGGTACTTTCTGTTTTGGGGGGTTACTCAGTATCTTTAGTAGATTTAAGCCTATTCAGATCATCAATTTTTTTCTTATGTATGTTTTGACAGATTGTGTCTTTCAAGGAATTGGTCCATTTCATCTAGGTTATAGAATTTGTGGGCATAGAGTTGTTCATAGTATTATTCATTTATATCCTTCATATGTCTATGGGACATGTGGTGATACACGTTCTTTAATTTATGGTACTAGTAAATTATGTCCTTTTTTTTCTTATATAAACTATATTTAATGTAAGAATTCTGTGCAGAGAGTTTATACTAAACCTGAGTATTTACTTCACAATCATTTAAAAAGAAATGTTAAAACCTAGTTGAAAACCAAGAATCAGTCATTTTAGTATTTTAACACAGCATATTTCTAAACACAATTTTCAGCAGTCCAGAAGCACAGACTGTCCTTTCTCTTTTTTCCTTAGCCTGAGTAGAAACTTATTGATTGTATTGATCTTTTTGAAGAACCAGCTTTTGGTTTTGTTCCTCTATTGATTTTTTAAAAATTTTATTGATTTCTTACTGTTGAAAACTTACTAGTTTTCTTCTGCTTACTTTGGATTGAATTTTCTCATTCAAGTGTCCTAGGGTGGAAAGTTAGGTTATTGATTTTAGATCTTTTTTCTTTTCTAATATATGCATTCAGTGCTATAAATTTTCCTGTAAGCACTGCTTTTGCTGCATCCCACAGATTTTTATAAGTTGTGCTTTCATTTTCATTTAGTTGAAAATACTTCTTTATTTTGAGATTTCTTCTTTGTATTTAGAAGTATGTTGTTTAACCTTCAGTTATTTGGCATTTTGCAGCTTTATTTCTGTTATTTATTTCTAATTAAATTCCGTTGTGATCTAAGAGCAAATTTTTCTGAGAGTGATAATTTACAGTCTTTACATTTGTTGTTTAGGTGTTGTATGGCCCCAGATGTGGTCTGCTTGGTGAATGTTCCATGTTAGCTTGAGAAAAATATGTACTTTGCTATTATTGTAGGATGAAGTAGTCTGTAGATGTCAGTTATATTCAATTGACTAATGGTATTTTTGAGGTTAACTATGTCCTTACTGATTTTCTGCCTGCTGGATCTGTTTCTGAGAAAGGTATTTTGAAGTCTCTAATTATGATAATGGATTCATCTGTTTTTCCTTGCAGTTCTGTCAGTTTTTGCCTTCCATAGTTTTAGGCTCTAAGTTAGGTGCATACATGTTAAGGACTGTTACGTCATCTTGGAGAATTGACCGCTTTATCATTATGTAATGCCCTTCTTTATCCTTGGTAACTTTCCTTACTCTGAAGTGTTCTCTGTCTGAAATTAATACAGCTACACTTGCTTTTTGATTAGTATTAGCGTGGTATATTTTTCTCCATTCATTTACTTTTAATCTTTATGTAACTTTATATTTAAACTGGGTTTCTCGCTATGGCTAGGACTTCCAGTATAATACTGTACGCCAGAAATTGACATTATATTGATATTGACATTGACATTATAAACTGACTATACTTCAACTGAAAAAAAGGGGAAAAAATTTTTAAAAGAATAGCCAAAAAAAAGTGGATTTCTTGAAGACAACGTGCAATTGATAAGCAAGTTTTTAAACATCAGAAATGTATATTAAAGTCACTCATACTTGAAGTTAGGCTTATAGTCATGTGACTATATGAAAAATGTACATATATACATATATATCTTAGATATTTACTTTTTGAAAAATCTAGTAATTTATTTTTAATTTTAATTTATTCAGTGTTATCTATAAACTGATGGCATCAACAAGTGAAGGAATCAGAGTACAAGCTCTCAAGGCAATGGGTTATTTTTTAAAACATCTGGCGCCAAAGTAAGTATGCATGAAATCTGAAATAGAATATGTATGTTACTTACTTATTTTAAAAATCTTTGGAATAATATTTCCATCATGTGATTCCTCTATTCTCACTTCTCTTTATTTTTATTCATAAAATGCTATATAAATTTAATCCTATTTCTACTTATCAAAAATAAAATAGGAACAAGAGTATATATGTGGTTTGTAGTTTTTACTTAAATTTTCCTTTTTTTTATTTATTATGAGAATACATTTGTATACATAGAATTCTAGGTACCATGGGGACTTCATTTCAGATGGCTTGATCATTTGCTTTATCTGTTGTATTAAGCTGACATGTTAACCTGAATGTTTGCCACATAGTTTGCTCTGCTATACATATAACTAAAAACTGAAACTTACATTTTTTTTTCTTAGCTTAATGTAGGCATTCAAATCCTATCAATTATTCCTTATACCAGGATTGGTTTATTATAATAATTAACAATTTTGGTGGTAGAAATTTATTGGTAAACTTTCAGTCCAGCTGACTGACTTGTAAATAAAGTTTCACTGGAACACAGATACATTTATTTGATTATTATCTATGGCTGCTTTTATGTTACAGCAACAGTGTTGAGTTGTTGCTGCAGGAAACATAGTCCGCAAAGCCTAAAGCATACAATATCCAGTCATTTGCAGAAAAAATTAGACAAATCCAGGAGTAGAATTAAGTTTGTGGTCCTTCAGTTTTTAAATTTTTGCCTGAAAGTTTAATTTTACTGTATTTATCTTCACAGTATTCATTAAAAAATTTGCTTACATTTCTTCTACCTTTTCTTCTGTATTGTTTTTCGACTTTACTTATAGGGCTTTAGGTTATTATTTATAGTAGAGCTTAGCTCAGCGCTGACAGCGAGTAGCTGCTGATTAGTAAATATTCGCCCTGAAGATCTTGATGGAGGTTTTGCTGTGCTCCGGCACAGCCAGTCTTGTATGTTTTCACCCTTCATTGCACCTGTATTGTAGTGTGTCTTTCTCTACTTAAAGACTTTGTGGCCATGTAAGTTGTAGGTTGAAGAAAATTGGGAGCGTTATTGAGTGGAAATTTGTTGATGTTAAAACATTTATGTGCCTCCTTTGTCAACGTGCATACTAAATAATGAATAATAAAACTCTACCTTTGATTTTTTTTTTTTTTCTATCTAATTGCAGAAGAAAAGCTGAAGTCATGCTTGGACATGGATTGTTTTCACTGTTAGCTGAAAGACTGATGCTTCAGACAAATTTAATCACAATGACCACATATAATGTCCTTTTTGAGGTAGGAATGTAGTTAGAATTTTATCTTACTAACTTTTTATAATGAAAATACTGGTATAACTGAGCTGCTAGTGTCTAGATGAGATAAGATCATTCAAGTTTGATGCACAATTTTGGAACTAGTTATATAAAGGAAATGTGGCTGCATCTAAATAAATTAGTCTGTGAATTATTAAACAGTGTGGACATCTAAGTATTTTTCTCCATTATATTGACTATTTGATGTTTCATTTTATAATTAAGTAAAAATAGAGCTATAATGAAATTATTTGTTTTACATAATGTAGAAGATATTTAACATGACATTATTAGACTATACTTAATGTTGATTAGTGTTGTGTTAAAGTTCATTAGTAGTGATTAAGCTAATACAATCTATTGTTTTACTTCTGTAGATTCTTATAGAACAGATTTGTACTCAAGTAATACATAAACAGCATCCAGATCCTGATTCTTCAGTAAAGATCCAAAATCCTCGTATGTATTTAGTATACTTTTATTTTTTTGATACCTGCTTTTTGCTCTTACAGCTTTATTGAAATATGGTTGATGTATAACATTGTGTAATTTTAAGGTATTCATTAATTTTAAGGTATTCAAGTCTAATAATTTGATACATGTTTATGTTGTGACATGGTTACCACAATAAGGTTAGTCCATCACTTCACATAGTTAAATTTTTTGTTGTGTTAATGTGTGGTGAAAACTTTTAAGATCTATTTCCTTAGCAACTTTCAAATACACAATATAGTATTAACTGTGGTCTCTGGCTTATACATTGCGTCCCTGGAACTTACCCGCCTTATAACTGGAGGTTTGTACTCTTTGAGCACCTTCACCCATTTCTCCCACTCCCATCCTTTTTTACACTTTTTTTAAAATACCTTCTGCTACTAAAAGGAAAGTCATTGAAAAACCTAAGTTGATGTTGAAAACACATTTTTTCAAATAATATTTCATTACAAGCATTAATATAATACTAGTTTTATTTGTGTTTGATGTTGAGTATAACTTCAAATTGCCATTAGGTTCTGTGGAAATGTTTATATATAGAGGTTTTTGAAGAATTATATGCATAAGATCTTGATTTAATTATATTCAGTTTTTGGTAAAGTTTTGATTGAAGTATTTAGTGATGTCAGGCTAAATTACATGAACCACGGAGGTAGCTTTCTTCTTAAATTACTGTCAATCTAGAAGTATCAAGTTTGGAATTAAAAAACATCTTTTTTATTGTTTATGAATTTAGTCTTGGTTAACCATTTTTCTTTTGATATTTAGAATTCTTAAGCTTATATACCAATGCACATTTTTCATCTTTTAAGATTATTGACATTAAAAAACTGGTTTGTAGGGTTTACAGAATTAATTTTTATGTGACGAATTGTGTTCATGTTTGTTTTAAAAACATGTATGTCTAAAGTTTAATTTTTCTCAGCCTTCAGGGAGATGTGATACCATTTTAGAGAGCAAGAAAAGAAAAAATACCTTGATTTTATATATATAATGTGAAATATATTTTTTTGTAGTTTGGGAAAGTTGACTTAATGAAGTAAGAATTTTAAAATATGTTAATCTGTGTAACGTATTAGCTTAGAAAGATAGGCAGTATAATGTGATATTTAAAAACATGGGCTGTCTGGCTTTTCAATCGTGTCTATATGTCTTAATAGTTAAATGGCTGGGTAAATTACTTAATTTCTATGTGCTTTAGTTTTCTTATCTCTAGAATGAGGATAATAATAGTATCTTGCTATCACTGTATAAGGATTAAATGTGTTAATACCTGTATTTTCTTAAAACAGTGTCACACGAAGGTGTATTCTCAAAATTAGTGATTATCACCATCATCATCACTTTCATTACTACGATTATCATTATCATTGTAATCATTGTTCAGGTAGAGAGAATTTGAATTTGTTATTAGAAGAATTCAGAAATTGCTACCAAAATATGATTAATTTTCTGATAAGTATGTTCAAACTTGATATTTTGAACTTGTTGCTTCAGAATCACCAAAAACCTTGGGAAATGCTAGTTTGGAATTCCTCAATTTTTATTTGGGTAGGAAGTTGACATATTATTTAATTTTAAATTCAAGTTGTAGCTGTTTTTGTTTCTTTAAAATTTGGTATCTATATATTTTATAGAATTTCTATTCTTAAAGCTTAGTACTAGAAATTTAGACAGCGTTATGTTCAAGACTATTACAACAGCAGTTTTATTTGTGTTTGTTCGGGATGTTGAATAGGTTTTAATTCTCTTTTGAATTTTTTAATATCTAGTATAACTTTTAGAATTATGGAAGAAAATCTTGACAGCTTTTAAAAATCATGATAATGAAAGAATATGTGCATATTATAAATTTTGTTGAAGAAGCTGAGAATTTATTCTCTTTCTGAGATTTTGATTATAGTTTTTTTTTTTTATAGATAAGCTTTACTCGCTGGCAGAGGTTAGGGAGAGGGTGTCAGCAGTTTTACCATCATTTAATTCATTTGTAATTTAATTTCATTTATAACAACCTTTTAAAATTCAACTTTACACATTCTAATGATGAAATTTAAAAATCCCTTTCTTGTTTACAGACGTTTTCTAATGAATGTATTATCAGTCTTGTCTGCAGATGATAGTTTATAAAACAAAAGAGGATGTTTTCAGGAGACATTATCAAAGAAATGAAAGAAATTGCAATATATTGGTGATCTTCCATCATGAAGTTTTTTGTAGTATTTTGGTTTTTACTAATTTATGAATTTTACTAATTGTCTTACAGAGATACTAAAAGTAATTGCGACCCTACTTCGAAATTCTCCCCAGTGTCCAGAGAGCATGGAAGTTCGCAGAGCCTTTCTTTCTGACATGATTAAACTTTTTAATAACAACAGAGAAAACAGAAGGTAAGCAGGACTAGAAAGCATTTACTTGCAATATTCGAGTCTAGCTTTGAATGGGCCCATGTTTTCTAAGGAAAATTTCTTTAAGAATACTATGAAATGAATTTTCCAGAAGCTTTTTTCATTAAGGTTATGCAAGTAATGTACCATACAGTCAAATTGGGTTTTTAATACCACATTCTTGAATTGTTTTGAATACATAATATAGCTGTTTTTTTGTTTGTTTTGAACTTTTGATTTTTAGAATTCTTTCAGGTGATTAATTTTTTTAAGTAATTCAGTATCCTCTTATAATTTTCAGGAGCTTGCTACAGTGTTCTGTGTGGCAAGAGTGGATGCTTTCTCTCTGCTATTTTAATCCTAAGAATTCAGATGAGCAGAAGATAACAGAAATGGTATATGCCATATTCAGAATCTTACTCTACCATGCAGTCAAATACGAATGGGGTGGCTGGCGTGTGTGGGTAGACACCTTATCAATCACACATTCAAAGGTAAGTTCCTGTATGAAAGTGTATTTCAGAATTTTAAATGTCTATAATTTTGAGTTTTATTTATTTATTAACATATTTTATATACTTAAAATATGGGAAAAATGCAGATTATTCTGTGGAAATGTAGTGAAATGAACAACTGAAAAAAGGAATGACTAAAAAATATGAAGTATTTACAACTTCTTCAGAAGCAAAATAGTTTTTTTTCTCCACATATCATTTTCACGTGTGCTCAAGTTAATACAATGAAACCTCATAATCCAGAGTAAAGGAATTTATATTTTCAGCAGTCATTTTCAAGCAAGGGTTCTCTGAATTTTATGGTATTTTGAAGCTTTGAACACAAGGTGGCGCACTATATTCAAAGATGGGAAGTTATTTTAGTAACGTAAATTGGTTGAGTAAACAGAAAAGCTCTGGCTAATTTTGCCTTTTCTCATGTTACAGTGAGTTAAATTGGTTTGGGAGAATCTACTAATCTCTTTTTTTGAAAAACTCAAGCTAGGGTTAACTTATTTATGTATAGCTTTTGTTTAAAATTGTTAATGAAATGTGCTATGCATACAAAAAGGTATAAGCAATAATGTACCTAGTACTGTTTACGAAATTGGGTTCCCCATCCCAATTGCTTTGTCTACCATTTTTAGCCCCTCTCTCCTACCCTGCTTACCTGAGTTTGGTGTTTTCATTATGTCTGTGTTGTGTGTATTTTTAACTACACACACATACACATACACACACACACTAAAGAATTTTTAATTTCATGTTTACAGTCAATATAAGTGGTATTAAGGCATTTTTCTGCAACTAGCTGTTTTTACTTATTGTTTTAGATTTATCCATATTGACCAATGTAGCTGTGTTCATTTTTTCAGTTGTATTGTATTCCACGGTATGACTTTATCCATTTACGAGTTGATGAGCATTTTTGATGCATTTTGTATGTATTGGGAAGTTTCTCTCTAGAGAAAAATATCTTCCTGGAAATAGAATTGCTGATTTGTAAGATGCAGATGTTGAACATAATAAGATAATGCATTTCCTTTTCCAAAGCGGTGTAGTAGTGTACATTCTCTCCAGCAATGTATTACCCCATATTACCTCATCACTTGCTATGGCTGGAGTTAAAATTTTTTGCAAATTTGATGATGCTATGTCTCCATAACATTAATTTGCATTTTCTTATTGTTTTGTGGGAGTTCTTCATGTTCTTGGTCTTAATCCTTTGTTAGCTGTATTGTTTATGAATGTCTTATGCCAATTTATTCCTTATCTATTTATTTTTGGAGTTTTATGTTTGTGTCTTCTGAGGAAATTTTACATCTCAAATAATTAATGTAGTAAAATTTACTTAGTTTCTATTTATGGTTTGTGCTTTTTGTATGTTTAAGAACTTTCTATAGATTCACAGAAGGAATATAATTAAATAAACATTCATATTATAAATTGACTAGAAGGCATAAAGAATAGAAACGATAAATTTGATATATCTTTAAATGTTTCATTTTACTGACTATCATAGTTATTACTCTGGAATATTTTGCCATTCTATTGGAATATACTGTCATTTTCTAAATATATGTTTTTGGTTGTTTGAATAACTTTTAGCTCTTTGAAGGCACCTAAGAGTTACTCATTCTGTCTCCTCCTTCAGTGAGAAGAGGTGTGTTCCTATCATGAGGATTTATAAAGATACATTAGATCAGAAGATATTACCATACAAATTTAAGTTTGAGAATAATCCAGTGCTAGATGGAACAAAGGTGTGATTTTATAAAATGGCTTTCTTTTAGTCACTACATTTTTTAGCTGACCGGTTTAGTCTAAGGCAGAGTTCAGCCAAGCATGGCCTGAGGGCCAGTCTGGCCTGACCTGTTTCGATAAATAAAATTTTATTGGAACACAGCCGCTCCCGTTAATTTATATATTTTCTATGACTGCTTTCATGCTATAAGTATTGAGTATTTGCAACAGAGACTGTGTGGCCCCCCAGGCCTAAAACATTTACTGTTTGACACTTTACATAAACACTTTGCCACCTCTTGTCTGACTTACTCTAGTTTGTGCTGGTGCACAGCTGATCTGGTTTCTGTTGCAGTGGGCTGCTGAAGTCTGCACTGATTTTCTTCTAGTATTGTTTTCCTCTTTACAAAAGATCATGAAGAAAAACAGGATTGAGTTTTGGCTTCACATAATTTGGATTGGATTTCAGAGATATCCGGGAGAATTGTAGGTTACGAAGTACCTGTATAAATTAGGTTTTTCAAATTTTCTAAATAGTATGTGTTAATTTGGTGCTTTTGCATACGCTTTATGCTGTCAGGTCCTTAGGAAGAATGGTTAGAGGAGTATAACCTTTAGAACAGTAATTTCTTGAAGCACAGCCTGAAGATGTTGGGAGCCTAAGAGACCATTTCAGGGAATGGTGAGGTTTTCCTTTCCCAGCTACTTACCTAGTTAGAGGGTGGGTTTTCCATGTACTTCAACCAAAGCAATATAATGCAACAGATTCAATATAAAAACAGATATTAGGAAGTAGCCTTCTTCTATTTAGCCAAAATGGAAAGAGATTTGCAAAACTGCAATAATACTGCTCTTCTCATTATTATTTTTTTGTTTTGAAAAATAATCATTTTTCAGAAAACATGTTACTTATACTAACATACATTGGATGGATTACTATTTTAAAATGAATTATTTGTAAATTTCTTAGTTTTAATTTCTAATATGATAAGTGGTAATAGATATACCTCATATAAATAGAAGGTTTGGGGGATGTACTTTTGTAAGAGTGTAAGGGATCCTGAGACCAAAATGCCTGAGAACTGCTGAAGTCCTAGGCTAGGGCCAATAGCCTAGTCTCCTAGAATTTTCTATCCAAAAAATAAAAGGGTTGGACTAGGAGATATCTCAGGTACCTTTGAGTTTCTGAGCATCTATTACTAAGTATTTACATCCAGTCACCATTCCATTTGTGTAAGTAATGAAGGGAACATGAACTTTGGAGACAGGATAGTCCTGGGTTTGAATTCTGATTTATAGTGATTTTTAGTTGTGTAAACTCAGGGAAGTTTCTAAACTTTTCTTTATGTCTAAACTAGAAATGGTAAATGTGTAATATGTGTATATATCTGGAATTAGGAGTTAATAAGTGAAATAACAGAAAATAGAATTAAATGATTATTTTCCTTTGTTACACTTCTGTCATTCCTCCAGTTAATCCTTTTGTTCTCATTCTTACTGCAGGCTAAACCTGATTGCCATCTTGAATTTGTGTTTACATTCCCCTCTCAAAAAAGTTTAAAAAAAAGTATTCCTCAATGATACATTCTCTCATTTTGCCTATTTTTATATTTTATGAAAATGGCATTGTACTGTGTGGACTCTTCTGTTACTTAATTTTTCCTCATCAAACGTTTTGTCTCTGAGATTCTTCTTTAGTGTCACATATAGATTTGCTTCATTCATTTTCACTTCTGTGAATAACTCAGGTGCTCAAAGGCAACGATTTCAATAGAGTTGTCATTTTCAAACTTCATGTGACTCACAGTGAGACATTTACTGTGACCAGATATGTCTGTGTACACCCATGTGC
This sequence comes from Camelus ferus, assembly GCF_009834535.1. NCBI lineage: Eukaryota > Metazoa > Chordata > Mammalia > Artiodactyla > Camelidae > Camelus > Camelus ferus. The sequence goes on along the minus strand of NC_045697.1, from coordinate 107,273,441 downwards.
CTGCTCACAGACACACACATACACAGAGACACGCACACACACCTTTCTCCCACCACACACCTGAAACAGAAGTTTCGTGAGACAGTGTTACCCTTTAAATTTTGGTATATAGTGATGCACTGGAATGTTCTTTATTCTTTTTCATTTAAAAATGCTGATGATGCCTCAATAAGTTGATTCCATAATCCGCCAACTGAGTCATCTTCAGTGTGAAAACAGCTCTGCTCTAGGAAATATTAGTAGGAATAGAATTGCTAGGTTCTAAGTAATATCAGTTCCTAATCCTTTATACTGTTAGACTTCTTATTTTTGTAAGGTTTTGTCTTTTGCCTACTTTGAATGATTCTTAATGATTTGTAGTTCTTTGTACATGTCCAGATTACTTCTAGTCTGGATATTTCTAATGGTCTGTAGCCTTAGGTATTATTTTCTTCTAGATTTATTAAGCTAAAAATAACTTTATTTAAAAATGTTATTCCCCTCCATAAACACTCTGTTCTCATCTTCTTAGAAAGGCAAACGATTTCTACCTAATTTTTCACTATTTCCCTTGAAAAAACGTACTTCCTACCTCACCTTACACAATTTCACTTGATAAAAATCTCCACTCTGGCTATGTTGGTTCTACTCTTTTTAAAATTAATCAGGCTTTGTTAAATCATCATTTTTGTTTATTTGTGACATGAACTTTGTGCTCATTTGTACTTACCCAAATTATTTATATTGTTTATGATTTAGCTGGCTACATCACTGTTATATGACAGTTTTTTGTACTCTCAGGCCATGTTGTCATTCCTGTATGAATTTACAGCACTTAATTTTCTCTTGGTGTCTTTCTTAAGTTGTTTTTCTCCCCCTCCCTCCCCTCCTTTCCCTCTTTCTTCCTCCCCCTCCTCCCTCCTCTCTCCCTTTCTCCCCTGCTTCTCCCACCCCCCACTTCCTTACTCCCCCTCTTTCCCCCAGCCTCCTCCTCTTTTTCTCCATTTGGTATGTTTTGTCTGCTCCGTCCTCCCCTGTCTGTGGTTGGCCTGACCCTCCATGGTCTCTTTCACTCATTTTTGGTCACTATGTCTAGGTCTTACCACAGTTGCCCACCTCTTTCTTTCCCAGTATACTTTGTCTTTCCTCTTTTTGTTGTTTCCATTCCTCCCTTTTGTTTTTCCTGTCTTCTTCTATTTGAGTACCTTTAGGTTACTGTGAAAGATAGAGATATGAATCAGGAAGAGGTCTTATCCTGAAAGAAATTACATTCAAATATGGAAGTTAATACATGTACTGAAAAACGAGGCAGGAAGGCATAAATGCCATAGAAGAGAGATTCACAGTGAAAGGAGAGGGCCTTTCAGATGTTTGTAGAGCAGATGTCACTCGACTACAGTCTTGAAGAGTAATAAATAAGATTTGGGCACGTAGCGATTGAGGTGATGAGAATCACTGGTGGAGGAATTGGCATAAGCAGAGGTGCAGAGGTGGTATCACTGAGGGAAACACGTGGGGAATTGTTTGGTTTGCATGGGGTGTGTAATGTACATGAAGAAGAGCGGTGGTGAGTAATGTAGCAGATGTGGACTGGCATTTGGTCTTGTCTGATCCTGTGATAACTGTCATGCTGTGTTACTGGTTGAAAGTGGCTGTTACTTATGAGCTCTCATCAGTAGGGATGAAAGGCTGTATACTCCACGTCTCCCACGGCTGTGCATAGTGCTGAGGACTTGGCAGTTGCACAGTAAATACTTGTTTCAGGAAGGAGAAGGAAGAAGTACACCATGACTGGTTAGGGCTCTTCGGTGCCACTGTCATGGGGCACCATGCAGCCCTGTATGTGCCTTAGCGCCTCAGTCCTCTCTTATCAGTGATGAAAGTGTCTGTGTCCTTGTCACACAGAGTATGTGGGGGAATCACCTCACCTTGGGATGTGCATCTTACTATGGTTTCCTGGACCCTATCTCAATATCTTAATTTGAGTCTCTTGGGATGTTCCTAGAAATCTGTATTTTAAAATAAGCCCGTCTTACGCAGTTCAAATTTTGAGCACACCAGTGAGTGTACAGGGAATTATTTTTACTATTATAAAATTCTCCCCTTCCCACTTTCACACTAAGATACTAATATAATATACTCTTTAGAAAGTCTACATCTTGAGGATAGAAGAATTCTACATAAATTAAATATAGACCCCAGTTAAGACCCATCATACATTTTTTTAAATCTAAGTAAAGCCAGTTTACAGTGTTGTGCTAATTTCAGTATACTTTTTTATCGTAAAGCAAAACATATTTTTTCTTTCTGAGAGCTTATTTTAAGGCACAGAAAATATTAAAGGAGGAAATATAAACTATTCTTATGTAGCATCTGAAATCATTATTTTTGAGGCTCAAATTTACATACAACAAATCCAAAGGAGGCTTTGAGTTTTCTGTGTGGAAAAAAAAATATATATGTATATATTTAATTAGCTCATATTTTTCTTTGCTCCAGTGACTTATGGCTTTAAACAGATCTTAAAACCTTTGAAAAGAAAATAGTTACTTTATGGAGAGGCCTCTTTTGCCTACATTGAGCCAAGAACCAGTCTTTGACTCAAGTTTTAGGATTACAATTATAAAGTGGAATAGATGCATATTAAATTCATTGCAGAGTGTTTTATCTAAGTAAAACTGCACCTATCCCTTTTTGCTGTTAAGTATACTTTAAAAAAATAACTGTTAAAGCTTTACTCTAAGAAGTGGAAAAGAAAACATTAAAGTTACAAGTTGCTTCTTGTGGGTTTCACCTTTAATTTTAACGTTTCATAAATGTCTTTCAGTGTTATTTCTTTTTATGACTTTTCTTCATTGATTAAAGAGTTTTTCTCTTTAATAGGGTTTATATAAAATAGTTTATTTGAGTGTAGCTTTGTTAATGTTTTTGGAATTTTAATATCTTTGTATGTATTTTTAAAATAAAATGGAAAACTTACACTCTATAGCTCTTCAAATCAATATTTAATAAAGTTTAGGATGGAGCTGAAGTGATTCAGTAAGTAGGTAAACAATTTGTAGGATGCTGATAATTCTGAAATTATTGAAACCCAATTTTTTTCTCTGTAGATATTCTAAAGGTTTATAAATATTTTCATGCATTTAATACTAAAGAGATGCATATTTTTTTTCCTTTTTGCAGCCATTTAAAACTCAATATCACAAATTTATAACATGGTTATTTATAAAGAACTGGTGTGTAAAAAACTAATGTTGCAGAATTGGATAGCTTTTGCAGAGTTACATCAGGATTCATGTAGCTGCTATAAAAAGCCAAAGAAACTCAATTGCAATTTTATTGTCCAGTTTGATAGATATCCTGCCACCTTTGTAGCAGGGAAGCTGTTTGTCACTGTATCCCTCTCCTCCAACACTTGAACTAGGTTTTATAAGCGGTAATAGGCTCATCTAGTGTAACTGCACTATGTTAGTTACTTTGGTGTCGGGTTTCAGGTGTTTAATTTCATTATTTTCTTGTGTGTTTTATAGGTTTTTATTATTCATCTTTTTTTTGTTTTTTTCAAATTGAACATTATCTTGAATAATTAAATAAGACTGTTTTTACTTGGTATGCTAAAATGGTTCTACTCTTTCATTGAAATTTAGATTAAAGCATTTAATATGTTCTGAATTATGAGAACTGTCCAAAAACATTTTTTTCCTAAACAAATAAAACTACAATCTTTAGATACTATATTTTGTCTAGGCCTATATTCCCAGGGTAGAATGGGCCTATGACTTAAAATAATCAACAAGTGAAAGTTTTTCACACTTACTTAAAGATATAATATGATTTCGATTTTTTCCCCAGATAACGAATTTGGGTAAAGTATTTAATTATCTTGACTTATTTGGATTATTTTAAGATTTTACTTGCTGTTAACAGTCTGATGAAATGGCTTAAACATAAATGTGAGTCATTTTATTTAAGAAGAAAGTACAATTATTCATATACAAACTCAGGTTGTGTCTCCAGGTGAGCCAACAGGCCCCGGAGGTATGGACCACCTGGTCAGAGAATCATAAACCGGAGACAACCTGACCTCTGAAACTGCAATTAAGAAGTGTCACAAGACGATGATTAATCCCAGCTTCTTTGTTCTTCCCCTTTAAAAACACCCCTAACTCAGAGACCAAGTTGGAGTGGATCTGAGACTTGTTTCCCATTCCCTTGCTGGGAGCCCTGCAAAAAAAACCAAAAAAAAACCAAAAAAAACCCTTACTTTGTTGCAAACTTCGCTGTCTGAGTTTGGCTTTCTGCGCCGTGGGCACACAAGCCTTTGCTGGGTTACAAAGCCTAGCAACTCCTGTACCTGTAGCAGGCCCAGCGCACAGGTCTGTTGACCTGTGGAGCCCCCAGGTTCGAGGAGCTTAAGGAGAGCGCAGTGCAAGCTGGGCGGTCCAGAGTGGGCGCTTTCACCTGGGGGAGGGGCCTGGTCTCCCAGAGAAGAGCCTGGTGCCTTGGTAACCTTCACCACTTGGGAGGTAAAATGAGGTCCTTTTTCGTTTTCTCTTGAGGAGTATCCTTCCAGATCAGCTGTTCTCAACCTTGTCTGCTCATTGAAATCACCTGGGGGCTTTCAAAGCCCTGGTGCTTGTGCCCGCCTCCAGGGATGCTGATTTAACGAGTCAGGGGTGTGGCCTGACACTGAGATTCTGACGCACTTGGTGTTGGCAGCCAGAGCTGAGAAGCACTGTTCTAGACTTTAAAATGAGGTTTAAGCAATTAGCCAAGGACACAGAAGCTTGTGAGCCGTGAGGAGCCACCTAGGACGGGAGCTGTAGGCTGCTTTGAGCGGGGCACGCAGCAGCCACTGATGTCTCTGGATGGGGTGCTGCTGCATCTGTGCAGACGGCTGAGTTCAGGTAATGGCATTTTCCTTCTCCCCGTGTTTTTCAAAATGAAAATTCCTCCAGGTACTGTTCTGGAAGGAAACCGCCCCCCACCCCCACCCCAACCATCTGTGTGCGTTGCTTTGGAAAATGTATGCCAACGCAGACCTCTTCTAGGTCCTCTCCCCGGTCTCATCATTCCCTCAGCCTCCTCACTTTGTGCTGAACACACTGGTCTTTAGGTTCCTTGAACAGCTAGGCTGTTGGTCCCACAGGACTTGGCCTGGGCTGTGTTTTGCTTTCATGGAATGTTCTCGCCCCAACCCTCTACACTTTCTGCACCCCTGCGCCCTCTCATCCCATCCTGCCTGGCTTGACTTGAAGGTGTTTCTCAGGGAGGCCTCCTCCTGCCTAGGTTACTTTCTATCACACAGGTTTAGTTCCTGATGACGTCACAGTGTAGCCTGAGTCTCTGATTAACTTATTTATCTACTTGTATATCATCTAGTCCTTTAGGCTGTGAGCCTCATCAAGGGGAGACCATGTGTTATCTAGTTACTGCTGCACCTCAGATTTTAGCACAGTCCTCACCCATATCTTGTATTTAATAGATTTTTGTTGAATCGATGTGTTAGTCAAAGAGGTGTTTGTGCTTGTGAAAATTCACTATTTGCTATATGTAAGATGCATGCATTTAGATACATAAATTATATCAACATAAAAGAAAACTAAAGTGAACATAATTATTCAATTCTTTGTTTTGTATACCTATTTCTGGGCCAAAACTGCACTTTTTTGAGGGAGGGGTTAATTAGGTTTGTTTATTTATTTATTTAATTTATTTTTAGAGGAGATACTGGGGATTGAACCCAGGACCTCTTGCATGCTAAGCATGTGCTCTAGCACTTGAGCTATACCCTCCCCCCTAAAACTGCACTCTTTTGATCACTGTAACTTTACAGTAAGTTTGCTACCTACAGAATAAGTCCACCTTTTTTCTTTCAAAAATTTCTTGCGCATGTTTGCTCACAGGTGAATTTTAGGATCAATTTTTCAAATTCATTAGAAAAATTGTATTGTGATTTTTATTGGGATTATGCCTTATTTTTAGTTTATTTTTAAAGTGATTATATTTCTACAATATTGACACTTTCCATCCAGTTAACATGGTTCATTTATTCTAGAATTTTCAATCAAGTTTGGTATTCTTTAGGTAGGCCTTTAACATTTTGGGGTGTATTATGTATATATGATGTGTATTACATAATTACGGTTTCTGTTGCTATTATAAAGGAAATATTTATCCCATTACATTCTCTAATCATTACTGGTATCTAAGAAGGCTTTTCTCTGTTTAAAAAAAAGAAGAAAGTACAGTTTAGTTTAAGTAAAGAGCATATGGGAGTCAATTTTGTTAGAATTCTGTAAGTGGTTTCTAAAAAGCATTTAAAATTTTTTAAGATACAAACTGATGTATATAAAATGCATGTTATTTGTATGTGTGGGTTTGTGGTGGCTGTATAATAAAATTAAAAGCCACATATTTTAAGAAATTTCAAAAGAGTTACAAAATGTTCATATTTCATGGATTTTCAGTATTTTACACTTAATTTCTAAAGTTTTCGTTGGCTTTAAAAATTTTTAAACCAAATAGTATTTTAAAAATATTTAAAATAATATATGCTCATTGTAGTAAATTTGGAACCTACTATAACTCTACACAAAATTCAGGAATCATTTGTTATTCAGTCATCTGTACATAGCTTAATATTTTGGTGAAAGACTTTCCAGTCTTCTATACATAAATATACATATACATATACATATACATATACATATACATATACATATACATATAATTATGTTCTTACAGAAATACCACATTTGTGGTATTTTACAGTATTTCAATTAATGATATACTTTTAAATGAATTTTAGTGGCTGTGTATTATTAGGTATATGTATATTACATCATATTATGGAGAAATAAAGTTAAGGGCAAAAGCTGCAGCTTTGATGTAACGTCTAAATGCTATCAGACCACTTGCAATTCTTGAAAGGAGTGATTGAGTAAATGATTCAAGTTTACTTTTCATATTCTGACATTTTCCAAAGTGTTATTTGGGAAAATTGGTGGAGGTGGTATTTTAAAAATCTACTGAGTTGTGTTACAACGTATTGCATATGCGCCATAGTTTAATTTTCCCTTGTCTTTGAGCAGTGATGAGCCTGCTCCTGGTATTTTGCAGGATAAATTCATAAAGTTACAGAAGGAGGTGTCCGTACATGTTTTTAAAAGTTTTAGAACGTTTTGCTAAATAGGTATCTAAACAATTCTGTTATAGTTTATTATTCTAGCTTTGGATGAGATCACCTGTCTAGGTTGTTCTTCAGAAAACAAAATTGGTCAAGATGACTGTTTTTAAAAAAGAAAAGATTAGTAAGTTAGTAACTGTGTGATACTATTTTATTTCACTGTGCTTTCGATCTTCATCTATATGAAATGAGTATTATACTACCTGTCTTTTTAGGGCTGTTCTGAAGATTCTCTCAATACAATGCTTAGAACAGTATAGAGTACCCATTCTGTATATCTTAGCTATTGTTGCAAGTACTTAAAAACCTTATTGTCCACCAAAATGAGCTCAGCTTGGTATTTATTACATATATTTTCAAGCATGTTGTGGAACAGGGAACAATTATTGATTAGATGGTAATCTTCATTTTTAAGGAAGTTGGAGGGAAGAATATATTTTTTAAAGTAAATTTCTTTTACATTAATTATGGAATCTTTCCATATGTTAGTATGATATTTATAGAGATTAAGAGACTACAAAGTGGTTGGAAGGTTTCTCTTTAAATTGCATCCTCACTTGATGTTAATAAGGAAGTGTTGTTCAAAATCATTTTATGAAAGAGTAAAGTTTGTTTTTATATTTAGTAGTATTGCTTACTAAAAAAGGTGAACTTAAAACCAAAAGTTGCAACTTTGATGTAACATCTGAATATTAGACCACTTAAAATTCTAGGAAGAAACAATTGCATGAATTAGCTTGCTTTTCATATTCAGGATTTCTTTAAAACTCCGTTCAGAAAAATTGGTGGAGGTAATTTTAAAAAGTATATTGAAATTAATTTAAAACATATATATATATTATTGTTGAAGAGAACCAGAGTCAGATAATAGTTAAAGCAGTAAAATTGAATTTTATTCAGGAACTATTGCACTAGGGGAACAAAAACCTGAGTATAGAACTTACTCAGTTTTGAATACAACAAGGAAAAGTGGGGATTTATAGCCAAGGAGCAAGGTCAGGAGTGAGGAGGGGGTTCAGTGGATGGGAAATTAATAGGAGGAAATATCTAGGGAGAGAGGGATTCTGGTTAAACAGACTTTAGTGGGACTCTTGCTGAAGGCAGGCCAGGCTGATTAGCTGTCAGCTGGAGGACGGTGGAGAAATGAGGAATTTGATCAGATAGGAGGGTGGTCAGATATTGAGGATAGGGGATTCTCCCTAAACTGATGTAGGATTCTGGCTGAAGCTCCGAGGTGTAGGTTGGACAGAGACAGAGGGCCTAGCTGAGATGATGGTTCAGAGGAACCTGACTAAAGTTTGGTAGAGAGTCTTTGTCAGTATAAACAAAAAGTACAGTTGAACTACTGTTAAATTCATTTCTCTTTCTGTGGCAGTTTGCGTATATTTATGTCCCATTTTTTGTTTTTTATCCTTTCTGTTTTTTGTAGTGAATTTATTTTTAGCTACAAATGAGTGGAATAGTAGGGTTTACAAGTCAAATCCATTTAAAAATCAGGTAGTTGCCTTTTTAAGCAGTTTATAAAGCTTGCCCTTACCTGTAAGGATTAGACTCTGACTCCTCGTGGTTCACAAAGCCTTTAGTAGTCCAAAACCTGCTTACCATTGACACTGCTTACTTAGTATTTTTATTACATGTCCCTCCTAGAAATGCTGTAATCTTATTGCTTTACCAAATAACTCAGTGTCTTAAATGAACCATGTTCTTTCAGCATCCATTCTTACACTTATCTTTCAAAATTCCTTCCGCGTGGCATCTCCCTTTGCCCTTAATTCTTCTCTATCTTGCTTATCAGTAATCATTAATGAAGACCAAGCTTAAATGTCAACATCTTCCTGGTCCTTCCAGGTATTTCTGGGCACAATTATGTACTGCCAGTAGTATCCTGTATATATCTCTAAACTACAGTTCGAATTACTCGAAAAAGTCCTTAAAACATTCCCAAAGGGCACACAAAAGGCATGAACAAGCGGAAAAGCATATTTGCTAAAATGGGAAGACTCAACATCATAAAGTTTTAGTAACTTAACATTTCTTTAGGTTATTTTATAAATTTAATGAAACCCCAGGAAAATACTAATTAACCGCTTTTCTTTTTGTGGGGAGAAAATAGAGCAAGCTAACTATTAAGGAAAAGTGAGGCAAAGTAAACAAGTAAAAATATCCAAGAAGGCTCTGTAAAGAGCTATGAGAGGTGACTTACTACCAAATACTAACATTATTACCAAATGTCATTAATTTAAAAGATGTAGTGTTGACACATGAAGAGATAGGCTGACCGGGGAAAAAGAAAAGAAAGTCCAGAAACATACAAAATTCCATATAAGACTTTAATGTATTATAAAGGATGAATCTCAAAACACCAGGGAAAAGTCAAACTATTCAATAAATGGTGTTGGGATAATAGAGGATTCATCAGAAAGAAAAGTTGGAGCATCAGTAAATTTAACATATCGATCAATTAAATGGGTAGTGAAGTGGAGGTGGGGAATGGAAGAAACCGTAAAAGTACTAGAGGATAACACAGATAATTCTTCTGTAACCTTGGAGTGTATAAGAATTTTCTAACTGTAGTTTAGAATCTGAAACCATTAAAGAGGAATAAAGACTATTTTTTTTTTACTACATTAAAACAGATACAAACCTTTGTGACCAAAAACCGAACAATACCATAAGCAAAATCAAAAGGCAAATGACAAATTTGAACCAGGACAAAGGACCAGAGCAAAGATAACATTTCTAAAATACAAAGTGCTCCTTAAAAAAGATAGGAAAAGACAGCCTAATAAAAAAATGGATGAAAGTCATGACCAAAAACCTGTAGAAAACTAAGTAAAAAATACTTTCGATTTATGAAAAGATGCTCAACCTACTCATTGTAAGGGACTGCAAATTTAAACTATTCTGAGATATTTCTCCAAGATATATTAAGTGACAAAAGGAAGTGTGGAACAGAGTGTATAGTGGATATTAGTGAGTTAAACAAGTGGGAAAATGAGAATTCATATATGTGTTTATATGCACAAAAATACCCTGGAATTAATGGCTGATTGCTTGGTTGTTGAGGAATTGTGTAGATGAGGACTGGGTGTGAGGGGGACTTTACACTATATACTATTTTATACGTAAGTCATGTGACTTGTAGGGGAGGAGAAGCTTTGCCTTTACCCTCTTAAGGTCCCTGACTGCAACTGAAATTTAAGCTGACCAAGAGTGATTATCAGGAGGAAAGTATATGATTTTATTTAATGTAAGTTTTATGTAACATGGGAGCCTTCATAAGGAAATGAAGACCCAAAGAAACATTTAAGTTTGAGGGTTTTTTTTTTATTTTAAGTTTGATGAAGAGTCGAAATTCAAGAAAAACCTGGTCGGACAAAGGGTTTGAACTAAGGGTAGTAAACTGGGGGAGAATCAGCATAGCCTGTTCATTCAGATTCTTCTCAGCATCCCTGTGTCTTTTGAGATAAGGATGCTCTTTTTGTTTGGGTGTAAGGAAGGCACCTCTGATTATAAGGGGTGAAATTACAGGGCCATCCTAGAACCTGCTGTTTCTATGATCTGCTTCAGGGGAGGGTGGCGGGGTCAGAGAGTCTTTACTGCACCTACTGTTACTCAGATTCCTTCATCTTAAAATGATCAGTATGCCAATGTGCCGTATTTTGGGGTAGTGTGTTCTGGACTCCCATCAAAATATACTACCTATTCAAAAATGTTTTTAAGCTTATTACGCAAATGTATAGTGCTTGTTGTATATATATGACTTGTTTTCTTCATGGGATTTGTTTCTCTTTGTTATTGAACTTATGTTGTTTTCATAACCAATTCTTTTAGGCAGTTTTGTTAGGATAGCCTAGGCTTTATGCTTGATACACCTCCACTCAGGTTTTATTAGGGTAGTATGTAAGAGCGTAGGTTTGACCAGTGTTCAGATTTGTAACTAGGGTGCTTTGTATAAAGTAGATCACTGAATATGTATACACTTACAAATATTTATAATTTGATTTTAACTATTGTATCTTTTACCTTACGCTATTATTGTTGCAAGCTGTTGTATCAGAGTCTCTATAAAACATGTCCTGTTATGTGGTGGTGGTCATGTTGAGCTGTGCTTGTTGATACCACATATGGGAAGATTCAGCTATTTTAAAAGAAAAATATGTCTTATTTATCAAATGTGAAAGGTTGGTAACCTCTAAAAGTTAGAAGTTAGCATATCATATTCAGCTAGATTTCCAAAGGAAAATAGCATACAATGAAAAAGGTGCATTTGCTTAAAAAAGAAAGCCAGTTCCTAAACATTGCCTAACATTTAAACAGTCTAAGTTTTATAGATTAATTTTTTAAAATACATGGATTAATGATGTTGGTGTCTTGCTATATTGCATTCATCTTTTATCTCCTAATTAGTAAATTTGAGTCAATTAAGTTGAAAGTAATAGCTAAAGAAATGTTGTAGTTATTAGCTCATGAATATCTTTAACTAGTAGTTTATAGAGTGCTTTCCAAACATTACAAACAGCTATAGATTAGCTATCAAATGATTGTGAAGATTAATGAGTAGTCTTTTAGCTGAGTAATTTAGAACAATATCTGGTAATTAATTAAGAATTATCAGTCACAAATACCTTTAGGAAAACAGTATCAAAAAAAGATAACAACAATGATAGTTACTCTGTTGTCATTTAGCTTTTAGACTATTGGAGTACATTAAAAGGAAGTTTAAAAATCAACTTCAAAAACTTAAAAGCACTTTTAATATTCATACTTACAAAAGAAAGAGTAAGCAAATTGGGTTGCTTAGGAAAGACAAAGCACTGTTTAGTACAGATTTGACTACAAATCTGCTTATCACAAAAGAAAATATATTCCTGGCACACTGAGAATGTACTTTATGAAACTGTACATTGCTTTCAATTGAAATGTGTATTATCTAAACCATCTTCTTGTGCTTGAAAATTTAACATTAAATACTAGCTTTTAACTGTCTTTTCAAATGGCCAATTGAAAGTTTGTCTGCTGATTATGAATATAGTTAGAATGTGAAAAAGAAATATGTTCCACAGATTTACACTTCACGCTTAGAATGAACGGTCTCGTCAAATGTTTGAAAGACCATGACGACATGTTGTAAATTAAGTGAATACTGGTAAGAGCATCATGTAAACAAATCTTTAAGAGGGAATTTGGGATAGCAAATATATATATTTTCTAACGGCCTTGATGGAGATATGGAAATCCAAGAGAACTTCCTCAAGTTGTTTATAAACCAGCAGGAAAGGCCAGTTCTATATAATTGACTATATGCTATAGCTAAAATAAGGTATAAAAGTTTTGTTTCTTTGATGTATCTATGTTAGTAACCTTGATGAAAGCATTAAGATAAAAATATGAGTGGTATTTTTCAGTACTTTAATCATTTTACAGTTTTTTCTCCATTAAGATTGTGTCCTATTACCAAGTAATTTAAAAAATATTAGTATTTAGATTTAACATGTAGATCAGATATTAAGATTTCAAAATGTTTATTAAGTCCCTGTTGTACACCATTTTAGGATGATGATTGACATTCATCTTAAATATATATTGGGCAAAGATAGTTGTAGGATTTTGAAATTTTACCATACTGTTTTAACATCCTGAATGAGTTTTATAGTGGCAATAATGTGGGTTCTAACTCTTCAGTTTCAAGTCTGCTTGATGTACTCTCTAAAACAGTGCTCTTTAGTATGGGAACATACTTGGCTTTGGAATGGATTACAGTGTTTTTGCTAATAACTTTCTTTGTGCTAGTTATATTAGTAGATCTGGAGGTGGAGTGGCAGTCCGCCTCCACCCCACATTAGGAATATCACTGTTGGTCTTGTTATAAGATGAAAATTTATCCTTACTCTACTAATTATCCAGTGTCTCAGTTTTTTTCTTATTTGAATTTATTTTTAATTTCACTCAAAAATTTTATTTTTTATTTACATTCCGCCACTTCAGACTTTGTTCATTTTTACTTACATGTTTTTCTGGATATTTGCAATGGTTCTGTTTGTCTCTATAACTTGGTACTTTGTGATGCTGGCTCAGAATATACTTAGGTTATTAAAACATTTGTGATTGTTTTCACTTAATGCCTCAGTTCCAGCTTTCATTATTTAAATGTAATTGATTCAGACTTATTCCCGTGTCTGTGATCATAATGACTTACTCTGAATAGTTGTTTTTGATGTTCATTTGTCTGAATTGTTTATATTTCGTAAGAATAGAAAACTTTTCTTTTTTTTAGGTGGGCCTGTCTTATTAATATCACTGATCTGTACTTGCCCAAGAAATTTTGACTGAAAGAATGTTACTTTGTTATATAGGGCAATTTGCTAGATGCATATCTGTCTTAATAGCATAATTTTTGGTAGATCTTTCTATGGGTAGCACAATGCCCGGCATGCTACAGCTGATCAGTACATTTTTGTTGAGTGAATAAATGGGGAATTAATCAGTTAAAATAAAGAACTCAGTTTAAGGAAGGTATTGGCCTTCTGGGTATAAAAGAAATTGATTAATTTTGTTAATGTTACTGTGCCATTTTACTCTTTGGTGTTGAGTACATGCACTTCATTTTGAAATGAGTTCCCAAATATTTGCAGTTAGGAAAAATGTTTATTTCCTAAATATTTTTATTTCAGTTATACCGCATTATGGCAAGAATGTGTTGTGTATGTCATGAGGAAAGGGTAGTTAATAGTTAATAATTTTGTTTACCTTTTACCCATGTGCATGTGCACCTGTGATCCAAAAAGCCCTGTGGATCTTCTTTTGTTATTATCTCCTACCATCCTCTTATATATACTAGGGCTCAATAAAGGTTTCTTGAATGAAGATTCAGTGTATTATATATGTTGTAATAATACAGGTTACAGGAGCAAACAGTTCTAGCACTGATAAGCTGTAATTATGCCTATACCTTCTGCTGGTGTTACCCTGTTTTTTTGAGAGGAGTTCCCATTGAAACACTGGTGGCAGTCGCATAATTGTGACTATAGTAATCCTCGATGGGATAAGAAAACTATAAACCTTTTGACGTTAATAATCACAGCACTCTCTTTTATACTTTTCCTTTTAATTAATGTTTTCCTTTTAGTTGGGTTACAGGCTAAGCGTGATATGGACATGTTCACAGTGCTGAATTCATAGTAGTCTCTCATATATAACATACAAGTGGAATGAATGGATGTATGGATGGATGAACTGGAACTTTCAGATCATTTGTGATCAGTTCAATTTTGAAAATTATGGTTGACCTTTAGGGAAGGATTGGACCTTTCTTTTTAATTGCTAAAAGAATTTGAATTCTATAGCTTAGTAAGAAAAAGATTTAGTAGCTTTTATATGGAGCTACTGTTATATGTAACATATATAATATATAAGTATATAATATGCATAATATATAAAGTGAACATAATTGATATTTTTTATCTCTGCTGAGGATAAATCATGGGGAAATGGGTTTTTATCTCATTTGAAACAATGTATTACATAGTGCACAAAGCACTTCCCAAGGGTACATACTTAGATCCTAGTAAAATTATAGAGGTCAGTAGAATATAGTGTATTCTTTTCCTATATTATATATCTTTAAAAATAGGCTAAATAGTTATGTTCTTGTTGTTGTTTGATGGCATGCCACCTGTTAGCATTAAGATTAGCTGTAATTTTTTAAGTATTTAGATTTTAGTTATTGACTTATGTTTTATTTATCATTTTATGTGATAAAGATATAGGAAAATTATCTTGTTGCATTATATAAACCATGTATTTGAAAAATTAAATATTTTTATTTTATGTTCTATATGCTCTGTTCATTTGTTGGAGCATATTTTGACTGCTTGTATGTTTTTCATTTAGGTCACTTTTGAAATACACAAAGAAAACCTTGCCAATATATTTAGGGAACACCGGGGACAAATTAATGAAGAAATAGGACAGTGTTCTTCAAGTCCAATTCAAGCAGTCTCTGGCATTAGCAGGGGTGTTAATGTTTCAGTAGGACCCCAGCAGTCAGATACAAAGGATTCTCCCTTGTCTTCTCATATCACCGGAAATGGTGATGAAAAGTCAAGTGTTGAGAAGACAAGTTCAGTAGAGTCTGCATCCAGCGTTGAACTGCAAACTTATAATACATCTCATGAAGAAAGGAAAACTGGGCAAGAAAATGAGGAGCTACTGGATGAAGTCCCTTTAGAAGAAACACTGACAAATGAAACAGTTAATACAGGTGATTTAGAAGTATCTTCTGACATAATAGAAGCTGCGACTGTTTCCTCTAATTCTTTTAAAACAACTGACAAAGATACAATGACTGTCAGTGAAGTAACTGCTTCCATAAGTTCTCCTTCAGAAGAGGATGCTTCAGAGGTGCCAGAATTACTGGATAAGTTAATAGTAGAGGAAGAAGATGATGACGATTATGTAGAACTGAAGGTAGAAAGTAGCCCTACTGAGGAAGCCAGTCTGCCCACAGAGCTCCAGGATAATCGTTTGTCTCCAGCTGCATCTGAAGCCAGTGAAAGACTCAATGTGTTTAGTAATGACCACAAATTAATATTTCAAGAAGAAGAACCTGTAAGTAAGAAGCAAACTGACATTGACACTCAAGACCCTAAAGATTCTGGCATCTTGACAATGACAGCATCGGGGTCTTCAGCTACCTCACCAGGCACTACTGCTTCCCAGACAACTGACCAGTCAGACTTTGGTCAGATGCTGGAGGAAGGGGAGAAAACAGCTGACGTTGCTGGAGAAACCAAACTAATTAGTGAGTCTCATGGTAACATACTCGAGTCTCCTACTACTTCTGAGCAGAGGATTGCTAAGTTGGATGTTTCCAGTGTTGCTACAGATACTGAGAGACTGGAATTGAAGGCTAGTGGAAACATGGAAGCATCTCAACCTCATCAACCTGTGCTTGAGGTGATTATATTTATTGTCTTCTTGAAATGTATTTGCATTGATTTAAAATAGAACAAGTGTGTATACTTACATTTTATTCTGTTTTGGAGTTGGTTCATATCCTATTTACAATTACATAAATGCAATGTAGATATATATATATATATATATATTTTTTTTTTGCATCTTTAACACCTTTTTATAATTGAAGTATAGTTGATTTACAGTGTTTCAGGTATACAGCAAAGTGATCCCATTATACATGGATATAAATATACTTAAGATTCTTTTCCATTATAGGTTGTTACAAGGTATTGAATATAGTTCCCTGTGTTCCCTGTTGTTTGCGTGTTTTATATGTAGTATTTGTATCTGCTAATCCCAAACTCCTAATTTATCCCTCCCCCCCAAAGATTCTGTTTCTTATCTTGAGCACAGACTTGACTTTTGTATGAGTTTGTTAAATGGTAGCTTTTATTGTTATTTTCACAACAGTATCATAAAAAGTTACTACTTTCAAGTTCCAGCATTATCGTATTTTTACCTTGTTAAGCAAACATTGGAAATACTTGCCTTTTACCCTTTATTTAATAACTCAGTCACAGTTATCACATTGGTTTTCCAGCAAAATCTAGGACCACCTTCCTGCAGAACCATCTGCTAGTGTATAACCTTATATACAAAGTATATGGTTTAAAGTTGTTCCATGGGGTCTGTTTACTTTTGTAAGAGGGGGGCACCCGTGTGAGACCCAGAGGTCCAGCTTTCTCCCTTGCTGGTACCTCAGAGTGTTTATGACTCAGTGGCTGGTTGCATGTTGTCATTTCCCACTTCATTCAGTTCTTCCTCCTTTCTTTTTCATTGGTTTATTCTTTATTCTGTTGTCTTTATTTTTTAGTTTTTCTTAATTCCAGCCAATTTATAATCTAGATATGGCCTTTCTTTCATGCCAGTATTCAAAACCAAGAACTTAATAAAATGCTACATTACCTGGTGATAATACTAACATGGTCCAAGCCAATCACTACTGAATTGTGGTAGTTCAGCATTTTTATAACTTTACTTTAAATGTTTTAATAATGTATTAATGTTATTACTCCTTGATAATTTTTCTCTAATTTGGTTCCTTAGTATCTATGGTTCCTTACTTAGTGTATGTGTATTAGTATTTAATAGATGAATTGGGTAGAAGCTATACAATTATATACCCATGCCTTCCATTGAAGTTGAACTTGATTTTATTACTCTTTTAAATTGTTTCCGTTAGATGTCAAGGCAGCAGGAGCAGCCAGGGCAAGGAATTGCACCAGACGCAGTTAATGGGCAAAGGAGGGATTCCAGATCTGCGTTTCGTATTCCTGAGTTCAAATGGTCTCCGATGCATCAGCGTTTGCTCACTGATCTCTTATTTTCAATAGAAACAGATATACAGATGTGGAGAAGGTTTGTCCGTATATTTATTATGGTAACTCTGTATAGATTTTAGTCTTTGTTTTCAAAGAAATTTATATATTTAACGTTTTGTAAGTAATTTCAGTCATTGGATTGAAAAATAGAGTATAAATTATTTCTATCATAGGGTTTTATTGAATTAACGTTCATTCTTTGTTATAAAAATGAGCTACCATATTTGGATTGCAAGAAGTTGAAAATCAATTATTTTTCTTTTAAAAAATTTGCTGAAAGTCTTCTGTAGCATATTTTATAGCATATAATATGCCCAAATGGGTTTATTCCTAGAAGTACTAAACAAAATTGGGATTTATTTAAAACATCTAATTTTCCAATGTATTTTTGGTAGAAAAAGTCTGTTTTTCAGATTATCCTTCATTGTTTGATTTGTGATTTTAAAAAACCTAATTTGTTTATTGTTGTTTATATGCTACTCTTATTTTGTTTAAAAATGCTTTATGACATTATCTAAGAAAGTGTTACTAGAAAATTCATTTTTAATAGTACCTTTAGCACTATTTACCTCTTAACTTTTGCTACATGACTTCTTAATTTTGTTCCTACATAAAAATAGTTTAGTTCAACTTTTATATCAAGTGTAAGTTGAATCCTATTAATGGTTCAACACTGAGAAAGGGTGTGGATAGTAACTACTGATATGAATGGTCTACATCTTCTGAGGAAGTATACACCCCCCAAAATGCCTGCTGCATCATTATCTTTCCTCAGCTTTCAAGATGAAGCAAAAGCACCTTATCCTCCCTCCCCTGAAGTAGGCAAAGTGTGATTTCCTTTCTTTAGCTTTATCAGTAAACATCATTTATCTTTGGACAGCCATTCAACAAAGACAGTTATGGACTTCGTGAATAGCAGTGATAATGTCATCTTTGTACACAACACAATTCATCTCATCTCTCAAGTGATGGACAATATGGTCATGGCTTGTGGGGGTATACTGCCATTGCTTTCAGCTGCTACATCGGCTACAGTAAGGACATAACTACTATATAAAATTGGTGTGAAAACATGACTTATGCATTTTTTATTGATTAAAACTTGAATGTGGTAGTTACTATGAATCATAGGTTCTATAATTCAAAAGCAACAGAATCTTTTACAATTACCTGAAAGGACCTTAGAATCTGTTCCAGGAATCAAAGGACTAAAAAGAATGTTGAATTCTTAGGGATGAGTCAGCTAGTGAGAAATATGATTGACAGTATTTCACCTGTATGTATGCCTCTTTTTTTAGATGAAATGATAATGAAATCACTCTACTGAACTAGATTTCTGAAAGCCTGGCTTTTTATAAAATTTAGAAATTTGGGGAATGTGTCTCATAAAATTGGATTTTTGGCAGAATATAGATGTAAATGTCAAACTTTATTCCTTACAGCATGAGCTGGAGAATATTGAACCTACTCAAGGCCTTTCAGTAGAAGCCTCTGTGACATTTTTGCAGAGACTAATCAGTCTTGTGGATGTGCTTATATTTGCAAGTTCTCTTGGCTTTACTGAAATTGAAGCTGAAAAAAATATGTCATCTGGAGGAATTTTGCGGCAGTGTCTCCGACTGGGTGAGCTGTTAAAATCCATTACTTAGGAATTTACTTAAAATTTTTTCAGTAATCCAGACATACTAAATCGAATATTTTCTTTCTCCTGTTGGTGGGAAAATGTGTGCTAGGCAATTTGTCTTTTGCTACTTTTTAACCTCCAAAGAATGGAGAGCTGTATCTGTACTATGCTATAGTAGTGGTTGTGAAGTTGCATAGAGGAGAAAGGACATTGTTTGAAAATTCTGCTAGGTTGATTCTGGTTGGCATTACCTCCCCTGCCCCATCTTTTTTTTGCTTTAAAGTAATGCTTCCCAAACTTTAAGATGATTCATACACATAAATGACCAGAGTGTCTTGTTAAAATGCTGATTAGATTATATGAGTCTGGGATGAGGCCTAAGATCGTCTCTCTCGCATGTCCCAGGTAACGTTGATGCTGCTTCTCTTACAAACACACTTGAGTAGCAAGGTTCTAAACTAGCATCATTCAAGATCAGCCTTTATTCACACATGTTATGATAATTTGTTGAAGCAGTTAATAAAATTATTAAATCTCTGTTCTTCTCCTGGAAGCAGTTTGTCCTTAGGTAAAAGTTGAAATAAATGAAATGAATTTTTAGTAATATCTGAACTTTCTTCAGTGAAGCAAAATAATTTTTCTCTCTGCAGCAAATTTCCTTTAACTAATTGTAAATACTGAGACTTTGTTAATGATTTACTTATTAAATTGAGAGAAGTAGGTGTAGGGAGGGGGACCAAGAAATGGAAGCAAAATCTTTAGGTACCTTGGCCATAGGAAGACAGATCAGAAATAAGGCACCTATGAAAATACAATATCAGCAGTTGAAAATCTAATTAGTTAATGAAATATTTTCCCATATTTAGCAAGAATATCTGTTATATAAACAGATGTGCTTGTACTTAGATTCTTTTGGTGCAATAATTATTTTCACTGAAAATGCTATTCAGAGTACGTAGGATACTCTAAAGAGCTTGGTATACTATTTTTAGAAAGTTGTTTTAAAATTCTCATTGAGAGAGATTCAAATGGTGAGTACAACCAAACAAAAGCTGTTATTTATTGACTACAGTCATTTGTCATTATTGCTGATTTTCACAGTGAGCCTGCAACCATTTTCTTTCATTCAATTATTTTACTCAGTTCCATATTCTTCCTTTTATTCATGAGGGAATTTGAGATCAGAGAAGTTAGGAAACTTACTGAAAATTCAAAAGCTATAAATCTGTCAAGTTGGAATTTAAATATAGTTTAACTAGTGTTCCCTACACTTTCTGTTATAGAATACAGCCTTAAACTTTATATCAGTAATATACTTAAAATGTTTAGAATCCATTGCTTTTATATTTAGAATCCATTGCTTTTATGTATGCCATTTGTAAACCTTTCCACTTTCCTACAAAGAGTACATTTTTAGAATCCAAATGTTTTGATCCTGAGGCTGAGGGTGAGAAGGTAGGATGGCAACAGTAAGAATAAGTTGTACTACTGAGAGTGATTGATATTTGGCCATCTGCTGTGGTTTTTGAGCTTGTAATGTGGATGCAAACCTGATTTTATACAACCTGTGACAAACGTAGTAGAAAAATTATTTTCCTGGGCCTGATTCCAAATTTGACAGAGTTGTGTTGCACATTCTCTCTCCCTCCCCTTCTTTACTGTGTTCCTTCCTTCCTTTTCTCCAGCTTCTGTTACTCTTTTGGCACCTTTCTGAACACTTTCCCTTTTCAATTCTGTGCCTGCTAAGCATATGATAGTCTGATGGTACTTAGAGTTCCCACTTAAGTTTGCTACTTTGTTCCTAATTTGCTCTCCCATTCTAGTTGAGTTCAGATACCTTCAGTGTTACCAATTTGTTTGGGAATTGAGATGACTGCATGATAGAAAGCAATTCGTGATCAATTATGTATTACCTGTTTTGTCATTTAAAACTCAACAACTTGTAAGTAACCTGAGTTAACTGCCTGATTAGTGAGCTGTTTAGAGAGGTAATTGTGGACTGTATATTAATCACAGTCTCTTTTCTGTTGCCTATTTTTCAAATAGTTTTAATGAAAGCCAGTAAGAGGTAGACCCTATAAATAGTCCTTTTAATGCTATACCCCTATCATTCTCTGTTAGTAATGATAAACATTATAAGAAAAACTTGCAAGTTTCTAGTTTAACTATTTTACTTTAATGAAGGTAACAGAGGGTTATTATCCTGGACTAGTTGATGGCAGTGTGATTTACTTTCTTTATTCTTACACCTTTTTTTCAATTCTTTTTTTCCCCTATCTTTTCCTCCTTAAAAGATCATTTCATGTAGCTTAGATGAGATCTGAGAAACAGTAGAGTGGTTATTAAGATTATTGAACTTGTTTTCTGTTAGCAGTGGACCCTAATAGGGTAGCTAACAGTCGCAAAACAGACAGGTGATAAAGTCCAGGGACATTTTAGGAATTTGCTGAAGGTAATCTGTTTCAAAGATGATCTTATGTAACTTGTATAGATGATTTTTATCAGTTCCATAATCTTAAATGCAATTTTTTTCTTGCCCAATTTTTTCCTTAAATTACAGTGTGTGCAGTGGCAGTAAGGAATTGTTTAGAGTGTCAGCAGCATTTACAGCTGAAAAGTAGAGGTGATACAGCTAAAGGCCAGAAAACAATACCCAGCCTGATTCCCATGGGGAAATCTGCAGCAAAGGTAAGCGTACAGAATAATTAATTCAAGTTTAAAAATTACTCTCTTATTTTATGATTAAGATCTTAAATATATTTGTCCATTTCAACATAAAGTTAAGTAAATCTGACAGAGGTCTTAAAATAATTATCTTAGTCTGGGGACATAACCTTCAATGTTTGTGTTTAAATATACAGTAAGTAAAGATTTGCTTATACTTAATCTTGTCTGTTTTTCTTTCTTTTTATTGAGTTATAGTCAGTTTACAATGTTGTGTCAATTTCCAGTGTAGAGCACAATTTTTCAGTTATACATGAACATACATATATTCATTGTCGCATTCTTTTTCACTGTGAGCTACCATAAGATCTTGTATATATTTCCCTATGCTATACAGTATAATCTTATTTAACTATTCTACACATACCTGTCGGTATCTACAAATTTCGAACTTCCAGTCTGTCCCTTCCCACCCTCCTCCCTCCTGGCAACCACAAGTTTGTATTCTATGTCTTAGAGTCTGTTTCTGTTGTGTATTTATGTTCATTTGTCTTTTTCTTTTTTCTTTTTTTTTTAAGATTCCACATACGAGCGATCTCATATGGTATTTTTCTTTTTCTGGCTTACTTCACTTAGAATGACATTCTCAAGGGACATCCATGTTGCTGCAAATGGCGTTAAGTTGTCACTTTTATGGCTGAATAGTATTCCATTGTATAAATATACCACATCTTCTTTATCCAGTCATCTGTCGATGGACATTTAGGCTGTTACCATGTTTTGGCTATTGTAAATAGTGCTGCTATGAACATTGGGGTGCAGGTGTCTTTTTAAAGTAGGGTTCCTTCTGGTTATACATTTTCCATGTTTAGTTTCCTTGTGTCCATGTTACCTTGTCTTTCAGATAAGTCAGTTTGTATTTCATGTACTTGGTGAGTCAGCACGCAGTTTCTTTTTTCCTTCATGACTGCTTGCTACACCCCCCACCTCTATCCTGGCACCCAAAAAACTGAAGA
Organism: Camelus ferus; assembly: GCF_009834535.1. NCBI lineage: Eukaryota > Metazoa > Chordata > Mammalia > Artiodactyla > Camelidae > Camelus > Camelus ferus. The sequence goes on along the minus strand of NC_045697.1, from coordinate 107,250,626 downwards.
GAGAAAGAAGTAGGAAAATAAACTGAGGAAAACAGTATTATAGCCTATGGAATACATGTTTATTTTTAAAAATGTCTGTGTAATGTACATTTTTTTTTTTTGTCTTAATTAGAGTCCACTGGACATTGTAACTGGTGGTATGTCTCCAGTAAGAGATTTTGACAGGCTTCTGCAAGACATGGATATTAATCGGCTTAGAGCAGTTGTCTTCAGAGACATAGTAAGTTACTGTATTTCTTTTACAAAATATATCAGCTAATAGCATATTTCCTCATAGGCCCGAAGAGTGAATACTCGTTGTGATATAAAATAGTCGAGTAGAGATAGGAAGGCCTAGATGCAAGTTCTCTTGACAGTGATTTTAGAATCTTAGAATATCGGAAAGTATTAATTATATAATTGGAGCTAATATATCAGAGTAAAGATACTAAAAAGAATAACACATTATTACATAGTAAGCACTGTAAGTGCTTTATATGTTCTCATTAGTTCCAACAACGTCTTGAGTCGTGTACTTTTGTAATTCCCATTTTATAAATGAGGAATTAGAGGCACAGAGAGTGCGACTAACTTGTTCAAGCCAATGGAACTAGTAAATGATAGGATTCAGACCCAGCGATCTATGCTCTGAAAGTTTTGTATGATATGAAAGTATATGATGAAATGTGTGGTGGTTTTAATTTTTTAAAGATGAAAAATAGTTTTATTTTAGCTAGTTTGATATATAATATGGCAGAGTCTGGTGCAGAAAATGTAACATTATTTAAGAAAGTATAAAGATGAGAATAAAAATCACTTGTGATCCTACTCGCTGGGATTTGGAGTATTCTCATTCATATTTATTGAACACTTGCTGTGTGTTACGTTTTGGCTGCTCAATATTACATATAAGTTTTTTAAAAAATATAAACTTTATAACTTCCATTTTAAATTCTCCCTCCTCTTTCTCCAGTGCTTTAGTCCTCTCTTGATTCTTCACTGTTTTATACATGTATACAATTTAATAGTAGTTACAGATAATACTTATTAGCTATAATTACCGTTATTGCACACTTACAGCATATTAAGCATAGAACTGGATGCTCTATTTGTATTACCTCATTTAATTCACAGAATAATCCTATAAGAAAAAAGCACTATTAGCTTAAATAATCGCCTTAAGATCACACAAGTATTAAGAGGTAGAAGTGGGTTAAGGACCTTGGGAATCTGATTCTTGGGATTTCGATGTTAACCGTTATGCTATACTGCCTCACTTGACCTCACTTTTTTGCTTTTTGGTTGCTATTATTGAGAATTATTATTCTTATTAATTAAGAAATATTATTTCTTACTAATTAAGAGACCATCAACTTTTGTTTTTTTCTGCACCCAGTGACTGGTTCATTTTGGGACCAAATATTGCTTCCTTTTCTCCCCACTCTCTTTTCTTGAGCAGGTGTTGTCTGTTGCCCTATAACTTTGTATTTCCTAGAGTGATCTTTAAAAATCTAGAATAAATGACATACCTCTTTGGCTTTAAAACTTCTGTAATGGCTTTCCATAGCATTTAAAATGAAATAAAAACTCCTCACCCTGGCTCTATACAATTTGGCTCTTTCAAATTTTCTAATAATTTATTACATCACAGTATTTGGACAGAGAATCAGAGTGTCTCCTCTGTCTACCTTATCATTTCTGACATTAACAAATAATTTTAATTTTTTGGTAATTGTGAAAGTTACATAATCACCTTATAGAAGTTTTCAAAAAGAGAAAAGACCATATTTTCCAAACAATATCCCAGAGGCGCTTCTAGCATAAGCAAACTTTGAAGAAAAAAGAAATGACCTAAGACTGGGGATATAAAAAAATTAGTACCCTGAGGTTAAGAGTTAAGGTTTTTAATCACTGTAATGCTAGTTCAGATTTGCTTTTTCATTTACTGTATGCCCTTAGGCAACTTACTTAACTTCTCTAAGCCTCATGTTGTGTGAACAGGTTAATGAATGTATATGAAGTACATAGCACAATGCCCGACTCATAGTAAGTATTCAATAAATGACAGTTTCAATTGAAAACAAATTTGTTTCAGGAGTTAGGACCTATGGGATATTTTTTATGGGCACAGATCAGGCATACGCTATAAACTTCATACTGTAGTTAGTAAACATTGAACATATTAATGGGCTAATTAAGGATTTGGATAGGCATACATAATTTATAATGAATTAAGAATACCAAGTAAGTTATATGCCTACATTTTTAATGTCGATATCGTTAGTAGCAGTTACTGTAATAGATGTAGGATTGCATAGCAGAGGAACACAGGCACTTCTGGAGGAAAGAGATGGTTAATAAAAAAGGAAAAATACACATTTGTCTTTTCCCTCAAGACTAATAAGCCTTATACATGAACCTAAAAAGTACCTAAGATTTTTGTCAGATTATAAACATGTCTGATAATTCTATCAAGTGGTTATGCAGGTAGAACCTGAAATCTCATTTTTTCCTGTGAAGTTGTATCTAAAACTTTTCATACTCATTAATTGTTAACTTTTAGTTTCATTTGTACCACTTGTTTCCTTTTATTTATCTGCTAGGCAACAATGTTCTTTGTTTTCTTCATCTTAAATTTATCTGCTAGTTGGGGCACCGTTAGTTTGCAGTATTTAATGGATGAATTTGAGTTTCTCCTTTAAATTAATTAAGTTCCAAGCTGTTTTGAAAAGTTACCAAAATTAGTGATGTGTTAGGATTCCTTGGAAAATGGGGAATTTCACTAGATGAAGAGATCACTGATACACAGATATGCAGGTGATCTGTAGAGCTGAGACGAAGCCAGGATCTTTCTAGAGGTGAATCTAGTTTGCCTCTTTTTTTGCTGGCAAACACTGTAGTTTCAATCCTGGGTGCGTGGTTGTCTGTACTATTTTAAAATACTCTTGAGGATTTCTTTGGCATCCAGTTCTGTGTCTGATAACCTTACTTTTTTATCTTGAGTGTTTTATCTTTTAGAAAAACTGTTACTGTGATTTTTTAAAAACATTTTAATTCTTATGGTTAGAAGTAAACATAATTATTCATTTATAATGATAATTGCTATTTGATTAATCTTATAAAGTATATTAGGACATATCTCTTCAGGTTGAGTCACTTAATTTAAGAAAATGAACCACATTCTCTCTCTCCATGTTTTACAAGCATAAAACTTCACATTTACAGGCATTTTTCCAAAAGCCTTTGCCTAATCTTTGCTTGGATGAATTTATTACTATTTTCTGTGTATATTGAAAGATTTGTTAATGTGTTTTGTATTTAATATGGTCAGGTAAAATGAGTTAAAATGTGTTATTTAATAGTGGCATGATCAATTCATTTTCTTTTCCCCCAGGAGGACAGCAAACAAGCTCAATTTTTAGCCTTGGCAGTTGTATACTTTATCTCTGTTCTTATGGTCTCGAAGTACAGAGACATTTTGGAACCCCACAATGAAAGGCATAGCCAGTCATTTAAGAAATCTGGTAGTGAAAGTGGAAATTTATCACTCCCTGGTAAGTTTCCATGTTTTATTCCCTAACATCCAAAGTTCAAATAAAACATTACCTACTTATGATTTAGTTAAGATACTCTTTCTGGAATTTAAATCCATTTATGTATAAAGTGAGAGCATTCATTTGTTTTTATTAGTAACTAAATATTTTAAGTACCATGTAGTTAATTGCAATTGGGAGATAATTTCTTTTATGAGCCATCTAATTGAAAGATAAGTGAAAAAATGTTATTCTTCACAAATAAAGTAGTAAACATTTTTATTTACCTTAGCATTTGTTGTGGAGAAAAAGTAACTTATATTTTCTTATTAGAGACAGATTTGTTGACAAATAACTGTAATGATTGAAGTAGCTGCCAGTTATAAGATGTACAGTTAGAGAAGCAGCCGTTGTAGTTGTAGAAGTAGCTGCTTCCCAGCAGAGGTGATTTGCTTATCCAGTATGTGTTCATTCAGTGCCTGCTAGATACTTGTTCACTATGAACAAAGGAAGAAGTCTGCCCTCATGGAGCTTATGTTCTAATGAGTGGATTTTTTTGTTTTTGTTTTTGTTTTTGTTTTACTTGTGGAAAAATAAATCACACTTTATTTTAACATATGCTGGTAGAAGCAGCACTTACAGCATTAAAACAAGTCTTTTAACAGCCTGGATCATGTGGAAGATGACCTAAGATTGTGGTGGATTGCACAATAATGTCCTAACCGCCCCCCCCCAAACAACCACAACACAACAACAAAAAGGACAACAGCAACAACGAAAACAGGAGTCAGAATTGATTTATGTTTCTGAAATTAACACTTGGGATTGTTTTAAGACTGTGCCCTACAGGGCAAGGAAAACCAGTGTTCTGGTTATGTACTGCTATGTAGCACACTGCCTTGACGCTAAAACCACGACTGTTTTCGTCTTTTTATCCTGACTTTGTGAATTTGATTTGGACAAAGCACACTGGTAATGATTCACCCCTGCTCCAGATGATGTTTGCTGGGGTTGAAAGCCTGAGATGGATCTTCTGCTCATGTATCTAGTGTCTGAGCTAGGATGGCCTCAAGAGCTAGGGCTGACTGACTGCAGTGGCTTGGCTGGATTTGTATGTGTGGGGCCTTGATACTTGTTCTCAGCTGAATTCTGTGGTTTTGCTCCATTAGTTAGGAGGTCCTCTTCCTCTTTATGTGGTCTCTATGCATGTTCTCTCTAGCAGGGTAGCCAGATTGCTTACAGAGATGTGCAGGGATTCTGAGAATGCACAAGCTGCCTGACATTCTTAAAGGCTGGGCACAGACCTGGCCCAGTGCTCTGTCTCTCACATTCTACTGGTTAAAGTAAGTCAGGCCCAGCCCAGATTCAAGGACTTCTCAAGGGGGTGAATGCCAGGAGGCATGGGCCTGTAGAACCATTCATGTGACAGTCTGACATAACCAGCTAGGGGGATATTGCAGTAATCTAGACAAGAGGTGATGTGGGGATGGACTGGGGTGGTAGCTGTAGAGCTGGTGAGACTCTGTCAGATTCTGGATGTGTTCTGATGGTGAGAAAACAGGATTTTAAAATATTGGGTGTGGATATGTGAAAGGTGGAAGGTAGTCAAGAATGATTATAAAGTATAGTGGAACAGACTGAAGGTAAAACATATTCAAGGAAAGATAAGAAACTCAGTTTTCAACATACTGAGTTTGAGATGTCTTTTAGACATAGAAGATGTAGAATAGGCAGTTACAGATAACAGTCTGAATTTTTTTTTGACATAGTGGTTTTTAGAACTTTGAGAGTGAATGAGACCACAAAGGGAATAAATGTTGCCAGAAAAAAATAAATGGGGTAAGAACTAAGTCCCTCTGATTTAAGAAATCAGTGAGAGAAAGAAGTGAAGAAAATTGAGAAACAATCAGTGAGAGAGTTGATGAAAAACCAGATGAGCGTGGTGTCCTGTAAGCTGAGTGAATACAGTGTTATCACGCTGGAGGGAATAACTAGTTGCTGCAGCTGTGTCAAGTGATGTGAGGACTGAGAACTGACTATTGGACTTAGCATTTTTGTTGGAATGGAGTGAATGCCTGGCTGGAGAAATGAAAATCAAATAGAAAAGGTAGTGCTACTTATTGAACTAGCTTTTAAGGATCATTGAGTTATTCATGCACTGTAGGAGGGGTAACAAGTTTTTTTTAGCAGTAGAAACCACGTTTGAGGTAGATGTGTTGGGATCAGTCTCTGAAGAAATGCCCATGTATAAAGGCATGGAAGCTCAAAACACGTCCCATGTTCAGCAAGCAGTTTACTGTGGTGAAGAATAATGTGCTATGGCGTGGGTAGCAGGAGATAAAGGTGGAGATGAATAGTCATCTGGTAAGTATTTACTGACCACCCACTACTTGCTAGGCATTGTTGTAGGCCCAGGCATTGTTATGGGTGCTGGTGATGAAATATTAAAGAAGACAAATTCGCTGCCCTGATGAAGTGTATGTCCTAGTAGACTCTTATTATTGAAGAACCTTGTATTTTATCCTAAGGATTTTGGGCTTTTTCTTGTTGGCCAGTGGCTTTCAACTCATTGGTATGTCATGTTCAGTTTGGGATTTTCTCAGATACTTTGTTATTATTTATTGTTTTATTAAACTATCTATTTTGATGCTGTGTGTTTATGTGACGCATTTTATAGATTATGTAATTTATTTTTGCCTTTTAGAACATGCCATATATCTCATAATTTAAAATAGTAGACGGATATTAGGACAAAATTAAGAAGTCATATATCAAAAATGGGTTCTGAATTTTTTTTATTTGTATATTTTCTTCTCTTTCTGGGTAAGATGTGGAAAGCTCACCAGCAGCATCCAGCCCGTTATCTCCGGCATCAGTGGAGGAATCGGGAAGCACATCATCTGCTCGAAGGAGGGACTCGGGCATCGGGGAAGAAACAGCTACTGGTTTAGGAAGCAGTGTGAGTGTAGCTTCTCCTGTGGCACCTCCAAGTGTCAGTGCAGGCCCCGATGCAATCAGTGAGGTGCTGTGCACTCTTTCTTTAGAAGTCAATAAATCTCAGGAAACCAAAAATGATGGAGGAAATGAGTTGGATAACAAGGCTGCACCGTCAGTTCCAGTTTCAAAAAATGTCAACGTGAAGGACATTCTCCGAAGCTTGGTTAACATACCAGCAGATGGAGTCACAGTGGATTCTGCCCTCCTGCCACCGGCTGGCCTTGGAGCTCTTGGCGATCTGTCTGTTGAACAACCTGTGCAGTTCAGATCTTTTGACAGGTAGTGTAAATAGTCTTCTGTTTTGGTATGCTTATAAATGTATAAATTATAAAGATTTACAAGGTGAACAGGAATTTAACTTCACTCTGCTAAATTTTGTAGCTTCAATATAAAAAAGGGATATTTTACCAGAAATTGACACAACATTGTATGTTGACTACAATTTAAAAGAAAAGGGGATGTTCGATCTAGTTTATAAAAATTACAGGGATATTATGTTGTAGGATTTGTATATCATTTCAGATTTTTACTTATCAATATAATCAATAAGATGATGTAAAATAGTTTTAATGATACACGGGCAAGTTGTATTTTAAACAATTTTTTTCTTCATTACAACTTAGAAATCACCAATACTTACAAATGGTTGCCTTTCACTTCCCTGCTGTTGGTACTGTGTTAGCCTTTGTGAAAAAAAGTGGGAATCTGTGAATTCCAATAGACTCAGGAATTCAACAAAGTATGGAGAGTCTTGACAGCTTGAGAAAGCTGACTGCAGACTCTTGACTTGGCTGTCCTAAGAAACCTTCTGCTAATTTGCCTAAAATTTTTCTATGTTTTAAAATTTTCTGCAATTCTATCTGTAAGGCATGTATATATTAGAGTTATGAAACACATTCTTTTTCAAAACTCAATATTTTTATCTGGAAACAAGTTCTAATTTAATAGAAAAGTTGTCAGTTAAAAGAACTTTTATTTTTCCTGAGTCATTTGAAGGGACGTGGACATATATGTACTCTGTTACTCTATCTGTGAGTAGTATACTGTATATTTTCTATGTAGCCACAATACGTTTATCAAAATTAGGAAATTAATACTGCTATATCACTACCTTCTAATCTTCAAACAGCTTTCAGATTTCACTAATTGTCTCAATACTGCTCTTTATAATAGAAGGATCCAATTAAGAATTATGTGTTGTTTTTTGTTGTGTCTCTTTATTCTCCTTCAATCTGGAAGAGCAGCTCCTTAGTCTTTCCTTGAATTTAATGATCTTGACACTTTAGAAGATGAGAGCCCAGCTGTTTTGTAGAATGTCCCTCAGTTTAGATTTGTCTAATGTTTCCTCAGGGTTAGATTCAAGTTAAAGCATCTTTGGCAGTAATATCACAGAAGTGACATTGTTTCTTCCTGTTGTGTTGTAACAAGTGGTACATGGTTTTATCTCATTACTGATGATGTTCATCCTGATCGTTTATTAAAATGATGTTTTCTCCACTGTTAAGGTATTCCTTGTGAAGAGGTGCTCTGAGACTCTTATTATCTTCATCTAATGAATTCAGTACATTCATTATGGTCTCATGGTTTCCTATATTATTCAATGAATTATAATCTGTTGTTCTTGTTATTTATGTTGTTGCTCAAATTGTCTGTGATTTGGCCTCTGGGATTCCCCTCTGGTTGGCTCTGCTTTCTTTTGACATACCATCATCATAATTTCCCTCTGTCTGATTGTTTATTTCTTTATCTGCAGTTCTCTTTATTTTATCTCATCTCCTAGTTTTCTGCTTCAGACTTGCTGACACATTGGATATACCAAGCTGGTTAAAATTTTTTATGGTAATTAAGATGCTCTGAAAGAACACAGGGAGTATATAATTTTAGTGGAAAATCTTTTTGCCATCCTCTGTCATCATGTTCCCTCTACCTCTGTTTAAAAGTTAGTCAGTGTCCTGGAATGAAGAGATTGACAAGAGTCTAAATTCCAGGTATATAGCATATTGGCATGTGTATAAAGTGACATTATAGATATAGTGGCTGCTAGATTCAAATGTCTTTTTCTTTTTTTAATAGGCTTTGAAATATAGGAGTTAAAATATTGACTCTAGAAATCAAACAAACTGAGTTTGCGTTCTGGCTTTATGACTTATTAGTGAATGTAGTAGACAAGTTACCTCATCCTCTTGAGCCTCATTTTCCTTGTCCTTAAATCGCGTAATACCATATTGCCATTAAACAGAAAAGAAAAGCAGAACAGTATGTACTGGTGTGAAATGTACTGAAGATGTACTAATGTAAAGCATTTAGCTTGGAGAAATTCATCAATAAATGTAAACCGAGCTGTCACATCTGTTGAAACCCTCAGCTGCTGCTGTTCTTTGGTGTGTGTGTGCGTGATTATATGGACACTAAGTATTTGGAATACATACTGCAGGTAAAAGGGTTGTATTCTCAGTATATACATATAATGCTAAAAAACGGATAAAATGGACTAATCTAGAAAAACTGACAAATGACGGGAACAGGTAGTTCATATAAGAAGAGAAATACTGCTAATATGCAGATATGTAAAGATACTCTATGTCACAAATAATGAAGGAAATAAATACTAAAATAACCAGAAGATTGTTTCATCTGATTAAATTTGTAGAGATGTAAAAGATGGTGCCTAGTGTTAGTGAGGATATGAAGAAACATTTTTCTGTTTTTGAGAGGGCATATTGGTACAGTTTATTCAAGGGAAAATTGGCAGTTAATTTTATTAATTAAAATTTAACATATGTAAACCTAATTATATCTCTGGATGTTTATACAGTACATATATGCAAGTATAGAATGTTTTCTACTGTAAGAGGAGTTTCATTGTTAAGCTAATACCTGTTGAGCTTTTACTCTGTGAAGGCCTGTTAAAGTGCATTTTTTAGATAGTAGGTAGGTAGGTGCATAGATGGATACTATTTTTAGTCTTACTTTAGAGATGAAGAAAATGAGGCATACGGAAAGGAAGTAAGTAGCTTAAGCTCTTGCTAGTAAGTGATAGAGCTAAGATTTGAGCCACGGCCAGTGGACTCTAGACCTTGTTGGGTGTGCTTTGCAAACATAGTTGCTAATTTATGAAGGATTGCTTACATGTGTTGTTTCATATACATATATAATAAATACTGTGCAGTCATTAAAAGAGAGAAAAGCACGATACTATATATTGATATAAAGTGATGTTGAAGATTTATTATTAAATGAAAAAAGCAGTGTACAATTTGTTTGGAATTTGTGGTCTTTCAAACAAATATATATATGTTCACATATGCCTCAAAAATTATATAACAAATTGCAATGGCTATATTGTGAGGGAGAGAAAAAGTGTAAATGATTAGTTTTTTAATGGTCATAATTTTTATAATTTGTTTGAATTTATATTACTCTTAGATTGAGTAGTCAGAAAAACTTACTGTATAGATTTTTAAATTTAATATACCTTTCTAATACACTCAAAAGTTGTTTCCTTAGAAATGCCCCAAATTTCATATATTTTTGGCATTTCTTTCTTTTTAAATAGGGTAGAAATTAAGTCTATACCTTAGTGATACCTTCAGTAAGTAGGTTGTGAACTTATTTAGGAAACTGTGCTTAGGGAATACATTTTAAGGGGTTCATTGAAATAGAAAAACAAAGGGGGATTTTGGTAATAGCATTTTTCAGGGTGTTATTTGGAATTTACATGTTTGGTATGCATTTAATGTATTGTCTGATGGCAAGCAAACTGCTCTGTTTTTCCCCCTCTTTTTCTTAGTAAGAGATACCTTTTGAAAAACGGTTTTCATGCAGCTTTAGACCAGAGGAATACCTTTTGAGAATTTCAAAGCATCCCTCTGATCGTGTGTTTATCTCTGGAATGCTGTGTCAGAAATCACAACTCTCCTCATATCTTAAGAATTATCAACTTCCAAGCAATAACTGGAAAGTTTAGAGTAACAGCTACATGAGTGGAACCTTGCTGAAAGGCTGCCAGGTTGTGGGCCTTTGTGGATGGCAAGGTGTTTGTGCTCATTCCCATGCCGGAATTCTTGCTCTTATCTAATTCGAAGATCCTCTCTGGTGATTAGTGGATGCCAGGGATTTATCTTGATAAAGTTCAAGGGCTTGTCTGGCTTTTCAACTAGATCCTTAGGGACTGAAGTACTAGGCTTAAAATGCTCTTTTCTCTTTCAGTGGACTATTTGCATGTTAAATAAAATAGCATTTATATGAAAGTTTGTGATATTTCAAACTGATAGTACTTCTGAAATGGAACTTCTGAACCTTAGTGATCTGAAAGACATTGTTTCTTTTTGCTGTTGTTACTAGTTAAAAGAAAAAATCTTAAAAAAAAAAAAAAAAAAAAAGAGACTCCCTAGTTCAGGTAAAAACCCCCACAAAAGTCAGCAGTGTTTATACTTGCTTTCTGTCGAGGCCTAGGAAAATTACTTCTTTCTCATCTGTAAAATGGACATAATAGTATGTAATATTTACCTTATGGGTTGTTGTAAGTTTAATTTCCTCATGGGTTGTTGAAAATATAAATAATTCATATGTGTCCTTAGTATAGAGCCTAACAAATACTAATTATTCATTAAAGTTGATGAGTATAAATAAAAAGAATAATAATATGTGCAATTTTATACTTTAGTAATTGGTTTTTAATTGAAAGTTTGGAAAAATAGCTTCCCTAACTAAAAGACATACTTATCTTCCAAATTTTTAATGCCAAAACATTTGAAATGCTTTTTGTTAAAATGGATGGCGGATATTAAAAATTCAGTGATTTCTTTCTTAAATATTAGCAAGGATTTCAGTTTGTCTCTTAAGTAGACACTTAAGCTATAGCATGAGAACAGTGCATTTAAAAAAAAATACTGTAAAACATGATAAATACAGCTTTAAAGATTTTCCCCCTCTGTTGAAGATTTTAGGTTTTTTTACACTGAAATTTTATAATAATAGCAACAACAGTTGGTAAAGGGCATGAAAATATCCTGAAATCTGCCTACTGCTTAATATCCTTTTAAGTGAATCATTGTGACTGAATTTTCTTTGTTTTTATGTAGCCCAAAGCTGAAGTATTACTGTGTTACTTCCTCAGAGATGATTTGAATCAGTCAATGAATTTTGAAATTGATTTATTTTATTTCTCTAGTATGTACTAAGTACATAGCTGGCCCAAGGAATATGGTTTGTTCCATTTGTGAGCAGATACATTTTTGTATGTTTGTAGTAGGACATAGATAATTTTTTATCTTGGAAGTCTTTAGTACCATTGCTTATCAATGACTATAATATAGAGTATGTTTAAATATTAATATGATTGTGACAATGGTTTCTCAACTCTTTGAACATTCTAAAAACCATGTAAGTGTACTCTTTAAATGAATAATAAATTGTATGGTATGTGAATTTATCATAATAAAACTTAAAGGTCAGTATGAGGAAATAGTTGAAATTTGAGGCTCTTATTTAGACAAACCTGGAATTGTGGGGCAGTTTTGCCTTTACCTTGGCAAGTTAGTTACTTTACCTTTCTGAGCTTTTACTTTTTACATTTTTTAAGTGGAAGTAATATTTATGTTAGGACTGTTTTGTGAATGGAGTCATAATTCTTGGCATATTGTCAGTGCTTAATCATAGCAGCTATTAATTTATAAGTTTATATACTAAGATCCTGTAGGACTACAAGGAATAATGCATTATGAACTTTGACTTGGCAGTCTGAGGAGGCTTACCTTTGAGTAAGGTTTTGAAAGGTGAGAAGGAAGTTTGCTGGCAAGCAGGACTAAGAGGAAGGCATCTTGGCAGAACAAAGGATCAGAGTTGTGAAATGATGTACACATTCAGCTCAAGAACTATCAAAGCATACTGAGAAGTGTAAGGAATGCTGGTTAAATGTAAATTCATGTAGGAAACCATGAGATGTGTCAGGAAGGAGAATATGTGAAAGATCTTGGACAATAGACATTTACTGAACTGAAGGAAAGTATAGCTGTTCATGATTGAAAGCATTATTAATGGCCATTGTTGAAAGGAATAGAAATGAGGTCAAGTTCTTTTGTTATCTTTTATTAACCATGTCCTCTTGGGCAAATACAGATTGTGCATATTATATTATAGGACATCTGTGGTAAATTTGTTTTCTTGTTACTAGTTTTCCAACATTTATAAAATGAAATAATGAAAATGTTTAAACGTACAGAGAAGTTAAGAGAACGGTAGTGAACACTCAGAGACCCATCACTGAGATTCTGCAATTAACCTTTAGCTGTTAGTGTCATTGAACAATTCTCCATATATCCATCTTTCTATCCATCAGTCTTATTTTTTTGTTGGATTGCAAAGTATGCTGCAGATGTCAGAACCCTTCACTGTTAAACATTTCAGCATGTAGATCTCGAAACAGTGGTCGATATAGCTCATAAGATAAAATGTACATACAATGAAAGGTACAGGTCTTAAGTGTGCCATTTGATGAGTTTTGACAGATTTAAACAGCTGTGTAACCTAAGTTTCCAATCAAGATATCATCAGTCTTGAAAGTTCCTTCATGCTCTTTCCCAGCCAATGCCTGTCTCCACCCTCTGCAGGCAATTATTGTTCTAGTCTTTGTTTTTTGTTTTTTGTTTTTTTAACAACAGATACATTTGCCCTTTCTAGAACCTCATATAAAAAGAAATACCAAGTTTGTGTTGCTCTGTATAAGGCTTCCTTCAGTCAACATAATGCTTTTGAGATTCATCCATGTTATGTTTATCAGTAGCTTGTTTCTTTCTTTTTATTGCTGAATATTACTCCATTGTATTAGCATACCACCGTATTTTTATTCGTTTTTCTGCTTAAAGGATTCAGGGCTGTTTTCAATTTTTGGCTGGTATAAAATAAAGCCTTTCTGAATTTTATTCTACCCATTTTTTCTCAACATATATTGTCTTAGGGAAATTTCTAAGAGTGGAGTTGCTGGTACATAGGGTAGGTTTATGTCTTAAATTTCAAATATAGAAAACCAATTTCACTATTCTAAATATTATTTTCTGTTGCTCCTATCTGTATTTATCTATTGTATGCGGAAACTAGATCTTGCTACTTCTTTGTTTTGGGAACAAATGTGAAAGTAAACTTTTAAGTATTCCTTCTCCCCTCTCCCCCAAAAAATAGGTTGCTAGGAAATAGGTAGCTAGAGATTCTCTTAAATAATAGGCTTGTAAATTTCTGCCTCTAGTAGGAAATACACAAATTACTTTTAATACAAAACAGTTCAGTTTTCTGAATGTACCACCAGCCCACGTGGACACACACACACACACAGGGGTCATATCTACTTCCCCTAAAGTTAATAATCTTCATCTGATATAAGCTACCATGATTTAAGCACACCATTTTGGATTGAGGGCTCAGGTGGCTGTTGCTTCTATTTTTTAGTGTATAGTTAACATTGGCAGTCACCCTTATAATGAAGCGACACCAGCTATCCCCAAATACATTGAATAAGCCATGCCTAGCACGAGACAACTTGATTTAATTGGCAACAGTGTTTGCTGTCACATGATAGGCACTGGAGTAAAACGGAACCTATTTCACTTTGTATTGTCTCTTTCTGATGTAACATCAAAAACAAAATATATTTTTAAAGTACTGGAATTACATTATTTCCACTTTTGAATACAGTTATTGGGATCAAGTATCTAAGAAGTTTATTTAGAAACTGAATTCTTTAAAGCTATTAAGGGAATACTTGAAGCTTGCAGTTACAATATTGTCAACAAAAGATGTGATTAAGTAAATTGAATGTTGAAGACTTTGGGCTTATGGTTAACATCAGGTAATTAAAAGTAAGCACTGCTGTGGGAATGCATTATATATCAGCTGTCCTCTTTACCTCATTAACTGGATTTTTGCATGTTTATGGAGCTAACTTCAATTAAAAATGCCTTTTAAGTTATGCCTAATAAGGTCTTTTAGTTACTATTTTGGTATAAAGTATTACACTTTAATTGAAATTGGTATATCATAAATACTTGTATTTGAATAATTCCCAAGATGAACAGATTTGATTATTTGATATTTTTATATCTAGCTTTTATGCCTATGTGTTGTTTTCTCTATGTAATGTTGTCAAAAGACAGTCTTTTAGGGTTAAAAAGTAAAATGAGTTGTATACATGTTAAAAAATATTCATATCTGATTTCTAAGGTTTTATCATTTCAAATTAGCAGTGCTTTAAAATCCTTATAGAAACATGTTGAATTTTCTGCTTCACTTCTGAAGTTAAAAAAGTTAATTTCTTTTCCACTTAGGTGCCAACATTTTTTATTTATACCTTTGGTTATATCTTAAGTTGGAAAATTAAAGATGATCCTAAATTTAAAGAATATAGTGAATACAGGTTTAAATGTTAAAACGGTATTTCCATAGAACATTGTCCCAATTCTTAAAAAACAAAGAAATAAATGAGAACACTGTTGAAGAGATTTCTTGGTTTTCTTTTTATTGAACAGATTTCTTATCGAGAGTATATTCTAAATTGTACATCGAAATGGCGGTAAGAAAGAAAATTAGAGAAGTTAGTTCCCTATTTCTGATCGGAAATTCATGTGATTAACTTGAGTGATCTGTATTTTAAAGTCTGTTTACTTTCTTTATTACAGAAGTGTCATCATTGCAACAAAAAAATCGTCAGCCTTACCTTCCACACTTTCTACAAGTATACCTACCAATGCTGTTAGTGTGGTGTCTTCAGTAGATTCAGCCCAAGCCTCAGATGTGGGAGGAGAATCACCTGGTGAGTTTCAACAGTGGTTCTAACAAAAAAAGTTTTTAGATCCCATTTTAGCAAAGCTTAGGATTTTTGATAAAGTTAAATTTTTTTTAGGGATATTATAAATCATTATGCTTTTGTACTATACTGTTGATTGTTCAATAATTTTCTGAATAAATTTGAGTAATATCAGATGAAGTAAATCAAGGATTTCAGTATTTTCTCCACTTGAAGGTAGTAGTGTGTAATTGGTTGCTGCTGGTTGGGTGGATGAATGCATGAATGAATGATAGATTTATTAAAATACTTAATACTTTTTTTCCTTTCCCTGCACTTGCGAAGACATGTATAAACAGTGATTTATATGTGAAAGTTTTGGTGACATTTGGTCTTTTAATCTGGTTATCAGTTACCAGATGTTCATATAATATCCAGCACTTTGGTTTCTCTTGCGTGGTTTTCTGAATTAGAGACGTGGTAGGGGGATGCTGCCCTGAAATCTGTCATCATTCTAGCATTAGTCATAGTAGTTCAGTAACTCTTACTGCAATTTGATTTTTGCTCATCCCTCTTTGTATATTCCTTCCAAGTACAAAAGTATTTGGGTGTGTGTGTGTGGATACAAGATCCTAAATCCCTAAATGTTGACTGGAAGCTTAGTGATATACCAGGTAAGCTTGAAGACTGTGTGATATTAAAATGACCAAGTTAGGGCAAAGGGGATATTATTTTATATAAGTAGTATTTTTCTAAGTGTTGTGGTATTTTGTTAAAAAAAATTAACAACTGAAAAAAAAAATAACCCCACAAAAGAGTCATTGATTCTTGTTACACTAGAATGAGATTAATGAAAAATAAAAAAATTTTGAAGGAATGACTAGGTGGCTTGTATTAAAGCCAGGTATAATGTTTTTCCTTCATCTTTTGGATCATCTCATGCCTGCTGTCTGTTGTTCTACTTTTATTTGCTAAACTAATCTCAGAGAGTTCTGCTTCTCACTTGGTGTTTCTTCTAGCCAGTTGTAAGGGACATTAAATTTTTCCTTTCTGTGTACTATATATCATGTGTTCCAGAAACGAAGACCGTAATTGTTTATTTTGTCTTTCTCATTTTTTTCTTTCACTGTAACTATTTTGTGTTAGCAAAAATATTTTTTAAAGTTGTAGGTATGATTAATTCTCTACACATTTCTTAGTGTTAAATAAGAGAAAATGCTCACAGCAAGTTAAGTAAAAAAAATTATATGAAGTGTTTTACATAACTATGTGAACTATGTATATACTTTTATTACATGAAAAAGCAAAAAAATGTACTGTGAAGTTACTTGATTATTTCTGTCTGGTTGAATTACTGGAAATTTTATTTTCAAACTTAAATTTTAGCATATTTTTCAAAAACTTACCAATAGTTCTGTATTATTTTTATACTTAGGAAAAAATAATTGACGAAAAATTTCCACAGGGAAACCAAAAGCTGCAGTGGTAGTAGACAGAGTTTTGTGCTGCTCTGCTCTTTTTGTTTTATTAAAGCATTTTTTAAAATTAATAGACCTTATTTTTTAGGTCAGTTTTAGGTTATAGAAAGTTTGAATGGAAAGTAGACAGTTCCTATCTACCCCCTAAATCTCACCCTCTCTGCATTCCTTTGTTATTAACATCTTGCAATAGTATGGTATATTTGTTAGATTTTTTTTTTATCCTTGTCTTAGAAAATATAAAGAAAAATTAAAGTGTAGAACTCTAGCAGGTTTTCTTTCTTCCTTATTGTTCCATTATACTCTGATGCTTTTTTTTTTTTTTTTTTTTTTAACTTTGGAGAAGAAACAATCTGGTAATCTATTTTGGGCTGGTTATGCAAATTTCAGTTCTTCCATCCCATCCAAAGCTCTTAAAAAAATCAACTATGATTTTTCTAGGCTGGCCTCTTTTGGGAAAAAGGCAGAATTTACTAATATCTATGAAGCTGTATGCCTTCTTTTTAATTCAGAAATAGTGAATTCCTGATAAGTTCCCAGAGCATATGTAGTAAATTCAGAGGTTCACAGTACACTGAGTAAAATATTATCTCTTATTTTGAATACATTGCCCTTTAATCTCATTTTATGGGACAAAGCAAATAGGACCCTCTGATTGCTTTTTAATATATTTTTCAAAATTCATGTATCAGAAGAGATAAGAAACAAAGCTGATACATGGGCAATAGTTGATATAAAAGTATATAATAAATTTCTCTCTGAAGCCATTGTATATGTTCTGGTAAATCTATTATAAAATACTCTCCTTGAAGAACCATATGCAGAATTACAGAATAATTTGCTGTCTTGAAGACCATTGTGTTTATTGGTAAAACCCCACAAAACCTGTATCTAGCCCATAATGTACCTTTGCCCCCTATTATTTAAACTTTGTATAATTTGTGGTGGTAGTGTTTCTCAAATAGTTTCCAGGTTTTTCCATTTTGGGCTAGAATTTTTAGTTCTTTCTTTTCCCTCTCTGGTCCCCTTTATTTAAAAAAAAATAATTTATTCCTTTTTAAAGTCATTCTAAGTCATCTTTGTGATGATGATCTTTCTTTTTGTCCTTCGTTTTGATTTTCGTACCTGACCCTTTCCTCTTCCTGTCATTACACTCTTGTTGTCACTGTTATATGGTGTCTCCATTTTAGTTTATCACTTCTAGTCTGTTCCATTGATTGCTGCCATGGACATTACTGCCTTGATAAGAAATCTAACCTAATTGAGTATTTTCAGTCATTTTATTTCTTGCTTTCCCACAGCCCACTTTTCATATTTTTGCCTACCATACTTGCCCTTGTATTCTGTTCTCTTTTCACTTGCAATCCAAATCCCACAAATAAAGAGTTATCTCTCCAACATCAGTATTTTCAACTGATAGATTTTTGTATTCTTTTTGGTAGATCTCTTGATTTAAGTTATTTGCCATTAAAAAAAAAATACACTCTTTACAGTATATTGCAAGATTATTTTCCTTCTTTGGGTTCAAGCAGGATTTGGGAAAAGTGATTTGTGGTTGAATTGATTGTTATTGTAATTACATGCTGAGCTGGGCGATTTATTCTTGCAGATCTGGGTAAGCTTGGTTATTAGTATTAGTCTTGGTTTGGTCTTACGTATTTTCTTTATATGAAAGTACAGTTAATATCTTTCCCTGTGGAACATAAACCTTTGTGCCTTGGGATGACTTCAGTTCTGAATTTTATAGTGAGTCAGCGACAAAAAATGAGCTGCTTAAATTCAGTAATAGATTATCGGTTAATAAAAAATATGCTTGATAGAACATATACATTAGTAAAAATGAGAATTTCTTTGGAAGAAACCATGTGAATTGAAAACATAAAATATAAGTTTTGTAGCAGAAAAGTCAACTATTTGGAAATTTAGATATTGAAATGGGATTTCTAAATTTTACATATGGCACAATTAAGGAGAAACTGGGACTGGATCCCAAAAACAGAGTTAGAGCTTGTCAGCTTTGTATGAGGCCAAAGGTTCTTTTGTCAAAACATAACCACTCAAATAATTTTATAATTTTGTGAAAAAATTAAGGATTTGTAAATACATTTTAAAACTGTGTACATTATTAAAACTATAGTCAGTATTCAAATTTTGACTACATACAAATTTCAGATTTTAGTTTGAATAAGGTTTCTTAGTTTCTTAGCATTTTATTAGCAAATAGTATAATCTAATAATAATGGCAATTTTTTTCATAAGTTGTAAAAGATTTATCAGAGAACAAGGTATATCATTTGTATTTGTACATTTATAAAGAAAACTAAGAGATAAAGAGTTTTTAGTAAATATATCAAAATATTTACATTTTAAAGTTACTCATCAGCAAAGGTTTAAATGGCCAGAGAACAATATGTGTTAAAATGCTGTTAATTTTTTTTTCTAATATGCTGTGGTTTTCCTCAAATATGTATGGTTGCAAAGCATAAATGATTAAAATAAAATTGAAGCTAACCCAGTGGAGGAACTAAATAGACTGTTCTTAAGTAATTTATGTACTGGGTGTTTGCTAATCTTCAAAATTAATAATTATAATAACTTCTACTATATCAGGCTCTCTTCTGTTTATCAGAGCCATGTTTATTATAAATTAGTATGTTCATTTTTAATGTTGAAGAAAAATATTTGATTCTTTACTTCGTATATTTGACCCAAGAGTCTTATCTTTACTTATTCAATGAAAGTTTCTTTTATTCAATAAAGAGTTTTAACTGGGCATATAGATTGTCCCCCTGAACTGGTCCGGAATGGATGGGGAGGGAGAGAGAGGGCAATTAAAAATACAGTGTTTAGGGATTAAATATTGGCAGTTTGTTTTAATGATACTTTATTGCAAAGGGCATTATTTATTTAGACCCCTAGGGACCTTGAATAAGCAATTGACTATTCCCTGGATAGATGCTAGATGAATGATCTGTTTAGATTTTCCTTTATGTTCTTTTAAATGTCTGGGAAACTGTCAGTTTGAAGGAGCCAGTCTATCAGTGCAAGGATAAGGAGAAGATAAGTCAGTATCAGTCCACATGTTGAAGGTTGCTTTTGAATTTACGTATGTGTGATCACTTGTTGAAAATATTTAATGTTAAATTAATCAAAAACAAATTTGTCATAGATTTATGATTTTTAATCTTAGCTGAAAAAAATGCAAGATGTATTTGGAAGTTACATTTTTCTGACTGGTACGAATGAAGAATAACCTAGGATGAAATTACTGATACATTTAGTTTATTTTTTCATGTGATTTTTTTTTTCCCCTCTTAAATCCGTTGATAGTTGATTCACTTATGTTTGTTGGTGAAGTGTGTTTTATGACTTAAAGAGACCACTTTATACAAATCCCTTTCTGCTATAGTCTCCTTTAGGTTTGAAAATCTGCATTACTTACGGGGTATTGTCAGGAAATCATTTTTGTTATTGTTTTGTTTAGAGCAAACAGTGCTCCTACTCTTTAAAATTTTTGGTATCTATTTCAGGTCATTAAAATTAAAGTAGTTCAGTAAAAGCTAATTTAGTTTTTAATGTCCAAAGCCTCATACAAACATATTCTTGAGGTTTATTACTGCTCTCTATACTTTTAAATAGATGGGACCTTATGTGTTCCTTTTCATCCAGTTCAGAAGAGGTTAGGAAAAACTACTAATTAGTCATTTGAGAGAAAATGTCTGATATACTCTAAATCAGGATGGTCTTTAAAAACTACCACCAAAAAAATAAAGCTCAGAAATATTTCATTAATCAGTTGGTAATAGAAGTCAGTTGCCAACCATGGTTCAATGCTCATATTGCTGTGGAGAATTTAGAAAATTACAGGTGTCATTAACTGAATGTAATAAAGCTGTTGGATCTCCAAAGTACTTCATTGAGTGTTGTGGAGGATTAGAAGGATTGGAGCTGTCAGGAATGCCAGATACTGAAGAATGAAAAAAAAAAATTCAAATTCACCCTGTTTTGCCTTCTACTTTGAAATTTTC
Organism: Camelus ferus; assembly: GCF_009834535.1. Classification (NCBI taxonomy): domain Eukaryota; kingdom Metazoa; phylum Chordata; class Mammalia; order Artiodactyla; family Camelidae; genus Camelus; species Camelus ferus. The sequence goes on along the minus strand of NC_045697.1, from coordinate 107,229,835 downwards.
TTGTGAAAAATGGAAATCTTTTGATGATGCAATAGGAGTTGATAGATATACTTTTAAAAATTGTCAGTATGGAAAAATGTGTGCCTTAACTTCATTTTTAATTAAAAAATTTTAAGATTAATTTTATCTTATGCATTAGGATGGATTCCATTCAGTTTGTTAGAGTTTTTATGTAGTCAGTTCTTGCTTGAGCAGTATGATGAGGCTGGGAGGAAGGTTCGCAGTAAACAAGAATCCCAGTAAAAAGAAAAGTGAGCTCTAGTTACCAGGGGAAGCGGAAGGAAGTGTTTTGTGGAAGAGAGGTTCACTGGGGGTAAGTTCGTCTTGTTGTGGGAATGTGCTTGCTCTGAGAGGTAGGCTCGGTAATTATCCAGAGGTTAATTGTGGAAGATTGCTGCAGTGCCCTCCCTGCAAAGGAACCAAGCCTGTGGGGGATCAAGTAGTCCAGATTTCCAGATCCTTCTGTTTGGCTAAGACCTGTAATCAGAACTGTTGGCTGTTGATCAGATTCTGCCTAAAGATCAAGCATATTTCAGGGAAGGTCAAGTTGTCCCAGATCTTTGCTGTTTCTTAATCAGTTAAATCTACAGAACCCCTGATTAGAGCCTGGCTTTGTTTATCTATACCCAGAGTAAACTTTGCTCCAGTTGGAAGAGTAAGTTGAATGACGTGACCAGATATAATGGAAATGAGCCTGAGGAGAATTGTGGGAGTGATGTGAGGCAATGACAGGCTGTAAAGGACAGTGGGTAGATTTACCATATGTTTATGGTTATGCTTTATTTTATACCAATCTGATAAAGAAAGTGTTGGAAATCCACTTTTTATAACAGTTAAGTTTGGTATTGATTCTTTGCTCTACATTTTCTAGAGTGCACAACAGAATTTTCCTTTTGTTTCTTTCTAAGTTTTTGTGGTGAGTTTTTAAAAAGGTACTTTAAAAGCTTTGTCTCATTTTAGTTGCCTATAGTTAATGCCACTTGAATAATTGTTGAAGAATTTGTGTTTTCAGCCTGAACTACATTCTAAAGGGAAACATGAAAATGTTAAATATTTTGAACGCAGTCATGGTCATAAAAGGGTAAGGAAGGAGGCTGTCATTCACTGTCCATTTACTATGGTCCAGTCTCTGTTCATCCTCAAAATAATTCTGTCAAGTATAGATATGGGTATTAATTTTATAGATGTGGAAAATAAGGCACAGAGAACTTAGGTAACTTTGCCCATCACACAGCTGATAAGTGGCACAGCCCTTACTGCTTCCCCAAACATTTCAATCCTAAACCCCTTAAGGGTAGTTGTTATCAAGGAAACTAGTGTAATATTAATATTGATAGAATAAGAATTCGATTTGAAAATGGCTGGTTGTGGGTGGCCAGTGAGGAAGTGTTTTCTGCCAGTGTAGAACACCTTTTCCAGAAAGAAAGTTGGTAATGGAAATTATGTAAGATTTTGATGGTTGAGATAGCTTGAGAGGTTAGCAGGATTGCCTTTAGATGTGGAAGAGAAAGGCTCTGGTCTTGGATGACCTGGCATTTCTTTTTGAAAGCAGGAAGAGAATAGGTGTCAGGCTGAGATGAGTGGAGAAACTTTTGTATTTATTATGGGTGGGAATTTAATAGGTAAGTAATATATATCCTAAAAATGGATAGAATGAATCATGAGTATATAGTAGAATCACTCAGAAGAGCTCTAGACCTTTTTTCTAGTGCCTTGCAGAAATATGGGAAAGTAACATTGGGGAATCTACTTTATCTTGGGTGCTTTACATTTTTGAATTAAAATGACCTAAAAACCTGTTAAAAATTTGGTGATATTCCTATTTTCTGTATCATGTTAGTACAGGTGGTTTAAAGGGAAGATTATAGAATTCTGTATGGTAAAAAGTCATCACAGAATTGGCAAGAATTTGTAATGAATGATAAAAGCTAAATTTCGCTAGTTATATGTAACAAATAATTACAAATAAAAAGATTCTAATAAAAATACTTAAAAGTTCAGAACAGTCATTTACATTTCCTATTTTGTTTTCAGTAAATTGGGAAAGTACATTGAATTTTACTAGTAATCAAAGAAGTGTAAATTGTTTATTCTTTCTTCAGGGCAGTTTAGCAATATGTGTCCACACATAAAGGATGCGTTTATTGACTTCTGGGAAGTTACTTCAAAAATATAAAGGAGTGCCTATCAATTTATGTAAGCACATATGAAACATTGTCTTTTATGGTAAAAAAAAAAATTGGAAACAGCTCAAATGAATATCCCTGAATTTGAGTTGGTCTGATATTTCCTCATGATTAGAGACAGATTGTATTTCTTTGGTAGGAATATGATGGAACAGACAGAAAAGGAAATAATCGGATCTCATGGTGCACAGTTCTGACTTACAGTGCTGTTGGTGACCACTTTCATCACTTGATTAAAGTGTAACTGCCGGTTTTCTATATTATAAAGTTATTTTTTCCCTTTTGTAATTAATAAGTATTTTGTGGAGAGGAACCTGAAAATTATTTGAATATCCTGTTGCTCAGATTCTTAATGTATCATATCAATATGACCTCATAGCTTCCTATTTTATTGACGATTTTATAATCAGTTACTATTGTTATTTATTTTGATGCTCAAATTGTCCTCATTTTGGTCAGTTGAGAGTCCCTTTAAGCTGGTTTCTGTGCCATTGTGAGATTATCTTATTATTCCTTGGACATTTCCTTGCTTTCTAAACAACAAAACTAGATGTGTTAAGCTCATTTTGTACTTTTCTTTCACAGATCTTGAATCAGCTATTTCTTTCTTTTAGTGGAGAATAGTATTTAGAAGCCAAGATTTGGACATTGGGTGTTAGGGTATTGCTGCTCCCAGGTCCTCTCAGTGGACAGAGCTAGGGACTGTATGTGTGTGTGTGTGTGTGTGTGTGTGTGTGTATGTATATATGTGTGTGTGTGTGTATATATATATATGTATGTATATGTATATATGTGAATAAGAGTTTGGACTTTATATACAGACATACCCCTTGGAGATAGTGAGGTTTGGTTCCAGACCACTGCAATAAAGCGAATATCACAATAAAGTGAGTCATGTGAATTTTTTGGTTTCCCAGTGCATATAAAAGTTGTTTATACTATACTGTAGACTATTAAATATGCAAACATTATGTCTAAAAATACTATGTAATACCTTAAATGAAAAGTACTTTATTACTAAAAAATGCTAACCATCATCTGAGCTTTCAGGGAGGTATAATCTTTTTGCAATAATAACATCAAAGATCACTGATCACAGATCACCAATAGAAACATAGTAATAATGAAAAATTATTGAGAACCACCAGAATGTGATGTAGAGACATGAAGTGAGCAAATACTATTGGAAAAGTGGCAATGATAGACTTACTGGACACGGGGTTGCCACAAATCTTCAATTTGTAAAAAATACAATTTGTAAAAAAAACAAAATGTATTACGCTTCACTTATTGTGCTTTGCAGATACAGCATTTTTATACAAATTGAAAGTTTGTGGCAGCCCTATGTCAGATGTTGGTTAGCATTTTTTAGTAATAAAGTATTTTTAAATAGGAAAATGTCCCATTTTGGGGGGAAAAACTGTTGTTGCACACTTAGTAGACTATAGTATAGTGTAAACATAAATTTTATATGCACTGGGAAACCAAAAACTTCATGTGACTTGCTTTATTGTCATATTTGTTTTATTGCTGTGGTCTGGAACTGAACCCAAAATATCTCTGAGGTATGCCTCACTTAGACAATAAGTTTAGATTGTACAGTCATTCTTCCTCTAATTTACGTTATCTTGAGGTTGTAGATTGCAAGATAAAAGTTTCAAAAAGTTACACAGTTTTTCCTTCTTTAGTCATTTATCACATTGCAGATTTAATTCTGTTGCTTTCATGATTTTATCCACTGTGTTTTCTCACAGTTAGGTCTCAACTTCTGGCCGACTACAGTCGTTAAGATGCCTTTGTAAGCTGCATTGATTTGAGAGATAATATCACGTGGAAAAATGTGCACCTTACCCTGATGAAATAACTTGCTATGGAAAGAATTCTTGCTTAGAGATTTCTTAAAAAATCTTGGTATCTTCCTCTACCTGACTTCATCTAAAGTCTCCGTCAGTGTCCTCCAACCAAATCCCATAGTAATAAACCTTTGGTTGAGTAAGTTAGTTCAGTAAGGGAGAAGCATACAATGGGGAAACTTAAGGCATCTCAGTAATAGAGTATTGTAAAAGGTTTATGAGAGAATTTGAGCTTGTTAGAACTCTCTAAGCCTCAGTAAATTATCCTCCAAATTAGTCTTCTAGACCTACATTTTGAAGACTTGTCATAATGTGTGTTGTTTCTGTACCTGTCCATTCTGTCCCCATCCAACTCTGTCAGAGTTAATTTCCTGGTGATTATTTTTTTTCCCGAGTAAAATTTATAAGCACAGTTATTTGTTGAAAACAGAAAGAAGATATCTCTTATACAAGACAAAAGAGTTTGAACATTTTATACTATAAGAGGGTGAGCTGGCCATTCAACTATACAGATATACAAGAGTACTCAAGGGTACTGGAGAGTAAAATAAGACCACATGTTGGGAATTAACTCTACATAGTAGTTTGAATAAAGCTAGGGACATAAAATCGTAGGAGATAGAGAGGGAAGTATATACCAGGTGGGAAGATTGACCTACTGAAATATGGGAGGTGGGAATGATTAAGGAAGCAATTTCTGCAGTTAACACAAGTTGAGAATGTTCTACTGTGTCAGTTTGTCTAGGCTCTAGAGATAGATGGATGAAAATGATGAAATCTTTGCTTTCAATAAGATTAGTAGACTAGGAAAAAGGATATAAAAATCAATTGAAATACAGTGTGACTAGTGCAACAACAGGTTATATACCAATTACAGTGAGGACATAAATGAGGGAGTATATGTTCTGTTTGAATCATTTAAGAAAGGTTTCTTAGGTGGTCCTTGCATAATCATTGCCAGACTAGACTCAGAAGCATTTACGGTATAGCAGAAGTTATTTGGTGACTGAATAAGGATAGTTTTCATGGTAATGAAGCACACCTATTTAAGCTAAATTTGGAATTAGCTGTTTCTGTTTTTTGCTTCAGTTAAGAAAGGTTTTTGCTTATAAACCTCTATTACTACTTGGAGTTGTGTGGAAGGATGGAAGGAATCATGACCCCAATATAGTGAGTCAGAATTTACTTTTTTCTGCTTTTTCAGCCAATGGATGGAAGGACTGCTTAGTGTGATAATTGAACCTGTAACTGAAATTTATATATTGAATGATCCAAGAAAAACTTTGTTGATTGGTAGATTTTAATGTTATCTAGATTATAATAGGCATTTAAAAATCCATTATGATAGGTTTTTGTTGTTGTTGATTTGGTATCAAGATACCATTTTTGTTTCAACTCTTGTATCTAAAAACAGAAAATTCCCTAAACGGATATTTTCTTTTATAGGTGGTAGATCATCTAATGCAAAATTACCTGCGGTTCCAACAGTTGGTTCAGTTCCGCAAGACCAAGTTTCAAATATGAGGTATTCAAATTACTAACTTGGATATTTGTGATTTATTCCTTCTGATGACTCTTAAAACTGTCTAGCTACAGTCTTTTTTTTTTTTTTTAACAGATATTACATTTAGAGGCATGGGAATATTTTAGAAGTTTCTTCTTAAAGATTATGAGATGTAAAAGATTCATAAGAAGTAGCTATTTGTGATTCATAAATGCTGCAGGCATAACAAATACTTAATTACTTAGGTAGTTAGTAGCTTATGGCTTGTGTTCCATATGATTGCAAATTGAACATTTGGAATTCATTGTTCCTCTTCCCTAGAAATGCTGAAATAAGTTTAGCCAGTCAGCCAAAGCTATAGTGACACTGAACAATAGATAAATTTTTACTGTCATTAATCTTTTTTAATTGGGACGGTGCATTTCAAATTCTCATTGGAATGCTGTGAATATTTTCTACCACTAGGGTCATTGTGGCCAGAGTTCTTAATTTTTCCTTACCACAATTGGAAAATGCAAAGCACTTTACAAAGGCACCAGGGTGCTACAAGTAGAGGCTCCTAGCTGTGATGTCATCCATGGATAAGAGGCTCCATGTGCTAAGTGGAGAGGAGTAGTATTACGGGTAGTACCTGAGAAGAGATGGTTATTGACCACAGAAATTTCCAGCAGCTTACCAATGGACGGTTTCAGTACTTTCAGTAATTGATAGTTTGAATAGGAAGTTCTCCTATGAGTAGTAAATAAGTAATGACTGTTTACATATATGCTTTGTTTATAACTTAGAAACAGAATTTTCTGAAATGCAGGGGCCTTTTTTTTAACTCCTTAAATATGTATATATGTAGTTGGATATGGATCCAACCAACATCAGATTGAAAATATTAAAAAAAAAATTCCAGAAGGTTTCCAAAACCAAAACTTGAATTTGCCTTGCATTGGCAACTATTTACATACTATTTACATTGTATTTACAATAATTCCCACAGCATTTACATTGTATCAGGTATTATAAGTAATCTAAATATGATTTAAAATATACAGAAGGGTGTGCATGAGTTATGTGCAAATACTATGCCCTTTTATATAAGGGACTTGAGCATCCACAGATTTTGCTGTCTGTGGGAGTTTTGAAACTATTTGCCCGTGGAAACTGAGGAACTGTGTGTGTATATATGTGTTTCTGTGTGTATACATATATGTATGAATATATGTACATATAGTCACAAAGGCATACATTGTGTAAACTGAGATCATTGTAAATGTGCCAGTAAAGTATACTGTTTACAAATGAAAAGTTTTTCAGATTGCGTTAGAAAGAAATTACTATAGAGACAGATGTCAATGAAAAATAAACTGATTCTTTCAGTTTATAAGCATTTATTGAATTTGTACTGTATGGTGCAGCTGAGAACTTAGAAGCTAAGGCATAGTTCTTGATCTGAAGGTACTTGTGGTTTAGTGGTAATAGAAAATTTAATAAGGACTTGATAGAGTTTGTTTAGTTTATAATGGGCTCAAATCAAGTGCTCTCTACTGGCCAGTTAAGACTTCCAATAAGCTGATGATTGGAGTGGTTGTTTACCAGGTTGTCTGTGAGGGCTGGGGGTGGCAATATAGAACAGAATGAAAAAGGGTATTCCAGGCAGAAGGAATGGTATGCATAGCGATAGTGAGGCTTTAGGGAAATTTTAAATTTTCACATAGTTTTATATTTCTATCACTGATTTTAAAACTAGAAAATTTATAAATGCTAATGAATAGAACAAGTGAGTTAACACCTTTCCATTAGTATTACAGAGAGGCTCGAACATGCTTTGGAAAAGGCAGCTCCTCTTCTGCGAGAGATTTTTGTAGATTTTGCACCTTTTCTTTCTCGGACACTTTTGGGTAGCCACGGACAAGAACTGCTTATAGAAGGAACAAGTAAGTGGCTTTTCTGTTTTTTTTTTACACGTGTGCGCACGCACGCACACACACACACACACACACACACACACACACACGCACACACATATACACGCACACACACATTTATTTGTATATTTCTTAAATTTCAAGGTTAAAAACTTCAATGAATAACTAGATTAATGGGGATTTATTGTTTGTTTTCAAGGTTTCTCACAGAGTCTGTACGTATTTTTTAAAGAATAAGTTATGTCTGATAATTCTGTTTTATACAAGGTTTTCAAAATCAGTGATTTGGATGAGATTTGTGTGCAGTAAATGTGTGTGTTTTTAGGAATAATAAAAAAAGAAAAGAAAATTATGTATTGAACCAAAGAACTAAGAAAATTTTTAATGCATTAAAATTAACTATGAGAATAAAGAATTAGAGAGACTAATGTTACAGTAATTAGTGGGGCATTTACCTGGGATTTTACTTGAATTTAAGATCTATATAACCAACAGTGTACTGCCACATACTAGGAAAATGAGGAATGCATTATTAGTCTCTATCCGTAGAATTCTGTCTTACAAATAAGTAGAAGGTACAGTAGTATTTTACTCTTTCCTGCCTATATCATACATAGATGACTGGATCTTTTCTAGGTAGAGTACTTTGAGGTTGTGTCAAACTAGTCACTAGATGATCTCCTAAGGAATTTCTTAAAACTTGTGGGGAAAAAAAAGCCCCTCTTTTTATAGAAATAAGGATATAATGGTAGTGCAAGTTATAGGTAAGATAATAGTTTAAAATATCTGTGTCTGATGTTAATTATGGGATGTCAGCACTGTTTCCGTATGGTCAAAAAGTAACAATTTATTTGAAAACAAAGTTTAGGTTTTAGAAATACTTGAATTAAGTTTAGGGTGGAAATTTATCTGCTAAAAGATATAAATATTTAGCCAAGAACTATTGATCTGATGAAGTAATAAGATTTGAAAGGAAATGAAGTGATAAATCAAAGGTTGCACCCTAATTTATGCTTCATGTATTATTTTCTTCTTTTAAAGTGGTGTGACAACTTATTAATTATATTTCATTTTGTAACTGTACAATGAATGTATTAATTATAGCCTTTCAGTGTAGCAGGACATTGTTGCCATTTATTTGGTCTTTGAATTTTATAATGATCCAATAAAATAGGATCATCTTAGGTACTCAGAAGTACTAAACTTTACAATTCTAGATCTTGAACAAAATTTAGAATCAATTTCTTATTGGTAAATTCTGATAAAATGACAAGAAGGAAGATGATACTCTTGCTCAGATATCTATAAACTTGGGTGGTACCTCCTCATAGGGCTGAGTTCATAAAAACAGCAAACAAATTAAGAGCTGTAATGTAGCTTTTATATTTTAAGTTGTGAGGAATCCTTTGGGTAGTGGTTCCATGCACTGTAAAACAGAAAAGTTTTGAGTGGAGGTGGTTGCACCGTGGTACTTTCCAAAAAGCATTGGACTGAAAGGGAGGAGACCTCAGTCTTAATTCTGCCCTTGCCAGTGACCTACCTAGCTGTGTGACCAGGTACTCGAAAATTTATTACTTTTAAATCTTTTAAATGAACTTTTTATTAAAAAAAAGTTTAAGGAACATTTAAAATATTTATAAAGTAGGAAATTCAATATCCATGAACTTATTATTACCAACTACCCAAACCACCTTCGTTTTGCCATGGTGGTTATATTCACCTCCCTTTATTTTGCTTTAGTGTTTAAAACAACCCCAGACAACCCCAGATTTTCACCCTAAATCATTCATAATTCATATCAAAAGGTTATTTTCTTACAAATCATAATTTCTGCTATTATACCTAATAATATTAATAGTAGTTCTACAGTGTTACCTAATATTCAGCCCGTATTCATCTTTATCTAAAAGTTTTTTTTATAATTGATTTTCTTCGAATTAAGATCCAAACAAAATCAATTTATTGCATTTAATTATGTCTCTTAAGTCCTTATTAATGTCAAATAGTTTTCCTCTATTATTCTGTTTTCATGTTACTGACTAGTTGAAGAAATCTGGTTGGTGGTTCTGTAGAATATTTCATATCTAGATTCTCTGTGGCTATTCTTCTTGGTGATGTCATTTAGCAGTTTCTCTATCCTGTGTATTTAAACATTTAATTAGCTATGGTACTTCATATTACATCTTGCCATGTATTTTCTGATTGGCTTAATTTTAGTGATGGTAACTCTCTTTTTCAAGGAGTTACAGCCCTTTGTAAACATTGATATTTTACTGCTTTTGTTTTTTTAGGGGCCTTCCAAAAACATAATTACTTTAAAAAATGTTGATTCTATCTGACAGTTACCATAAATGATTTCATTGGACATTTTTTATAAATCTAGGATTTATTATGGGATCTTTGTGATGTTAATTTTTCTATATCTTAGAACATTTTGCTAGTCATCAGTACTCATCTGTTATTTCTAACTATATTAAGGATTAAAATAATAAGAAAACAAAAATAGTGGAATTGCCCCTAGAATCAAGGTGCACTAGGATAGTAAATCATCATTCTTGGATCACCCTTAGTTTTCTTACTGTGTTGCGCAAAGTGTTACTTCATATTTTAAGCAGGTATAAATTTGTTTTCTCAATGAGATCAAAGACTGGTATTTTAGGAGGGCAAATACCTAAATACTACAATAGTTTGTGATTCTCCAATGGACCACAGTACATCTGTACAGTATTTCTTTAGTATTAAAATTTCATAGGGCATAATTAAGAAAAATGTCCTGAAATGGCTCCTTAGGTTCCTCAAAAAAGGTTGAGAAATATTGATATAAAAGAAGTCTATGGATTCCATCTTTGTGGTCTTATTTTTAGGTTTCATCGAACATAGTTAAGAATTTAGAATTTATTTTCTGCCCATAATAGTGAGGTGAAAAACATTGACAGAGGAAGACATTTTATAATTACTAGACCATTTGTCGATGAATTTGAAAAGACAGGGAGCAGTACTCACAATTTTTATCCAACTCAAGAATTTATTTGTGCACAGTGTATTTCTGTGGACAAAAAGGAAATTGGTTTTCCCAGCATCATGCCATTCAACAGGAAGGACTTCATTCTACAGAATTTATCCGATGTTTTATGGCAAGAACCTGGATCATCTCATTTTGCTAAAGAGGCATGTGACAGTGTTCATCCGTCATTTGTGATGACTGTGCACCACAGTTTACTTTGCAGTTTCTAAGTGAATAAATACAAAAAGCTGGTGTATGCATGAAGATCATTGGAAGGAACCATTCATGTAGAAATGAAAAAATTCAGTGGATTGATCATTCTAAATGGTGTTTATAATCTGAAGAAGGAAATATTTTGCAATTTTGGAGAAAAGAAGATGACTCTCCTCTCTTTAACAGAATTTTGAACAACCTATTAGTCCAGCTTTTCCAAAATATTGCACTTGGTGATGTTAGTTCAAGAAGGAGGACCAGGGGGAAGATATAACTCGGTATAGAGCATGTACTTAGCATTGGTGAAGTTCTGGATTCAATCCCCACTATCCTCCATTAAAAAAAATTAAACCTAATTACCTGCCCCTAAAATTAAAAAAAAATAATAATAAAGAAGGACCAGAACTAATGATAAGTTAGTACCTATTAAAAGTTTATTTGTAACTTAGAATTAGTATTTATAAGATGAATATCATGTTTACAGATTGATCAGGAGCAATTAATTATATCCAAATTATAGACAGATACCTTCAAAACCAGGAAAATGGGAAAAATTTTGGGTTTATTATGCTTAAAGTCTTACTAGAACTTCTGATAATGTTTTTAACCATCCCTTTATGTAAATTATTTAAGGTGACTTAAGATAAATAATTGTTTTAAAAAAGGGATTCTGACATTCCAGATGGTAAATGGTCATGACTTTTTTATGGTATACTTGAGAGTTTAGAAATCTCAGTGTTCAAATGTTGCTAGCTTAATATCTGGTAAGTCATTTAATATTTCTGAGTTTAGTAGTAAGGAAAAAGTAGTAATAGAGGTGGTATAAATAGTCTCTGAAAAAAATTGCAGTGGTCTTTGGTCATGAAACACATGAAAGGTATAACACTCTTGGTTTTGGCAACCTCAGTTTGTCTCTTTTGAAGAGACTAAAATTCTGTAATGCTTAAAATCCAACCAAAGATAAAACCAAACAAACTGAAACCAATCATTACTCTGAGAGGCTTTTAGAGAGTCAGATTATGAGCCCAGTCCAAACTCTGAGCCAACAGTACCTTTTTCTCTTTCTGCTAATTGGGGCAGTTAATAGGATTTGTGTGTGTCTAAGGTGAAACCTGATACTTCAACAACTTACAGTTTCACTCCAAGTGTTGTTTTAAGGCTTTCCTTTGGATAATCCTTAGAGTCTGACTGTAGCTCTGAAGACAGATTTACTGGCTTACAATTCAGTTTCTTGCTTTTTCATCCATGTAACCAGTGTCACCCAAAGGTAAAAACTGAGATCAAAAATAGAGAGAGGTGATTAAGTTTTGCAATCCGATACCAAGTCCCTTATTGAGATTACCTCCGTTTACTTCCTCCCAAGGTTATATATTTGTGTTGGCAGTATCAGTGCCCTTTAGGGGTCTACTGTAAGCTCTCTGATGCCCTTACTTAAAATTTAATGTACCATCCACCCAGCCCCCTACCATTCTTTACAAATCTACAAAACTCTGCTCCAAAAAAAATATGAATTGTTCTAATCAAACTATGAAATGTTACTTGACATCTTACTGTCCTTGAACACTCAATCCACTGAGCAGTGGTTGTATTTTTTTGCTGAATCTTCATGTCCAACTGGGTAGCATTAACCTTCTTCCACTTTGCTAATCTGAAATAAGCCTGAAATAAGTAATTTTTTCAAAGTATGTAAGTATCGAGCTATCCTACGATATGTTGTAGAGACAGGAGGACACCTATGAGTCTTTCTAACTTTGGACGGCCCAAGGCCCTTTAATCGTTACTGTTCATTATCTGAGTGGGTATAAAAGGCTGAGCCAGATCAGGGCCTAAATGCTTTGTCATGAAAGGAAAGTTGATAGGAATTCTGGTTCCTCTAAAATAGAGCAATAAGGAATAATGACCTAGTTGTAGAAAGATCTGAATTTACTTGCTAGAATTAGTGGCTTTTGAAGTTGAAATATATGAAACTTCCTGTAGTTGGGTTACATTTTATGAAAAGTGACAGGTTTTCAGATCAGCAGAGGGCCACACCAGCAAAAAATGCTGGAGGATGGCCATGCCCTTCCTTTTGGCCTTGGCATTAGCCTGAGGAGGTATGCTCATCTTCGCTCCACAGAAACTACAGTTTAGTCTAGTTAAGGGCCTGCTTGCTTAATGCAACATGTAGATAGATATTCTATAGCTAATTTTCATGCCAGTGCCAACACTGTTACCATGATTTCTATGTTGTATATTTTTAAGACAGTGGAGAAAAGTGGTTATACCTATTATAAAAAGGAAAGGCGGTGAACAACCTATTTAACTTGAATCCTATTTGTAAGGCTAAAGAATGCCGACATGTGCTGTCAGCAGGTATGAGACATCATGACTAAAAGACGGAAGGAGAAGGAACTGTAGAGCAATACGATTAAAGGAGGGGTGTGGGATGGGATGGGTGCCTGCAGTAACTTTAATGGAGAGGAAGAAAGAAATAAGATAATTCTGTAGGGTGCGTACCCATGAGGAGTTATTTTAGTTGTTACACTTAGTTTAGTTTGAACTCAAACTTGTGTTTGCTTAGAAAAATATGGAATTAAAAATTGTAATTTTTCTGATTATTACTAATGTAATTTAGCAATTTAGTGCTTTTAATTATTGGCATTGCCTTTTTAAGATACTGATTATACAGCGTTCATTGAATTACTACTTTAGATCTTATTGGTAATCAAAACTTAAGAAGTCTTTACATAGGTATTAATTGTATAAAACTTCCTTCCTGAAGTATTTCTGTTGAACCCGAATGAAATATAAGAGAAAAAAATAGAAATGAATTTATTCATAAAAAATCAAGAATATATAACAGACAACGGCTTGCACTTCTGTTAAGGTTTAGTGTGAGGTCACAGGTCAAGGTACTAATAAGAGTGTTTGGGATGTCTTCTGCCATGAAACAAAATGGAAACTTGATTGATAGCTAGAGGGTTGAAGGGAGAGAGTGTGGTGGAGAAAGCAAAGGTCATGGAGCCATTTCCCTTCTCTGCATGTATAACAATCAACTCTCTCCAAAACAAAATTTAGATGATATTGATCAACATGGCATATGTTGTGCACATTTCTATGAGTGTTGTGAAATGTCATTGTACATGAACTTGTAATAAATGTTTTAGTAATTTGAAAGCTGAAATGAAATAGGCTACAAAAAATCGTGATCGTTTTGATGCCAAATTTAAAGTAATTACAGAATCCTTTGTTTACTCATATGATCATATATGTACAGGTTGGTTCTTGGCATGATCTTAAATTTTATTTTAAAAACCAATTTGGACAAAGTTGTATAAGAAATATATCTCTTATTTGTTTTTTTACTTTGTAATTTTGTTGTTTTTAATTCTCTTTAAAATAGGTCTGGTTTGCATGAAGTCTAGTAGTTCAGTTGTGGAGCTGGTTATGCTGCTGTGTTCTCAGGTGAGTGACAAGAATAAATGTTTGATTTAAAGTAAATTCTTAAATTCGTTTTGAAAGGAAGTTAAAATATTTCATTGGAAAGTTTTGCTGTAACAGAGTTTTGAGTTTGCAGTTTTAATATAATTGTATTTGTACTGCAGAAGGATTACATTTTATGTTTGGCACTAGCAGATAATTTTGGAGTGCTGAGAGAAATCAGATAGATGAATGAGAAACAGAGGTTTTTAAAGTCACATTTAACAATGTCCAGATCAGATGATCTTGAGATGGGTGAATTTCTTTGCTTCGTGTATTAAGGTTATAGAAACAGATTTATTTCTATACCTTGTGGAGTGCCATTCGGACTTCCCCTGGGAATAATGGGTTTACTTCCCTTTTGTGCAGAGGTTATAAAATGAGTGATAAATAATTTTGAATTCTTGTCATTGCTAATTATTTTTGACATACACAGTAGATTTGGGAAAACATCAACAAAAATATGGCAGCCATCATAATAAGATGCAGTAAATAAATTCCTAAAAGCAGGGTTAGTTTCAGTGTTCAGAAACCTTATACCTCATGTGGTAAACGTTAATGGTTTTTTTTAAAACGTACAAAAAATAATCATGTATCCTTTGATATTTTCTTTTCTGTTTTGCAGTTAAACAGATGAATGTTTTTATTGAGAGTTTTCTTTGTAGTCTTTTAAAAATGGTATCTCGCTGGTAGTAAATTCCCCTACTTAAAACTTTAAAATAGCCTTTTTTAATAGGAAGGATATTGGTGTAGAGGTCAAGGGTTCTGACCCATTTCAAAACCTTTGACCTTCATTTACAACTCTTATGGTTTACTTGCCTGATGAATAAGGATAATGCAGAATTAATGTTTCTTTGCATCGATTTATTCATTTTAGTGCCTATATTGCCAAATTTATTTAGACTGTGCTGATGGACATTTCATGAATACAAATTAAAGAATCATAGAAGGTGTGAAAAATCAATAGTACGCATTGTCAATAAAATGCAGTAAGAACAATTACTTCTAGAGATTACACCTAATGGATTTTTATAATGAACTTGTGAAGAGTAGTTATGTTTGTAGTGGGCTTATTATTCTTAGATTTAGTGAGAATCATGTTTTTATAATTTAATTATGTCCCCTAGAAAACTCCATTTCTTTAAAAGCTGACTGGAAAAAATTTCTCATTAAATAATTTGATTTGAAATAATTTCTTGTTTATTTCTTGGATGGAAATTACCATATGCCATTCTTATACTGACATGAAATTACACTTTACTTTAAGAGACTTTTTTTTACAATTTTATGTGTTTCTTCACAGAAGTATGAATTTGTTGTTTATAATTATGTAATAGTCCCATAGGTGAATTTCGATAATGAAGTTTCACTTTCTGGTTTAGAAGAATTGAATATTTTCTTGATAGATGAAAGCTATTAGTATATTATACAGTTGAATGTTAGAAGCTGGAAAGATAATGACACATTTTAATAGACCTATTTGTCATGTATGTCACAGTGCTGTTTAATACTATTCCAATCAAATGGGATATGAAGATCACTTGATAGAGTAAGTTGCAGAAGTCAGATATTCTCAAGGTTTTGTCTGAATAAAGTACATTACTGGTTTATTTTAAGTTCTTAACATTTTTTATGGGTTCTTCAAAAGTTCCATGGCATCTCTGTAAGATGTAGCACAGTGTGAAAAATGATGTGAAAAATGAAGCCAGAATTAGCTCCAGATGTATACAGATTGTTCTGGGGTGATAATTACATTTTTCACTTTGAATTTTCCTAATTCAAAGAGGTCACATTGGCAATCACAAAAGTGATTTATTTTGTTAAGAAGTGAACTGTCTTTTTCTACATGAAAGCTTAAGGGATATGAAATTGAATTTGAAGTCGACATTTTGCAGATATTGGGTGGGGATGGCTTGAGTTTGATTGATAATTTTTTTTTTACCCTGAGATAGGGTGGGAAGTGAAAAGCTAGCATCTTGCTAAAATTTTAATTAATTTTTTAAGAGGAGATGGAGAGGATTGAGTGCCAAAGATCGAAAGATCAGGTCAGAAACTCCTTTTTAATCACATAAATAATGGGATATGCTTATGAACTTAACATCTGCAAATTTGATTTAAAACTTTACAAATTAGTTGATGTTAATTTCATGACGATCAGCCATGTGCTGATTATTTTTTTGAATCCGTTCAAAACTTATTTTCTTTTTGCATTCTTTTTAACAAGGTATTTCAATTTGCCACATTTTATTAGAAAAGAGTTTAGAGCCTAAACTTAAGAAATGAGGAAATGATCACTTTGAGTTTGCTGTCATTAAGACCAAACAGATCACTATGTATTTTGTTAAAGCTTCCATTAGGACTGTTTTTCAATATCTACTTATTAATAGGTTGATTAGACACTTTCGTATTTTATCCCATTTAAATTTTAACATTTTTAAGGCAAAATATTATTTAGGGTTGAAACCTTTTTTAAAATATTCAGCATACTGTTTTTAAGTAAAGTTATATACATACTTAAGTTTTTTAAATTAAGTTTATTCATATATTGAATCCCATGTAGAATAATTCAAGAACTATTTAAGCTCCAAAACCTGATTTAAGTCTTCTTTACGTGTTTTAGATAAGACTGTATAAATTCTTCAGGAAACTGTGTACGCTCTGATGCACAGAAAAAAATTGAACAAGTTCTTAATTATATTTCAGATTCAGTTTTTCAGAAACATGTAACATTTATGCCCAATATTTTTTGTGTATGTGTATGAACCTTTAGAAATCAATGTGAATGTAAAGAAAATGTTAAGTAAATATTTCAAATAATGTTACTCCAGCATTGTGTAAAGTGTTTGTATCTTGCTCATTTGACATTAATATCATTTTTGAAAGAATTGACATTGCATTCAAGGCCACTTTATAAAAGCGTTGTGTTGCTCATCCTAATTCAGTCTGACATACATTCCAATAACACTACCTCCCTTCTTGGGTTTAAAGCTAAATTTATGACTGTGCATTGTGAAGTGCATCATTTAAAAATGGTTTCAACCCAAAACATCTAATAAATAAATAATGTGTATGGCTACTCAGTAGTAGACTTTCTAGACTAGAAATCATTCCATCGGATACTCAACAGTCCACTATCGGAGAGGGCTGTCAGATAAATCTTATGGTAGCTGCATTCATGTCCTGTAAATCACATATTATTGTCTGAGCCTTCTGCCAGGTCATCTATTCTTTTCCCATTTATCAGAAATACATAGAGTACATAGAAAAGCAGAAGCTAGAAGCACCATGTATTTTGGCCTGGCATCCCATCTGAGTAATTAATTAGCAGCAAAAGTTAATTTAAAACATAGTGTTAGTCTGATTTTTCTTTAATGAATTTTTCATCAGCATATGCAGATTGTTGATATTTGGGGAAATATTTCCTTCACATGAAGGTAACGATAAAAAGGTTTGGTCATTTTTGATTCATTTCTTTCTATGTCTCTGAATTATGAATTTTAAAATGATAATATTCATAGAACCAGTTACCACCATTCATAAGATTCTTTAATGTCAGTTTTATGTTTGAATTATTGCCATTTGAATTTTTTCCTGAATCTTTGTAGTAAACTGTTCCTCTCTTTCATCACTCTCCTATAATTTCTTTCTTTTAATTCTAATTTTCTTCTTTTTTTTTGGAGTTTAATCCTTCTAAATACGTAACCTTAATGATACTGCTCCCAGCTTTTTAATTTAAGGACTTTCACTTTTTATAGTTTTGATGAGTATTTTGAGTAGATAATTTAAAAAAACCCAACAAGGCAGGGGACAAGCAAACCCAGCTGTACACCATGGCGCAGAGGTATCTCATTATTAGGCTTCTTTTCCTGTTTGGACCTCACTTCTTATCACTTTGCTTTTGTATCTGTCCTCAGGGTAGGCTGAACTATTCAAAGTTACCCAAATGTGCTGTCATAATTTTGTGTCTTGGCATGTTTTTTCTTTTCCTAAAATTTCCCTTTTTCGAATTTGATGACTCTTAATTGTCGGCTTCTTCTCATAACTCAGTGCTCAACTTAAGTATCCTCTTCTCAGACCATCGTATCTATACTTGGTATCTTTTTGCATGTCTCCATCTGAGCACTCATCATAGAATGTACCAGAAATTTTAAGTATATTTGTCTAACTACTTTTTTTATTGCCAATTTCCTTCTCTGTGCTGTAGGGCCTACGAAAGTAACAACTGTTTGTGTTTTGTGTAGCTAGTACATGAGGGATACTGTGGATGTACCTAATACCCAGCACAGTCCCTGGCACGTGGTGGCTGTTCGGTGAATATTTATGGAATAAATAAATAATTCAGCTCCCAGTTAAATTGCAGCCTCTTCGGGAAAGGTTTCTTTGACTCCTCTCTTTCCCACAACTCTAAGCCTGAGTTAGGTATACATTCAGAGCACTCACTGACCTGTCTTACAGTAATTTTATTCTTTATTTATATTGCCTGTGATTTTTATTTCTCTGTTATTAGACTCTAAGTTCCTTAAAGGCGAGCACTGTTTTGTTTTCTGTTGTATCTCCAACATTCAGCATAATTATTATTCAACCAAATATTTATAAAACAGCATAATTAATAAATGAATGGTAACATTGGTCATAAATCATCATGTTTGGGATTTTACGTTTTAGTTTTTTTTTTCATTATGAAATACCCTCATGGTTTTGTGTATTAAGTTTATATTAAGTGTTTGTTTTCATTGAGTCAGCTATTTTGTCACACCAAATATTGTAGTCATGTTCATTTATATAAAAGGTGTTACTTTTTTCATTTTCTTTTGGCTTAATTAGATTTACCTCTTTTAAGAAAATCAACTTTATTGGTGATATTTATTTATGATTAGTAGACAGTATATATGCATGCATTTTAAGTATACAGTTTAGTGAAGTTTGACATATACACAAACATTTCAATCCAGAAAGTTCCCTGTGCCTCTGTAGTTAAATCCCTCCCCTTATCACCTCAAGTGGCCACTGACTTGATTTCTGTTACTGTGCATGCATTTTGCTTATTGCAGAACTTAATATAAATGGAGATTTACTTCTTTGAATCGTGGTGCTTAGCTTCTCAGAGTGTGCTGTATTTAGTGTACACATCAACATTTTAAACTGAAACTCACTAGTAGTAAGAGAATCGTGTGGTTTTAAAAAGAAATAGTAAAACAAAGGATTATCTTTTTGCCAACCACAAAATAGGAATTTTGAGTATAAGTTGGTTATTGGAAATATAAGTCTTAACTTCCTTATACGTTATAAGGAAATCTTACGCTATAAGAAAATCTTATGCTACAGAGCTTTTATACAGTAGTATTGTGAGGCCATTAACTATCGGTTTAGAAGTATTTT
This sequence comes from Camelus ferus, assembly GCF_009834535.1. Classification (NCBI taxonomy): domain Eukaryota; kingdom Metazoa; phylum Chordata; class Mammalia; order Artiodactyla; family Camelidae; genus Camelus; species Camelus ferus. The sequence continues at coordinate 107,210,321 of NC_045697.1, read as the reverse complement.
TTTCCCCACTGTCTCACAGGCTCAGTTCAAATGCTGTCTCTTCTACAGAGGTTTGTGTCAATTTATCTGCCCTGAGTCCACCTCTCTATGCCTGCTGGTGATACTTCTTTTTTTATTTAGCAGATGTGTACCATATGCTTTTAAGGCAAGTCTCTCCTTTTAATCTAGTGGAAGAGACAAATGGTTGCATAGAATTTTATAAGGACTTTAAGAGAAACAGAAGCAAATTATAGGGACAGGGAGTGGAGTTAGGGATGGATCACAAAAACTGTTTATCAGTCCCTGTTTAATCTAATTCTGATTTTGTTTTGTTCATTAGGAGATCATTTCAGGCTCTTTTGCCTTTCAATCAAAAATCTTTTTCTGAGTTCCATCTGTATTTCTGTAATTTCATTGGGATCAATTGATACTAAATTTCTTAAAGCATTTCCTCTGCTCTTTCCTATATATATAATTTTCCTTGGTTGGATTTGTGGTAGCCAGGTACTTGTTTGATTACTTCTCACTATCCAGAATTGCCAGTATCACATATCCGAGTGTGTGTACTGTGTGATGGTAATGAATGTTCTATGAAAAAAGCTAGTAAATACATATGTGTGTGTGTGTAAAGTATGTATATAATAAAGTGTATTGTTGAATCTGTTATGGGCATAATATTAGCATATTTGATCACAAAATCCTTTTTATGGATAATTTTTGTAAAATATGATTTAGGAAAAGCTGCTACTGCATCGGAGTTGAGACAGTGAATAATGCAGGAAATGCTTCTTTTTTAATGTATTCTACTTCTGGTTTTCTCTGTTTCTCGAATCATAGTAATTACAGGATATCATTAGATATATAAAAGTATGGCTGTTTTCTTCATAAAACACTGATGATTTATATTTCATTCAGAAGAAATTACGTAAGTCACTTGTTCTCTCTCCTTTGTAGGTAATTTGGACTTCACTCTTAATTTACATGTTGTTTCTGAAGGAATAGATCTTTAGAAGTGCTTATAGTAAGAGTTGATATTCTTTCTAGAACAACTTTAGTTTAACCAGGAATGTGTGTGTATACATTAAATGAATATACACAAGTTTATGTATTTTTACAGTATTTATGTAAACTAATCTGAAGTTTAAGGATAAACTCAAATATTTTGATATCAGTTGATTATACAGCTATTTCCTGTATTGACTGAGTGAATCACATTGTATTATAGTCAATACTGTAATAATTTATGCTTTGTAATCATGTTTAAGTGTGTAGCATAGAGTCTAGAAACCAAGGTCAGAATATATTTTATATTAATGGGATATTACATATATTATTATTGACCCATTTATAGCATTGAACTTTGCTATGCACTTAAAAAAGGTCCAGAAAGTCCAAAGAAAATGAAATTAAACTGTTTATGAATGTCATATGATACCATGTCTAATGAAATAAATTTTAATATGTCAAATAAATGAACCAAATTATAGCAGTAAAATTTTTATAATTTTCAGTAGAATAAAATTTAACAATGGTTTACAGTTACACAGCTAAATCATTCAGTGGCTGGTGCTCTTCATAGGTCATCCATTTATCCATCCAAACGACCAGGATTTGAGGTAGCTTGCAATCATGACCTAGATATAACAAAAATAGAGAGTCATTATTTAAGAGATTAAGAAGTCTAGGGGGTTTTCACTGAGATCTGTAGTGATTCTTTTTTTTTTTTATTTTTAATACAGTTTGTGTATAAAGCAATTCCTAGAGATTGTAAACAAAAATGTTGGTGATCCTTAGCCTTGAGAAGTGAGTAGACAATAGGATGCTGATAGTTCAGATTCATCCGGGTATATTTAGAAACATTCATTAAATTAATAGATAGAAGAGGAATTTGTTCTTCTTCTGATACAATTTGAAGAACTCAGTCTTTGCCATGTACAGATATTTTTGGTATGAGAACACACCAAAATCTTTCGGGGCATATATTATATAATATGAATTTAATATGTTTCTCACTTATACTGTAAATTAGGATATAAATAATCCCAAACCCTATTAACTCTTACTCATCTTTAGTTCTTAGCTTAGATGCCCCCAACATTGGATTATGAGTTTTGAATATATGAATTTAGAGAACTCTATCTTAGAGTTAAATTTATGGACATAAGTGCTAGAGAGGAATTAAATTTGTAGACATAAGAGCTATTTTTGTACTTACCATGCCATATTACAATTTTTGTTTCTTTTATTAGATTTAAAACTTCTTGAGGTCAGGAAAATATTTCTTATTGTCCATTTTGTCTGCACTGCTTATTAGTATCAAAATTATAATAAAATAAGCATTTAATAGGGATATGTTGAATAAATCAATATATTTACCTCATTTTGGTAAGTTTCTGTTTGAAATTAATCCTTGAGGTTTTGATTCATTAAAAAGTATTTATTTTTGTTAAGGAATAGACACCAATTTATTTAATACTTTACTTTTTTTCTATTCAGTTTTATCTTACTCTGAAAGGTAATTTAGCTGTAAAATACAGGCTTCAAATCCTAATTCTGAACTCTAATCCTATTTTAAAGTAAGAAAGGGATACATATAAATCCCTTTCACTGGCTCAGCTTTGGATCTCAAAAGGACCGGTTAAAAAAATCACAAAACAGGGTAAGTAGGTAGCGGGGATACATGCTACAACTCAGTGGTAGAGTATATTCTTAGCATACATGGGTTCCTGGGTTCAATCCCCAGTCCCTCCATTAAACAAACAAACAAATCCTAGTGACCCTGCCCTGCAAAGAGTCACAAACGGACCTGTTAAAATAGTCTCAACTGATGACCTCTTATGAAGGAATCATTTTGTGCGTGAAGATTTTTCTTTCTGTAGAATTATTTCTATCACCCTTAAGCCACTAGCTTAAGAGAGCCCAAGATTCATTTTGGGCATCACAGCCTCTGCTAACAAAGAGAGTATGACAAATGTTGAATGCCTGGCTTTTAAAAATGATGTGTTTATTAAATATGTTAATACCTTGTTGTATGTCAAGGTTTCATAAAAGAAACATTTATATCTGAGTAGGAACATTGCTAAAATGTGCTTGCATGGCATCAAATTTGCGAAGTGTATTAAGTGTTTGATATGATGTAAATAATCATTCCATTTTCTTTGTAACCATCCTTGCTTTTTCCAATGTAAAGAAGACCTTAGGGGCAATTGGATTCTTTAAGACCAGTTTATACATAGCATGGTCCAACTAGGATCAGTATAATTTAATATTTCAACCTTTTTCATGATGTTATCCCTCCTTTTATTTTGTTTTGGATGTGTTTACTCTTCATCCTTAGAATGTATTTATAGAAAATTAGTGAATGTCGATTGATTGTCTCTGAGCTGTGTTATTGTCAGTGCTTATGACCTTTTGAATGTGAATAGATGAAAATCAATATGGTAATGATTAATATTAGGATCAAAAAATAGGCTTCCATTACACTCACCTAGTTTTGTCTTAGAGCTGCTCTGAATGCTTATCCTTATAATGCGCAAAGGCTGTGAGCAGAGGTGTTCTTTATTGAAATGCTCAGAATTAATGTAGTTTTGTGTGCAAGCAAATAGTTGACCTTATGAGAAGGAACTAGAGACCTTTGAAGCATGATTGGAAATCTGTGAGAGTTGGAGAGGTTAGTTTAAGATTCAAGCTGTATTAACTGATCATGAAAAATCTTCAATACACTAACAGTTGTCAAGTATCTGAAAACAGCTTAGTAACTGTATTTGATGCTAATATGGTAAAAAAAAATTTATGGTTTTACTTGATTGAAATTTTAGTAGCATAACTTGCTTTTATAAGGTGGAATCATTTGTCTTTAAACAACAGCAAAAACGTTAAAAACAAAATACGTCAGACTAAAATATTCCATTTTACTTTAAAAAATAAAATATTTAGTTGATGGATTAGTGAACATTAATTGATCTTTATTTGAATCTGGATTCAGACCTTTCCAATGTTAAAGTACTTTGTAACCAAAGAGAAGCATAATTTAGCTTTAGATGCAGGATTTATTCTGAAATGCAGGCATCCTGTTGATTCACTTGCACACTAGGCTTTAGAAAACACAACCTTTTAAGGTACATTTTGTGAAACTTGCAGTACACCCTGTGGCTTGGCAGTCTAGTCAGAAGGATGATACCATGCTGACTATATAACTCGATCTTTGAACGTTATTCTCAAGGGTGGTAAATGCAAAACAAAGTAATATCAACTGGCACTTAATTCTGCGAGTTCCCTGCTGATTGGGGTATTCAGGGAAATGGAACTCTTCCTGACAGGAAGTCAGCCTATGAGTATGGAGACATCTGAAAATAAAGTGTGCTTTAATTTGGCACCCTACCGTTTTACAACTGGTCTTTTAAATTTGGGATTAAGCAGAATGTTAGAAAACAGGAGGAATACATGAATGGAAATATTCTAAGCATAATACTTTCCTTTTGTTTTAATATAATTATGATTGCAGCTTGGTTTCTGTTTCTCAGCTTTTATTGCTTGGTTTTGCCTAGTCCTTCTCATTTTTTTTATTACCTCAAACTAATCTACTGAAGTTAAAGTGTTACAGAAAGGCTAGATTAAAAGTGTAAAGCTTGAGATTGTCTTTATTTTAATACCAAACTCTGATAACTTTGTGAAGCCTCAGCTATATTACCATATCATATATTTTTTCATAAGGTATATAGTTTAATTGGTTTTAGTCAAAATTTTTAAGATCTAGATTTAAGTTTTGCTGTTTGAAGTGTTTATACCGTTTGCCTTAGTTGACTCTGAGGTAAAATATTAGTTCTTTAGGACCCTGATACATACTATTGGAATATAATAGCATGGTTTAGGAAGTGACAGTTATATATTAGTAATGGTCGATATTGTCCATCTGTTGTGTACTTTTTAGTCATGCAGCTATTTTTAGTCATGATGCTGTTTTATAATATGAACTTCCAGTAGCATGTATGCAGTTTTAGCAAAATCTAAAGTTTGAACGTTGATTTAGGCCTGAATGAAGTAAGAATCAGAACCCTGAAGGCTATTTGTCTTTCTAGTAATTAATTCCTCTGTTGCTGGAGGTGAACTTTGTAGAGGTGGCTGTTGTCTCCATCATGGGTAACCAAAGGAGAGAGGAAAAGATGATCATAGAAAGAGATGGAGGCCAGGAAAATGCTGTGATGATAGATTTTTAATTTTAATAAATGTTTTTCCCTCTACCACTTACTCTGTAACCTTGAGCAAATTACTTGCTTGAGACTCAGTTTATTGAGTGAAATGGGTGTAATAAAGATTATATTAGATAATATATGTTAAAGTACGTAGAATAGTCCATAAAGCAAAGTAGGTTGTAAATTAAAGTTATTAGATTCTGAATCTGTGTTTTTAACAGCACACAATATCGTCTCTCTTTATTCAGTATTTTCAGTGCCTCTTGTTTTCTTTTCATGAAATTAGATTTTTCAGATCTTTGCCTTATAAATTCAGTTCACCATTATTTTCTGCAGTGTCTCTTTCAGTATTTTCTATTCTTTCTGTGATTATATGCCCACTCTAGTCCATTTTCATCTCAATCCCTAGAATATTAGAGCTACGAGAGACCTCATAGACTTGCAGTTTTGGGCTTTTTTTCATGTAGACAAGGTTAATGTGTAACCTTCCTATTTTCCATAGGCTCCCGATGGTGGTCCCAGTGTTTCTTGTGCTGGCCATAGGGATAGCTTCTTTTGAGTGTCAATAAAGTTTACCTGAATACAAGTGAGGTTGATGTCATTTTAGCAATTACTACTCTAATGATTTTCTTAAAGATCTCTTTTGTATATTTTAGTGCTTTTTATTTATACAACATTACTTTCAACACCTGTGTTACCATATTTGAGAAATACTTTTATAACAGTTAACCTAGGTCACTGATGGCCAACCTTTTTTTTTTTTTTTTCTGGTGAAATGTATCATCGTTAACAGTTGCTCATTATGATGATTCTCAACTGGGGACCTCTCAGAATGGGGGAGACATGCAGGGACAATTAAGGAGTATCATTTGGAAAACGTCTCTGTAAAGAATCACAAATTCTGACGAAGCTTATTCTTGGTTTGGAGAAGTGACCTTTTTCCTTTCTGTCAGTTTTACCTCTTCTAGTATGTACTAACAAATTTACTTTCCTAGGAGTGTCTTTATAGTTCTGTTCCAAGAGAAGCTGTAGTTTTCTGTCTTATCAAATTCAAACTCTGCTGCCTTATTTCCAAGGTCTCTAATATTATTTTATGTTAGTTTATTCTTATGTCTCTGCTGCCTTGTAAGTAGTATTGAGATACTTGATATATGTGTGATGCACATAATGCCATTTTCTGGGTAATTTACCAGAAAAACTTAACTGCCTAACCCTGAACCTGTTCTGACATTCTTCTGACAGCTTCCTTTCCACAAGGTACTTTTACACATAGTGAGTATGGTGATGTGTGCCAGTGTCCTAAATACTGGATGCAGTGCGTTCTTTTTGATAGTAATTATGTACTTTTGAAAATTCTTTATTGGAAGCTCCAGTTTTCATTAGACATTCAGTTAAAACATCAGTATTGTCTTGTTAGGTCTGTTGGCTTGTCAGGTTATTCTTGTTATCAGATATAATCGAGAGTAAACTTAATTCTGATTTCTTACTGTTCTTTTTACAGAGGGGAGATGACCTATTCCTTTACCTAAGAAAGCTTGTACATTTGCTCAGTCTTTCAGAGATGTTCCTATTAAACCTATTCAAAAGATTCACTGTTGTTCTGTAGCACTAATTTGTAGTTTAGTTTGTGAGCACAGGATTCTATTTTCTACTGCTGTAAGTTAAGAAAAAAGGAGGTTGGTCATTGGCAGTGAGAAAGTAAAATAACAGGGAAGAGTTTTTTTTTTTTTAACAAAGACGCTTTCTGTTTCTTGTCAGTCTCTTAAGCACGTCTAGACTGCTGCCCAATTTGGACACTTGGCTGTTCTGTCATTGCTTTTCTGCTATTATCAGGAATTGTTCTTTCTATATCTGCTTGTTACTTGTATCTCAGCTGCCCAGATTTGGGTTTCTTATAATCTGATAGGCTTTATACCTAGCAAATTAAGCTGAATTTCTGGAACTGAAAACAAAACCAGTCACAAATCAATCATTATTAGAACCAACGCTTGGAGCACAAGTTGTTAAAAAATTTTCCAGCTCTTGCCACAATACACTAATTTTTTAAAGATGTTTTTATTTCTTTTGAATCTTTTGAATTTTGTTGAACTTGTTAGTGAAGTTCAGTTTTCTTCCACTTGCCCTTTCTGTTCTTTTAATTTTGTTATTCTAGTGTGATAGACTGAAAAATGGCTCCCCCCAAAAGATATCTATTTCAAATCTCTGGAATCTTTGAGAGTTCCTTATTTGGAAAAGGGGTGTTTGCGTGATTCTGTTAAGGATTTTGAGAGGAGGGGATACTACTGAATTATCTGAATGGGCCCTCAGTGCTGTATCCTTATAAATAGAGAGACTCAGAGGGAGATTAGACTTAGGCACCCAGAGGAGGAGGCAGTGTGTTGGTGGAGCAGAGAGCCAAGGATTGCCGACAGCCACTAGAAACTTGGAAGAGGTAAGGAGCAGATTGTCCCCCAGAGCTTCCAGGAGGAGAGCAGCTTTGCTGACATGTTGGTTTTGGCTCTGTGTCACTCATTTTGGACTACTGGCCTCCAGAACTGTGAAAGAACAGGCTTCTAGCGTTTTAAGCCACCAAGTTTGTGATGAGTTGTTGCAGCAGCCACAGAAAACTAATCTGTCTAGTGAGTGTTCTTAGTGCAGTGCTTCTCCCTCTTTTACCTAACGGTGTTAAATTAGGGGTTCTTTAACGAACATGTGAATGTTTATTATATGGAATGGTGAATCAGGTACTGTTGAGAACGTAAAGAGATAGGGACCATTAATAGTCGAGAAAAATTCCAGTTTGTGAATTATTGACCCAGAAAAAAAGGCAAAATAAACTCATATTGCATGCATTTCTAATGGAGATGAAATTGATATGAATAAAATACTCCCAGATAAATGTACTGTTGATTATTTGTTTTATCAGTTCTGATTTATTTGTGCAGCAAAACCAGGTTATCAAATATTTCATATCACTATTTTAGTTATGTTGTAGGTCAAAATGACCTACATGTTGATGTTTATTCATAACATGTTTTATGACTTTTGCATTAAGCTATAAGTTTTTACCATCTAATATCTCATTAGGTGCATTGATAAATATTTGACAGAGGCATGGGATCATTCTGGACTGAAAGGTCTTACTCCTCCTCATCGGGAAAGTCATTAAGCATACTGTGATTGGTCTTAGATTGACAACTATAACGTGTTACTGTAGCATGCAATGTATGTGTCTTAGATAGTACACTTTCAAATCAGGACCAAAGCTTTATTGGTAGATACAGTATGAGGTTAGGAACATTTTGATTCTGAAGATACCATCATTTCATAGCCTAAACATTCTTTATTTTGTCCTGGTGAATGCTATTTCACTGTTACTTTTTTTTTTTTTTTTGATGCAAAACTGTGAATACAAAAATCAGGTCTCACTTTATATTAACACTAAGAATGTACTCAGTGAGTACAGAGTATCAGTTTACAGTGGTCACTTTTCAGAGTGGGAGACTCCAAATGGTTAAACAGCAGGAGAGTTTTCTGCTTTTAGTTAAAAACTGCTGTTTTCTATATGCCTTATTTACTGCATGTTTAATTCTTAATGTTGTGTGCTGTGGGATTGGGCATGCGAAAGTCAGCAGAAAGAGTTCTGGTTTTTACATCTAGAGCTATTACTTGCTGTACAATAATAAAGGCACTATTTTATTGGGTTACTTGTAATTAACTTCAGCACTAGGCATTCATATAAATCATTCGTAATCTGTTTTCTTTAGATTTTTATTCTTTTAAACTGGTTTAATGTACTTGCTTTCTGTTATCTTTTTACATATGGATTGAGGTTGTAATTGCTTTTTGGAATTAGGCTGTCAGAAACCAACATATATGTGAATTCAAGAAATGATTGAGGCAAACTAATGAATTTTATGTAACATTTTATAGAGATTTGTTACTGAAATATTCTGCAGTATTGTTGCAAAATTTAGTAAATGTTCTCTCAAGTTAAAGTGTCTACACATTCAAAAGTTAAAATGGCAACAATTAATTAGAAAACTATTATGTTTTTCAAAATCTTGAGACAACAAAGACATGAAATTTCTTTGAACTCTTGTCTGTCAATTTATTGACATTTTTCTTTAACTTTAAACATTTGAATCTTCGTACATTTTCCATACTATTACCTAATAAATGCCATTTCATAGATTAGCTAGTATCTGATTTATATTATTTTGTGCTTAAGTTTTTTATGATTATTGGTGTAAAACAGAATAGAAATGAAATAGATGCAATCTTCTTGAGTAAAAAGAAAAGCATCTAAAAAGAAACACATATGTACGTCTGGCTGAATTTAACAGTGTAATTCAAAACAAAATATTATAACATAGAACTTTGTCTCTAAAAATACCTTCATTTTATAAATGTTTACAGTGATCTGTAGAAAGAATTTAGAGGTATAAGATAATTTTATTCTTTCCCAGGACACAAAAAGGTTGACTTGATGATTCCTAGAAAAAAGGTATGTTAGGTGTATTGAGGTGGGGGTTGGGAGGCATGAAGAAAGCTGAAGAAAGCTGTTTGTGCCCATGTCCTGAAAGTAGTGCTTTTAAAAACAATTCAGTTGTTAAATACTTTTTATTGTAGCTGAGTACGTAAGATGGTTTAAAAATCTTTTAAAAATAATTAGCTGTTTTATATAGTTTTAATGGAAGTCTTTCATGTTTCCTCTCCAGCAGTCTCTAATGAACACTCCTTGTAATTTCAGTGCAGGCTTTGAGATTCCCCAAAGACTTGACTTCAGACCTCAAAGGGCAGCAATTGCCATATGTCTGGAGAACTGGAGTTGCCAAACAGACTGACCATGTACTAATAGGACACATTTATATAGCTCCTGAATGTGAAGCCCACATATAAGCTTAATGATGATCATCTGTTGAGAGCTTGTTGCTGGAAAGGGTTAGAGCAACTTTTGTCACCTTTATTGAAATCAAGCTTTTTTTTGATTGATCAGTGAAGTATCTTGAATATATCGATGTCAGTTTGGAAGTAATTCGAAGGATTATTATTGGCTGGAGATTTTTTTTCCTGAAAAGGTTTAAAAACAGATTTTTAAAGACATTTGCAGATATATTAATTTTAACGTATGGTTAAACACAACAGCAGGGGATTACTGTTTTTTGATTATTTACAAATAACTTACAACTATATATAATCACATAATTGCATGGTTATCTCAACTTTTTGAATTTTTAAATCCTTGCATTTTTTATTTTGTCAATCCTATAAATCTATCAATAGTCAATTCCTTGTACATAGTAAATATTCATAAATATTTGTTAAATAAGCAGTTATAAAATGGAACCATTTGCTAATCCAACTTTAATAGAATTTTTCTTTTTTTCCTTTCTTTACTTTGTAGTTACCTGTCTACATAATGTATTTTATTTATAAACTGAGCCATAATATTTGTACAAACTAGATGTACAATTTCACAAAAATAATCAAAACCAAAACTTTCCAAAAGGCAGTGTTTTTTTTTTGGAAATTTCATGTATTGGTTTGTTTCACCATCTAAAGAGACGGTGGAATAAAACCTGTTCTTTACTGTTATGCTGTATTCTTTCCCAGTATGTTGTTACTCAAGTTTGTGTTAGATATGCTGTTGAGAGAGTGCTGACACAAAGTGCAAACACTGTTGAAAAGTTCTTGATAGTTTACTTTGAGCACTTAAGATTACTATATCTTGACAATGAACCAGTTTTCTCTAGTTTTGACCTTTAGTCCTGTGTTTAGTGTGGGTCTCAATTTTGAGCTCTCTTCATTTGAGCTCTCCTCTGTGGCCTCCTCCCTTGACTTCTAATAGTGTTTCTGACATCTATTTCAGGTGGTAATTAGATCTATATCCAACCAATTTGATTTATTTGACAAAGGTGTAGATAACTATAATGACTTAAAATATTAATATTGATATTTCATTGAAGAGCATAAACTATTAAAATTTTAATTTTTTTATAAGGAAAATGAAATAATTTGATATGAGTTTTTGTTAACATTCTTCATTCTTTTAAGTTATGTTTGGATCCTTAGATTAATACTTACAAAAAAGTTGACTATATCGTTGCCAATAGCAATAAAGTTAATTTTATTTGGCTGAATGTAAAATGCTTTACAAAAATAAAAATTCTTAATAGTTTATGATACATTTGCATTTTTGTAGTTTGAATATCATTACCTGTGAAACTTGAATGCTTGTTCTGTTATTTGGAGATATATCAGAATAATTTTGCAAAAGTACCTATTATTCAGTTTAAAATATTATGTGTATCTTTATTTTTACTTTCTATTCAGTTACTATTCTTCATTTAGAACATGTGCTTTTTAATATAAATTTTATTTTTATCACAGAAAATATGTATATTATTTCAAAGATCTAAAAATAGTATAATACTTAAACTGAAAACAACAGTTCCTACCTTAGCTCTTCTTCCCTCCCTTAATTCTTAGTTTCTGGAAGGAGCCGTGTTTAAATTTCTTAGTTGATGACTCTGCTACTTTCACATTTCTAAATGATATAATAACCATTTCTCGACTTTTCTATTTTAGACATCATCTGATGTCTTCTGTGAAAGATGACCATCGGTTACTTACATTGCCCTCCCTTTCCATTTCACACTATTTTCCGGTATAATTACATCGTAGTACTTAGTTAAAACAATACTTAGCGTTTATTGTGACAGTGTAAATATCCATGCAGACCTACAAAAGGTACCATGCTTATCCAGCCACCTTCCCCCCTCTCCCTCCCCTTTTCCTTCCTTCCTCTGTTCTCTCCTTTTTTTCCTTTCTTCCACTCGTTTGTCTCTCTTCCTTTCATTCTTTCTCCTGGAATTAATGATTTCCTACTTTTTTATTTATTTAAATTCCTGTGTACCCACCACAAATTTATTTCTAAAATTTCTACTGGAATCATCAAAATGTGAATACACTTGGTGTCTATTGGTGCAGTTGTTTTTCCTGGGGACAGAGTGCTTGGAGTTCTCTATTTCCCTGTTTCAAACTGGCTTGGTTACTTAGCACGTTTGTAGAAAGCTGTCACCTGGAGGCTTCTTTTTATCATCAATCTAGAATTTCCCTCTTCTTCCTCTTATGTTGTAATGTCTATTTCTTGTGACCCACAGTGGCCTTCTTTTTTGAAAGATACACTGATTCAACATTTATTGATCATTTATTCTGTATGTGCTCATCACTGTCCTAGCACTGGAATATAGGAGAGAATAAAACAAAGGGAAAAGCAAAAAAGAAATCTAAGTGGTAGTAAGTACAAGTTAAAGCAGAACAGGGATGGAGGATGATAGTGGGGCCTCAGTATTAATTTTGATGAGGCACGTTCTTTGTAATTTCTTAAGAATGCATGACAGTAGAATTTTTTAGAGCTTGCTTGTATGAAAATGTCTTTTTTTTGTTTTTAACCTTTGTATGTGATTGATGGATTGTTGGGATATTAGGATTATAAGCCGAAAATTATAGTCTTTCCCATCCCTTGCCCCCAAGAAGCTTTTAATATTTTTATTTTAAAATTTGTTTGTTGTTTATGTTACTGGATTGTGCCTTGGTATGGGTAGATCTTTTAAAATTCATTGTCTGTTATTTTGTGTAAACTTTTTTCACTCTGAGAAAGTATGTACTTGTGTTCAGAGAAATTTACTTGAATTATATCTATGCAAATTACTTTCTCTATTTTTTCTCATTTCTGTTTCTAGAACTCCTCTTAGTTGTTGGACTATCTGGATTAATTTTCTAACTTTCATATCCATACTCATCATTTTCTTCATTTTATCTTTTAATTTACTCTCTTGAGATGCTTGTTCAATATCTTCAATACTTCTTTCAAAATTTTTGTTTGATATTATACTTTTAATTTTTAAGAGCATTTTCTAGTTTTCTGAGGTTTTCTGAGCGGATAAGGGGAGGGGCAAGCTCATTTTGTATCGATTTGATTGGGCCATGGAGTGTCCAGATATTTGGTCAAACAGTAGGTATTTCTGAATGATACTGGCTGAGTAGAGCAGATTGCCTTTCCTGATGTGAGTGGGCCTCATCCAATCAGTTGAAGGCCTGCCTAGAACAAAAAGGCTGAGTCTACCCTGAGTAAAGAGAATTCTGCTTGCTTGCTGCCTTAGAACTGAGACATTTGGATTTTTCCTGCCTTTGTACTCAAACTGATACCTTGGCTCTTTTGAGCCTATTGCCTTTCATACTGGAACTACTTGGTTTTCCTGATTCTTAGGCTTTTTGACTTTGAGTAGAACTATACCATTGGCTTTCCTGGGTCTCCAGCTCTCTGACTCACTCTGCAGATCTTGGGACTTGTCACCTTTCACTATTATGTGAGCCAGTTTCTTAAAATAAATAAAATATGCATCTCCATTATATTAGTTATGTTTCAATGGAGAATTCTAATACAGAGGCAGAGAGGTACCAGTGAGTAAAACAATATCCCTGCCCTGATTTTTTACATTGGAAGTTTTTATCTTTCTGGTGTTATTAACTATACTTTTCCTTAGTCTCCCTCTCCCCACACCCTTAACAATATTGTCTGTTCTTAGTTTTTAGTAATTTTTTTTTTTACTACCTGTTTCTTTGCAGTGTGTTATTCATATAAGAGTCTGTCCTCTAATGACTGGTGAGCCTTTGTGCTTATATTTAAGTGTTTTGCACAAAAAAATCTATGTGCCTGTACGTGATCCTGTCTACTGGTGATGAATGGACCTTAGATTTTATCATGGCCTCTCAGTTTTCTCAGAACATTTCTTTAATATTGCTCGGAGTCTCATAGTTCAGTACGTGTACTTCCAAGTTATTTTGTTTTCTACGGTAAGGCTTTTTAAAGTGTTCAGAAGTTTACTTCTGTGAAAAGTAAACTTCCAGTCTTTTACCATGGTGGGGATGGCCAACAGTGTGAGGAGAGGAGCTCAGATTCTGTGTTTATTATACCAGCTTTCATTCATTAGTACTACTTTCATCCCTGTCCCTCACCCATCCTCACGTGATCAGTCTTCAATCCTTGGCCTTTCCTAGGATTCTGCAACAAGGGTTGGTTTGCAGCTTCAAGCTGATTTCCCTCTAGATAGTAGAGAAATTTTTACCGTCTCTCATATACTTTATTATCTTTGTTCTTGTTTTCCTGCTAATTTTAACATGAAGTCACTCATTTTATACCTTTTTTTAAGAGTAAAAGATAATTTAGTGATTATCTAGCTCAGCAGAATAAAAAATTGATACTACATTTAATGTCAACATTGATGGCTTGACCAAAAAAGGGGAAAAAAAAAGCAACAGGGGGTATATGTAGTCTGTCTTGTCAGTTGGTAGCCTGATTTTATTTGCTTTACAGCATGGTAATATTTGGGAATTACTTTTAAAATTTAGGTAAATTCATGTACTGCATTCAAGAGACTAAAATATGTTGTAGGAGATTATCATACAGAAATCTGTCAAGTTCATTTTAAGGAATTTAGAGTTGTATTAAAGTAGTACAAATTAATATATAGCACATTTATTGGTGCCATTTTTCTCTGTATTTGTTTGTTGTTGGTAGGGAAGGATGGAATTAATTTAGTTAATGAAGTCTTTCCCCACCCCACAACCGAAGTTTAGTGGACTTTTGGAAAATTGGTGTAACTGTTTATTTAATAGATTTCACTAATAAGCTACTATCTCTGTTATTATTGTTGTATGACTTAAGAGCATTAGTAAGCTGAGTTTATTTTAGTAAAAATTGACTAGTCAACAATTATGGCCTTAGGAAGTGATAGCCAATTAAATACAGCTTAGAACAGGTATGAAATTATTGACTCAGTTGTGTTTTGAGTCCTTCCTCTCCAAAGTGCTGAAATGTGTTTTAAAATTACTTAGTTGCATTAGTGGTTGGATTTGAGGCTTTTAACGTGTTTTTCATCAATACCTCTGGGAAAAGAATAACCAAGACCTTAAATGTGTGGCACATTTTGCATCACTATATAATTGTAAATACTGTGATGAAATATTGAAATGATCATGAAAGATGATAACCATTAAGCTTTTCTTTCAACTATTAAAACTCACTAAAGGTTATATTGAGCTGTGGTTTCTGAAATTGTTTAGACTAACACCTTCTTTAATAATTGTCTCAGAAGTGGAGAAAAATGCTGTAGGATAGCATGAATCTTTTTTAGTTTTGGCAACTTCCTTAAGTATTGTAGATAATCTTTGATATCTTTGAAAATTATGAGGTTTCTGTAGCAATACCCAAAGTGTAAGTAAGATCTATATTTTTACTTCATTTCTCATTTTGTCTCATTTAAAAAAAATAGTGAAAAAGTTTTATTTCAGGTGATTAGATAGCTGTTATTATAAATTAACAAATACGAGTTAATAAATGATGCTTGGGAAAACAAGAATCCAATGTATTAGCAGTAAAAAAAAAATGTGTTTCTGAGCTTTTGTAAAAATTGGACTCTTCCTGTTCTATGTGTACCTTCTTGTTTAATTTGTTTTTAATTAAAAAAAAAAAGATATGTTGTGTGACATACCAAGTTAAGTTGAAGTCATAAAATTTTTAGATGTTTTTTTTATACATATACTAATTTTAACTAGTTTTCTATCACTTAGATCATGCTGTTTAAAATCTCTGTGAAATTTAAATTGTATACTTTCTCATTTTACATTATAAGTAAAAGTCAGTTTGTATACATAAATGAAGATAAAATTAAAATGGTGTTTACCTGTAGTTAAAATTTGAGTCTCTCCACAATGATCTGTTTTACCATGTGGAATTTTGAGTTTGTATACTTTATATAATAAAAATACCCACCTGTTGCAATTTTAGATCAGACAAAAAGGATTTGAGGAAAATAATATTAATAAATACTTTTGAAAATAAAATGTATGATCTAGACAATTATATATAATAGGATAACCTCTTGCCTTTCTTCCTAATTTTTTTTTCTAGCAAGAAAGGTATCTGTTTTCTTTTTACTGAAGTTAATTTTCCTTTTGAGATTTTCCCTTCAAGTGAGTGATCTAAATGGAAACTCAGTCAATTTAAGGTCTTGCCTCCCCACACTCTGGTGCTGTATCAGATTTCCAGGCGGCTTGCTGAGGGTGATGTGTCGGGTGTCCCAGATGAGGACTGAGCATGCGCTTCTGTTCCTCGACTAGGGCATCCCTTTAGGTGTCACCGTCTGGTTTGATTCCCTGCTGTCTATCAGCAGAGGTCACAGCTGTGTTGTCCTCATCCTCTCAGAGCCTCAACTACTTGTACATCTTTCTAGGATAATTTTCTGACCCTTCCTAGGACACAGGATACTTCGAGGCTGTTTTAGGCCCATCTGCAAATGTCTGACAGACTTTATATCTAATTTTCCTTCTACTGTATATATTCTGCTAGTATGCTCTTACTGATACATTCATGATACAGAACCTATAAGAAAATTATGGCAAATAGCAATTTCAGTCCTGAGAGCCACCTTGGTTTTTCAAAGCATGAAAGAAAGTAATACCAAATTTGGAATAAAAAGGAGAAAATAGAAGAGATAGAATAAGGCTTAAAAAAAAAAAAAAGAATCTGTCTGACATGGAGCAGTGCTCAGGGGTGAAATAACATGGGTTTGAAGCTCTTTAAGAGCTTTGATACCTTTAAGGCATTACTGAGTACTGTTTATGGTCACAATAGTAAGGTTGCAGACATTATCTTTTGTTTTGAGTTTTATAAAAGAACCAAAACAGATTAGTTGAGGGATATTTATAGATAGAATATCAGGGCTCTTTAGTTGTAAGGAACATAAAGATTTTGTATGTATGTCTAGTTGTGTTAAAAAATAGACAAACACATACATGGATACATTGGCATTTCTCAAATCCAGTTACATTTCAATTCATGTGGCCCGGCCTTATGGGATTAATTCTTATTTTATATATGTTTTGAGATGAAGATTAAAAAAATTCGTTTGTATATACTCTACTGGTTGATTTCCTTTGAAGGCTTTTTAGTGGATATCTTATTCATAAAGAATATATTAATAGATTTATACCATCTTTTACTAATTCAAAGGTCTAGTGAGCTATAGTTTCCCACTGAAAAAATGGTCTAGTCAAATTCACTGATGTTTCTTGTCTTTCTCTCAGTCATTAATGATCGATTTTTGTAGAATGTGTGCTATTTATTAAGTTTATGAAGCTACTTAATTCTGTCTTCCCCTCATTTAGGGTGATGCATCTCTTAAAGAAACAAAAACAAAACCTCTGTCCTTGGTCTGCTTTGTTCTCTTTCTTTCCAACTGTTTCAGTTAAATCAGTTACATGTAATGGTGTAGAACTAAAAGGATAAGATTAAGTATAGACAGGCTCATTTAGTTCATCTAGAATCAAATTGTTGCTGACATATTTAGCTTACTTCTCAATGTCAACTATTGTGTTCACGGCGCTGCGTTGGGTAGGGCAGCGTGTTTAACACAGCTTTTCCATTAAGAGCTCAGGTGCGAAATTGATGTGGATGATGTTTTTCCTTATTGTTTTAAAGAAATAACCTACTGAGTGAAATTTGTTCAGCTATTTTCTTCTGTTTTTTAGGAGTGGCAGAATTCTATTCAGAAGAATGCAGGTCTTGCTTTTATTGAACTTGTCAATGAAGGAAGGTAATCTATTTTATATTTATTTTATTTATATTTTACTTTAAAATGTTACTGTATTTTTCCATTGGAACTGATATTTTTGGTACTGTATTGTTTTGCAGTTAGTGACATAGTGGAGCTTAGGTATTAATTATAGATATTTCAGTATTTTAATTTCATTGTTCTTTTTTATTGTTGTGTTCTTAATGATAAAATCTGTTCTTTATTTTTCAGTAAGACTGAGTTGGGCAAAAGTAAACTGATGGTTTTATTAGCAGATTTAAGGAAGATTGATACTTTTTTGGACGTTTAGAAAATTCTATTGTATTTGAAAAGCCAATAGACTAATGTATCTGTGTTACCTCTCTTGTGTCATGGCCTGGTCATAAGGGAAGAAGAATTCAAGGAAAGAAAATTCAGTAGTAGGAAAGAAAATGAAGTACTGAGATATAAAAGAAAGATACAAGGGAGAAAATAAATGTAAGAAAGTGAGAGAATTAAAAGTAAATTGAGGAAATGATGAGTGGACTACTTTGTATCTATTTTGTGGCAGTTGATTTTGGATTACTTGAACTGAAGACTCAAGGTATTGATTAAAATGTGTGATTGGCTGCCACTGGAAACAGCATTCTGAGCAAAATTATTGTTTAAGAATGTTTCTTTATAATGTTCTGACTAGTGTTGGGAGATCAACGCTGTCACTATAAAAATTATTTGAACTAGTAACTAGGAATTCAACCTCTGTTTCATTAATGATACATAAAGGGAGAAAAGGATATTGATAACTTTATGTAATCGTAAATACTACTAAAATTATTCCACTCAGCAGATAATTATAGGTGCTTACAGACTAGTATTGAGAACAAAAAAATAAATTTTCAGTTATAATGCCATATGCTAATTTCTGTGCTAGAAGTATTTAAGCATAGTTTACTAAAGTCGGAATGAGAAAAAAAGAGAAAGACTCCACAATTTAGTATGGTAGAATTAGGCAAAACTTCTCCAGAGAATATGATTCTTGAGATGTATTTTCAAGGATGAGTAGAATTTGTCATGTAGACTTTGAGAAAGTGGGGATTATGCATATATGGGAGGACATGTCTGTGAAAAGCATTCCAAATAGAGGGAATAGAAGATCTGAAGAAACTGTGATATGGGAAGGTGTGTATGAGTGTGTGTTTACATGTGTTTGTGTGTGAATTTATGAAATAGAATTGGGCATCTGGATCATAAGAAGCCTAGTGTGGTATATTTGAACTTTCAGCTGAAGGCAGTCAGAAACCTTGAAAGATTTTAAGAAAGGAATATCATTATGACATTGAGTTCTGGAAAGATAACCGGCAGTGATGTTTTGGATGAGTTGAAGGAGAGGAGACCTGATTGAAATCAAGAAGAACAACAGCAAGGCCATTGCAGTGATCTGTGTATGAGAAACAGAGCTAAACTGTAGTCTGGAGTCTGGCAAGTGGTAGGAAATCAATAAATATTTCTCAATGAGTGCATGACTAATAATTCAGTCTTACTTTCAGAAAAAATTTCAAAGTGCTTATTCATCAAGAAAAATAAATAGCTCTTTGGCTGAATTTCAACACTGAAGTATTGGATGCTTTTAATGCTTATATATAGAAAGAGAGTTAGGCAGTGAGCATTGCTGATCAAATGTACTCACTCTACTTAATGCAATACACTGATTAACACTAGTTCTTTTTGAAAAAAAAACTTACAAAGGTTGATTTTGATGAGGTTCCACTAAGTGTAAATGCCATCAATTGTGCTAGTTACTGTTACCTCTAATAGATAAGGCAACATGGTTTTGTGATTAATGGTATTGACTATGAAATTAGCCTTGGGTCCAAGCTTCAGCTTTGCTATTTGGAAAGTACTTTTACTTCTGTGAACCTGCGTTTCCTCATCTATTCACTCAGCCAATATTTATTATACGCTGACTTTGTACCATGAATTGTCCTTCATTCTGGGGATAGAGCAATAAACGAAACAGATAAAGGTTCTTTTTTGGTAGATTTTAAATTCCAATAGTCATTGACAGACTATGAACAATAAACAAACTAAGTAATGGGTAATATAATATGTGAAAGGTGGTAAGTACTTTGGAAAAAGATAATGGGAAGCAGGTTGAGGGCAGTGGAGATGTTTGAATGATATATAAAGGTTTGATACGGTCTCTAGTTTAAATAGAGTGGTTAGATTAGAGGTCACAGAAAAGTGACATGTAAGCAAGCATTTGAAGGATTTGAAGGAGTGAACCATAGGGCATGTAGGGGAAGAGCATTCCAGTCTTAGGGAACAGGCAGTATACAGATGAAAGCTTCCTTGGTATATTTGAGGAATGAGGCCAGTATAGCAAGAACAAAGTGATCAAAATGGAGAGAAATGGGAAATGATGTCAGAGACATAGGGCAAGATTTTGTGTAGAGCCTTTACCATTCTGTAGGAAATAACAATCCTTGCAGGATTTTGTGTAGATCAGGGAGACAGTTTGCATTATGTATTAAAAAGTTGTTTGGCTGATGTATATAGGAATTTAAGGATAGAAGCAAAAAGATCAATTAGAGAGCTATTGTAGTAATCCTAGTTAGACATGATGATGACATGCACTAGGGCAGTAGCAGTAGAAGAGGTGAGCAGTAGCAGTATTATGAATTTATTCTGAAGATAGAGCCAATAGGATTTACTAATGGATTGGATGTGGGTTGTGAGAGAAAGCTAGGAGTCAGGTATTACTCTTAAGATTTTTGGCCTGTGTACCTGAAGGGATGATGTTTCTATCAACCAGGATGGGGAAGGCTGTGGATAAAGCAGTTATTGGGGAAGATCAGGTGTTCAGTTTTAGAGATACTGATTTTTCAGTCTCTAGAAGACATCCAAGTAGTGATGTTAAATAGGCAGTGGTGAGTTATTTCTCCAGATTAGAGGTATAAACTTGGGTGTTACAAGCATATAAGTGGTAGGTACTATCTTGAGAGTAGAGGACATCCTTAAGGTGATAGGATGACAACTGAGATTTGACCACAGATTCAGTTGTGGTTTCTGACTTGGATAGGAGTAGTTTGGGGAGAGTGGTGTGGAAACAAGCTTATCTGCAGTGGATTTAGAAAAGAAGAGAATGAGAGAAGAGGAACTAGAGAATGTGTATTAAAAATTCTTTAGAGGAGTGTTGCTACAAAGAGGGAGCAAAAATAAAATGGAGTGGTAGCTTGTGGGGGGAAACAGAGTCACAGGAATTAGAGTTTTAAAAAATGAGAGCAAAACAACACAGTTTCATGATAATGAGTGAGGAAATGGGTATAGGAGAGAGATAGGTGAGAACTTCTGGAGTGATGTTTTTGGGCTGATTAGAGAGTGGATGAATTTATATACAGACTGGGTGGGGAAGAGTGGTTGCCTTTAAAGACAGCATGAATGTATCATTTATGGTAACATGGGAGGAGTCAAACTTTTATGCAGGAAAGTGATTGTAATCATAGACCACAAGACTATAATTATTAAGCTAGGTAAAGAGGAAAGTGAATGTAAAAAAAAAAAGAATGGTAGGAGGGATGACTTGGAGCTCTAAGGAGTGTTACAGTTGTGATAGTAGAATGAGTGAGCTGTAGCCTCGAGAGGTAGCAGTTAGAGTCAAATGAGTAGAACCAAGGCCATGTAGTTATTGGAGATGATGACGTCTGGCACATGACCATGCAATAAGTGGCTGAAGTAGGATGGAAGACAAGACCAGAGAAGGAGAGGAGTTAAGGGAACTGACAAATCAGGATCTTGTTCATCTTTGAATCTCTTTTGAAGACTATTATCACTTACCATTCTTCATCATTGCTGTCTCTATGTGTCCCCAAGTAATTCCCATTTATTTTTCAGTGATTTTTGTTTTTAGATCACGGTTACTTTCTCCAACCCTTCTTATAATAATTCCTTGTGATTTCATCCATATTATAGCATGTATCAGAATTTTGTTCCCTTTTAGTGATTAATAGTATTGCATTGTATGGATATATCACATTTTGTTTATCCCTTCAGCCGTCAGTGAGCATTTGGATTGCTTTCTGTTTTTGGCTATTATAAATAATGCTGCCATGATTATTTGTGTACAAGGCTTTGTGTGGACATTGTGGACATATGTTTTCATTTCTCTTGGGTAAATATACCTGAGAGTAGAATTGCTGGGTTCAGTGGGAAGTCTGCGTTTAACTTTTTAAAACTGCTAAAAAAATTGGGAAGATCCTACAAATAGAGTAAAACCCTAGACCCTTGGTAGTGCTTGGTGGTGTTTTTCTTGCATGGAGCTCTTTGAACTTCTAGGATGTGTAGAATTAGCTTTTCATAAAAATTTTCAGTCATTATTTCTGCATAAACTATTTCTGTGTTTGTTTATCTTGACTATTCTTTTGGGACTCCCATTACACATAAGTTGGTAGTTTGATGTTATCCTGTCATCTTCAGTCTTTTTCTCTTCATTCTTCAGTTGATAAATTCTGTTGCTATATCTGCAAGTTCACTGATTTCATTTTATCTTCTGCCATCTCAAATTTGCTGGTGAGTCCACTTGGAAGTTGTTTTTTGGTTTTTGGCTTTGTTGATTATTTTTTAACAGAATTTCCATTTGGTTCTTTTTAACAGATTGTGATTATTTATATTCACTGTGTAGTTATTGTCATTACATTTGGACTTCGTAGCCTTTGACTAATAAATACCTCCCACTTTACCTCTCACAGCCCTTGATTACCACATTATACTCTCTGCTTCTAAAGGTTTTGACTATTTTAGCTCGCATATAATAAGTAGAGTATCTGTCCTATGTTTGACTTATTTCACTTAATGTAATGTTCTCCAGGTTTATCTGAATTGCTGCATGGAAGCAACCATAATATCCATAGACAGCTGAGTAGATAAAGGAACTGTGGTATATACATATAATGGATTTTTAAAAAAATGACCATTTAATATAGAAATTTTAGATTCCAGGTTTTCTACTTTGTATCTATGGGTTTTTGTTAATTGCTTTTACTTGTTGATTTTTTTAAAAACATATTTTCTTGTTGATTTTTTCTTTTTTGGGGGGATTATATTTTCTTCTCTATTCCTTTTGTTTTTTCATTAAGACTTTTTTTTTCTTAAGAATAGTTTTAGATTCACAGCAAAATTGAGGGGAAGTTACAGAAATTTTTCATATATGAAAATATGCCCCTGCCCTCACACATGTGTAGCCTCCCCTGTTGTCAGCATAACCACCAGAGTGGTATATTTGTTAAAACTGATGAACCTGTGTTGATATATCATAATCAC
Organism: Camelus ferus; assembly: GCF_009834535.1. NCBI lineage: Eukaryota > Metazoa > Chordata > Mammalia > Artiodactyla > Camelidae > Camelus > Camelus ferus. The sequence continues at coordinate 107,187,235 of NC_045697.1, read as the reverse complement.
TCAAAGTCCGTAGTTTACATTATGGCTCACTCTTGATGTACATTCTGTGGGTTTAGAAAAATGTTTATGGCATGTTTCCATCCTTAGGCTATTATATTATTTTCACTGTGCCAAAAATCTTCTGTGCTCTGCCTCTTTATCACTTACCCCAACCTCCTCCCACACGCTGGCAACCACTACTCTTTTTACTGTCTCCACAGTTTTACCTTTTCCAGAAAGTCACAGTTTTGCCTTTTCCAGAAACTCATACAGTATGTAACTTTTTCAGTTTGGCTTCTTTCACTTACTAATACATACTTACCGTTATGCATGACTTTTAATGGATTGATAGCTCATTTCATTATAACACTGAATAATATTTTGTTGTCTAAATGTACTGTGGTTTACTTAACCACTCACTTACTGAAGGACATCTTGGTTGCTTATAAGTTTTGGCAGTTATGAATAAAGCTTTTGTAAACATCCAGGTACATGTTTTTGTGTGGAAATAAGTTTTAAGCCTTTTTTGGTAAATACCAAGAAGTGTGATTGCTGGATTTTATAGAAAGAGTATGTTTGGTTTTGTAAGAAACTGCTAAACTGTCCTCCACATTGACTGTATCATTATGCATTCACACCAGCAATGAATGAGAGTTCCTATTGCTCCATATCCTCACCAGTATTCGGTGTTGTCAGTGTTTCAGATTTTGGCTATTGTGATAGGTGTGTATTGGTATCTTATTATTGTTTTAGTTTGCATTTCCCTGATAACATATGATGTGAAACATATTTTCATTTGCTAATTTCCCATCTGTATATCTTCTTTGGTGAGGTGTCTGTTCAGGTCTTTGGCACATTTTTTAATGAGGTTGTTTGTTTTTTTATTAGTGAATTTTAAGAGTTCTTTGTAGTTTAGGTAACAGTCATTTTTCAGATGTGTCTTTTGCAAATATTTTCTCCCAGTCTGTGTCTTGTCTTCTAATTTTCTTGACATTGTCTTTTGCAGAGCAGTAGTTTTCAACTTTAGTGAAGTCCAGCTGATCAATTATGTACTTTTTGGATCATGTTTTTGGTTGTGTATCTAAAAAGTCACTACCATACCCAAGGTTATCTAGGTTTTTTCTTGTGTTATCTTTTAGGATTTTTATGGTTTTTCATTTTCAGTTTATGTCTGTTACCCATTTTGAGTAAATTTTTGAAAGGCCTGGAAGGTCTATGCCTAGATTAATTTTTTTTTCACATGTAGATGTCCAGTTGTTGCAGCATTATTTATTAAAAACAGTATGATTAGTCCATTGTATATTGTTTTTGCTCTTTCTTTGTCAAAGATCAGCTGACTGTATTTATGTGAATCTATTTGTAGGTTCTCAGTTTTGTCCCATCAATCTGTTTGTCTGTTTTTTTTAACCAGTTCCACACTGTCTTGATTACTGTAGCTTTAGAGTAAGACTTGAATTTGGGTAACCTCAGTCTTCCACCTTTGTTCTTCTCCTTCAATATTACATTGGCTATTCTGGACATTTTGGTGCTCCATATAAACTGTAAAATTGTTTTGTCAATACCAGCAAACTAGTGTGCTTGAATTTTGAATTGTATTGCATTGAATCCACAGACCAAAATGGGACCAGCTGACATCTTGACAATATTGAGTCTTCGTATCTATAAGCATGGAATATTTCTCCATGTATTTAATTTTTTATTTCATTGCCTGAGTTTTATACTTCTTTCATATGGATACTGTACATATTTTGTTAGATTTATACTTAAAGTATTTTTTGAGGGGGATGCTAATATAAATGGTATTGTATTTTTAATTTCAAATTTCACTTATTCTGTACTGGTATATAGGTAGCAATTGACTTTTGTATATTAACCTCATATCCTGCAATCTTGACATAATCACTTATTAGTTCCAGGAGGAATTCATTTTTTGTCAGTTGTTTTGGTTTTTCTACATAGATGATCATGTCATCTGTGAGCAAAGACCTTCTTTTGTCTTCCTTCCCAGTCTTCATACCTTTTATTTCCTTTTCTTGTCATATTGCTTTAGCTCAGACTTCATGTATGATGTTGAAAAAGAGTGGTAAGAGAGGACATCCTTTTCCTTATCTTGTCTTTTCCTTATCTTAATGGGAAATTTTCTAGTTTCTCAACATTAAGAATAGTGTTAGCTTTTGGCCTTTTTGTATCTATTTTTTATCAAGTTGAGAAAGTTTCCCTCTGTTCTTAGTTTACTGAAAGATTTTGTTATGAATGGGCATTGGATTTTGTCAAATGCTTTTTCTGTATCTATTGATATGACCACATGACTTTTCTTTTTGGCTTATTTATGTATGGTGGATTACACTAATGGACTTTGGAATGCTGAACCAGGTCTGCATAACTGGGATAATTCTTGCTTAGTTGTGTTATATAATTCTTTTTATAATTGTTGGATTTGGTTTTGTTTGTTGATTTTTAAAAGTTACTTGCTTGGGCTTAATATGCAGAATATGTCTCTCATGTGGTACAGTGCTCTTAATGTTGCTGCTTAGCTTTTTCAAGAATCTTCTTCTTATTTTTCTTAGTCTGGCTTTTAAGGGGTTGCCCCTTTTCTCCATAGCTTTGAGGTCAATAAATCAATGATAAGAAGTCTTTCTGAAACCTTTGACCGTGTATGGCCAGTAAATCTGGGTTTGGCTTGATGGACACATTTAAATTTGTGGTAGTTTTTATTCCTAGCTTTTGCTTCCCATTGACCTTTTTCAAGTCTGCACTGTATGTGTGCCCAGGGACCCAGACAGCCATGGATGTGTGAAATTCTTACTAAGTTATCTAACATATATGTATATTTAATATGGCTACTTCATTTTTAGGGTCTCTCTCTTTAATTTCTGGTTTATTCTCTGGTCTTCTGCTCACCCTAACTACAAATATAATCTCAGTCTAGGATAGCAATTGGCTTTTCCAGTTTTCAGCTTGGGATGCATTTTCTTCATTTTCTGTCCTCTTTTCCAAATCTGGTTAGCCGTCTCTGGCAGTGAGGTTGCTGGTTCCATCGGCAGCCGTAGACTGATGAAACAACACACTTCTGGTGTTTGGGTGGTGCATTCCGAGAAAAGATTGCCACGGACTCCATTTGTTCTTACTCAGTGGTTAGCAAATTTTTCTAAGATTATTATTGATTTTTTTGTTTGCCTTGATCAGTTTTCAGAACCCTGAAATGATTGTTATTTGTCAATTCTGTGCTTGTTTTTGTGGGAGAGGGTTTGTTGACCTTTTTATTTCACCATAGCTGGAAGATCCAACCCCAGCTCTTTACATGTCTGGTTCATTCTGATTTAAGGCCCAATTCAGATGTCACCTTGTCAGAGAAGTCTTCCTTGAAACCTGTTACGCAGGTTATTTTTACCTCATTTCTTAAAATATGTTTCCCTGCATTTTTTATTCTACTCCCATATTTGTCTTCGTTATCCCTTGTAAAGTGTATGTTTTGTGAGGGCAGTGCCCCTGTCTTGCTTTTGGTTGTATCCTGGGCTCCAAGTGAAGTGCCTTGCCAATTCAATAAATATTTGTGTTTAATTGATAAGATATTTTCTCTATAAGTACATTGCTTTTATAGTTTGATTTTAATTATTGATATATTTTATGTAAATAGTATTTCTTAAACAGGAATTCATTTTATACAATCTTGGTAATAGTCAAGTGATGTTATTTTGAAGATTATTACCCAGAGAAAAGAAAATACATATATATAAAATAAATATTTTACATTAAAATTTGTCTGTATTTTGTGAAGTAATTAATTTCATGTTCTTGTCAAATATTTTATCTGGAAGAGCTGATTGTTATTCTTATTGAGGAAACAATTATTTGAATAACTTATTTGTTTTTTATATCAGCTGTGATTAGAGACTTTATAGTACCTTTTCCCTGATTTCTTATATGTGCTTATCTTAACTATTTGGATTTATTAGCCTCCTTTGTTTAGAAATTGTTTTCTTTACTTCTGTGCTTAGCCTATAGAAAGTATTTAACCTTTGTCTTTTAAGTAAATGTTAGAAATAAACGGTAGTATAAAGAGAACTAACATTCATTCGTGAAATATTGGTAGTATTTGTAATTTTCATTATCTCTTTCTTCAGAGGGTAGAATATATTTTAAAGGAACAATTTAGAGATTTATTTTTCTAAATCAGTGGATTTGACTTTCCTTTTATAAATATTTAATATATTGAGGTTAAATGAGTTTACATAGCAATGGACGGATTTGTGAAGCATTTGTAGTGTTCAGGCTACTGGACTTAATCCCAGGGGCAAGAAGAATAGGTAATAAGGGTTTTCTTTTTACTGCAGAGGCCAACCTTTTTTTTTTTTTTTCCTTTTTATTTCTTTCTTATTATGTAAGTCTGACCTGCCTTGACCTCATTTATAGAGTAGCTGCTATAAATTTGGTCCTTGATTAATGTTTTATTAGTGTAAATAACATGTAGACCTTTACAGACTGAGACTACAGCATAGGGTTTATCAGACTTGATGGGTACTATTAGCAAATCAATTACTTAGGTCAGACATAAGTAATTGTTGTTTGGAAGAAATGTTTCTCTTAACTTACCTATTTAATTGATGAAATACTTTGTTTGTGAATACATTGTTTTGATAGTTTTGAGTTCAGTTATTGGTATTTTTCTTGTAAACAACATTCCTATAAAAATAATCAGTAATCACTGACATAATCAAGTGATATTTCTTTGCCAGTTTTTACCAAGACAAGTAAAATGTATAAACTAAAAAGATTTAAATTTAAAAAAATTAAATTTCCGACATTCTGTGAATAAGAACATTGTTTATGGATATTTTGTGATATATTTAATTATTATTTTCATCACCATTATCTCAGTTTACTTTTTAAATATGCAAATAACTGAACTAAAGAGTTTCGTACTGAAAGACACAGGTGTCTTCAAATAGTTTAAAATTCTTTAGACAATCTTAAAGCTTTCTTACAGAATGTTCTGTGATGCTGTGGCACCACATTAGTAGGAAATAGGAACGTCTGTTCTAAATTCAAATGTGGTGGGTATATAACATTATGTTATATAGGGCTTTGGTTGATTTATTTGTAAACTTCATTTCTTTTTATATAAGTTGCTTTTTCCTTCACCTTAAAAATTTATTTAATTGAAAAATAAATTTAATTAAACTAATTCCAGTAGAATTGTTGCTTACATTTTTAAATTAAATTCTTTGTCAGTAAACCTTAAAAATTTTTTTCAAATTTGGATAAAGGGGTTTAGATTTCATATTTTGCATTCTTCTTATTCCTGTATTCCTTAATGGTTTTGTTTATATCTTTTCTAAAAACGTTAGTATTTCAGTATGGTGGGTTTTAATTTTGCCAGAAGAAAGAGATCCAGCTGCTAGGTAGCCACCATTCTTCTTGCCAGCCTTCCTGCCATCCATCCAACAAATATTTTTTAGAGTATTTTAGGCCTCTGATGTTGTTCTAAACAGCTGTGATTACGGTAGGTGCTCTATGAACGTGACAAAGTCTTGTAACTTCGCTTGTTTGACTTGTGTTAGAAGGAGCAATGTAATTGATAAATATTGATTATCCTTGATATTTTGTATTTTTAGGTGATCCTATTTTTGTTATACTCTGAAATTTTTAAACATCAGTACAAATTCACTTCAAGTAAGATTTTTATAGCTTAAAATGTCAAGGGATCCTGTCTTTGTTACATAATTTCTTAATTTGTATCATTTGTATTTTAAAGTAAAAAACAGACATGTTTCCATTGGCTGATCAAAGTTTTAAAATTTTTGATGTTAAAAATCAGGAAAGTGGTAGACTGTGGAACCTAGTTTCAAGGAACAATGTTAGTTAAACATTCTAAGATTAAATTCTCATCTTAATTTCTATAACTTGTTAAATATACAACTACATATAAGATGACCTATGCTTACAGTGTTAGTTTTAGTTTATTAAAAATACATTTTGAGAACTTCCATAGCCTCCTAGGATTTTACTCTTAAATCTGCTACTGTGATTCTCGTTTCCCCATCCTTGAAAAGTACAGAAAGGGCAGATTATCCTACATACTGTTGGGCACATTGCTTAATTATCCTCTGGGGATAGTCAGTATCTGCTTATTACAGCAATAATTCAGACTTGTATCCGAATATGTAAATAGCCCTCATAAAAGACATAATGTTTCTAGTACTAATATACTTGTCTGTCTCTTCAAAATTCAACTGCTTAGATTGCACTTCTGCTTTCTGAACATTCATTTAGTAGCTTCAGCATTTTCCTTCACTCCAAATGTCACAGATTTCTAATAAATGTCTGTGGAATAAGTGTGTAGAAGAATGAATGTAAGGGGAGTGAAGAGAGAGAAGGAAGGAAGGAAGAGAGGGCAAAACACATTTCATTTTATTCTGACCTACTTGGCCAGTATCTGGGTTATATTTTGGTAGAAGACAGAAATATTTTTTTCACTTAAGTAAACATTGTGCCTAGGATGTAGTCTTATCCGAACTGAACAAAGACATAACCTAAATCAAAGTAGAATTCATCTCTTGGAAACTCTGGAGTGTTTCTTAAAGAGCCATGTGCTTTCTGGTTAAATTTTAAAATTAAATGTGTGCTGAGGTGCTTTATAGAAAAACTCCAGTTAAACATTATAAACAGTTGTTTGGATATGATCTCATTTTTGGGGTGGAGTAAGAAGTCAGTGTTTCAAAGATTTGTTGAGAGACTGTCATCTCTAGTGTGGATTGAATAGATGTAGAAGTTTCTGTGGGTTGTTTAGAAACGATGTGCTGGTCCCCTTTTTTAGGGATTAGGTTAGTTAAATTAATGTTTATTATTTTTGTAAGTTTCATGGCTTATCAGTGAAGACTAGAATTTTCTCCCCTTAATTAGGATAAATACATTTTTCTTATTTCATTTCTTCATGTGTTTGGTTTAAAACAGTGATATGGCCAAATTATTTTTCACTTCTATTTTTCTCTTAATTTCAGTTTTCTGTGGTTAGTTTTTAGGCTTGCTTCACTTGTGATTGATGTAAAACAATGATACTTCATTTAATTTGTGTTTTTCATCCCCTAAAACTGCTAAATTCCAGGTTTAAGGGCTTTAAAACTATTTGGCGTTGCATTGGAGCTTTCTCAGCAAGGCCAAAGTATGTTACTTATGGAAAAAAGGTGGTATGGATTCAGCATGCCTGTAGAGTATGCTTATATGTGTACAGAAGTTTCATAAAGTTATGCTTTTTAAAAAACTGTAATTTTTTATATGTAAGTGGAATCAATTACTATATTAAGTGAGAATAAATATAGCCAAAAGGGAGACAAATTACAGGTGGGCGAAGAAGGAAAGAAAGCATTTTGAGTAGGGTTAAGTGAAAATAAAAATGAAGATAGAGTCAGCTCTCTTCGTTTGTTTGAAATATATTTATGCGTGCCTGCTATGTGCTGGTCCACGTTCTGGGCTCTGGGGATTCGGCAATGGACAGAATAGACATCCCTACCCTCTTATGCTATAGACAGTGAAGAAATTTAAAATATTCGTATTAGGTCAGAAAGTGATTAGTGCTATGAGAAAATTAAAACGCGGAGAGAAATAGAATAGGTACAATGTGGGGCAGAGGACATTGCAGTTTTAAAAACGGTGGTCATGGGTTTCTTATGAAATGATAAGCAAATGCAACAAGCGGCAGAGACAGAGGCAGGTCCTGGAAAAATAGAAGATGGCAGTAACAGAGAAATCCTAACTGGATTCCAAGTGAGGGGTAAACAGAGTGGTTTTGTTCATTGTTTTTACTTTTTTGTATAAAGCTGTCTTCTCTCCCTCTTTATATATACGTTCTTGAGAATAAATTCTTTCCTAGTCCTAAGAATTTGTTTCATCTAAAGTATGCCAGCTTGCAAACCACCCTTCTGCTTCTATTCTAGCCTCCCTGCTATCATGAGTTACTGTTCTACAATGCTCAGCTAGGAATTATTGTGCAAAATAAGTTTGGAAAAGTAAAATGATATTAGGCAGTGACATTTATGTTAAATTTGAAATTTATATTAATTACTGAATTCTTATATTTTCAGGAAGAAATAGTTTTATGGAGTATTTGCTCTGCCCTTCTAATTTTAGTAAAGTGGATGGATACATTGTAGTCTTCCTGATAAAGAGTCTTAACTTCCGGAAATGGGTACCGCCTTGGCTGGGTCTAAACTGAGAAGGGTCTAGATTGGCTTTGAATATATATGAAGCCTATTAAAGAATATTGAAACGTTTGTTTAAAAATACTCTTTTGTTGGTCGTCGGTCAGTTGTTTCTAAGGCTTCAGGCTTGTGTATTGTATGATATTAGAGTCTTTGCAGCTCTTATTCAGAGTTGTTACCTGAGCTTTACCTCAGAAAGGAGTAGAGAGAGATCAGTTTAAGGATTTTTGTGACACTGAAAGATTGACTATGCCATGTATGGGTGTGGGTGGGGAGAGATGTGAGCAAAACGATAGTTACGTGAAGAGTTAGGTAATAATTCTGCAGTATGAGAATAAAGACTATGTTAATAAATGGAAATACAGTCTGAGAAGTGAGGTTTTATTAGTTGTGATATTGCTGAAGAAAGACTTCGGAAACAGTTTTTCTCTCTCAGATTTGGTTTGTGAGTATTCTCTATAGTCAATTCTAAAGAAATTACAATGTTAGAAGGATTGCGAATTCAGAAACGTTTCTTCCATATTCTGAGTTGTTAGGGTGCAGAAAAGTGGTAAGTTCCCTTTCCCATCAGTGGTGAAGATGTTTAGTAGAGAAAATCTGACAGTTCCTACTAATGGGGGTCACAGAAAGCCCAGGAAACAGCAGTAATATTGGAAAACTCTCGGTGAAAATGTGTGTATGTGCTTACCCAAGGTCTAGACTAGTATAATCAGATGTGGACAATGGGCTGTAATGTAGTTATGGGAGATGGTTGTCATCATTACTATTATTTATTGAGCTGCTAGCGAGAATCTTTCCTAGTTGGTCACTTGATAGGGCTGTTTGTTTCCTAAGGCTGACACAAGCATTTTTTTTTCTCTTTGCTCTGTAGATATAAATTATACAGTTTTTCTTCTTAATATTAAAATATGTGAATGATTTTGTGCTTTACATTTAGAGATTTAATTTACTATACAGAAAACCTACTATTTTGAGGCTGCTCGTTATAATTAAACACTTAATTTATCTGTAATTCTTTGTTAGAAAGGATAGTTTTCACAGCTGTTAGATAAAATTACAGTTTTTAAATACTATATAATTTGTATATTTAGGTAAATATGCACATAGATGGAAAATTTTGTACAAAAGTATAATTTTTTTACTCATTTAGATAACTTATCACTTAATTTGTAAAGTCATCTTTATATTTTCTTAATCTATGTTTTTGTCTTTTCTTTATATGCAAAGAAACATAACTATTATAAAATATATAAAATATAAATAGTTATATTTCCTTGGATATAAAGTTATATTTCTTTGGGTATAAAGAAAAAGTCATATTTGTATGTCTAACTTAAATGGGAAGCATGTAGTCAGAGCATTCTGAAATATTGCATTTTAAAAGCATTTTGTGAATATGAAGAAAAAATGTATATGCGTTCTTTCTTATTTGAAAATATTATTACATACTTTATGTACATCCTAATCACATTTTAATATTCTTTTAAATAAATAAGTTTAGATAGTTACAGTTTATATTATGCAGTGAAAATGTTCCAAACTTAAATTTCTGATATAATTGTATAACTAAAAAGCTATAGCGTTTTGCTTTTAATTACCTACATAAATTTAGGTACTTGAGAATATTTACTTTAAAACATTACCACAGACTATCCATTTATCAAATAATGGTTGAGTACAGCCTACCTGAACAGTACCTCTTAGTTGTTATGGTTGATTTGAAAAAGAAGAATAAGTAAAAGACATACTTTCTTGATCAGTTGTGGTCTGATAGGGTAAATGGAAGAATATACGTAACAATCAAATAGAATTTTTATGATACTATATAAACAAGTATAATATAGGTATAAGATTGATACAAAATAAAAGCCTTTATGGGATAGAAATGCAGAATATTCCTTGGAAGGAAATAGGATTGGATTGGATCTTAATGAAAATTAAAATTTCGGATATAAAGAAAAGACAAAAAAATAGAATGGGAGTGGTTTAGGCACTCATTGTCTGTAATTCATTTAGTACCTATTTATTGATTGTATTTCATGCGCCAGGCCCTGTTGTGGAGTCCGAGGATGTAGCTGTGAATAAGACTCTACAGTCTTGGAGGAGAAGACAAATAATACACAAGTTAATGAACAGATAGTAATAAATGCTTGGAAGAAAACAAAGCAGGATAATGTTATGAGAATGAAGAGGGAAAAGTTTATAGGGCAGCCAATATAGATCGTTTAGAGATTTGTGAAGAAGTGACACTTGACTTGAATGAAGAGAAGTAGCCAACCAGATCTAGATCACAACATTTTAAGGGAGGGAATACCGAGAACAAAGGCCTTGAGGTGAGAATGATGTTTATAAATTATTTGAACAAAAAAAAAGGCCAGAGTGGGCTGAAGCAAAATGAGAAAGGGAGAGAGTGAGGTTTGAAAGTGTCAAAGGTATTCAGATATCAGATCACATAGACCCCTGTAAGCCATGGTAAGAAATTTGATTTTAACTATGAGTAGTAAGAATACATTGAAGAGTTTTAAACAGAGGAATGGCATGGTATGACTTAGGGTTTTATATTTTGTCTTGTTGTTTAATGGTGACATTTAACTGAAGTGTTTATTTTTAAAGTTTTAGTTTACTTATTTTTAACTGTGGTGAAATGCACATAATATAAAACTTACCACCTTAACCATTTCAAAATGTGCAGCTGGGTGGCATTAAGTACTTTCACATTGTTGTGCAACCATCATCAACATTCATCTTCAGAACTCATTTCGTCTTGCTTAACTGGAACTCTTTACTCATTAAGTAATTACCCATTCCTCCCTCCCCGCCAGCCCCTGGCAACCACCACTGTACTTTCTGTCTTGATGAACTTAACTGCTCTAGGCATCTCATACAAGTGGAATCATACAGTACTTCTCCTTTGATGTATGGCTTTTTTCACTTAGCTTAATGTCTTCACAGTTCCTCCATGTTGTAGAATGCTTTAGAATTTCCTTCCTTTTTAAGGCTGAGTAATATTCCACCATATTTATATACCACATTTTATTTAATCTATTCACACATTAACGGACACTGAGTTGCTTCCACTTCTGGTTTTTGTCAATCATGCTGCTAGTCCCTGCTTTCTATTCTTTTGGCCATATACCCAGAAGTGGAATTGCTAGATCATATGACACATGTAAGAATAAGATTCATGCAAAATATGGATCATATTTTAACTTTTTGAAGAACTACCATACTGCTTTCTTTATGGCTGCACAATTTTACATTCCCATTCATAGTGCACAAGGGTTTCAATTTCTGCATATCTTTGCTAGCACTAATTTTCTGTTTTGTTTTTTTTTTAATGTTAGCCATCCCAATGAGTGTGAGGTGTCGTATCTCACTGTGGTTTTCATTTGAATTTTCTTAATTATTGGTGATGTTTAACCTCTTTTTTTGTGCTTATTAGCTATTTGTATATCTTGAATAGCTATTCAATACTTTGCCAAGTGTTGAACTGGGTTGTTTATTTTTGTTGTTACTGAGTTGCAAGAGTTCTTTATATATTTTGGATATTAATGCCTTAACAGGCATATGATTTGCAAATATTTTCTACTGTTCTGTGGATTGCCTTCTCACTTTGTCGATACACGGAAGTTTTAAATTTTGGTGTCATTCAGTGACTTTTTTTCTTTTGTGTTTTCTTGGTGTCATATCCAAGAAATCATTGCCAAATCAGAGGTTATGAAGCTTTTCCCCTATGTTTTCTTCTAAGAGTTTTATAGTTGTATTACATTTAAATCTTTAATCCATTTGAGTCAGTTTTTGTACATCATATAAGGTAAGGGCCCATCCTTCTTTTGCATGTGGATATCCAGTTTTCTGTATATCATGACTTACGTTTTTAAAAGAATGAATGGTGATAGGATCAGGGTATGGGACAAGAATGGAAGCAGATACATCAATGAAGATACCACTGAAATTTTTTAGGCAAGAGGTGAAGGTAGCTTAGACTGATGTGATAGCAGTGGTGACGGAGATAGACAGATATGTGATATAATTAAGAGTTAAAGCAGTAGAACGTGGCGTCATGAATTGAATTTGTAGGTGAGGGAAAGATAAACCAAGAATTAATCTTCGGGCTTATTTAGGGGGCCCCAAGTGCTATTTATTGAAGTATGAAAAGATGAGGTAGGGATAGGAGAAGAGATTTTTATTGACAGTGGGTAGGTAGAATCAAGAGTTCTGTTTTGGAAATAGTAAATTTGAAATGCCCATTGGGTAGCCAAGTTAGGATTTCAGTTGGATTGTATGAGTTGGAAATACAGGGAAGCAAGTTTAGGGTTAGAGATGATAGGAATCAGCAGCATGCAGGTGAGATTTAAAGGTCATAGGACATATGAAAATTAATTTAGATAGAGGAAACAATTTAGAACTGTGCTCTGGGACACTACAAAATTTAGAGGTAGTACAAGAAGGAAGCAGTAGGAAGACAATGAAGAAGCAACTACTAAGTAGGAGGAAACCTAGGAATGTGCTGTATCTTGTTGAAAAAGAAAAGAGAAGAAAATGTTTTAAGAACCTTAAGGTACTTATAACAGTTACCTTGCTAATTTGCATGTAGTCCTAACTTCTTATATTAAATTGCAAACTCCCTATGGACAATTTGATATATCTTTGTATTCCTCACATAGAGTAGCAGAGAATTGCCTGGCATAAGTGAGTGTTCAAAGAGTTTATTTTCCTTATAAGCACTGCTAGTTCCCTAGCAATGATCAGGCACTGTTCTGTGCTCTGGGGGATCTAAGGAAAATTTATTAAAGGTTAGTGCAATCTGGAATGGAAGATAGATTTCTAAATACATCACTGAGATGGTGTCATACAGAATGATACAATGTAATAAGGACCGCAAAAGAAGCATATGTACCTTGTTAGTTCTGTGGTGGGAAAACAGATGTAGAATTAAAAAAGGTTTTATATAGTTGACTTCTGAGTTGTACTTTGAAGGATTAATAAGATAGTGATGTCATTCCTGGCTGAGAGAATAGTAGGAACAGATGCAAAGAGGTGTAAAAATACAGGGTGTAATGTTGAGAAAGCAGTCTTAAAAGTATAAAGGAGTAGCAAAATTTCTGGAGATCATGGAAAGCTAGTTAATACTTTTTGAAAGTGTACAGTGATAATCAGATTTTCATTTGAGGAAAATAACCCTGGTGAAGCATTGGCTGGAATAATGAGACTAATGGGGAAAGTTTTACTATAGACTATTGTAATGTTTGAAATCATGATGTTGAATGCCTGAGGTAGTGGAAAATGTTACAGAGAGAACCAGCTTTTAGAGTTATTGCAGAGGTAGGATGGACAGTACTTGGTCTGTTGAACGTGAAGGGTGACAAAGAAGGGAAGAGTCAAATATGACTGATGTTTCTAGCTTCAGTAGCTAGGTAAATAGTGATATTTAATAAATGATGTTACATATCATCCACATAAATCTTCTGTACGATTATGGTGCACTGTAAGTAAAATAGTTTGTTTAGTATCACTTCTTTACACTTGAGAATATAAATGCTTATACACAGAGATACATAATTACTAAATATACACACAAACACCACAGATAACCATATATGTTTCTGTAAGTTTAGAAAAATGCAAGGACAGGAACACAAACTGTTAATAGTGATGTGGCTTATTCTGAAAAATGTACAGGCAAAGGGTTTGGGGACTTTCCATTATTACTTTATTATCAAAGTGTTGCATAAGGTCTTTTTGGTAAAATGTATATTACTTTTATGCAAAAGCACCCCTCTCCCAAATCAAGACAGTATTATCTGTCTATCTATCTAGATGTCTGTGCATAGTGTCATCTTGAAATATAAATGGCAAAAAGGGGTGTTTTGGTTCTTTTTAAAATAACATACATTTTTTTTTCCTGTTAATAACTTCATTCATACTGTTGTCCACAGTGACCCTTCCTCTTGTTGCTTTTGCCCTTTAAGGCTCATCTTAATGCTCTAGCTGTCTGTTTGTGCTTTTTTTCATCTTGAGGAGCTCATAGTGATCTTTGCTTCTACTGAATTATGATAGCACATGTATTCTTCTGTTCTAATTTCACTTGTATTGGTACTAATCAGTTACCACAAACGTTGCTGCTTCAAACAACATAGCTTTATTATTTTACAGTTTCTTTGTGTCAGGCATCTGGGCACAACTCAACTGGATTCTCTGCTTAGGGTTTTACAAGTCAGCAATAAAGGTGTTGGCCAATAAAGGTGTTGGCTATGTTCTCCTGGGAGGTTGGAGTCCACTTCTAAGCTCACATTGTTGTTGGCAGAATTTAGTTCCTTTCACTTGGGACTGAGGTCCCCATTTTCTTGTTGGCTGCACTAGGATCTGATCTCAGCTCCTAAAGGCTGTCTGAACCTCTTGTTGCATGGCCCTATCACAGCATGGCAGCTTACTTTTTCAAGGCTGGCAGGAGAATCTCTTCAGTCTGCTATGATATGTAACATACTATAGGAGTGTCTCTCCCATTACCTTTGCTGTATAAAGTAACCTAATTAAGGACTGTCTACCTCATCATCTTCACCATATTCTGTTTCCTAGAACCAAGTTAAACTCAGTGGGATGGGATCATATAAGACCTTGACTCATTTGAGATCACCATGGAGTATGTACACCATAGCATTTATATTAGAATTTAAAGCTGGAAAGGACCTCAGAGTATTCTTTCTCCCCAACTGAAATATAAGGAAAGCTCATCTCCAGTGCTTAGCGTAATCTTTATAGCATAGTAAGTTCGGAGGGTATAGCTCAGTGGTAGAGCACATGCTTAGCATGCGTGAGATCCTGGGTTCAATCCCCAGTACCTCCACTAAAAATAAATAAATAAATATAGCATAATAGGTATTGAATAGATATTTGACAGTGATTCAAAATGCAGAGGGAATTGTTGACAAAAATATTAATGGATCAGAGTAAGTACTCAGAAGACTTACTCAGCTGTAATGTGTGTAAAATGGTTAACACTTGATTTTTAGGACATCAGCTGTGAAATTGAGAGCATAAGTGAAATCTGGAAATTTTACAGAGGAAATATTGACAGTATTTGCTGAGTGATTAGGGGCCTGGAGGAGGAAGGCGGTAGCACAGAGGGAGGGACTACAGTAACTTTGAGGTTGCTTGTTTGAGGACTCGGAGGATGGTGTGCCATTGACTAATCAATTCAATTAATATTTCAGGGCTGTGAGGCAATATATTGATGTTAAACTCACGATGTGGTTTTTGGTCTCTGGAGAGAAACTAAGAAGTACAAACCAGTATTTCACATCTATGCTCATGAAACCCATTGCTTTCTCTATTTGTAGAGTCATAGGAAGTTATTCATTAGCAGGTTTTAAAATTGCACTGGGGATTGTTTTTATCTATATTGCCTGAATGTGTATTGTTTAATAACATTAAAAAAATACCTTAATGATGTTAACCCAGAATCATAGCTAGGACATTGCATTAACTTCTAAAATGTCTGGGAGACAGTTTGGGGGTAATGGAGAGGGTCTGATAGATCTGGAATCAAATTATAAAAAATGCGTATGAACTTAATAGAAATATGGAAAAAAGTGATAGAAGAGCAGAAAGCCTTTTTATTTTCTTAAGGGATTTTCCATTTTCTTTTAATTATTGCTTGTTGTACAACTTAAAGAATAGAGAAATATAAGGACATATAGCCCGACTTTGTAGAGAAGTGAGTGGCACACTTTTTTTAAAAGGCCAAGTAGTAAATATTTTAGACTTTGTGGGCCATATAGTCTCTGTCACTACCACTCAACTTAATGTAGTATTGTGATGTGATGACAGCCATGGACAATTGTTGAACAGATAGGCATGGCATGGCTTTGTGCTAATAAAACTTTATTAACAAAAATAATTGGCAGGCTAGATTTAGCTGACATGCCATGGTTCTAGTAATTCTGACCTTGTTCTGGGTAATTCTCATTTTGGTATATTTTCTTTCATATTCTTCCCCAAACTTACATTGTACATAATACTCTTCAAAAACTTTGCCACTCAATAATATATTGTGGAAAAATTTTGTTGTTAATCCAGAGGAATCTGTCTCATTACATTATTTTATATTTTGGTTCTTTCAGTTTTTCACTTTTATAATGCCTTACAGTGAACTTGTTTGTACACACACGTATGTTTCTGCTGCACTTGTGAGAACATGTTCATATGGCAAGTTACTAGGAGTGTAATGATTGTTTTGTATCAAAATCTATACATATGTAACTTATATTTTTGATAGAGATGGTGCTACAAAGAGAGTCAGGTACCCCATGGAATGTCCACAGACATGACATTGTTGATGACTGTTGGGTTTAACTTTTGTAGTTGGGCAGAATCTCATTGCAGTCTAGCCACTCCTGCTATTTACATTCAAAACATAATCCTAGTTCTGCCTATCCTGTCTTTCCAATTCTTTTTAAAGAAGGGAGTTTCAGAAGACCTATACATAGCAAACATACCCAGAAGCCTCCTATTTATATAAATGAATCATTCTTTTGGTATTTGTGGTAGGTGAATGGTGTTGTGGAAGCATTCAGCAGAATGGGTCAATTGTTTATAAATTCAGAGTATGTTATTGCAAAGTTTAGAACCATGTGATCATTACTAACATTCCACATGAACCATTTTATGGAGAGGTCTTTAGTAGCACCAAAGTTAATCATCTCTTAAACTCTTGACTCCTATTACCATAAATTAGTTAAAAGTTTTTTTTTACAAGATGATTAATACAGTATATATTCTTTAGTGTGCAACTGCTCAACACTGTTTGTGAAAATAATTTTGTTATACATAGCACTAGTTATTTCTTTTAAATCTATGAATATTCCACCATTTAAAAATTTATTTTATTTTACATACGCATTTGGGTATTTGTGAGTGTTTGGCTACTATAAATAAAATAGCTACTTTCTTTTAAATATATTTTGTGTTTATGAGAGTCGCTGTTGCTTCATATCCTTGGCAAATTTTGATAATATCTGTTTTTTAAATATAGTGATTCTGTTTTCTACAGTGGCTGCACCAAACTGCATTCCCACGAGCAGTGTAGGAGGGTTCCCTTTTCTCCACAGCCTCTCCAGCATTTGTCATTTGTGGACTTTTGAATGATGGTCATTCTGACTGGTGTGAGGTGATACCTCATTGTAGTTTCGATTTGCATTTCTCTGATAATTAGTGATATTGAGCATTTTTTCATGTGCCTATTGATCATTTGTATTTCTTCCTTGTAGAATTGCTTGTTTAGGTCTTCTGCCCATTTTTGGATTGGGTTGTTTGTTTTTTTTCTTATAAAGTCATATGAGCTGGTTATATATTCTGGAGATCAAGCCTTTGTCGGTTTCATCATTTGCAAAAATTTTCTCCCATTCCATAGGTTATCGTTTTGTTTCACTTATGGTTTCCTTTGCTGTGCAGAAGCTTGTAAGTTTAATTAGGTCCCATTTGTTTATTCTTGCTTTTTTTTCTATTGCTTGGGTAGACTTCCCTAGTAGAGCATATTTGAGATGTATGTCAGATAACGTTTTGCCTATATTTTCTTCTAGGAGGTTTATTGTATCTTGTCTTACGTTTAAGTCTTTGATCCATTTTGAGTTTATTTTTGTGTATGGTGTAAGGGAGTTCTCTAGCTTCACTGATTTACATGCTGCTGTCCAGTTTTCCCAACACCATTTGCTGGAGAGACTGTCTTTATTCCATTGTATATTCTTGCCTCCTTCATTGAAGATTAGTTGACCAAAAGTTTGTGGGTTCATTTCTGGGATCTCTATTCTGTTCGGAGATTCCTCAGAAGACTAGGAGTAGACTTATCATATGACCCAGTAATCCCACTCCTGGGCATATATCCAGAAGGAATCCTACTTCAAAAAAGACACCTGCACCCCAATGTTCATAGCAGCACTATTTACAATAGCCAAGACATGGAAACAGCCTAAATGTCCATCAACAGATGACTGGATAAAGAAGGTGTGGTATATTTATACAATGGAATACTATTCGGCCATAAAAGCCGACAACATAATGCCATTTGCAGCAACATGGATGCTCCTGGAGAATGTCATAAGTGAAGTAAGCCAGAAAGAGAAAGAAAAATACCATATGAGATTGCTCATATGTGGAATCTTAAAAAAAAAAAAAAAGAACATAAATACAAAGCAGAAACAGACTCAGACATAGAATACAAATTTGTGGTTGCCAAGGGGGTGGGGGGTGGGAAGGGACAGACTTGGATTTCAGAATTTGTAGATACTGACAGGATTATGCAGAATAGATAAACAAGATTATACTGTATAGCGCAGGGAAATACATACAAGATCTTGTGGTAGCTCACAGAAAAAAAAAGTGACAATGAATATATGTATGTTCAAGTATAAATGAAAAATTGTGCTCTACACTGGAATTTGACACAACATTGTAAAATGATTACAACTCAATAAAAAATGTTAAAAAAATATAGCGATTCTGGTGGGTCTTAGTATATTTTATGGTTTTAGTTTGTATCTCCCTGATGATTAGTAATCCTGAACACCTTTTCATGAACTTATTCACCAACTGGAAATCTTTTGTGAACTACTTACTCATGTACTTTGGTGGTTTTTGTTTATTGTGATTTTTGCTTTTTCTTTATTTGTAAGAGTTTCTTATACATTTCAGATATAAGTTCCTTATTGAGTGTAAATATTTCAAATATATTCTCCCTTTCTAAAGTTTACCTTTTAATTCTCTTGCCCTTTTTTTTTTTTTAATGGAGGTAATAGGGATTGAACCTAAGACTTCTTGCATGCTAAGCATGCACTCTACCACTGAGCTATTACCCTCCCCCTGTCTTTTAATTCTCTTAATGTTGGTTATCATAAGTGTAAGTCTTGAATTTTAAAGGTCTAGTTTATCAGTCTTTATGTTATGTGTACTTTATGTTTTGTACAAGAAATCTTTTATTTCATCCTGTCACAAAGATACTCCTTTATATAATCTTCTAGGAGTGTTTAGGTCTTGTCTGTGATCCATTTGGAATTGATTTGTTTGTATTGTTTAAGATAGAAGTCAGGTCTAATTTTATCCGTATGAACATCAGTTGATTGATCTAGGACTAGTTATTGAAAAAAATCTCATCTTCCTCTTACTAATTATGGAAGTGCTTTTGCCATAAATATGGTGAATGGATGAATGAATAAATTTGTATGTGTGTGTATACACGCACACACACATAGTATAACTCCTATTATGGTTATGATTATGATTGTTATTACCTCTCTTTTCCGTTTTTCAAGAGTGTCTCAGGTATTCTTGTTCTTTACATATTCATTTAACTTTTAGAGTCAACTTGCCAAATTGCACAGAGACACTTGGTAAGATTTCTTTTTTTTTTTTTTTTAATTTATTGATGGCTTTTTTGTTTTGTTTTTGTTGAGGGAGGTGATTAGGTTTGTTTGTTTGTTTATCTGTTTATTTACTTACTACTTTAAAGGGAGGTACTGGATGTTGAACCCAGGACAAAGTGCATGCTAAGTAGGCACTTTACCACTGAGCTGTACCTTCCCCCAAACATTTGCTAAGATTTTGATTGAGATTCATTATATTTATAAATCACTTAGTGGAGAACTGATATCTTTACAGTATTGAGTTTTTTCACTTTCATGAACGTAGCATGCTCCTTTCTTTCATTTCTTTAAGTCTTCTTTAACTTCTCTCAGCATTCATTTTGTTTACATGTAGAATTCTAGCACATTTTAATTCGTTATTCCTACATATTTTGATGTTTTTTAAAATGCTTTTCAAAATATTACTTAAAAATTATTTTCAGTTTGTTGGTAACTGTTAAAGTCTAGTTGATTTTTGTGTATTTACCTTCAATCTAGTGACCTTGCTAATTCAGTTGTTAATTTTAATTGTTTACGTATTCTTTTGGATTCTATTAGTTTTTTAAAAAAAATCAAGTTTTAACTTTATCTTCTGAAGTGTATTTTTGTTTTGTATTTAATTAGTTTCTGCTCTTATCTCTATTATTTTACTTTCAGTGCTTTTCAGTTTCTGTGATCCTCTTCTCATTTCTTTAGTTGAACACCTAGGTAATTTTTTTTGGAGTTCTTCTTTAATGCATTTATTCAGAATATAAATTTCCCTTCATGCATTGATTTAGCTAAATCCCATATGTTTTGGCATGTTGCTTTCATTAGGTTTTAGTTCAAAACATTTTCTAATTTCCATTGTCATGTGTTTGTTTTTAATGCATGGACTATTTAGAAGAGAACTTCTTAATTTTCAAACACAAGTGAGGGGAAGTGGTATTAGTTATTTATTGCTGTTTTAACAAGAGTATCACAATTTAGCCTTATAACAACACACATTTATTATCTCACAATTTCTGTTTGGTCATTATTCTGGACGTGGCCTCACTGGGCCCTCTGCTTCAGGGTTTGTTGCAAGGTGTTTGTGGGGCTTTGTAGTTTGACTAGTGGAGTATCAGCTTCCAAGTTTACCTGGTTGTTTTCGAGGTCTAGAGGCTGCACTCAGCACCTTGCCACATGGGCCCCTCCTTAGGGCATATCATAAGGTGGTCTCTTTCTTCTGATGAGCCATCAAGGGAGGGAGTCAGTAGAGAGTCTGCTAGCAAGATGGAAGTTAGAATCTTACTGAATGTAATAATTTATTGCTTAGAGGCATGCCATAGCTCCCCTCCACAATCTCAGGGAGAGGATTACATAAGGCTGTGCATTCCAGAAGGTTGGGAAAGTTGGGCACCATTTTATTATGACTGTACATCTTGTCCTTTTTTTGTGTGTGTGTTCCATATTTACCCGAAATTAATGTTTATTCCTTAGTTGGAGGACATAGTGTTATATATGTGTTAATTGGATCAGGTTTGTGATCACATTGTTAAAATTTTCTGTAGCTTTGTATCTTCTATTATTGGTTGTAAGCCATATTGTTAGGAATATACAAATACAGAATCTCAAAATTCTGAATTTATATCTCCCTGGTTCATTTATATTATAATTTGAAGTGTTTATCTCTTTATCTCCAATTTTGCTTCTTAAAGCTAACTTTTTATTATATTAATAAAGGCTCATTAGTTGTCTTTGACATTTTTTGTTCATCTTTTCTGAAAAATTACTTTCAACCTTTGGCCTTATGTTGAAATTGTTACTTATAAGCAGCACATACTTTAAAAAAATCTAATTGACAATAATTATATTATCCTCTTCACTTTTCATGTATTTCTGATATATTTAGTTTAAAACTTATCCTTATTATTTGTGTCCTGTGTATTTGTTCCACATTTTGCATATTCCTTTTTTCTTTTTCTTCTTTTGAGTTTAATATTTTTTCTTATTCAATTTTTTTCATATTAGTTCATTGGTTATACATTATTTAGATACATTTAGTGGTTGCCTAGATAATGCAACATGAATGTTAGTGTTGTTAATATCTTATATGAATTGGTTCTTTCACCAATTCTTGGACAATAGAAGAACACGAATTCCTTTTTTTCTTCTTGCCTTGAGTGCTGTTATTATTTGTTTTGTGATTACAATATTTGTGGATTTTAGAATTCATTATTACAACAGTTGTAAACATTCACTGTTCTTTTAGATTTGCCCACATGGTTAAGGTTTCTGTTGCTTTGTGTTTTACTTTCTTATCTTGCATCAATCTGATACTGTTTTCTCTCTGTCTGAAGAATTGTCTATAATCTGGTTGTCTAAGGACAAATTCTCTTGTTTGTCATTAAATGTCCTTATTTTGCTTTGGCCTGAGATGAAAAACTTTTTCTCTACCTACTTAGGTTCTTCTATTGAAGGTCTGTGAATCAAACTGACAAAAGACAAATTGTCACAAGAAAAGATGGATTTTTAAAAATTCAAATGGATGTTCAAGAGAGTTCACATAAAAATGTGACTCAAGGAAATGGTTAGGATTTGAGGCTTTATATCAGCATCTTAATAGGTTAGAGGGAAGGGAGAAGGGCCCTTATGGGAAAACAAATGACTTTTAGGAAAGATAAATGGACCTTTAGGAGAATAGATGGGAGATAAGATAGTTTTGTGACGATGTCCCTTTAGGCAGTTTCTTATCCTAGTGCTGACTTCTAGTCTCCAGGTTATAGGAGTCAGTCTTTTCTCCTTGTGAAACTTCAGTAGAGAGGACCTGGAGAGTGTCATTCTAAATGAAGTAAACCAGAAAGAGAAAGAAAAATACCATATGATATCACTTATATGTTGAATCTAAAAAAAAAGACAAATGAACTTATTTACGAAACAAATAGACTCAGAGACATAGAAAACAAACTTATGGTTACCAGGAAGAGAAAAGGGGTGGGAAGGGATAAATTGGGAGTTTGAGATTTGCAGTTACTGACTACTATATATAAAATAGATAAACAAGAAGTTTACGGTGTATAGCACAGAGAACTATATTCAATATCTTGTAAAAAAGAAAATGAGAAGGAATATATGTATGACTGAAACATGATGCTGTGCACCAGAAATTGATGTAACCTTGTAAACTGACTACATACTTCAATTTAAAAAACAAGTGGATTTATGACAGTTGAATTCTTTTGGGTTAGTCTCCTTTTAGGTAGATAAGAGGAGTTCAGAAAAAGATTTTTCACACTGATATATTCTAGATACTTTCACTTTCTTTATTGAAAGATAATTTTGGGGTATAATCTTAGCTGCTGTTTTTGTTTAGTACTTTGAAGAAGTAGTTCCATTCTTATCTGGCTTCTATCAGTCTTATCAGTCTTATTCTTACTTTAAGGCAAGAAGGTGTCCTTACCTCTTCTAATTTCTCCCTCCCACTGGCTGCTATTAAAATTTTTTCCCTGTGACAGTTTTACTCTGGTATAACTAGGTGTAGTCTTGTCTGTCTTTCTTCCTTTCTTTCTTCCTTTCTTTCTTTCTTTCTTTCTTCCTTTCTTTCTTTCTTCCTTTCTTCCTTTTCTTCCTTTCTTCCTTTCTTCCTTTCTTCCTTTCTTCCTTTCTTCCTTTCTTCCTTCCTTCCTTCCTTCCTTCCTTCCTTCCTTCCTTCTTGGAGTTTGTAGTACTTCAGCATATGGCTCAGTGTTTTTTTCCCCAGTTTTCAAAAAGTGTTGGTCATTCTCTTTTCAGATATTGTTCTGTCTTAATTATTTGCCTACTTTCATTCTTTACTCCAAATATACTCATAATAGGTCTTTTTACCATGTCCTGTGTGTCTTAGTTATTTTGTCAGTTTTCATAATTTTTCTTATCAAGCTTTTGTTTAGTTGTCATTGACCCCTCTTTCAGTTAAGTAGTCCTTCTTCACCTGAGTTTAATAAGCTGGTAAATCTATTCTTAATTTCATGTTTGTTTTGTTCAGTAGTTCTATAGTTTCCATTCTGTACTGAAATTCTTTTTGTAGAATTTATTGTTCTCAACAGTAACTTCATTTATTTCAATATTCGGATATGAAATGTTAGTATCTTGATTTTTCTGTATGTTGGCTTCTATTTGGTTTTCATTCACTTGGTGTTGGCTCTTGTTTTACCTGTTCATTGGTGATTGAATATTTGAAATTGTGTTTACAATAGCAGGAAATTATATTTTAAAGTCTCTAGATGGTAATATCTTCTTCTAGAGAGGATTCCCTTTTGATTTTTGATTAGCAGTTAGATTGAGTGCTGATTATGTTAATTTAAGACTGGACTGGTTCAAAGTTGGAACTGTTAAAATCTTTCTGAGAGTTAGCCCTATTTCCAGTTTGTCTACTCCTACTGATGCAGGAAAAACGGATATGGGGTGTCTGGAGGGCTGTGTCCCAGGTCTCCTTTGAGTCCCTGGTATGTGCCTCGCCAAGTGTAGGTCCTTGGCATTGTGCTGGAAAGAATTCAAGAGTGAGCCACTGTTGAGTAAAGGTAGATTTATTTACAGTGTAAGGCAAGAGAAAGGCAAAGGAAGAGATGTGGAGGTTGGGTGCTCAGGTTAAAATTAAAATAGGTACACACTCCATGGACAGAGTGTGGGCCATCTCTGAAGAGGAGGGAATGAAGATGGGTGGCCATGAGGCGTGATGTTGCCAGTTTTTATGAGCTCAGTAGCTCCACACCTACAAGTGGGAGGACTATTCCAGTTACCCTGAGGAAGGGGCTGGGATTCCCAGGAATTTGGCCACCACCCACTCTGACCTTATATAGTTAGCCTTGGAACTGTCAGGGCACCTGTTGGGCATGTTATTTATCATGCTAATGTTACAATGAGCATATGAAGCTCAAGGTCTGCTAAATGTCAAATCTCCTACCATCTTAATCCTCAAGGCCTACTGGGAGTTGAATCTTCCGCCATCTTGGTGTTAATTGCTGTCATTTCTTGAACGGCTGTGCCCTGCCCCCTTCCCTCCTGTCTCACTACCATGTAAGCCCATTTATGTCTTCTGAGAACCTGAGATTTTATTTTACCATGGCTCTCCTGCATTGTTATTTCTGGTGTTTTTTTTCCCCCTTCCTCACACTGTGACATTCTGGAAATTTTGTTTAACTTTTTGGCTGCCAGTTAATCTAAGTACAAATCATCATGTTACGTGAAGGTCTGTTGTAGTGTTTTCTGTTTCCTGGGGTATACTTGGGTCTCTTCTGTAAGCCTGGGTAATCTACTAGGATCTCTTCACCTTGATAGGTTATATACTTCAATTTTTATCTCTCTAGTTCTTTAAGATTGATAATAGCTCCATTTAATGTTTCTGTTCCTACCTGTGAGCAGTAAATGCTTCAGTGGGAAAAGTCATGCTCAAACATCTTCTCTAGGATCTTGGTTCCTTAAATCTTGACTATCCTGGAAACTCTCTAATCCCTTAAAAAAGTTGAAAACACAAATTTTTTCTAGCATTTTTAGTTGCTTCTGTTGGTTAGTTTGATAAAAGCCTATCAGCTGTTCCCAGAAGGATAACTATTTGCTGGTATATTCTGCAATTATTTGGTGTGAAATAATGGTCCTTCATTGGGCATGACATCAGAAAAGGAGAGCAAAGATTCTTTCCTCCCCCCAAATAAGAAAATACACCACCTTTGAGCAATGAATAATCATATGTGTTGTGGGTATACATACATTTATTTGACAATATTCATCTCTTTATAGGTTGCTTAGCCAAACAATGAAGGATCATTTGGTAAGAGTAGCAAACGAAGCCGATTTATCCTGAGCAGGCAGCGAGCAGAGGATATTCACAGACATGCGGAATTTGAGGTAGGTTAAACATATGAATGGTTGGAGGTAGTTACCATTTTTTAGTGGTAAGCATGGGAAGCTGTAGGTAAAATGGCAGCATGGTCTAAGCAAATGTGTATCATCAAAAAATTAAAAATTATTTTGTGCAGTAGTCAGGGGGGATTCTGGGAAGATAGTACAAGTCTCTGTAACCTTGGCTTTGATAGTTTTCTCATAATTTAGTGAAGGACATTTGCTGTCTCTAGGCAAGACTGAGCTACTTATCTGGAAATGAAAACCCCTTTGGTAGAGATAAGAGCTTCTAGGTTTCTAGAGAGAAGCTGAACAGAGGTGTGAAGTTTCTTTTCCCTTGAAGTTTGGAAACATGTAATATTTGTGTCTGAGGGAGTGAGGGAGCATACAGCTTTCTTCTTGGATCCTCACAGTGGGACCAAGTGACAGACTCATCCTGGGACTAGGTCTCGTCTCAGCAGTTGCACGTGAACATGTGTAACTAATGTGATTTCATAGGATAAATTAATGGTGTTGTAACTATATAAGTTATAAAGGTCACATGTATGGTGAATTAGAAACTTTGACAGGAACATTTGCTAAGAATGGGGAAAAAATTAAAAAGCACCGTCTGGGTTCTTTATAATATATGGAGAGCTGACCATTCAACTACTGCTGATTTTTTTTTTTTTTTTGATACATTCAAAAGGATGAAAACCTCCCCAAGTACATTTTATACAACCATCAAGATGACATGAAAAAGATACTGGGGAAATAAAACCATACAAGACTAACTTCACTTAAGAATGTTGGACAAAATTCTAACTAAAATTCTAACCAACATAATCCAATAATATAATTAAAGAATTATACAATTGACTCTTGACAGACACAAGTTTAAACTGTGTGGGTCTGCTTATCTACTGATAGTTTTCGGTAGTAAATACTACAGTACTGCAGTCCGCAGTTGGGTGAAACTGCAGATGTGGAACAATCTTGGATATGAAGGGCTGACTATAAATTATATGTGAATCAACCCACATGTTGTTAAAGGGTCAGCTGTATAGTGTGATCATTTAGAATTGATTCATGGACTCCAAAGATGGTTTAATATTAAGATATCCATTTACAGAATAAATTTTATCAATAAATTAAAAATGGGAAAAGTCATGTGAAGCTATCAATCAATAAATGTAGAAAAAAAGCATATAATAAATTTTAGCATCCAGCCCTAATGAAAGTCTGAAGAAAAAGGAGGAAAAATATACAATGGAGAAAAGACAGTCGCTTTGACAAGTGGTGTTGTTAAAGCTGGACAGTCGCCTATAAATCAATGAAGTTAGAGTACTCCCTCACACCATACACAAAAATAAACTCAAAATGGCTTAAAGACTTAAGCATAAGACAAGACATTCTAAACCCCTGGGAGAGAATATAGACAAAACATTCTCTGATATAAACTTTTCCTATCAATATTCTGCTAGGGCAGTCTACTAAGGCAATAGAAATAAAAACAAAAACAAACAAATGGGACCTAATTAAACTTAACAAACTTTTGCAAAGCAGAGGAAAGTATATACAAAATGGAAAGACAACCTATGGAATGGGAGAAAATATTTTCAAATGATATGACTGACAAGGGCTTAATTTCCAGAATATACAAAGAGCTCATACAACTCAATAATAAAAATCAAACAGCCCAATACAAAAATGCACAGAAGATCTGAACAAACATTTCTCTAGTGAAGACATACAAATGGCCAATAGGCACATAAAAAAATTAGCAATTTTTCAATATCGCTAATGATCAGATAAATGCAAATCAGAACTACAGTAAGGTATCACCTCACACTAGTCAGAATGGCCATCATTAAGAAGTCCACAAATGATAAATGCTGGAGAGGGTGTGGAGAAAAGGGAACCCTCCTACACTGTTGGGGATGTAGTTTGGTGCAGTCATTATGGAAAACAATATGGAGACTCTTTAAAAAACTAAATATAGACTTACTATATCATCCAGTAATTCCACTGCTGGGCATATATCTGGAGGAAACTCTTAGTTATTTCTTAATTACTTTGCTTTCTTTGTTTCATAGCTATGAGTAATTAAATTTTTTGTATTTTGTCACTGATGTTTGTAATTTGCCTATAATTGTTTTTTCTTCATTTTGTCTATTTAGATCTTCAGCCTCTTTGTTTTTCACTTATTTTGACTTTTACGTTTTTTTCTGGTTTTGAGTTGTATTTTTGTTGTGTTGTTAGAAAATAATCATGAGGAATTTCCTTTCATTTTTTGTTATATTCTTACAAGGTTGTCTTTTGTATAGAATCTTCCAGTTTTATTTAAAAATTTTATCATTTGTCTTTTTTTTAATTCATTCATTGTTGATACAGTATTTACATAGCTACAGTTTGACTTAGACAGAATATCTTCGTGACTCCTTCCTTCCTCCTTACTGTCTATAAAGCTAATTTTTTCCTTCACTGAGCTACAGTTTGATTTTTAAAATTTGATTTTTGTCTAATATTGTTAGCCTATCATGAAAAGAGGGAGAGTGATCTTTGAGACAGGTGAGCAGGCTTTCTTAGAACACCTAAGTCTTGCTTTCTCTTAAAACATTATGTTAAGTATTTTCTGCCAATTTTCTTGTTTATTTAGAACTGTTGACAGTTCTCATCAGGGAGAAATGTGCTTAGTCTTTGAATCATTAGCTGTCATTTCAGAAGGTAGTCTGGAGTCTGCTTCTGTCCTGGGTAGTCAGCCCTATTTTCCACTTCCTTGTTACACCAGTTTTTGCACTGGAGACTTTTCTAGAATTTTCAATTAGGAGAAGCAAGAGCTAACAATACCTGCTTGGTTTGTCTCTCTCCATATATGTAGGCATTAAGGAAAATTCTCAGCATGCTGTCAGTTTACCCTCTTTGCTTCGGGCACATGGGGACATGGTTAAGAACTGAGCTTTACTTCACCCTTAGTTCTGTTTCCCATAGTTTATTTTCCCCATGGCAACTAATTATTTAATGTTCAGCGCTTTATGTTATATTTCTTTTGTTGGCTATTTTTGTTAGCTTTTTTGTTTGGAAAAGTTTTCTTTGCTATTGTTTTAGAAGTTGAAGGAAGAAAAAAATTTTTTAATTGCCATTTCAACCTACCATCCTAACCTGGAACCTATTTCTTTAGAGCCCTTTCTAATTGATTATGGAGAAGGTCCTTTGTAACTCCGGGTTGAGATTGCAGTTCATTTTATTTTTTTGAATTTTTAGTGATGTTATATGGGTTCTTGTGTGTATGAATGAGAGAGAATGAGGAAGGGGAAAACGTGGAATTAAGAAGAGGAAAAATACTTCTAAAACACTGTGTAATGCAAGAGATTAAACTGATTTGATTCAAATGGGGGGTGTGTGTGTATATGCATATATATAAAATTTCCACTTTAGGTTGGGGGTAGTGGTGACAATGTAGCTAATATTTCATGAGTCCTTACGTTGTGTCAGAAACTGTTATGAGTGCTTTGTAAGTTTTAACTAGTTTAATCCTTACAGTAAACCTCTGAGGTGGTACTGTTACTATCTCTGATTTTATAAATGAGAAAACAGATTAAAGAGGAAATAACCCAGAGTTACAGCTGGAATCCAGAGAGAGTCAGTTTATCTCTTAATCACAAATCTCTGTATTTGGTTCACATTTTATTTGATTTCTATAGAAAGTGTGAATAGGATTTAATCGTCACATACATAGCAGCTTTATTCTAAGCTATTTAATTTTGTGCTTTATCTACTATAGATTTTCATTTTAATCTTTATCATCTTGCTATGAGATTTATAATATTGTATAATAACATTCTAAAGCATGGTAATAAAATATCTAAATAAAAACAAGTATTTCCAAACAGATTTTATTGTTACTTAAATTTTTAGTAGAGAAAATATATTTGTTCAGCTGTTTCACATGAGAGTCAATTTTGAGAGCAAACATTTTTAATATTTCCTACTCTTTTATTTTCATAGAAAAAGAATTCCCTTTGTTAATATTACAAAACCCCAATCGACTGAAGCATGTTTATGTTTAATATATTTCTAACTATATTGCTCTTAAATCTTAAATAATACTCTGCAAGATGAAGCATATTTTTTCCTAGACAGCTTATATTCTAAAGGTTATCTATATTCAGCCTTGAATTCATGCTGTGCATTCTTTAATAATATATCTGAACTTTATCTACTGCTAGTTACTTCCTCCTGTAGAAAAGAGATGTTGTCATGTATTTAATATACCATTTGTGGTTGTAAAGTAGCTGACTTGTTTCATTTATTATCAAGGGATTGATGACACTGTAGATCTGAAACGCACATCTCTTTAGTTCATCGCACGATTATCACTGGAGTGGGATATCCTTGACATCTTCTGCTTTTGATTTATGTAGAGGTTCCTTGAATGTCATGACATCATTGATTAGGCTTACATCTTTATTTTTTAATCTTACAGCTGTAAACAGAATGTTTGTTAAAAAATTATGTTGTGCAAAACATTGGACCCTGCCTTGTAAATATAGTGTGTAGGTAGGGGTACACAATTCATGACTTATTGTTTAAAAAATTGTCCATCAAAGTTTAGTTTATTTAAACTAGTATGATATATCTGTAAAACATGTGATCAAGATTATCAGATAATTTCGTTTTCAGGACTCTATGTAAGTTAAAGTCCACTGGAGCAAGAATTTTTTCATGCCCTTTTGGCTGATGTTGCTTTGAATTTCACATATTATACGGTAAAATTCACTTCATATTAGCTTCAGTGGAACTGCAAACTTGGTGGCTAGTCAGCTTATTTAAAGTAATAAAAATAGTCTTTTTTATGAAAAAAAGGACATGAAATACTTAATTTTTAATATAGCAGTCTATATTTTTTCTTTTAGATGAAGGACTTATTTTTCACATTAGCAAACAAACTATTTCTCAATAAAATAGTGAACTTTTTTTTTTTTTTGCCAGTTAAGTACTTTCACATTTTTTAAAATCAGTATGCACTTCTATGGCACCACTTACTCATCAAGACTCTTAGCAAGTATAAAATAAATATTTATAATAGCCTTTTGAGGTAAATATTATTATCATTATCCTAGTTTTATGGATAAGAAAACTTGAAGCACAGAGAGGTTAAAAAATTTGCTATAAATTATACAGCTAATACATGATGAATTTAGGATTTGAATCCAAGTAGTCTGATACAAAGTTAGGACTTTGTTACGTGACCTCTCACATCATCTACTAAGTGATTTAATGGACATTTTCTCATTTCAGCATCATAACAGATCTGTGAAAGTATGCACGATAGAATGAGAGAATGTGATTTTTCCTTTGTTACATAGCTAGTAAATTGTTTTTTTTTAATCAGAACTCATGTCTCATAACAATTACCCAGTGTATTCTCTGTCCCCATATCCTCTGTTGGCCTTATGGTATCATTAAGTGTTTTGCTGTTGAAGTAATATATTATTCAACATATGTTTAACAGTTCTGAAGGAGTGTGAGCATATTAACAAATATATTACTAGAGACCTAAACTACCAATTTTAGGGTTAATTTTGATGAATTATCTGATTTATCTCCTTAGTATTTGCATTTTTTTTAAGATCGATGATCATTTGCTTTCTGTTATTCAAAATAAGTGTTTATTTTCCTAATTGTAGTAAGATACATGTTTATTATAGGAAGTTTAGAAAATACTGAAAAATAGGAATAAAAATCATTAATTGTCTAGCTTTAACTACTGTTTAACTCCATTGTTTTTCTTTTAATTCAAAGTTGAAATAATTGTAGACCTACAAGTAGTGAAAGTACTACAAAGGTCCCATGTAGCTTACTGTATTTTTAAAATACTCCTATACTCATTTACTCATTCCCTGAAAGTACCCACTTACCAAATTAGAATTATAAGGATGCTTTGTAAAAAGCTGACATTAAAATAATTTTTTCTGAGCAGTTTGCCATTCTTGAAATATTTTTAGAAACATCGATTTATAAAACTGATTTTCCTGAATATAAACATGTAATAATTAATTTTACCATTCTTTATTCTTAAATACTTAAATTCTGTTTAGTTTGCTCTTACAAAGAAAGCTTTGAAGAATATCAATGTTCATAAATCTTTATTTGCATTTTTGATTTTTTTAGGTGGGCTAAATTAATTTAAGTGAAAATCTGGGGTTGGAGTGAATTCCTTTGAGTATCTTAATACATATTGATAAATTTCTTTCCAAAACTCTTCATCTCATACATTTTCCCATTTCACTGCACATTGCCACATTTGAATAGTTTTCAGTTTGATAAACAAAAGTATATTGTCTATTGTGTTAAAGTCTACATTGTTTTTGTTACTAGTGAGTGTGAAGTTGAACACTGTTTCATTATGATGACTATTTTTATTAATATCTATTTGCTTTCGTTGCCCAAAATAAATATTTATGATTTTCTTGCTGATTTATTAAATGGCTTTATATTTTGAATGTATTGACCTTTGTTTTATTTTGTTGCTGTATTTTCCCCAGAATTTACTTTTCTTCATGATGGTTATAGCCATTTAAATATAATTGAATTTAAAGATTTTCCTTTACCTATCATTGCTTTCATTACTTTTAGGCTTAGGAAGTGTTTTTTCTCATCTCAGGATTACTGAAGTATTCTGTATTTCTTCTGGTTTTCTATTGGTGTAGCCTTTAATTTTAGTTTTATAAGTATTGGAGGTATTTTTCTTTGTACCGTATAGATAAGACTAATCTGATTTTCTCCAAAAGTATTAACCGGTTTCTCAAAATTACCTTTCTTTGGTTCAGTGAGGCTTTCTTTATCATATATTACACTCTCATGTTTGTTAGGGCTCATTTCAAACAATTCTATTGTGTTTTAAAGTTTTGTTGTTGTTGTTGTTTGTTGTTTTGCTAACTGCACAGTTACTAATAATTAATGCATGGATATTGTCAACATTTAGAATGTTAACTGGAGAGGTGACACAATTGTTCATTTATTTTTTTTTCTTTTACTAATACATTTTTCTTTTAAAGCTATGGTTTAAAAAAATATGATACCTAAATTTTAGGGAGAAAAGGAGAGATTACATACCACAGTTCATTCACAAAGATAAAAAAATTTTTTTGGATATTCCAAACCTGAATTATATATTTTATGTGTGTACCTGCCCCGTGCTCAGCTTTGTTTTCATCATAGGCACAGTAATTCTTTCAGTCTCCAGACTTTGAAAGTGATAGTTGCAACCAAAGAACAAATAGATAAATTGGACTTTACAGAAGTCTACAGTGTTTGGGGTTCAAAAGGCACTATGAAGAAGGGGAAAGGACAATCCACCGAATGGGAGAACTTATTGCCAATCTTATCTTTGATAAGAGTCTAGTATCTAGAATATAAGAAGAATATGAAGAATATCTAGAATATAATGAAGTTTTACAACTCAGCACTAAAGAGAGATCTGCCGCCTCCTCCTCGTGCCTCCGGGCAACCAGGAAGCCGTAGTTGCCGTGCTCCTTTCCTTTTCTCAGGATACTTTGTGCCTTTTGTTTCCAACCTGGGCCAAGCAGAATGACTCCCACAAAAAGTGGTGGCAGGATGAAAGGGCATTCTACCATCAACAAGACAGAGATCGAAGAATACACGTTCACACTGTGGGCTTCAAGAGGCATGGCCTTTGAGCACTCAAAAGAGATTCGGAAATTTGCCATGAAGAAGATGGAAACTCCTGATGTGTGCGTTGACACCAGGGTGAGCAGAGCTGTCTGGGTCAATGGAATGAGGAAGGTCTTACACCTTATCAGTGTGCTGTTGTCCAGAAGATGGAAAGAGGATGAAGAATCATCACTTAAGCTGTATCCATTGGCTAACTAGGTACCTGTCACCACTTTAGAAAATCGAGAGATGCTGTAAATGAGAACTGACTTCTGATTGTCAAGTAGTTATAAAACTGCAGATATACCAATGAAGAGACAAATATCAGAATTTAAAAATAGGTAGAGGATTTGAATAGGTATTTCTTTGAGGATGATATACAAATGGCCAATAAGCACATGAAAAGATGCTTAACATCGTTATCATTAAAGGAAGCGCAAATTGAAACCACAATGAGATACCACTTCTTACCTACTGGAATAGTTGTAATAGAAAAGCCAGCTAATAACATGAGTTGGTAGGGATATAATGAAATTAGAACCCCTATATGCCAATGGTGGGAATGTAAAATGGTGCATCCATGTCAGAAAACAGGTTGGCAGTTTCTTAAATGGTTAATTATAGAGTTACCTTATGACCCAGTAATTCCACTATTATGTGTATACCCAAGAAAATTGAAAACATGCATCCACATGAAACCTTATATATAGTGGTGTTATTCATAATAACCGAAAAGTAGAATTCACCCAAATGTCCATCAGCTGATGAATGGATAAAGAAAATCTGGGATATTCAGACAGTGCAATATTATTCATCCACATATAAATACATACATGTGTAATATATATGTACATTATGTTTGCATATGTTATATACATATATATTGAAATCACAAATTGAAGAATAAATATAGTTCAT
The DNA here is from genome assembly GCF_009834535.1 of Camelus ferus. NCBI lineage: Eukaryota > Metazoa > Chordata > Mammalia > Artiodactyla > Camelidae > Camelus > Camelus ferus. The sequence continues at coordinate 107,153,250 of NC_045697.1, read as the reverse complement.
ATCTCAGAGATCTGTTAAATATGGACACATAAAAATTTTCCAACCAGTATTCTTTTTAATAGGAATTATCTACAGTGTATTCATTTAGCCTCAGTAGTGCTTTAATTGGTTTGTCTAATTAGTGTTAAAATTTTTTTTATTTTACTTTTTTGTTGTTAGACTAACACACTGTATTATATTCTCATGCTGTAGAGTTTGGGGGATCATGTATATTATCCACACAGCCTTTAAATCTGGGTTTATGATTATCAGTGAATATTGAAGATTTCTTGGTACTTTTACATGACTTCAGGCATTCATTGTAAATCTTGTTTGGCAGCCAGCTTCTCTGCATGATTTCTCTTCAGTAATTAAATTTAGCATTTCCAGCTGCTAAAAAATTTGTTGGCCTTTTCTGTTCATTTGTGTTTCTTCACGCGTAAAGTGTAATCCACATAGTTTTAATTCTCTTAAAGTGCCATTTTATAGTCTGGGTTTGGCAGTTATTTTCTGTTGATGGTTTACTTGCTTATTCTAAGTGTGAATCTAAAATTTTAATCTGAAATGTTAATCTAAATATAAATCTGATACATATCAGATATGTGATTGCCCTAAGTGATTTTCTTCCAGTGATTTCTAGGGGTTTAGATTCTGTTCCCCTTAGAATGTCAAACTAGGTTATTCCTAAAGATGTATAATTTCAGACATCTGTATTTTCTAGGTGTAGATATAAGCAGTTGTACAGAACTGTAAGTTGGGCTAATTACCTTTGAATTTAATGGATCTTTTGGTTATCATACAGCAGAATAATTTTAAATGTAAGAAAGCTTGTGTATTTTTTTATATTACTTTATCAATTTTATTTGTATGAGGGATGATTTTTGATATAGATTGTTTTTTTTGTGAATGTGTTTACTGATACTACTGAGCCACAGTCTGTCTTCAGCCGGTATTATGCTTGAAATTCAATGCCCATTATTCTCCACTACTACAAAACACACTTTTCACAGATAATACGGTTCTTTGTGATAAATTATGAACATCTATCTATAGCTTGCTATTTTTAGATGTCTCAAATGGTCATTCTTTAAAATATTAGTAAATTCATATATGAACAGCCAATGAAAGTCCTGGTATAATCCTAACTTGTGGACTTATTTATAATTATAGTATTTAAACTGTTAATATTTTAGGTCCTTTATAGAGAATCAGCTTGTACCAGTGGATGTATGGTATATGGTTGATTAGGTGATTTAAAATATTTATTAGCATAATTCTCCAAATATATCATTCTAGTTTATATTACATTGTTAAATATAATTTGCTGACATAATAAATTGACATAGCATCAAATGGAGGAGTAGTAACAGTTCAGATGTCTTTGTTTTAAGTGGAAACTATTTTTTATTGATTCTTGTTTTCAGCAGAGTGTTAGACCATAGGATACGATTTAGTAGATGAAATGTTTTAATTAGAGAATGAAAAATTACATCTAAAAGGAGATGGAGATTTTAAAAATTATTTTAAAAATTATTTATTTTTGAAATTCATGTGGAATTGCAAGTGGCCCTGAGTGGCCAAAGCAGTCTTGAAAGAAAAAAGAACAAAATTAGAGCACTCACATGTCCTGATTTGAAAATTTACTACAGAGCTGTAGTAATCCTGGTACTGGCATAATTATAGACATTTATAACAGAAGAATAGAACTGAGAGTCCAGAAGTAAATTTGTACATATAAGACCAATTGATTTTTGAAAAGGGTGACAAGATAATTCAATGTGAAAAGAATAGCCTCTTCAACAAAGTGTGCTAAGACAACTGGATGTCCACATGTGAAAGAGGAAAATTGATCCCTACATCCTACTATATACGAAAATTAATTCTCAGTGGATCAATGACCTAAACATAAGAGCTAAACCATAAACTCTTAGGAAGAAATATGGTGGTTAATCTTCATTACTGTGGATGTGGAAATGAATTCTTAGATATGACACCAAAAGCACAGGTATCCAAAGAAAAATTGGTAATTGGATGCCATCCAAATTAAAACCTCTGAGTATTACAGGGCATTATCAAGAAAGTAAAAAGATAACCTATAGAATGGGAGAAAATATTTACAATTCTGTGTCTCATAAGGGTCTGTTTTCCAGATGTTAAGATTTATTTAGCTCCACAACAAAAAATCAAATAACCCAAATGAAAAAATGAGCAAAGAACTTAAATGGACTTTTCTCTGAAGAAGATACACAAAATGGCCAACTAATACATAAAAAGCTGTTCAGCAGGATTAGTCATTAGGGAAATGCAAATCAAAACCACAGTGAGATACCACTTCACCCCCACTAGCACAGCTAAAATAAGATAGGCAGTAACAAATGTTGGTAAGGGTATGATAGATATCAGAACGTTTATACACTGTTGGTGAAATGTCAGATGGTATAGACGCTATGGAAACAGTTTAGTAGTTCTACAAAAATTTGAAAGAATTACCATACCACCCAGTAATTACACTCCTAGTAATATATCCAAAAGAACTGAAAGTAGTTACTTGAATAAGTATAGGTGCATGCAGGTGTTGTTTAGTTTGTGTGTCAGCTTGACTAGGATACCCAGATAGCTGTTAAAATATTACCACTGTGTGTGTCTATGAGGGTGTTTCCAGAAGAGATTAGTATTTGAATAAGTAGAGTGAATAAAGACGATCACTCTCCTTAGTGCTGTTGGGCAGTATCCAATCCACTGAGGGCGTGAATAATGCAGAAAAGTGGAGGAAGGGTGAACTTACTCTCTGCTTGAGCTGAGACATTTATCTTATCCTGCCTTTGGACATTAGTGCTCCTGATTCTCAGGTTTTTGGACTAGGACAAAGACTTAAACCATTATCCCCTCCCAGTTCTCAGACTGAGTTACACAACCAGTTTTCCTGGTTCTTCAGCTTTCAGATTGTGGATTGTGGGACTTCTCGACCCTGTGAACCAATCACTTTAATAAATCTCTTATGTGTAAGTCTGTATATCTTATTGGTTCTGTTCCTCTTGAAAACCTTGACTAATACAGAGCATATTTGTAGTAGCACAATTCACAATAGCCCAAAAGTGGAAACAGCCTAAATGTCCATCAATGCATGAATGGATAAACAAATTGTCCTATGTACATACAGTGAAATATTATGCAGTCATAAAAAAGGAACAGAGTACTGATACATACTACAATATAGATGATTCTCAAAATGTAATGCTAAGTGTAAGAAGCCAAAGCACAAAAATATATAAATCATTTTTATGAAATATGCAAAATAGATAAACCCATAAAGACAGAATGCAGATTGGCTGGGGAGTGGGGAATGGAGAGAAACGGCTTAATAGATGAAGAGTTAACTTTGGGGTGATGGAAGTGTTTTGGAACTAGATAATTGTGATGGTTGCACAACATTGTTAGTGTACTTAATGTCATTGAATTGTGTACTTTAAAGTGGCTAATTTTTGGTGAATTTCATTTTAATGAATTATTTTAAAAAATATTTTTGAGTCCGTGGAGCTGTTCAGTATATTGAGCATTGCAAAAGGCTTAAAAGAGTTTGTTTTGCCTGAGTTGCTAGATACTGTAATCCTCTTCATTGGGAAATGAGGAGAAAGAACATTGAGAAGAGTGTTACTGAAAAACCAGCCTCTGTACCCAGAGAGCTGAATTGAGAGTTGGTAGCAGAGTTTTGGGAGGATAGAAAAGAACAGTTTTATTGCTTTGCCAGGCATAGGGAGTCATGGCAGGCTAATGCCTTAAAGACTGTGAATCGGTCTTGGAGTTGGGATTTTAAGGTTTTATAGAAAAACTGGATGGGACAGAAAAGGTGATAACAATCAGGGCATGTTGCAGGGTGTTACATTCTCTTCATCTTGATAAGAACTGGCTGTTGTTATGGACAAGTTTAGGAGGGTCTACCCATTTTTTTGAGGTTCAGTCCATGACCTTCTTTGAAGACCTCTAGGGTAAAAGGATGTTACTATTTCAAGAAAAGAATGCACAGGGAAGGGAGCATTTTAGTCATATGATTAGTTTAGCTAGAATTACAGGCCCAAACAACTCAAGAACCATCTTGTTATCTTTCTAGTCTTTCAAGAGCAGTTTGGAATGTATTCAGGCTTTGGTTTTGGGGGAACTGCACATGGACATATCTGATAGCAATCTGGAAATACAGATTTAGTGGCTAGGTAAGATATAGCTGGATATTCAAGTTATACTTGGATGTTTTTAGCTGATAGATAGTAGTTGAACTGTTGCTCTGTTTAAGCCACCGGTAGAGTGTAGCAGACGAGAAGAGTACCAAGCTATCCTAACAACTGAGTGTTACTACGTCCTTTGGCAAGTACTCAGTTAAACTAATTCATTTACCATTACCCCACGTAAATGATTTCATTCATACTTTTCCCCACTCCTCAAAACCAAATGTCCTCCTATAAACGTACTGTCAACTGAAGCCCTTAACTCATATTTTTTTTTTACGGAAACAGATCTCATCAACTTGGAATGAACATTGCATCTGTTCATCACCAAACTAATCAATATATATTTGTTAGTTTCCTCCCACTCGAGAGCCCCACCTTTTTCATTGGCAAATGTATTCGGCCAGACTTTGCTTATTCACTTACTTCTTCTCTTTTCTGAATCAGTCTTCCTTTTCTCATGGAAAAGCAGAGGAATGTGTTAAAATATATTCTATCTTTAAATAAACTGAAGGCAAACTCAGAACCTTCTCTTGACTTCCCTCTGCTGCTTCCTCTTTTAGCATTTTAAGTGCTTCACTCTGCTTCCTGTTTTAGGAAGAGATTGAAAGGAGATGAAGGCTTAAATAGGAAGACCAATTACTGCAATAATTGAGATAAGAAATAATTACTTTGACTAGGCTAATGGCAGTGAAGGTAGTGAGAAGTGGTTGAATCTTAATCTACTTCATTTTAGAGTTAACAGGATATGCTGATAGATTTAATATATTGCAAGAATGAAGGGCATCAAGGCTGACTGGAAGTTTTTGTTTGAGCAACTAGAGGAATGGAGTTGCTCAAGTGGTAAGACTTTAGAAGGATCAGGGCAAGGAGGGAAGGGCTGGAGCCCAGTTTTGAACATGTTTAGTTTGAAATGTCTATTAGCCATCCAAGTGGAGATGTCCATTAGGCAGTTGGATATATAAACTTGCAATTCCTGAAAGGAGTGTAGGCTCAGGATACAAATTTGGGAGTCCCCACTGTAACTGGTGGTATTTAATGCCATGATTAGGGTGAGATCACCAAATAAGTGAATATCGACAGAAAGTTATTCTTCCTGAAGGTAGGTAGAAAGCTGGAAATTGGTGGTTCTGAAAGTCTATTTTTAAAAGTTCTGGAAAGAACAATAAACTGTCAAAAGATGCTGATATATTAATATAGGACAACTCATTAACCATTTGTCTCAGCAAACTGTTCTTTCTGCTTTTTACAGTTTAACTCCTAACCTTTATGTTCCCCTTTCTAAGTCACCTCAGAGGCCTTCTGGGATCACCCCACCAAAGTAGGTGACTCTTCCCTGCTACAGGATGTTCTCTGTCTTGGCCCCTTTTTTTGAATTGACTTCATAATAAACCACTTATAAAGTAATTTCTTTACATGTTATTATGTCTCAGTATAAGAGTTGAAATCATGCTTCTCTTTTGCCCCTTTTTGTAATTTTCAGTTCTTAGTAACAGATATGTAATTGATGTTCAGTAAATATTTGTTTATTGGATAAAAGGATAGAATCCTTGGGAATTCTATCAGATTTAAGAATGTGAAATGAATTTTTAAATTTAGCTTTTGCTTCTTTGTCTTACTGGTGTTCATACATTAATAACTAATATTTGTTGAGTGTTCATTGTATGGCAGTAAGTATTATACTGTGCTGGTTGATTCTCTATAATTATCTTAATTTGACACTTGAGTTTAGTATGAACATGAATACATCTTCCCCATGATAATATTTTATAGGATTGGAAGTCTCTACGTTATAGTCAGGTTATATATGGAGTTGAAAGTCATTTTTTTAAGTAGGGAAAATGATCTTCAGAATACAGAAAATGCTTATACCATTCAAAGATTCCTCAACTGTTCAGGCCTACAGTGGTTGTATTATGATTTAAATAATGACTTTAGGTCAACTGGAAAGAAAGTTTATTCTTGGTTACAATAGGCAATATGACTTAAATAATAACTTCTTTCCTTTAACATGAATCCTCCCTTTTTTTTCTTTTTTCTTTCTCATTCAGGCAGTCTTAGTCTCTTTCTGAATTCTCAGTGACAGACAGTGCAGCTATCTGCTTTATGTTATCACTATTTGCTTCGCATGATTTCTAAACTCTTAGGAAATGACTTCCATCCCCCTAAAGCTCCCAGCATAGTGATTTTCACGTAGCCTTTGCTCAGTAAGGTAAATTGGAAGAGTTGATGTATATAGCATCTTTGCTTTTAGGAATGTAACTTTGTTCATCTTGTCGGACAGTGTGTGACCATATCATGGAGGTGAAGTGGGAGAATTTGACCAATGGAGATGCAAATGTTTTGTCTCAGAATTTTATGAATTATCTGAAACTGTAGTGTGGTATATTCATCTAGAGATATACTTTGCTTCTGCATCTAGGAAGGATTATATAAGAAGAATGCAGATATATGATTCCATGTTCAATATCTGCATTTTTTTTTGATGTATGGAATTTCATTCAACATAGGTTGAAGAAAAAAGATGAAGAATAGTCCTGTCGCTTTGTAGTAAATGCAAGCCACTAAAAATGAGGAAATCTAAATCTCATTTTTTACCTTTTAAATGCTTTTTCTTCAGTTATGGCAAGAAAAGAATTTCTATGTAAATAATATATGGCATTCATTTATGCATAATAATACAGCACATGCTGACTATTTTATCTATATATTGCTGAGAATATCTCTTTCAAGAGAGTAATAACGGCATGATGTCTGGGTAATAATTTTTAAATGACTCACTGTGGCAAATCATAGAAAAGCATTTTTCTAAAAAGTCAGTATTATGTGAAGGCACTGTCTTATATAGAAGAGCAGAAAATTTTCCCTTTGTGGAAATTTAACATGCACATGATACTTTTTCACTTCCCTTTTAAAAGGGAAGTTAGTTATTATTTTAACTAATTAAGTTATTTTAAAAATTAAAATTTTATATATTTTGTATCTTTTGAGCAGGCTTTTTATGGTATCATATGTATATATTTTATAACATAAGATTATTTACTTTGTTTAAAAATTAGTAAACTTGCCCCAACAGAACTGTCAACAGTATTGTAATAACGTTTTAGAGTATTGTTAGAAAGAAGGTAAACACTTTTAATTCAAACATACACTCTCAGTAACAATAAATACCTTGTTCTAGATTCTTTATTATGGACAGAGTTTTTTTTTTTCTCCTAATTCCTATCACCTAACACAGTACCTGGCAGATAATAGATTGATTGTTTACAGAATTAAGAATGTCTTCTTTACATTGTAATGTGACATGATTTTTCTTTAGCTTTCTGTAAGAAAGAGAAACTTTCACTTGAGAATGAGGTACAAAAGCAGGGAACCCGTGTGTATTTCCTAAATTACATGGTACCATATTAACCAGCAATTTAATCCATTTGATTCTTTATTCCACTTCCTTTTTTTTAGCTTGTTAACCAGTACAGCAGGCATGATTCATTTTTCATTTACTTTTATTGTTTATCTTTTTGTTAACTAAAAGTATTAAAATGAATACAGGCAATGAAAACAGACAATAAAGAAATTTTGCAGAGAATATGTAAGCTTCTAAATAATTGGTCATTTATTTTAGCTAGATGTGATTCTTCTACATTTTAACTATTTTCCAAGTCTTATTTTTTAACACAACATTTTATATAATATTTTCTAATATTTAAATCCATCGTTTTATTATGGATTATGGCTGTAATGTTTAAATTTTATACAATTATGTTTAATAGAGACAGTGATACTATGATTATAATAATAGTGGCTTACTTTTACTGAGTGCTATGTGTCAGTTTCTCAGAGTGCTTTGATAGATTATTCGTTTTATCTTTAGAACCCTAAAGTTGTTTCAGAGAGGCATTACTTTTAGGCCCATTATACAGAATAAGGAAGCTGAGGCTCAGAGGCTTAGTAATATCTGCAAAGTTATACAGTTAACATAGGAATTAGAATCTGGTTTTGAATTCTGTTTTTTTACTTTGTGCTTATAATTCAATTATGTCAGTTACTGTCTTATTGTAATTCCTATTACAAGGTCAAATTGAAATAAAGTATTTATAAATTTAAAAAATGTGTACAGGTTAGAAAGAATTAACTTCGTATGCAAATAAAGACTGAACAATGAGAAATTAATTCATCTCTTTGGCTACATATATTACCTATAGTGTTGAATTGATAATTGCGTGCACTTTTATTTAGGTATAATATTTTTATTAAGTCTGAAGGTATTTTAAATTCAACTTAAATGCCTTTCCTTTTTGAAAAGTTGCATTCCTTTCCTATGTAAAAAGTCTTCAAAATAATTGTCACTATTATGGTGGAGGAAATATATTATTTAAGGTAAAGGTTTTCTTCAACAGAAACATGGACGTGATAGTCAATTACTTATTTTTTGTCTTATTGTATAGTAAGTTAAGAGAGTGATGGCTTCCTCAGGAAGAGAAAACTGAGACTTGGAAGCACTCCCAAATCACATGGCAGTAACCATAATAACCCTGAAACCAGTAGAGTCAGCTACTTGGCAATTTGATTGTTATATCAGTTTTATATGTCTGTATTGTCTGATATGGTAGGCACTAGCTCTTTGTGGCAATTAAACTCTTGAAATGTGGCTAATTTGTCTTGAAATGTGCTGCAGATGTAAAATACACATCATTTTCAGAGACTTAGTGAAAAAATGTTAAAAAATAAATAATTTTTGTATTCATTTTCTCAGACCTATCTTCCATTTTACAAATTCCTCTGTTTAATTCATTCCTGATTTTTTAAATTTCAGTGAATATCCTTTTCATTTTTAGAAATATCATTTTATTTTCCATTTTTCTTATTTAAAAATAATCTTAATCTTTATCATGTATATAATTCTTCTATGTTTTAATAATTGGAAGTATACTGATTTATAGTTTATTTAATAATAGAACATTGGGAGAGGGGGCATCTAACCTTGCTGTTCGTTATATCTTTTGACTATAGTTCATTGCATAATTGTAAAATGCATTGTGGTTTGTGAATATGGTTTTTCTTCAGTATAGCTTTATCAGTGAGAAGGCTTTATATCTTGTCTGAAAGTGTGTCTCTTCAGAGGGCTTTCATATTTGCTTCTGCCTTGTGTTCTGGGCATATTACTAGCCAGTACTGCTTTAACACCAATTTCTCAGTTTGGACTACAAGCCAGTGTATTGACAAGTCCATGATTAGTTGGTTGATACATTTCCTTTCACTGAAAGTATAGCTTTAAAAGGTACTTGGCTTTATGATGATGTCTAAGTTTAAACTCTGTGCCTTGCACTGACCCAAGTCTTCTATTGTCATGTGGTCATTAAACAAACGCCTCTTGGTCTTTAATGAGAACCCCTCTCCCAGCGTGCATGCACATAGATGCACTTGCTCAAATTCTTAGCTAAGGCAGTGATAGTACCTGATTATGCTTACTTCTTTGATTTTGGAATCTTCATTTGATTTTTTTAACTGAGGGTTTTCTTTACTTTCTTTCAAGTCAACTCTGCATTTAAAAAAACAAATTTTTTCTCTGTATTTTAGTCACTTTTCTGGATATTTTATGGGGGTATACTTTCAACAGTATTTACCAGAAATGTTATCCATGTAATTGTCTTTAAGTATCATAATTTAGGTGAGGAGAAGCAGCTCTGTCTGCTTAGGGGACAGCCATATAAACTCTTGAGTCACATACAACCGCCAAATTAATTTGCATTAATTTTTAAAAAAAGAATTACTTCCCAAGAAGCCCCTAAAATATACTTGGAGGGGTTGTTTTTGAGAGAAGACTGTATTTTAGGTATTTTTAGTATTTTAGGTATCTGTGTACAATAAGAGCTATATCTTGCCAGGAATAGGAGTTGGTTGTTAATATGGTAAGTTATGGGCTTTTTATTTATTTTTTTTTGTTTTAAAAAACCATTTACTTTGCTGACTAAGCAGGCTTTTTAAACTATGAGTTCCTAATTGATAAAAATATAATTTATATGATTAGGAGTAAAATGAGTTTTAAATTATATAATAATCTAAACTAGTGCTTTTCAAACAGTGATGAAAGACCAGATTTTTGAAGTCCAAATTTTATCATAGATATGTAACTTTTCTAAAATAAAATAAAAATGTATTATAGAAAAAATAAAAATTAAATTGTAACATAGCTAGTTTTTTGCTATTAAAGTCAGTGGCAGGGGGCCCTCTTAATCCCTTACTTTCGGAGACAGTCTATGGAGTGTGTATCTACTTCAACTTTAAACTAAGCAAGCACCCAACCCACACCTCGTGGCCTTTCTCTTGCCTTCTGAGAAGGCCTGCACTCTGTCTGTGGAGTGTACTTCTCCCTGAATCAGTTTCCTTCTACTCAAAAAAAGAAAAGAAAAAAAAAGAAAAGAATAGAAGTCAGTGGGTAAGAGTACTTTTCAATAAATAGAACAAACATAACCTAAGAAGAAAGAAAAGAATTACAAAAGTTACATAGGGTCACTGAAAGAGTGCAACTGATACGAAGAATTTCAGTTCTACATGACTTTCTTGTTCCAGAGTTGTATCTAAACAGAAAGTTATGGATGAAATAGCAGTTCTTTGTATTAAATGTCTAGTGCACACTTTGAACAAACTCCGTTTATTATAATATGCAAAGCTTTTATAAATTTGATTTTTTTTTATATTTAGTTTTTAATGTGGCAAATGAGCTTGCTTTGTAAAAAACTTAAAATCTACTTTGGATTAGTAGAGCATTACAGTACTTCAGAGGATAACGAAATTGTTTCACTCTTTTAGTATTGTTAATGGTATCGATAATAACATTAATAGCTCAGAGTTATGTTGATGAGACTGGAAGCAGTGATTTTTTAAGCAGTCTCAGCTGCTCAAGACACTCGTTTTCAGCTTTTATCCAAAGTGAAGCAAGAGATGCTCTGTTTTGAAACTTTTATTTCCATTTCTCCATCATGACCAGTTCCACTCATTTGCTCTATAAATTTATAGTTCAATTTAAATTATCTTTTGATGAGAGAAATGGATTTTACAGCCTTGAATATTCTAAGCTTAGATCTTTTTATGGAAAAATTTTCAAAACATTCTGTTGCATATTTCACCAGGTGTCTGGTGATAACTTTTCACACATGAGCAATTTGAAGATCATTATTACCTTGTTGATTACAGCTGTCCTTTGATATCCTCAGGGGATTGGTTCCAGGACAGCCCCTTGGATACCAAAATCCAAGGATGTTCAGGTTCCTTATATAAAATGGTGTAGTATTTACATAAACCTAAGCACACCCTCCCATATTCACTCATTCACTCATTCATCTTTCTTTCCTTTTTTCCTTCCTTCCTTTCCTTCCTTTCTTCCTCCCTCCCTTCCTCCCCTTCCTCCCCCCTCTGCATTCTCCCCTTCCTTCCCTCTTTCTTTCTTGAGATATAGTTAATGTACAATATTATATAACTTTTAGGTGTACAACATAGTGATTCACAATTTTAAAGGTTATATCCCATTTATTATTATTATAAAATATTGGCTATATTCCCTGTTGTACTGTATACCCTTGTAGCTTATTTATTTTATACATAATTGTTGTGCCTCTTAATCCCCTATCCCTGTCTTGCTCCTCTTCCTTTCTACCCTCTCCCCACTGGTACCCACTAGTTTATTCTCTGTATCTATGAGTTTGTTTCTTTTTTGTTATATTCACTAGTTTTATTTTTTAGATTTCACATGTAAATGATATCATATAGTATTGTCTTTCTCTATTTGACTTATTTCACTTAGCTTAATATCTTCCAAGTCCATCCACATTGTTCCAAATGGCAAATTTTCATTTTTTATGGCTGAGTAATATTCTACTCTCTTGATCACTTATAATTACCTACTAAAATGTAAATGCTATGTAAACAGTTGTAAATACAATGTAAATGATAGGCAAGTAGTTGCTGGCACCTAGCAAATTCAAATTTTGGTTTTTGGAACTTTCTGGATTTTCTTTTGGAATATTTTTGACTTGTAGTTGGTTGAATCTGTGGATGCAGAACCCATAGATACGGAAGGCTGACTGTACTGTTAAATTATGGAATAAGTCATAAAAATCTGTATAAGCTCTACTTTGCTAAGCTTATAATGTTGCTGAAAAAAACCGGCCTCTGTACCTTGATAGCTGAATTGAGACTCAGAGGCAGGGTTTTGGGAATTAGAAAAGAACAGCTTTATTGCTTTGCCAGGGAAAGGGGCATCACAGCAGGCTGGTGCCTCAGAGACCGTGAATCCTCCTTGGGGTCGGGGTCCTGAGGTTTTATAGAAAAATCAGATGAAACAGAAAGGCGATGACAGTCAGGGTGTTTTCCGGGGTGCTGTAGTCTCCTTGATCTTGAACCCACCTGGCACCACAGAGATGCTCCAGAGGGTCTGTTCATTCTACTGAGGCTGTCAGCCCATGACCGTCTTCCTGGAATACAGCTTCTGGGTTAAAGGACAAGCTATTATGGTAAAGAATGTTTAGGGAATGGAGAGTATAGTAGGAAAGATGGGGACTATTTAGCTCAAAAGCAGTTGAGCAAGTGAAGCAGAGGTGGGGGTTTGTCAGAGAAAGGGAAAAACAAGTGAGAATTTTAAGTGAGAATGAATCAGCAAACAGCTTTAGCATCAGGAAAGCCATTTTGTTAGTTTTGTACGCTCAATAACTTTTCAATCTTATCTAACACTGAATAACGTGCAATATGTTATGTTAAGGTAATTAAAATACTGAAGATAACAGACACATATGACTATTGAATTGACATCTTTAAAAGTTGTGGTTCACACATTCTTGCAAGGGACATGCTTTGAACTGTCATATGTATGCATACAATCAGTAACAGTTATTTAATGTCACCTTCTATGTTACCACATAATAAAGAAGAAATTCTTGAAATTAATGTTGAACTTAATGTAATTCTCATTTTTTATTTCATCACTAACTACACTGTAGTTTATGTGACCTTTTTTATGGTAGTAAGACTGTCTAGATGAAGGAAGCTGGCCCAACCTCTTAAATATTTGATTACCCCAGAATATTTTCTCAAGTGTTGTTACCTGGGCTATCAGAATATTTCCTAAACAAAAGATAAATATTTGATGATAATGTAATTATTCATAGTTTTATAGTGTTCAGAGCTAGTTATGTTTGTCATTAGTGAAGCAGAAAAAATTTTTTTCCCTTGTTATTATCATATTCAAATTTCACTTATTCTAAAAAAATTTTTCATGTTAGCAAAATGTATGCAATGTTCAAGTTGTGTTGAAAAACACTTAGCTGGTTATTTTGTTCTAATAGTAGATCTTCATTAGCTAGTTTTTGAATATATTAAGCTCTGGTCTCATTGGAAAGTGGTACCTGAGCTACCTTCTTAGCTACAATTTGCCAGTATTTCCTAGAAATGTCATTAATGTAGCATTACACTAATGTCTTGGCAAATATGTGTGTATTCACGTACATACAGTTGACCTTTGAACAGCACAGGTTTTAACTGTGGGTCCACTTACATGGGGATTTTTTTTCAATAAATATAGCATTTACATTTATTTATGTATTATTTTTTTCAATAAATAAACCAATCTGAGTTTGGTTGAATCTATGCATGCAGAACCACGGACAAGAAGGGTTGACTATCTATGGGACCTGTGTATCTGCAGATTTTGGTATTCAGGACAGGTCCTGGAACCAGTTCCCTGCGGGTAATGAGGGACAACTGTATTTTTGGATTTTGGATTAATGGATTTTTGGCTGCACAGAGTTGGTGCCCCTAATTCTCGTGTTGTTCAAGGGTCAATGATATACAAATAAAAAAATATCTAATTATGTTTTGGTAACATGATGTGCTACTTTATAATAAGTCTGTTACTGTGGTTTTTGTGTGAAATACTGCACATCTGCTTTTGTTGGCTTTTTAATTCAATATTCATTCTTACGAATACTCCATTTGTCTTTGAATAATTTTCTTTGTGTTTTAAACTGCTTAATTTTTGTGGTTGTACTAATCCATTATCATTTATGGCTGCAATACTACTGCTGCCTGCTACTGTTCTGAACCCATCAGATGTAGCAAAGCTAAGTTTATTATGTACCACAGTCAGTGAGACTGCTGTCTTGACAGAATCTTACAAGTATCTCAGGAGGAGGAGGTTGAGGTAGATATTTATAGTTCTGAGGTATTAGCTCACTTGGTTTTTAGTAGGTTTTTCCATGCGGGGATCTGATTGGAGGTATGTAAAATTTGTCATATAATAGTTCAGTATTTAGGGAAAGGAAGGCAACAGTCTTGAGGCAACAGTTGTTAGTAAATAGTTGGTTGATAAATCTTTTTTTTTTTATCCCGCACTGGTGTTCCCTTCATTTTCCACAAAATAGCCAGCATAATCATCCTGAAACACTAGTTTCAAAATGTTTATGCTGATCATGTAGAAAACCATCCAGTATTTTCTTGTACTGGAGAGTAAACCTACTATCGTGACTATGATCCACAAGACCCATTATATATAATGTGGCCCCTACTTAGCATTCCCACCTCACATCAAGTACTGTGCTCTTTTTCACCTTATTCTTCAGTTAAAATACTCTTTCATTTACCCTGACTTCACTCCTCTTGCAGATTCACCTGTAGGTGTCACTTTTACACAAAAGCCTCCTTTGCTATCATCCTCTAGCCCCAGCAGTCCCCATCCAATGTAAATCTTAAATCACATCTTCCTGCTATAACCTCTCTTACCACTTACCACTGGTTTGTAATTATATGTACTTGTATGTTATTTTGTTTCCTGCTCTTCTGTGTGCTGCGTGAAGTCAGGAACTCTGTCCATCACATATCCCTAGTGCCTGGCATTTCGCCTTACACATAGTAGATTCTCAGTGAATAATTGGTCAGTAAATGAATGCTGATTAAAGCCTACCCATTTGGTTTCTTTTTCTCTTTTTTTCTACTTAAAATTGAGAATGGTGGTTCTCTAAAGAAACCAAGGATTCAATTCGGTGAGAAAGGCCATGGCATAACTGTTTTCTACCTATTACCAGCAAGAGTGATAGGTTGTAATAGTGTCTCAAATTACCGTGATTGGTGCCTTTCAAATTACGGCTTTGAGTTCCTCAATCCAAAAAGATCTCATTGTCCTTGAAATTAAGGAGTAGGGAGGTTGAACTATAAAATACAGGTTAGCACTGTTTATATTAAAAAATTACAAGGAGCATTGTTGGCCATATTCTTTGAGCTTCTCTCTGGTGTTTAAAGGTAACGTAAATTTGAAACTGTTTTAACAGTGTTATGACAGGAACATGGGGTTAGAAATCATGATTCTGTGCTCTACAACTTGTTAGTTGGAAGGTATTGGGGAGAATTTACTGAAGCTCTCTGAATCTTCGTTTTCCTTCTATAAAATGGATGTAGGGAAACCTTAATCAAAGGTGTTAATTGTGGAAAGTGAATTTTTATATTTTATGTTTTTATATTAATATTATGTGTAAATACTATATATTTTTATTTTATATAAGGTAATTTTATATAAATGTATAATATGGTAAAATAGTTTATTCACTATTTGATTTTGCATTAGTGTATATTCTGAATAATCTTGTGTTATGTAGATTCCAACTTAAATTAAGAAACCAAACTTACAGGATTTCTGATACTATTCTGATACTTCATTTTTAGAGTTTTTTTTTTTTCATTTCTTTCATTTTTTTCATTTCATTTTTTCATTATAAAATACTGGTTTAGAATATAGATAGGAAATGCATTTCCTTGTAAGAACTTAAATAAGTTACTTTGTTGATGCTTTTTTGTTTTGAAAATGAGTTTTTTAGTATTGTTTTTTCTAAAATATGCTTTTCTAAAAGCTATTCAAGGATGAAATTGTTGAAATGGTACTTGTGAGTTATAAGTAGCATCTGATTAATAGTATTTTTTACTTGAACTTCAAATATTAGAGATAACTATAAATACAAGTTGAAATTTAAGGTAATTTACCAATTCTGTATATCAGTACTATTTTTTTTGTATGTTTAAGAATGATTAAGTCTTTTTTATTTAAGTCATGGAAACCATTTCAGCTGACTTTATAACATAACTGCAGACCATATATTTGTCTCATGATTTCTCCCATCAAAGCATGAAGAAGTGAATTACTGAAAAGATAAAAATAAATTTGTTTGCTTTCTGTCAGAGTTCATATCCGCAGCCAACCTTGATAGAAGGCCAGAATGATTTAGACAAGTTTGCTTTGGAGATTCATAACATATGCTTGCTGGACAGAATTGAGTTATCTCTGCTCTGGAGAGTAAGTTATTGTAGCAGGAGCTGACAGAGATGAAGATAACTGAGGGAAATTCAATTACCTTTTAGTGTTTTCTTTCTAATAGGATTCTTAATGTGAAAAAAATCCTTATATGATGCGCCTATGTTACGTGTGACATCTTCCTTGATACCTGTTTCCAGAACACCATGAATGTTCAGTTCCAGCCCTTCATTAAGTATGAAATAGGTAGCTTACTATTAAGAGGAGTTTTGATTGAGAGCTCTTAGTTTTACTTGATGTCATTGATCTTTGTAATCATTGACCACCCTCTGTGGTTTTCTTTAACAAAGTACATATTATTTTGTATGAGTTTATTATTTAATATGTTGGGATTTTTTTTCCCTTCCTCTCAAATGGCCTTTCTGGAAGTATGTTGTGGCTTCTCAGTGTTGATATAATTGATATCTGTCTAATTATCATATACTGAGGCTTGGCAACCTTGTGTAAATGCTGTTAGAGTTCTCAAGCTTCCATTTTCACTTTGCTTTGTCATTCTCCCAGACTTTCTGCTAGAATGGTGCCTTCACTTTCTCACTCCCTTTGACTGTTCGGTGTGCTACTGTGTGACTGTGTCTTGCAGCCTGGCTACTCTCCTTTCCTTTTCATCTCCAATCCTGGAACAAAAATATTAAAAATGTTCTCTTGAATATTATTATTAATGGTCTAATTACACAATCCTTAGGCTCTTTTTTATTCCTCATGTTCTTTGATCTGTGCATCTTTGACATTGATGATCAACCCTTCCTTTTGAAATTCTTTGTTTGCTTGACTTTGTTGCCAGGTGCTTTTCTTGCTAGTTTTTACTTCTCATGGTTCTCCTTCTAGTTTATTTCTATCTCCATTTCTTAGTTCTTTACCAAAAGTATAGGTCTTCACAAGAGTACTTCATTGATACTTCTTTTGTTATTGTTTTTGGTTTAAAAAAATTTTTTTGTTTGTTTTTTATGAGGAAGGAGTAATTTGGTTTGTTCATTCATTCATTTATTTAATGGAGGTACTGGGGATTGAACCTAGGACCTTCTGCATGCTAAGCATGCACTGTACCACTGAGCTGTACTCTCCCCCCTCATTGATACTTTTTACTTTTATATTCTTTAATAATTTTATATTATGTCAGCATCATGTAAAACTTCTATATAAAAGACATTAAATATTTTTTACATTTAAAATTTAAAAATATTTAATGTCTTCTCTTGATAATTAAAAATTTAAATATTCTGAGGACTCATGGAGTGAAAAATCTCTAATCTCTTCTAGGATGCCTCCCACCTCCTCACTTTTATAGGAAGCCATGGTTAGTTTCTTGTGAATCCTGTCAAGGTTTGTTTATGTACACATATACAAATAGGAATATGTATTCTTATCCTCCATTCTTTATACAAATGCTAACACGTCTGTAATGTCCTATATTTTGTTTTTTAAACTTCATTTTATTTTTTGGAGATCCCTTACATGCCCATCAGCAGTGTATGAGTGTTTCCTCATAGATGTGTTGTCAAACTTTTAGACTTGTGTTATTCTCATAGATAATGTGTGGTAGTATGTAGTTTTCATTTGTATTTCTCAGTGTAGTTTTAACTTGTATTTCTCTTTTTTATGAGTGAGGTTAATTATCCTTGGGCCTTTTTTATTTCCCTTTTTGAGAAAATATCCTTTACCTGTTCTTCTGGATGTTTTTCTTACTGATTGTAGAAGATCTCTGTATATTAAGGAATTAACTCTCTGAGATATGTTATAAATAATTATGCCAGTTTGTTGACTTACATATGGTCAAATTTTTGGCATCCTGCAGAAATTTTTTACAAAGTGTTTTTTTGTTTAATTTATGAATGTTTTCTTTTATGACTTCTATTTCTTGAGTTGGTAGTTAGAAAGGTCTTCCAAATGCATAAATTATAAAGGAGTTTCTCCTAGTATTTCTTACTTCACTTATTTGTACTTTATCTTTGGATAAACTGTCATATGAATCTAACTTTTATATGACGATCTAGTTTTCCTTATACCAGCTACCACATGGTCCAAATTTCCTCCTCTGCTCTGAGATGCCCTTGTTATCCTGTACTAAATGCTTCTATGTTTTGAGGTCTACTTTTTAATATACTGTATTTCCCTGTAAGTCTCTGTGATTTCATGTATTGGTGTCAATTTTTTAAAAATTATTGAGGCTTTATAATGTGTTTTAATAGCAATAGGGCTATGCTCTTCCTTCCCTCATTGACTTACAGTATTTTTCAGAATTGTTTACTAATAATGTAAGATTCAGCTTGTCTGATTCAAAAAACTGTTTTTATTTGATTCTCTTAGGCTTTTCAGGTGTATAATCATTTTGTGCTTGGATAGTGATAGTTTTTCCTTCTTATTTCCAACTTTTATTCTTCAAATTGCTTTTTCTTATCTAATTGAATTGGCTTATTCAATTATTATTAGTGAGTAATAATAATTATTTTATTGTGGACTGCCATTTCTGTTCACTAATGTTATATTTGTTATTTTACCATTCTTGTATGAGTGCAACATTTTTTGTTTTTTGATTCCACATGCAGGTGAATACTCATTTAGTTGTGTTTTATTTTTTGTTTTTGATGAAAAATCAATCCAATTTTGTCATGTTTAAGTGGAGCAGTAGCGTCAATAGTGTGCTTTTTTTATATTATAGACATTCATGGATTGACTGATGGCATTTTAATGTAATGATAATCCAGCGTAATGGTTATCAACTCATTGCAAGTTATACTCTTTCACTTTAAGCAATCATAAATAATATAAATTCATTGATTTTTATGCTGACACTTGAACTTAATTTGTGATTAATTTGATTATAGTTGTATGAACTATGAGCATTTGAAATGCTTCTACATCTCTACCATTCAGATAATCTCAAATCTATTTTTATTGATTTGTTTAGATTATTATGGAAATAAAAACAAAAATAAGTGTCTTTTAAACGTAGAATTCAGATATATCCTGGGATTAGAAGGTTATCCTGGGAAACCCTGTGTTAAGAAAAAAATTTTTTTGGATCAGTGGCTTTTTTTAAATTAAAAAAAATTAATTTGAAGAATACATGTGGGAAAAAGGAAGGAAGAAAAAATATAGCAATAAAGAATGGTACAAAATAAAAAGAGGACATGTTTCTATCGTATCTCTCAAGATAATGGTTTGGCACATAGCTTTTCAGACTTTTTATTACAAATATACACTTTGTGTATAATTGTATGAATATACATTTCACACATATATATATTTAACCTATTTAGCTAAAAATGCAATTACATTATGTAAAATGTTATATATTTTGAGTCAGTAGTTCTTACATTTTTATTTGGCTGTGGATTGTTGAGAATCTGACCTTGAAAAATATATGCAAACATAACTATGAAATGTACATGTAATTTTTGAAGATTTACAAATTCTGACTTGAAAGTGTCTTTCGTAAGGGTCTGTGTGGTTTGCAGATATCACTTCTCCTATAGCAGTTATGTAGGGGAAATAGAGGTTAACATTCCACTGGTATTTCTCTTTGTTATGGATATTACGTTTTTAAATTCTGGATTATGTTATTCTTCTTGGAGACCTTGTGAGAGTTATTTGTAGCCATTTAAAAATGTTTCATATTTTTTTTTGTGTCTACTGAGGTTAACAAACCTTAGATATTGACTCCTTTATAATGGGATCTGATTGTTATTATAATTTCAATACCTAATATAGACTTGGGACAAGGAAGTTATCAATAAAATATTGCTAAATGAATGAAGGTGTTAACTAATACAGGATAGAATATAGGATTAATGAAGGTTTACATACCTGACTAAGAAAAATTGGGGGATTTAGTCTTTTACTGTGAGATCCTACATTTCTTTTAGAGTAGGAAAGTGTTCTGATCACATCCTAGTAGAAGTGTAAAGAAAAGTAGCAGTCATTACGCTCCCTTGTGTTGCTTATTAGGTTGCCACTGTTTTTCTTTCTTCCCCACTTTATTGAAGTATGATTGACAAATGAATATTGTATATTCAACGTGCATAACATGATGTTTTGATATATGTGTACATTGTGAGGTGATTACCACAATTGAGCAAATTAACTTACCCATCACCTCACACTATTTTTTATCTTTGTGGATGAACACTTGATATCTTCTCTCAGCAAATTTCAAGTACATAATAATTCTTATTGTTACCATGCTGTACATTAGATATCCAGAATTTGCTAATCTCAGAATTTAAATTCTGTACCCTTTGATCAATATCTTCCCTTTCCCCCACCTCAGCCTTTAGCTACTACCATTCTACTCTCTTACCATTGGTTAAACTTTTTTGTTTTTGAGTTCCACATATAAGTGAAATCATGTAATATTTGTCTTTCCGTGTATGGCTTATCTCACATAGCATTACTGTCCTCTAGATTCATCCATGCATCACAGCTCGCAAGCTCTCCCCGCCCCCCAACCCCTTTTAAGGCTGAATAATACTCCATTATGTGTGTATACCACATTGTGTTTATCCATTTATCTGTCATTGAATACTTAAGATGTTTCCATGTTTTTGCTATTTTTAATAATGCTGTAATGAATATAGAAGTGCAGATATCTCTTGGAGAAAGTGATTTATTTCCTTTGAATATAAAGAAGTGGGTTGCTGGATTATATGGTAGTTTTATTTTGAATTTTTTGAGGAACCTCCATGTGTTTTTCATAGTGGCTGCACCAATTTATATTCCAACCAGCAGTGCATGAGGGTTTCCTTTCCTCTGCATCTTCCCCAACACTTGATGTTTCTTGTATTAGTTTTATTATTAGAGTATCAGCTATGTAGTAATTTTTGTTTCCTTTCATTCACTTTTGTAGAAGACATTTGAAGCCAAACCATAAGCATATTTTTTTCCTGTTTATTTTTCTCTTCTCTGCTGACTTTATTTATTTCTTCTTACATGCACATAAAATTGGTAGAGTGAAAAATAAGTCTGAGCTATTTAGAGATTAGTTGAATGACAGACAAAACTTTTTTCATCCTGGTCCATTTCTTTATTTTCTGTTCCCATTACTGATCGAATTCTCCATTTTGTCTTTCAGTTTGTGGTTGAAATACAGGGCAAATGAAATATAATGATACTGTATTTTTTCTTATAGACTTTAAAGAAAACTTGTAATTATGAGAGTGCAAAGTATTTTAAAGTGAACCTCCCATTTATGCTTTCCTATTTGTCTTTTCTAATTCATTCTTTCTCTTCTTTTTATTTTAACCTTTCTTGTTTTTTCCCCTTATACTCTTTACTCTTATTTGAACATCTCACCTTAAAAAGGGTGTGAGAGAGGTGGGTTAGAGTTAATGATAATTTTTTGAAGCTAAGCATGATACCATTTTGTTTCCCATGATGGTCCTACATTGGTGGTTAATGCATCCCATTGTCTGGCCACATTTCTTTCTTGATATACACTTTACGTAATCAGTTTTGTCATTTCCTGAAGAAATAGCTGATTAATAGATCTTGAGTCATCATAGCTTAATAGCAAAGCAGTAGAATGGCAATTCTCATCCGAGCTTTGGTGTTTATTTACTTGCATTATGGTTTTGGACATCTTTCTTAGCCTCTTTTATATTTATTTCTTCATCTATAGAGCAGGAACAGGGAAATGGTAAGCTTGACAACATGTATATTTTTTAATTGTAGCTTTTCTGTCATTGTTATTTTCTTTACCTTAGATAAAAATGATGTTGATAAACAATCATGAAACTTATGAAATACTATCTTAATTAAGTAAAGGGGTATTGTAAGTCCTTTTAAATGCTCAGATCACTTTAGTTTGAGCACCCAGCCAATGAGACCACATGATTACTACGGTGCAGTTTTGCATAGCTCTGACTTTCCAGTCAGATAACCTAGTGCATTAATCTTGGCTCTGTCATTTCCTAGCTATGTGAGCTAAGACACTATTGCCTCATGTTAAAATCAAGATAATAATGGTGCCTACCTACAGTAATTTTGTGAAGAGTAAATGGTATTTGATAAATGTAAAGTGCCTGTTACCGTGAGTCTGTAGTAAATGTTTAATGATACAGCTATTATTGTTACTTTTAAAGTTAAAAAGAGAGAATTTTTTTTATTCTAAGTAATCTTTAACATCATCCAAGGAACACTTATATGTCCCACAGTTCTCTCGGGACGCTTACCTCTGCCGTAGGGCCCTGATCCAGACTGATGCCATGTCAGCCCTGCAGGCTACCTCTTCCTCTCATACATGTGGCTTTTCCAGGAAGCTGCTGTTTTTTTCTTTATCTTGTTGTTTAAAGCATGGTCATAGACTTTTCCTTTTCTCATTCGTAAGCCTAACAACAGAAGGGCATCACAATGCAGAAAAGGAAAGGAAAGCCCATTATTGAATGTTGCATCTCCTAATTCATAGGTCATGCGCCTGCGTAGACTTCCTCTTGACTTTCCTTGACCTCTGTCTCACTCCCTTTACCAGGTTGCAGGGGCTTGTTCAGCTTCCCCCACATGGTGAGCTTCTTTGACCACATTCCTTCTTCTTACAGTCCAGGCCCGCCTGCCTCCAGTCTTAGAATGAAAAGAATGTTGGTTCTTTCTAGGTCCAAGCTTCATCTTTTTTTTTTTCCCCCCTCCCTCTGGTTGATTGACAGTGGGACCATCAGATTCCTTAAGGGCAAGTCCCACTCCAGTTTACCATATGTGTTCAGGTATCTCTTCCCCACCTGGACTCTGCAAGCATATTTCTCAGTGTATTTCCAGAGTGTGCTGTATTCATTCTGGAATGCACTATTTTTAGTGATTCTTCTAGGATGTGTTTTAACTGGTCTCACTTTCTATTTTAGCTTCTTGATAATGACCAGATTAAAAGCTAGGCTCACAGCGTTTTCAGCTGTCAGTCTTCTGTGGGTAACTTTTGAATGGAACATTTTCATGCACGTATTTCAAAAAAAAAAATCATACTTTTTAGATTTATATGTGAACCTAAAGAAAATATCATTGTTGGGCTGATATGTCTGCCTCTCTTTGAAAATTGTGATGCTTCTCTAGCTTTGAAAAACAGAGCTGTATTACTGGGCACTCCATTAAAGGTGGGAAGCTACAAAAAGGCAAAGGAACTGTAGCATAGGTTAAAGTGAACTCATACCAATGAGCAGTGCTAAATTAAATAAATTAAATCCAAATTGAAAAATGTTTTTTCTTCATTATCCTCTTAGTATATTCTGATTATATACAATATATTCTTGATAGAGAACTGGATCTGTTACTGCCATTGAAAAATCTCTTCCAAGAAAAGGTCTGAATATACTCCTTGTGGATAGATCAAGCCTGTATTTAAGGTTCAAGTTTATGATATATCCTAGTTATCTTAACAGTTGATCAAATCAACTGTTTATATATGTTAAATGATTTATATAAACCTTTGAGGACTAATTTTTTTAAATGAAGGAAATAGATACAAACACATTAGGCACCCAAGGAAAATATCAACAAGCATGTATTGGTATATTTTAAAAGAGCTGTGGTCATTACATGTCTTATTCTTTTATTCTTATCTTTCCTTTATGTTGCCAGATTTTTTTTCTTTTTTCTATCTTAACTGAACCCGTTCTTCTTGGTGAACAGTTACTTAGCCTTTTAATTCCCTTGTGAAACCATCTCTGGTTTGGAATAGTTCTTTCTTGCTCTTTCCAGACACACCATACATACTGTTTTTAGCAATTACCTCAAATTGTAATTATATATATATTTTCCCCCATCTCTCAACTATGTTGAGATGGTGGAAGAGAGGGATTGTTTGCTGTGTAGTTTGTTAACTTCATGACTAAGTCTACAATGAGTGTTCGGTGTTACTGTATATGCCTGTCAACATTTGGATTATTTCACGTCTGTTATTAATGGATTCTTAGGAAAAGCACATCACATTATATCCTTTTTATATGGGGAAACTGAGGCATAGGGAGGTTAAATACCTTGCCTGAGCATGAATGTGTCAGAGCCAAGATTTTAAACTCAGGTTGTCTGTGCTCTTAACTATGTTAACTATGGTTTTTATGACAATGAATTAATGACTTTTTGTCTTTCTTGTTTTCATGCTTGTTCTTAGACTACTTTTATTTGAAACTTAAGCCTAAGACTTACCTATTTGTAGTTTAAGTGTGTAAATGTAATCATATTAGCCTAGTATAAGTATGAGACCCTAGTTTTGTATGCTTTCAGTAAACCTAATGGTTAGATAGATATGTTGAGTTAAAAGATTATAGGATTTGCTTAAGTTATCCAGCTCTTGTGCAGATTAGCAAAAAGTAAAGCTTAAACTTCTTGATTCTTCTCTTTGTGTGTCTATGCATTTGTGTATAATTATATAATCTTATGTGAAGATACATTTCTGTCTCATATTATTATTTTTAAAAATATAATTACTTGAGTTTAACCTCATCTATTTAAATTTTACATTAATTTTATTGATCACAAATACTAACCATATTTTACTTTATTTACCAAACTGATGTATGATGTATGCAGGCATTGTTGAAGAAATCAGCTTGTGTTTTTGGAAGGTGTTTTGGTATTTACTTAAGAATTTTGTGATTTTTATTGTTAATAAGTAATGAAGTCATGAAATAATAACATTTTATTTGCATTTGACATACAAATGGAAACTGTAGCCCTGTTTTTAGTATTTTCTTGCCTTTACAAATACATAAAAGCTCTTTTTAGTATTTACTTGCCTTTACAAATGTGTAAAAGCTTTTAAAATAATTTTTTCATTATCAAAAATTTAAAGTAAAAAATTAGAACTTATATTAATCTTCAAATTATTTAAAAATACTGTTTGAAGACTTTAAGTTGTAGAGATAAGAGCCCAACACACTGTATTCAGGCCATTAAAACAATAAGAAATGGAAGCGATAGTTTGATAAGTGTTCTGCCTGTTTTAACCTTGAATGCTATTATCAGGGGGATGATGCTATATCTGTTTCATTGGCTTAGGCTTTTTCATGCTGAGAGAAATCAATACTTTGAGGCGTTGGATGACAGAGGAATCACTTCAGAATTAAAGGTGGCTGTCACACATTGTCATTGGTTGACTTTCTTTTGCTGCTGAGATTTTTAAGCTTTCATTTTTCTAAGTCTTTTTCAGGAGTCTTTGTAAGATTTCTCTGGACAACCTCTTTTTTTTTTTTTTTTTTTTTTTTTTTTATGATTAGACTTCAAATCTGAGTTAAGAGATCAAGAGCAAAGATCTCCAAAATTGAAGTATTGAAAGGCTTCTTAATTTGTTGTCCCTTAGGTGATTTCCCTTTTAAATGGTTTACAATGAGACAAGTTATTTATAGTATAAGTGATTTTGAGATAAATTGTGATGTAAGGTGTATACAAAGTGTTTACTGGAAGGTATGTTTAGTTAACTGAAAATGCAATACTCTGTGTGTAGCCATGAGAAAGAATGAAGGTAGACCTATATGTCCTGACATGGAATGGTGTATAGTTTGATTTCATTTACATAGGAACTATAGTTTACCATTGACAGTGTCTACCCCTGTAGAGAACAGTGAAACAGGGAGGAGGTGGAAGGCAGAACTTTCTTTTTATTTCATTTAAGAGATTACTTTTTGATTTGATTTTAAAAGCAAGTATAAGTTTCTTTTTAATTTTAAAAATGTTTGAAACACGAAACTTATAAAACCAATGCATTTCAAGTGCTTAATTAACATTAAATGTTACTAAATTAGGACAGAGGCTTACATGCTAGTTTAAAAGTTTTACCCTTGAAAACTGGAATTTACTTTTATTTCACAATATTATGCAGACTTATTGAAAATTTCCTTTATAATCTGTTTCTCATAAAATATACAGAAACTTAACTCTAGGGAAAATGTGCATTTAATATTAATTTACCTCCTTTTCTTGATACTGAAAGTGTTTGTGAGAAGACCTCTGTATATCTATCCAGTCACAACCCCTTTTGCTCCATTAAGCTAAATAATCTTATATTATGAAATGACTTATTTTCTTCTGTTTTTTCTTTCAATACTTAAACATGGTTTTTTATCATTATAATTTCTTTACCAGTTTTTGAACTTAATATAAATGGCATCAGAATGGGTTTTGCCTGGCATTTTTAAGTTCAACAACATTATGCTTGTGAGATTCATTTGATTTGTTACATTTCCCTATTTTGTTTTCAATGCTGTATGATATTCTGTTACATTAGTAGAACAGTAGTTTCTCCTAATCTCTGCTACTGTTCATTGGCAAGTATGTTGTTTCCAGTTTTAACTGTTATGAACAATGCTGCTTTGAACATCTTGTAGTCTTTTGGTGCACGTGGTCATGAATTTCTGTAGGGTGGGCTTACTTGACTGTGAAGTGTTCATGTTTTCAATTTTAATAGATGTTGCCACACTCATTGCAAAAGTGTGTACCACTCCCAACACCAGTATGTAGCTGTTTTCATTACTCAGTATTCTTACCAACAACTGATCAGTGTTTTTTATTTTAGCATTCTGGTAGTTGTGTAATGGTGTCTCACTGTGTTTTGTTTTGAATTTTATTTACATTGAAAGTGTCCATCTTTTCTTCTGTTTTTTTTTTTTTTAACATTTTTTTATTGAGTTATAGTCATTTTACAATGTTGTGTCAGATTCCAATGTACAGCATAATTTTTCAGTTATACATGAACATATACATATTCATTGTCACATTTTTTTTTCACTGTGAGCTACCATAAGATCTTGTGTATATTTCCCTGTGCTATACAGTATAATCTTGTTTATCTATTCTACATTTTGAAATCCCAGTCTGTCCCTTCCCACCCCCCCATCCCCTTGGCAACCACAAGTTTGTATTCTATGTCTATGAGTCTGTTTCTGTTTTGTATTTATTTTTTTTAATTTATTTTTTAGTTTTTTATTTAAAAAATTTAAGAGATTATATTTTATCTATTTTTTTTACTTTTGTGAAGTACTTGTCTGTCTCTTTCCCAGTTTGTTCCTAGTTATATGTCCTATTGGTTGTCTATTTTTCTGATTTGTAGAGGGTATTTACCTGTTGATACAGGAGCTAATTTTTAAAATATGAATATTTTAACTACCTTCTTTCCTGTTAATGGCTTTCCTATTAACTTTTAAAAATACTTCTTAAGTATACTTTATTAAATGAAGTATACTTTATATGAAATAAAATACACTCATTTTAAGTATACAGTTTGATGAGTTTTCCTATGTGTGTATACCTGTGTAACTGTCACAATCAAGATACGGAAAATGTCTGTCATCTCAGAGAATTCCCTTGTGACTCACTGTGGTCAGTTCCTCTCCATATACACATATGTACCCTAGGTAGCTGCTCATCTGGTTTCTTTTATTATAGATGGTTTTGCACATTATATACAATTTCATATAAGTGGAATTACACAGTAGGTACTCTAATATGTGTATTCTTTTGGTCAGCATAAAATCTTTGATATTAATCCATATGGTTGTGTGTGTTACTCTTCTGTTTCTTTTTATTGTGGAGCAATATTACTTTGTTTATCCATTCATCTATAGGTGGATTTTCAGTCCTTTCCAGTATTGGGCTTTTATGATTAAAAGCACTGTGGGCATTTTCATATAATTTATTTTATGTTATCATTCATTTTGAGAAATACCTAGGAGTAGAATAGCTAGATAGTGTTGCAAATATATGTTTAGGCTTAATAAAACAAGAAAAAATGCAATGACAGTAAAGGGCAGAGAGTTATAAGCACTCTAAGGGAGGCTTTTCATGTTTATTTCTGCAAAATATATTAATGTTTAGTATTCTATCCCTTTAATGCAAAATTTGTTGTGTATTCCTTAGCTTCTGACATCTGAATTTAAGATTTGTATTATTTCTTTATTAAACATTTAATATTTTCTAATAAAATTTAAAGCTATAAATTTTACTTTAAATGCTGTTACAGCCAATTCTCCTACAAATTTTCTAATTTTCCTTATGACTTCATCTTTGATATATAACGTTATTTGGAGATGTATTGTTTAATTTCCAATTACTTTGGAACTTTTCAGACTTTTTTTTCACTTTATGTCTTCAAGAATCAAAAGGAACTCTAGATTTCTTTAACTCTTTCTCTGCATGAATTCCTCTTTTCTAGTGGTTTGTGTTTCAGATTCCCATTTTACCTTCTCAATAGACATCTTTACACTTGTTTCACATATGAAAGCTATGGGAAAAATATGTTTTCTGGCCTTTGAAAATGTTTTGAGGTTATTTGGTGATTAGTGTATCATCTGAGTGTATCTGGCACATAGGATGGAGAGACAGGCATGTTGAAAGATCGTATACCACATTACTGAATTATAAAAGGCCACAAGATCTGGCTAGTAAAGTTTGGTTCTAATTGTTTAATATTTTAGACAGTTGTGTACTTTTTTGTGGGTGGGGTATATAAGTCTATCTGTGTTACACCAAAGTGAATTCTTTTAGAAATAATTCTGGGACTGGTCATAAAAGGGCAGTTAGAAGATGATTTCAAGAGCTGAGTTGTGAGCTGATAAAGATCTGTATTAGGGCAGTGATAAGAATGATTAAGAGGTTTTGCTAAAATGGATTGATGAGATATGAAGTGAGGGAAATTGAGAAGTCACAGATGACAAAAATAGAGTAGCTTTCTCTTCAGTGTAATAGCATGTTTGGGAGAAAGATGTTAGTTTCAGTTTTGTCCACTTTAAATTTCAGATACTTATTGAATGATTGGAGATTATCCTACAGATGGAAATGTGAGGTCAGATCTGAAAAATTTGAAAGCCAGCTCTAAATTGATAACAGTACATTATGTGGGTGTGTATCGTATTGCCAAGAGACATTGCACAAGACCTTGAGAAAATGCCAACATTTCAAAGGTGGTTGCGGTGATTACAGGAGGATGATAGAGAAATCTGCTTAATTTTACTCCTCTCTGAGCTTTCATGCAAAGTTCTAGTAATGAACTTGTGTAGAGACATAGCATCTAGAAGGAAAGACTAAATGTGGTGTTGTCTTTATTTACATTTAAAGAGCCAGAATAGATATTTGAGTTATAAATGGCCAGTCTAAATTGTTTCTCTCTTTAGATATTACTTTATTTTTGCCCTGCAAGTAAGTGAATTTAAGAACTAGGTTTATTTATCTTATATGCTATAATTCTATGGTAATAAATCTCAAGACTTCTTTAGCAATAATCAAATGTATTTGAATTGTTAGTTCCCAAGATGGTTATTTCTTTTCTTTTTAAGATTCAGATTTTTGGCGGCTCATTGTTGTGATGTTACATTACTTAGTTACTTAAAATAGGAAAACAGAAAGTTGATGTAATGTAAAATTGAATGAAAACAGGAAAACAGTAAAGTTAATGTAAAATAAAATTGAATGAAAGTTGATGTAAAATTGAGTTAATACTAGGGCTGGCCCTTGATTTTATTGATAGATGGTACATTTGGGTAGCATCTCTTGGAGTACCTCCACTCAACCTTTAAACGCAAGCACACACAAACAAATATATATATATATATATATATTCCTTAAGTAACGTGTGTTTGATCTTAAAGCATATTCCTTATCTGTACTTGACTTTGAATGGTAAGTCAGACATTGAATATGTTACTGTTTTTTGATAAGAATGTGTTCAAATTCCATTTTAAAGATATTTTTAGGAGTGGTTACATGCTCATTATATCTTTACAAAACATTCTTGTTTGGTTTCCTTTTACTGTATTTTAAGGTTAGATGTGACTCTAATGTTCCACAATGAGACAGAGATTGATAATCTGGAAAGAATAGCCCTTTAATGTGATTTATATCTATAGATTTTATGTCAGATATGAAAAGTTGCTGTTTAAATTGTAAAGGAGGATCCATTAAAGAACACTTTAATCCATTTTGCTATTTAACTTACCTTGGATTCTTTTTAGAATTATGCGTTTGCAAGCAAACTTTAGTGGCTTACTAAATGTTTGCAAAATATGATTTGATAAAGTTAAATTATTCTAATATTTTATTAAATACAGAAGTAATAGGTCATTTAAGTCTTTTTTGAGTACTTTTAGTACATTTAATATGAGGTATCTGATATTTCAGGGGAGTATAGACGCCAGTTATTTTCTAATTATCATCAAGAATTTTAATTTCCTCTTAACAAGTGAACTTAGACAAAGGCAGACTATGTATACAGTAGGGAATATTGAAGGTGTAAAAATTCTACAGCTATCTACTGTTTTGTCCTGTTGGTGTCAGTGTATGGTTGGGTTAGCTATGAAGTAACCTTTAGAGTGCTGCCTGGTTCTGGGAGCAATCTCTGAAAATATCCATAGCAGTTGACATTTTTGTTACATTGGAATAATTCCCTAGTAGTTATCTTCATTTAAACTACTTCCCTTCAAATATTTTTTAATTACATTTTCTTTTATTTCCTCAAATCATATTTTTGACAAACTGAACTATCTGTTGTTTGTTTGGCCCAGTCTTTTATTTTTAATATACGTATGGCACTTGCCTTTCATTTCGTATAAATTAATCTAGTGTTTAGCATGCTTTATTTTCTCCACATCAATGTTTATGTAAAAGAAGTACTTTGCCTTTACCAGTGTACAAAAACTAACCTTAGAGGTTACCTAGAGTCTTCTAATTATATAATTCTTAGCACTTCTTAAATCCTCTCATTTTGCAGATGAGGACAGTTAGACCTAGTGAAGTAAAATGAGTTAGTTGTCCAAGACTGATAAGAGATAACTGCGGGGGGCAGGAAGGGTATAGCTCAAGTGGCAGAGCGCGTGCTTAGCATGCACGAGGTCCTGGGTTCAATCCCCAGTACCTCCTCCAAATATATAAAAAAAAATAAACCTAATTGCCTCCCCCTCATAAAACAAACAAAAAAGCAAAACGTATGGGGAAAAAAAAGAATCTGGTAAAAGAGTAGATCTCTCATGTTCTTACTACAATCAAAGAAAAAAAAGCCTAAAAAAAAAAAAGAGGTAACTACCAAGGATGATGCTTTGTTCTAGTTTTTGTTTTGCTTCCCAATCTTGTATTTATTCATATATATATACTATTATTTCTAGTTTTTTTCTTTTTTTTGAGTCCTCACTCTGCATTCCAGAACTTCTTCAGTCTGTTACTTCTTCTACCTGTATTTAGTACTTGGGTCAAATGGTACTGCATCCTCCTTTCTGAAACTGACCCATGTTTCTGCCTTGCCTTTGCTTTAAGGTTTTTTAAACACCTGTCTAAGAATAAGTTGTCTTCTCAAAATGTTCAATTTTCTGTCTTCCTTCATAGACTTTCATATACACCACTTATTATTTTCTATATACCTTTTTATTAAAAATTATTTTTAGCTTCAGTTATTTAATGTCAGTGACATAACAGTCAGTCCTCTGTATCTGCAAGCTCTGTATCTGTGGTTTCAACCAACCGCAGATAGAAAATATTAGGGAAAAAAAAATTCTGGAATGTTTCAAAAAGCAAAACTTGAATTTGCTTGTGTGCCTGGTAACTATTTATGTAGCATTTACATCATATTAAATATTATAAGTAATTTAGAGATTTTTTTGAAGTACAGTCAGCCCTCTGTGTATCTACAGGCTGCCTTCTGCTGATCTGGAGGGCCTGCTGTATTCTTTGTACTGTGGCCATTTTATGAAAGAGATTTAAGCATCTGCAGATTTTGGTGTCCATGGAGGTGTCCTCCTCATACGAGGGAAAACCGTACTTTTATTCCCACTTCCTTCCTCACAGTCGAGAAGGAATGGGGATTCTCCAGGGCAAAGGCTATCAAGCTAATTCAACCTTTGATCCCTGCAGCCTAGTGTTTTGCACAGACTAAGAGATACTTGATTCCTTATGTATGTACATGAACACCATATCAGTTGGGTTGCTTATGGTGTTAGGAACGGAAAACCCAATTTATACTGGCTTTCAATGAATGAATAGGAGTTTATAGGTTTTCATAAAAAGTCTTAAAAAGAAGATTTCACAGAAATTCTAATGGTAGGCTTGTCTTGATTGATCCAGAAGTTCATGATTCCATTTGGAATAAACTATTTCTGTAATTCCTATAGCTCTGCTCCCTTTGGGTTTTGGCTTCATCCTTAGGCTTGTTTCTCTCTTGGTGCATTAAGAGCTCTCAATACTCCTGGAATTATGTACTTTCTCTTTTACACCCTAAGAGGAAGGAAGGAACTAACCAACAAAACTCCTGACCTTTCTTCTTAATGCAGCAATTGGACCAAGTGCCCTTCTCTGAGACAGTTTGTCTTTGTGAGTGTGACTGTTACCTTCATTGGTTTAGGACATTGAGGCCCTCTTTTGTTGCTGAGCCATTTCTGGGATACTGTATGGCAAAAGTCTGAATTGGTGTGCAATAGGAAAGGCATGCAATCACAGTGCGTGTCACATACATAAACTAGCGACACTTGTTCCAATGTCAGATTTTTGTTACTTGTCATAGGTTGTGTACTCATCATAGGCTGTGTACACATGTGAACGTATTGTGAGCTTGCATTTGGAGGTTAAGGGGAGGAGCCCAGTAGACCCTGTGACTAGAATTAAGGATTAAGTTACGTAATCTTTGTTTTTTATTTTGAGCAATTAATAGATAAGTATAGCACCATAAACACGACACCTTAAGTATCTTGAATTCCAGAAGAAAAGAAATAAACATCTTGGAAACTAGTGATTTACTGTATTGGATTATTGCTAAAGAATCTTAAAAAATCTTGAAAATTGATGATATCTAAGACAGTACTTTACAAACTTTAATGTATAAATCACCTGGAGATCTTATTAAAAATCCAGATTTTGATTTAGTAGCTATGGGGTGGGACCTATAATTCTTCATTTTTAGCAAGTTCCTAGGTGATTCCAGTGCTGTTCGTCCATTTTGCATAGCTAAGGTTTAAAAGACCAAGCTTTTTGTCATTTTTAAAGGTGTTGAGAACTAGCTCCGTTTATTATTGTAAACCACCACTGTGTCTTTTCGGGACCTCTGTGGTGGCTTATAACTGATCTCCATCCTTAACTCTGTTGTCTTCTTACCTTCTGTTCTTTAAATGGCACTATAGTGATCATTTTAATATGTAAATCCATCACATCATTCCCCTGCTTAACCTTCCACTGGTTTCCCATTGCATTAGAATAAAATCTCAACTCTTTCCCATCACTGCACAATACTAACTGGTGCAGCCTCGCCTACCTCTCCAAACTCATTTCATATCATTCTTCCTCTTATTCCCTTTGCCTAAGTGCTTTGTTGCTGCTCTTCATGCTGCTTGTAATGTTGACCCCTGCATTTTCACATGACTAGCTTCTCTTTATTCAGGTCTCTGCTTAAATATTAACCACTTCTGAGTGTATCTTATGAATGACTTCAGAGAAATAAATTCTTAGGGGATTGTTTTTCCTGAGACAGTAGATCATTCCAACTCTGTCAGTTCAGTTAATGAGGGATGTAAAAGTCACTTTAAATTTTTGGTTGGTTCAGTTCATACTAGAGATTATTTTATAATGCATTTTGAAGTTCTTTTCCCCCACATTTTTATAGTATTAATAGATGTTTCTTTTTCCTATCCAAGTCACTGTGTGCCCAGTATTCTGCAGACAAACGAGAAGATGAGAAGATGTGTGATCATTTGATAAGAGCAGCTAAATACCGAGACCATGTGACAGCAACTCAACTAATCCAGAAAATTATCAACATTCTCACAGACAAGCATGGAGCCTGGGGAAATTCTGCAGTGAGGTAAAGGGATACCTGTAGGATTTGGCTACTGGTTTTCTGTAGACGGCCTAGGTTTAGATAAATGGCTTTGGATATGATCAAGGCCAGATGAAGAACAGAGTAATTTAATTTTGTATTTTATCATCTACTATGAATTTAAAGTAAAGGGGAAGGAGAAAATCAGTGTGGGCACAGTTGGGGACCTTTGTGGATCTCTCAGTTCCCTCAGTTACCTCTAAAAGTATCGTTGCTCATACGTTCATTCATTTTGAAGTGAACTGTTAAGGGAAGTAATTAATGTGGACTGTTTTACTAGCTGCACTTATATCTGAATTTACAAACACAACATTTTACTTTGAGAAACTATTTCCTATTTTACAATTTTAAGTTTTTAGCGCATACATTTGAAAACTTAATAGTATGTGTTGTTTTCTTGAATTCTGTCGCAAATTGCAGGGCTATGATGATAAAAATGCCTTCCTTAAAATTTTATTCATTACATCTACCTCCTTTTAAGACCACCAAAGTGAACATGCTGTTTTTTTTATGCTAATTTCTAGAAACAATAATTAATTGCCTTCTAGGACTAAGATACTTAGAGAAATCATAAAATTTAGTCTTTTTGGAATATTTAATGCTTTAAGTCTTAGGACTGTGTTTTGACCCATTTAAGTAATGTTAATGAATAAATTCTTTATTTTTCCATTAGAAAGGTATTTTTAAATTCCTCATTTCTGCATAACTTTTTCTAGAAGACAACAACAAAGAAAGAAAATAGCAAATTACCTGTACATTATATATATAGGGGTAGCTGGTTTCTGCTTGTGTTTTAGTCAGTTCATGTGTCTAGCAGATGTCTAAGTCTAGTTTTAGAAATTTTCCAGTAAATAGAAAATGATTTTTAATTTCTTTGAGCTGAACTTGAGTTGAGTTGAAAGCTACCTGGTTTGGGATGTTTCTGTTTTCAGTACAGATACTTTCTAATACAGAGCAGACCTATCACATGACGCTTATCATGAAGAATATGTAAATAAAATGAATTTAATTTCTGGGCATATTTTTGGTTATCAGAGAGAGGAATGCAGGCCAAGAATTTGAGGGCAAAAGGACTGAATAAAGGCAAGAACCATGTTTGTTTGTTTGTTTGTTTGTTTGAATACTATTCTGGCTGATCTCAGCTGCAAGAATGGTCATGGAAATGACGTGAATTACTGCGTCAGAGCTCTCTGATGCCTTGTCTTGCTGCATCTAAAAGCCTGTGGGTATGTGTTAGTAGGGGAGTGGGGAAGGGCAGCTGTATTGAGGGTTTTAGTTTTAAGATACTGTAATGTAACAGATCTGACTCCAGGTACTGAATAAATTAGGAGGTTACTCTGACGTACAATACTTGGCACATACTGGGAACTCAGTATGTTACTTTTATTTTTTTCAGGTTAAAAAATTTTTTTTTCTTAACCCGAAAGGAGTTTTGTAGTTTTAAAATGAAAATCTTTAGGCAGTTTATACCAATTGTGTCATTTTTATGAGATCAAACTTCTTTCCAGTGATAGCTATACCTTTGTATAGCACAGTATATCTGTGCTATCAACATGAAAGCATTGTTTTTCTGAAATGATTTTGGTGTAATAAAGTATCTTGGAGAACTAAATGGACTGTATTTATGTAGAAATAATTAGTGTTTCCATAATAGAGTTGTTTAAAGGCTTCAACTCTATTATTCTATACAGCCAGAAAAAAATTGAAGTAAATTCTGAAATTTTAATATTTCCCAAAATTCACAGAGCATTTTTTGCTTTCTTGCTTTCACATAAAAACAGCTGTCAGACTTAGCTTTTAAATGTGTGCACTTTTAATTAAGAACAACAACAAAGGATGCACCATTGAAAGGAATTGATATTTTTCTCTCTATAAATCTCATAACTTATTTAGATTTTATTAAAAACAATGTTGTAGCAAGGCAGGTTGCTTCCATGCTGATACTTCTTTTGTCATTATATTTAGTTCAGTGTAACATTCAACTGTTATTTATTTAGAACACCTG